>NW_028084977.1:500962-1249552 GCF_014824575.4 Sturnira hondurensis
CAAAGAGGGACTATGGCGTCCTGTCCGCCGCCTGCTGCCACGGCCCTCACCGGTGCCGCAGTTGCTGCCGTCACCTGGCCCACGCGTTTCGTCCCACTGCTCGCGAGTGCGCCACCGCCGTCAGCCCTCGCCCCCTGGGGCCTGCGTGGTTTGTCTCACTGTGCGCGAATATGCGCCCGCGGTCTGCCCCGCACCCCAGCTGGTTCTCGTCCGCCTGCGCGCCTGGGTCGGGGGCCCTGTCCTGCCCGACCCCGCTCACTGCTGGCTCCGCCCCTCTTACCGTCCCCGTTGAACGGTTAGATGTAGTCGGACTTCCGTATAATTCAATTTTCTGTCCTTTGGTTGTGTCTTTGTTTCTCCAATCCTTTGTTTTATTCAAACTTGGTTGTGGGAGAAGGCACAGTGTTTCCACCTATGCCTCCATCTTGGCGGAAGTCCGGATTTTTTTTTTAATTTATTTATCTTTAGAGGGGAAGGGAAGGAGAGGAGGAGA
Source organism: Sturnira hondurensis (assembly GCF_014824575.4). Classification (NCBI taxonomy): domain Eukaryota; kingdom Metazoa; phylum Chordata; class Mammalia; order Chiroptera; family Phyllostomidae; genus Sturnira; species Sturnira hondurensis. The sequence continues at coordinate 501,456 of NW_028084977.1, forward strand.
GAAACATCAATGTATGGTTGCCTCTCGTGAGTCCCCTGATGGGAACTGGCCTGCAACCCAGGCATGTGCCCTGACTGGAAATCGAACTGCGATCATGTGGTTCGCAGGCCTGTGCTCAATCCACTGAGCCACACCAGCCAGGGCTGAATGTTGGATTTTAGCAAATTCTGCATCTATTGATACGATCATGTGAGTTTTATCATTTGTTTTGTTTATATGGTGCATCCCAGTTATTGATTTGTGAATGTTGTACCAACCTTGCTCATGGAATAAATCCCACTTCATCATGGTGTATAATGTTTTTAATGTATTGGTGAATCTGGTGTGCTAATATTTTGTTGCAGACTTTAGGATCTTTATTCATCAGGGATATTGGCCTATATTTTCTTTCTTTCTTTTTTTGGTAGTGTCTTTATCTGTTTTTGGAATTAGGATAATCCTGTCCTTGGCCTCATAAAATGAGTTTGGGAGCCTTCCCTCCTCTTGAATTTTACAAAATAGTTTGAGAAAGAGAGGTGTTACTGCTCAGAATGTTTGGTAAAATTCATCTGTGAAGTCATATGGTCCAGGGCTTTGTTTGTTGGGAGTTTTTTTATTACTACTTCAATTTTACTAATGTGATTTGTTTATTCAGGTTTCCTAATTCTTGCTGACATAGTTTTGGAAGATTGTATATTTCTAGGAATTTATCTATTTCATTTAGGTTGTCCAGTTTTTTAGCATATAGTTGTTCATAATATTTATTACCATTCTTTGTATTTTTTGGTGTCAGTTGTTATTTTTCCTTTTTCACTTCTGATTTTATTTCTCTGAGTCCTCTCTCAGTGTGATTAAGGGTTTGTTGGTTTTGTTCATTTTATTTGTCTTTTGTATCAATTTTTAAGATTTTTTGTTTATTTCTGCTCTGATCTTTATTATTTCTTTCTTTCTACTCCCTTTGGGGTTGTTTGTTGTTCTTTTTCAAGTTTCTTTAAGTATCAAGTTAGATTTTTTATTTGAGATTTTTCTTGTTTTTTTGAGATAGGCCTGTTATGCTGATATTTTAAATAAATACATTAAAAATAAGGGGACTCTTTAGTAATCTTATTTAACAGTAACATGATATACACTAGAAATAAAGCAATAATATAAATAAATAAACTTTGTTATGGAAAATAGGTATAAATTAAATAGATTAGGAATTTAGGATTGAGGGAGCATACTAAAAATTAATTGAAATAAATATGTCTTTAACCATCTTTCAAAACAACATGTCAGCTCTGCCTCAAGGTTCATGCACAAATTATTTTTGTCTCTCCTTAGTGAAGGGAATAGATGAAAAAATTTATAAAAGTCTTTCAGCTGACTAACTTAATGTCCTATTTTTTACTACACTCTCACTCTCTTCCATGCCTAAGCTTTAAGGTCTTAGTGATGTTGTGGCTAATGAGTAAATGAGGTTCAACTGAAACCTCTGTGAAATTTAAGAATGGAAGAGAGTGAGAATCAGGATAAATAGCATTATTTAAAATGAACATTATCCTTGTTCGGTAGTTTTCTTTTCTAAATTTCATTAAGATCAACTTTATTCTTATTTTATTATTTCTAAATTGTTTTTATTGATTATGCTAGCTATTACAGTTGTTCTGATTTTTCCCTATTTGCTAACTCCACCCAGCACTGCCCACTCCCTCAGGCAATCCCCACACCATTGTTCATGTCCATGGTCATGTGTGTAAGTTCTTTGGCTACTCCATTTCCTATACTGTACTTGACATCCCCATGGCTGATCTATAACTACCTATTTGCACTTCTTAATCCCCTCACCTCCTCACCCATTTCCCCACAGTTCCCTATTTTATACAGCAGAAACAGTCTTGTGGCCTGATATTTTAAAATATATTCCTGTACAGAGACTAAAATTATTTCTTTCCAAATATCCACCTATGAACCTTTATTGTAGTCCCATTAGATTGCTGTAACATATTCCAGTCAAGGGATTTCTTGAAAATCAATTGAAAACATATCATTTGGACTTGTCACTTCACACTCAGGAATGCAGGAGGGCATTGAGTGTATGTATGTACCATATTTTATTGGATGAGGAGAGGTCACTGGTGAGCATAGAGTGCCATATCGTTCATGTGTGTCTTATGTCAGGAGTTGTCTTAATATGAAGGAAGCGGGTTACTGTGGAAGGATAAATAAAATAAAGCCTTAATTTGTTTCAAGTCTCCTCATCAAGACCAGGAGAAATGTTTCACCTTTATGTCTAGCATGTCTTTATCTCACCCATTCTTCTCATGCATTTTTCAAATATTCCAAGTTATTATTTAGATGCATAACAGGCATTTGTTTCAATGAGCATTTACATTGCTACATTCTTGATGTATTTTCATTTCAGCAGAAAGACACGAAAGTAAGGGCAAGAAGGTAAGGGTCCCAGCTGTGAAATCAGAAAGACTTAGGTCTTGAGTCTTGGCTTACCACTTACTAGAAAAGAAACATCAGGTAAATGATAAATGTATCCTAAGCCAATTTTTTTCCAAAATTATCTGAATATGGGAATTACCTAGGAGTTTACAAATATATATTATTAGTACTCACTCCAGGTGAAATAAATCGTAACTTCTGGGGTTGGGGCCTGGCCTCACAGAGTTCCCTTGGTCACTCTAACATACAGCAAAGGTTGAGAACTGTTGTCTCTAAGCTTCATTATCTTTATTTTTTAATGGGTATAATAATAGTACCAGTATTGTAGGGTTATTTAAAGAATTAAGTGAAGAAAGTGCATATAAAAGACTTAGCATGATGCTGAAACATTATAAATAATTAATCTCTCGCTCTCCCTGGACGAATTATAAATACAATTTAAAAAGAGATTGTACCCTTCTTGGTCATTTTTCCATGCTCTGCACATAGAAAGTACTTTTTGTGGCTTCAGTGAATGTCTTTGAGAAGGGGAGAGAGGCATAAAGTTGCTCAGCCTCAGAGACCTCTATGAAGAAACAAACAAACAAAAATGTTGACTAGGTTCTGCTGTAGAAATCTTTTTTTCCTAAATGGTTAGACCTAGCTATTATTTTTTCCACCTGATACACAACTTTGTCCTACATATACCTGAATCTGTCTTGCAATGTACTTGCAGAAATTTTTTAAATATCTCCCTCCTTCCTCTCCTGATTCCCTCTGCCTCTCTCTTCCTTCCTCTCATCTTTCCTTTATTCTTTTTCTCTCCTCTCCTTTTCCTTCTCATCCACCCTCTCATATCTTTGTAATAGACAATCACTCTTAAAACTTTTGGTTCCAGGCAGTCATTATGGATTTGTCTTCTGAGTAGCAGTATTTTCCTTCCTTTTACTTCACTGCTACGTAACAATAAATGACTTCCCAGACTTGCAAATGGCAAAACAAAGCAGGTTTTAACTCCAACATTCACACTGTTCTCTTTCCATAGAGCCAATTTTAATATTATTCATCGAATAATATTGTATGCATTCACTCCACTAATATATTTTGGCATCATTACCATGTGTTAGGATTTTTATTGATAGCAAAGAGGACAAACATACACCTGGCCTCAGATAAGGTCACAGCCTGTGGAAGTTTCAATAAATGAGCCAATTTTTATTGCACAGTGTGATATGTGCTGCAGGGAAATATCAAGTGCCCTCCCCATGCACTGAGGAGTGCACATGGCCAGGGTCTTAGCTCAGCCTAAGGTAGTTGGGAGGCAGGGCCTGGGTTATGCCAGCTGAGCTGTGGTTTAAAGAAGGGAGGTAGGAGTTTTGTGAGGAGTAAAGAAAGGGTAAGGGAGTTAAGATATGGTTCAGTATTCTGGAATGTGAGGAGATTAATGAGAAATGTGCTGAAGAATTTACGGGAAGCCACATTTAAGGAGCCTGGGATTTGTTCTTGGGACACAGGAGAACCCTGAAAAATTGCTTAAATAACATGGATAATATATAATAAAATGTCCTTGAGAATATTTTCCTGTCAATGTGAGGAAAATTAATAAAGACAGTTGATAACAAGCAAGGGGCATGCAGAAAAATATATAAAATATAATATCATATTTAAGCCAACCAAATATTATCTTACCTTTAATATTTATTTTAATAGCAAAATTATTGAATGTCTGCTATATGGGAGATATTTTTTGAAGAACCATACACATAATAGCAACAATCTAAGGTATATTCTATTATTATTATTATTATTATTATTATTTGAGAGATTGTAATTAGCAGTAGCTAACTGCAGATAAGGAGCCTGTGCTACTTGAGGTCAAAGCTTCCCTCCACCACTTACTTTCTGTGGGACTTTGGACAGATTATTTGATTTACATAAATATACATATTTGATAGTGTTTTTGTGGCAGTTTAGGGTTTCCTCAACCCATCCATGTACTTTTCCTTGTTCACTGGATCTTAATAAGATAGCAAAAAGGGGTAGTAAATAATAACGAAAACAATGGATGTTCAAATCTGAGTGAAGTCAAACTCTGTTGCTCCATCAAAGAGTTAAATAAGCATTAAACATAAAATAGATGAAATGAGTTGCCCCTAAGCAAGGACTTTAGAAGTTGGAACAGGTTAAAGCATAGAAGGGCACGGGAAGAAGGGGATGGGAGTAGGCGTACGCCCTGTGACCTTTGTGTGAAAGGAACTTTATTTTGATTATAAAACAACCATCTACGTAGAAACTGCATGTGCCTTTTTAACCACTGTTGTTACTGTTTCTCAACTGCATGACCTTCTACTGATCACTAAACCTCTCTTTACCATAATTTTTTACCTGAAACTTAGATAAAGAGTAGTACTAAATGCATAAAATGCTATGAGGATCAAGTGAATTAATAAATATAAATTAATTAGTGCTGACTTACATGCCACCATATATATTATCTATTATCATTACTATTTTATCACAACTATTACTATCCCTATTAACATATTCTTTTGATTTCATGTATTGGCATCTTTGCTCAAGAGTAAATTACATGTAATTGTAATCTCAAGCTTTTAAAATGTTAGGGCCACGGGCAAGTGTATACTATCTTTGTTTGCTGAACTGTACATATTGTCTGACTGGCTTGAATCAAAGTAGGGTTTTAATTCCAGTCAAGGAGAGCTTCTACACTGTTAAGAATAGCACTCAGGAGAAGTAATCGGCCATAACAAGTAACAATTACAGTGCGCATCTCCTTTCTGTGGATGACCATCATGTCCAGTGGTCTCACTTGGAGAATGTTATGTCAACAGTGAGATTTTTTTCAAGCACAATACAGGAAATTGGTGTTAGAAATGAGCTTCATGCAAAAATATTGAAGGAACAGTGCTCATTGAAAATGATTCCTGTACTCCTGTTGTCTAACATAGAATATGAAATAAATGGTGGTTGGTTTTTGTTCTTTTTCTGGGGAAAGGAAAGATCTCTGAGTGATATAATTATAATATGACAAAGAAATCAAGCATTTTTTAGTTGGTTGAGAAGGGTGCTTGGGAAGACAATTTTTGGGCTGCACACAGAACACTCTCGGGAGAGGATGAAAGAATATAATGCCTTTGAGTTTGAGACACTCAGCTGGATAATGAAGACAGAGATACTTTAAATTGTGACATGGGTAGGATTTTGCACCTGTGCTTGACTGGTTGCTGAATTTAGAACAAGAGTTTTACAAGGCAGGGTAGTGTAGGATTTTCAGCACCCAGAAGAGAAAGGATAAAAGAACTTGCAGTTTTATGAGGTTAGGTTTTTTTCAGTATTGTGGCCTTTACTAGAAATAAATGACACAAAATGCTTAATGCTACAGAAATGGTTACCAGCTTCAACACACACACACACACACATACACACACAAAGACACACACACACACAAAACCCTGATACTATTCAAATTTAAGCGAAGGAGAAGCAAGCTGGGGGAAAAACAACATAAGACAAAATAAATAAATAAATAAAACAAGATCGGGTGGCTGGGATGAGTCTCTGACTCACATCAACATTCTCTTGTATAAGGGAGAGTTAGACATTAAGAGATCGTTTAAGACAATTAAAGCCCTGGAGAGGTTGGGATCAGAAAACTATGAGTTTCCGATTGGAGTGGAGTGGGGTGATGTTCTGTATGACTCAGAAAGTTGCCGCTGGCACTGACCATTCTCCTCCAGTACAGAAAAGAATGAGCCACTGCTCTGGAGTCCACCAACCAAGAAATCCTTTCTTCCTGTTCCAAAAAGGGGTGACTATAACACAGGAATGGTGTTGGAAACTTGACACTGGCTCCAGACCAGAGCCAGTAAACCATAGAGATTGAAGGTAAACAGTGAGTTTGACATATATCACAGAACTTTCAAGCACTTTTAAATGGGTTAGGGGCTCAGTAAAAATATATGAGCGAGAATTATCAGAAATTAATGCAAAGTGATACTGGATAGTGAATAGCAAGTTACTATCACTTTTATCCATTGGAATGGTGCTTGATCTATGTCCCTGAACAATAACTTATAAAGTTACAGTTCATTTTATTAACTACAGATTCCATCAGTCTGTGGTATAGTGTGCTGATTTTTTAACAGAAAAGACTCTGGAGGCTACTTAATATTGCCACTTCTACACAGGTATGTCAAGAACTGAAAGGCATGATTGAGTTAATGCTCTATTAGAGATAAGCTAACCTTTGTTTCTCATGCTGCATCCTATTGCCTCTATGAGGATGGGTAGAATCTCTCCGTAACTACAAACGGAGCCCTGTGAAAAACAGCAGGAAGGGCTAGACACAGTTTTGTGAAACATTTATGGCACATTTGATCTCGGAAATTCCTAAGTTCCCAAGTGTTTTTAAAAGGTAGCTACAAGATGGAAGTTTTTCTCTATCTTTATAAAATAGAGATGATATTTTAAAATGGAAACTGTGCTTAATAAAGTAAAAATAACCCAGACCTTTGAGAGTAGTATAGAATGATTGCTTCCACTAGATCATTTTTTCTAAAAAGAGCATAATAAAGAACTTTTAATTAATGCCATTAGCACATAGCCTGGCAGGTATTATGGGTCACTGAAAATAGAAATACGTAATAAATCTTTTAAAATTGGAATGTATGTAGATAAAAGAATAATGAAGAAACAGACTCTTGATAAATCTAAGACTGATCGCTGCATCTCCACAAGTCCAAGGTGCTCTGGGACAGCTTTGCAGCACAAATGGTTTTAGTTTCAGATTTAAAAAACAGGTATAGCAAGATAGCCATTGAAGAAAAGGAGGCCTGTCTTCAGAACCCCTACATGTATAGAACCGAACGCAGATTTGATGGTCAATATTGACATGCACAAAACTAAATTATGGCTATTACTTCCAAAAATGGTTCCTCCTACATCTTTATATCTGTACATTGCAACTCTATCCTATTTGCTCAGGTCAAGACTTTGATCATCTTACCTCCTCTGCAAGTTTCCCCTGATCCATACCACAGCCATCCTGTGCCTGAATCATTCCAGTACCTTTGTATACATGGTCTCTCTGGATCCGTCCTTGTCCACAGTGGTGTTCATTTGGACACTTGCTAATGTCACTCCTCTCACACTTGCCACATACCAATAGAAATCAACTTTTCTTCCCACTTAAATTGATATTTTGGTCATGTGATCTTTTTTTTTTTGTCCAGTGAGATGTATAAGAACTTGTATGTACACTTTCTGGGTAATAGCTTTAAGGAACAGTGTAATTGAACAGCCATAATCCATTCATTAGGATCCCTGTTATGAGATGCTTATAGTCTGGGTAAATATGTAGGATCAGGGAAAAATCATTTTTATTGCTTTAAACCACTAAGACTTTCACCTTGGCTTTACTTTGCCTACTCTGAAAAAGAGGTTGTTGTTCCAGGAGATACCAGACGAACGGAACAAAACCCCCAAATGTCTGGTTATGGTGATGGGTGATAGGTGTCAAGGACATATTATCTGAGCCTGAATGGATGAGGATTCATGTTATGTGGTGGTAAAGCTCTAACCTGTGCTAACATGGGGATTGGGCGTCTAGCTTCACACAAGAGAATAAGCAACAGCATTTTTAACTTGATTTTTTTTTTTTACTTTTGACTTCATTTTCCCTTGCTACAACAGGAAAGGCACTCAAAAATTGTTGGTTTCCAAGAAGGAATTAAAGGCATTAAAGAGGCTTCAGAAATGTGGTGACTTGAAGAATGAAAACACAATTGACTTCCATTTCCATGCAATGAAGCCCTTTATAAACAAAGTCTAATTACAATTCAGCCTAGCAGCAGCCAGGGCCAAAATAAAAGTGTTACCATCAGACAGATTTTAAAATCTTGGAATAAATTAATTTTCACCCAGTAAATTTTTTCCATTGAACCGAAGGTCTAGAGAAAAATATGGATGTGCCATTAAAAGGATGTATGTCAGATTTATGCTCACAATTAAGGTCACAGAGGACATGTCTCCCAAAGAATTGTGAGTGAGCTTATTGACACATGGAGCTGATGTAAAATGAATAAAAATGAAATGACTATAGCTTTGAGAGAATTGCATTGTCAAAAAGTCACCAGCCTGTGAAAATATGACTATTAAATATATAAAATATACTTATACACCTCAACACCTAAAAAAAGAGCCCCCAAAATCCAATTAAAAAATGTACAGACGACCTGAATAGACAATTTTCCCAAGAGGACAAACAGATGGCTAAGAGATATATGAAAAGATGCTCAGCATCACTAATCATGAGAAAAATGCAAATTAAAACATCAGTGAGATATCACCTGACACTTGTCAGAATGGCTGTCATCAATAAATCAGCAAACAACCAGTATTTGCAAGGATAGGGAGAAAAGGAAACCCTCACGCACAGTTTGTAGGAATGCAAATCAGTGAAACCGATATAGAGAACAATATAAAGATTTTTCAAAAAACTAAAAATAGATCTGCCATATGACCCAGCAATTCTCCTGGGTATATACCCAAAGAAACAAACCAACCAACAAAAACTAATTCAAAAGAACATGTACAACTCTATGTTCATTACAGTGTTATTTATAATACCCAAGAAATGGAAGCAACTCAAGAGCCTATCAGTGCCAATCAGAGATAATTAGATAAAGAAGAGGTGATATGTACATACAATATTCCTCGGCCATAAGAAAGAGTGAAATCTTACCATTTGTGCCAGTATGAATGAACCTAAAGGATATTGTGCTAAGTACAGTAATCCAGTTAGTGAAAGATAGATATCATAGTGTTTCACCTGTATATAGAATCTAAAGAACAACATAAATGGCCAAACAGACTAGAAACCAGCCTCATAGATTAAAGAATCAGACTGATGATTGCCAGAGGAGAGAAGTGTTGAGGGGCCCGGGGAAATGGTCAAGGGATTAAGAAGCAGAAATGATTAGTCACAAAATTGTCACAGGAATATAAAGTACAGCATAGAGAATACAGTCAATAATATTGTAATGACAATATACAGTGTCAGGGGGATACTCAAAACATTGTGGTGGGGGGACCACTTTGTAAAGTAGATGATTGTCTAACCACTATGTTATATACCTAAAACTAATATAAAATAATATTGAATGTAAACCAAAATGAAAAAAATGTAAAATAGTCTCCTGGGCCCCAAACTGTGCAGAGGTAAAAAAGGCTTAGCAAGTTGCTTGGGTATCCATTTTCTTACATTCTTTTCAGAGACATTTGGTGAGGATAAGGTGTAGAGGTCAGAGCCAAGGATACCTGAGAACTGCAGGCTGGTACAGGCTACAGAACTATTTTTAAGGAAAAATCCCTCAAAATGCCCACTCAGTGGACATAAAAAATTTCTACAGTTCAGTGTATTTTTAGACTTCTTATGTTTTTAGAACAAGAAGTAGCACATTTAGACTTATACTGGTTGGGAAAAAACAGATTTACAGTTGTGAGTATGCAAAACACTGAACTTATTCATGTATTATTACTTATTAATTATTATATATCATATGAACAACCATAAACCTACTTTTTCCCCCACCCTGTATAGATACACTCATTAGATCTTATGCCTTTTAAAAAATTTTATTTATTTTAGAGATAGGGGAAGGGAAGAAGAAAGAGGGAGAAAAACATCAATGTGTGGTTGCCTCTCTAGTGCCCCTACTGGGGACCTGGTTCACAACCAAGGAATATGCCCTGACTGGGAATTGAACTGAGATCCTGTCCAGGCCCACACTCAATTCACTGAGCTACACCAGCCAGGGAAGATCTTATACTTTAAAACCTGGACAGGATTCTTGAGTTTTCCATCTTGGGTAAAGTATGAGGGTATTTGTTATGTAGGAAAGAGAGTAAATCAAACATTTATAACTCTAAGGAAATAACATTGGTCAGTCAGGGTATTTAAAAGGCCTGTTTTCATTCCAATTCTGAAAAAGAATTAGAATTTACACTTCCATTTCTAGTTTTTTTGAGGAAATTACATAGTGTTTTCTACAGTAGCTATAACAGTCTGCAATCCCACCAACAGTACACTCTGGTTCCCTTTTCTCCACAACCTCTTCAGAACTTGTTGTTTGTTGATTTGTTTATGATGGCCATTCTGACTAGTGTGTTATGGTATTTCATTGTGGTTTTAGTTTGCATCTCTGATGGCTAGTGATGCTGAGCATCCTTTCATATGTCTCTGGGCCCTTTCTATGACCTGGCAATTCCACTGTTGGGATTATACCCTAAGAACCCTGAAACACCAATTCAAAAGAACCTGGTGCACTCCTATGTTCATAGCAGCATTATTTAAATAGCCGAGTGCTGGAAACAGCCTAAGTGCTAATCAATAAATACTATGCAGCAGAAAGAAAGAAGGAGCTCCAGGTGGAGCTTCACAGGTGGAGCAGCAGCACAGGTGGATCTGGAGAGCATTACACTAAGTGAAATAAGCCAGGTGGTAAAAGATGAATACCATATTATCTCCCCTATAAATGGAACCTAATCAACAACAACAAAAAGTGAGCAGACTAGAACCAGAGACATGGAAATAAAAAACAAACCAACAGTGACCAGAGGGGAGGTGGAAGGGGGATAACGGAGTGAAATAGGGGAAGGGTCAAGTCAAAGAACATGTAGTCCCATGCACAAAGACAATGGGGTGGAGGAGGATTGAAAGTGGAAGGTGAGGAGTGGGTAAGGCAAGGGAGAGTAAAGGGAGGGGGTATGGGGACAACTGTAATTGAATAATAGTAAAAACAATTTAAAAATTAGATTTGAAATTTTTTACCTGATTGAATGCAGTCAGGATCATGAGATTTGCATGTGCTGGGGAAACATGAGCAGAAGAAAAAGTGTCACTCAGACAGAATCTTGAAGAGCCAATGCAGCATTTATTGTGCCTTTGACTTTTATACTCTGGATATAGAAGCAAATTAATTGGTTTGGGTCTCTGAATAACTGCAATGAACATAATCCCCTTTGTGACCAACATTGTAGACGTGGAACAAATGATAACCTGCTTAATGGCTGTAAATCACTGAGTTTTTACAGGTTTTTAGCCCTGTAACATAACTTACCCCATCTTAATTACTGTAAACCTTAATTCTTACTATCAGAGCAGAATCCAGAATTGTCATTTTAAAACATGTCACATCATTCAGTTATCTTCATGATGCTCTCTAGTGGCTCAGAGTAAAAGTCTTCCTTTTGACTCTCTTCTTCCTTCTCTTTAAATTCCTGACCTAATTTCCTGTGACTCTCCATTTCATTTCTTCTACACATATCCACCCATTTTCTGACCTTGCTCTTAGAACATGGTAAACATTCACATTTTGCCTTGCTTCCTTCCACCTAGAACACTCTTATACCAAATATACATACAAACTTCTCTCCCTTTTTAATACCCTTTCCTGGCTGTCAGGAATGCTTAAAAGGATTCTATTAGGCTTACCACTCAAAGGTGAAAACATTTGAAGTACACAGTCTGGTTTAGGTAATACATTGGCAGCAACTATTTTATTTCAAAGAAATATCCATCCATTAAAAACTGAACATGGCAGATAGAGTGACAGTGTTTCCCTGTGTTCAAAAGAGGTAGTTAAAGAAAAAGGAACACTGGATATCTGAAGAGGAAAAATCACCCCTGAGAATGAAAAAAGGAACCCCCTGAGAATGCAAAAAGCTCACAAAATAGATCTGTCAGATCCTTTCAGACTTTGATGAAAGACACAGTGTCTGATATTAGGAAGACTGTGGGCCAAAACAATTATTCATCTTAGATGAATTCTAAGCCAAACTAAAGACAGAGATTACCATGAAAGGAAAAAAGAATCAAGATTTGGAAGAGATCAGAGCAATGAAGAATAATTTTGCCGACTCCATAATTTGCTTAGGATACGACTTACCTGTCTCCGAATCACTGTTGAAACAACAAAAAGCAGGCATTGTGACATTACTGTATAATGCAACTGCGTAGGCATGCTGTTAAACGCAATACATCTTAGTGAAACCAGCATAAACATTAATGTATTTGCTCTCAGAAGATTTGTCCCAAAATTGTGAGTCAGTTTAACAAACATTTACTGTATGCCTTCTGTGTACAGCAATGTGTAGGTGCTTTTGGCAATTCAGTGATAAAAGGCAGAGAACTTGCATTTATAGAAGTTCTAGTCGAGTAATCAGCTGTGATGTAGAGGTAATGTGCAAGTATTTGAGTGGGTAACATTTTTATTTCTAGAGCTGTATGTTTTAATAATAAACAGATGCATAAATGTGAAAGTAATTGAAATAGAAATCTGGCAAATTAATCTTTTAGTCTCCCCATCTTAATATTTCAGAAAACATCATATAATTAAACATTTGCTCACTAATTATATTCATTGAAACAATGATGGCAAAAGTCATTGTTTTGGGGGTTTTTTTCCATTTTTTTCTATGATGAATGTAGAACTTTTATAATAACATCGACTACTTAAAGAACAAACCCATGGTAGGCTTTCCAAGATACCCCATTATTTCTTTTTTCTTTTTTTTTTAACTGATGAGAGGGGGTTAGGGAGAAAGGAGAGGAGAGAAAGAAACATCAATTTTGTTGTTCCACTTATTTATATATCCATTGGTTACTTCTTATATATGCCCTGACCAGAGGTCAAACCAGCAACCTCAGCATATTGGGACAATGCTCTAACCGACTGGCTCACCCTGCCAGGGCCTTGCACTCTACAGTTTCTTTTCTCCTAACATTCATACCATTGTGTATTCCCCACCAACTAGTCACCAATGCAGGGAATATTTGTCCCAGCTGAAATCTGGTAACATACTTGTCAGGATTTTTTTTTTTCCAAAGAAGATCTATTGTCATCAGTTGGCCAAATTGGAAGCTGATACTCAGAGCCTCATAGGACCTTTTTTATGCCTTCTCCCCTGAGTTAAAATAAAACAATGTACCTAAAGAAAAACAAAAAGCTTCTGAAGCATTCGTGGAAGGATTTACTAATATATTCCAGAGACAAACAGCTGTAAATCGAAAAGATAAGAATCTTTTTATTTGTCTTACGTGAGAATTTCCCTGATAGAACAAGTTAAGAATAATATAGTTGGGTGGGTCAGTGGGTGAGTATTTGATATCATTCAGGTTGCAACCTAATATTTTGAGGAATTAGAAACAACTGTACTTTTCTTACCTATTATAAATCTTACAGGCTGTAAGATCTCTGTTTGCATCTTTCTGTATGTTTACACATGTCTCAGTATGTACATTATAGCTGCATGATATTTTTCTGTCTCTAGATAATATTTCAAAATTAATTTTGAAATTACAAATTATATAAATTATAACATTTTGTATTTAATTAACTTAAATTAAGTGTACTTTCAGAAATATAGAAACTACCCAACTGTTTTTCACATTCATGTGATCTAAGATAATTTTCAGATAAGTTCTTCTATCATTCAACTATAATTTTAACATAGTAAATATACTGTGTTTGGAACAATACGTGAGCATATTTTTTTTCAATGGATCTGTATTATCTTTTTTAATGTATCTTTTCTATACTCTAAGTATAATAATACAATTGAGATAGATGCCATTTTTATATTCCTATAAATCTATCCTAATTTTGACCTTCTAAAGCTGATCTACCTGAATTTATACACCATGAGTATAAACTAAATATAAAATTCATATTTAATTTACAAATATATCAGTTTCTTCAAAATCAAATGTTAGTCACTACTGTTTATGTTTAAATTAGTAAATTAGTTATTACTTTATAATAATTGAAAACTTTTTTTTGTGTGTGTAGCTTTTTTGTTACCATTTGGATCATATGTTACCAAAGGCTAAGAAGATTTTGAAATTTCACTTGCTACTCTGAGCTAATTTACAATACATGCTTGGAATAGCAGCATATTTTTAATAATATTCACATTATACAAAAGTACCACAAATATGTTTTAGCAAATTCAGTATATTTTAATTGGTGTAAATGCCAGAAACAATTTCAACAACAGTAAAAACAAAATATATAAAGCAGTATTAATGTTTTAACATATTAAAATTAACTAAATGCACAAATATATATAATTTATAAGTATATATGAATATAAATAAATAAGTAAATTTGTGGCTACAAATGCTAAATCAGATAGAAAACTAAGCCTGTTACATGTAGATTTTGCCATGAAGCTCTCTTAGAATATCCATTTATTTAATGCAACATTCCTTTTTATTCAAATGATTCAGATGTTGGATTAATTTCTTCACTTTGGTTTGCATGTTTAGATGTAGCTTTAATCCCCAATACTGGATGGGAAAGACATAATGTAGTCCCACTGAAGCTAATGAAGTGAGAGTGTTATGCTCTCTTATTCTCCCAAAGGCCCATTTATGTGCATTGTGCTCCAGTCCAAAAAATAAATCTTGCAGTTCAAATTGCCATATGCTCTGTCTGAATTTTAGTACAGGTGAGCACAGTGAGGCCAGCTGCTGTTGCTCTAAATAATGATATCATGTAAACAAGAGAAAATATCCTTTGAAAATGAGTACATATCACTTTTTCAGGCTGGAAAAAAAGAGGAAATTAAAAAATGATTACAGGAAAAGTTGAATCATTAATAAAATCCTAACTTTTAAAAAAATATATGTACTTTTTTAGGTTTAGAAAAAGAGTTGTTCTCTGGTTTCTTTGGGTTGGTTGGGTTGGTTTTCAAAACTTACTTTTATTTTTAATTAAATGTATATTACTAATAGGTATGCATATATGTAATTTTAAAATAATAGTAACAATGCTAACAATGAAGTTATAAAATATCTGTAGGATAGAAAATAAATAGTTTCTAGTACACAGAGAAATTGAGCACATGAAAAAGTGAGCAACTGGAATCACTGGGACAAGGAAGGGCTCTGTAGTACATTGGAGTATCTGGGTTACCATTTGGAAAAAATATAAAATTAGTTTTGTGCTTCACACCATGCCCAAGAATAAATGCCAAGCTTATTAGGGATTGATTTTTTTTTTTTAGTAAAACCATATAGCCACTAGAAGAAAACATAGGTCAATGCTTCTCTATGTGCAAATCAAAGTCAAAAATTTTGAGAATAATTGATAATTCTGATCACCCCAAAACTGCATGGCTAAATAATAAGAGCAAAACCATTCCAACCAAGAGCAAGACACCTAATAGACCAAGAAAAAATATTTGCAGTATATGGTACAGAAAAAGGACAAATATTCTTAAAATATAAAGAAATCTTAAAAACTGAAGGACAAATAATCACAAAACACAGAGGAAAATGAGCAAAACACATGCAAATACAATACAATGAAAGATACAATAGTGACCAATATAATAAAAAAAAATTCAAACTCACAAGTGTACAAATGCATATCAAAGAATGCAAAGGCACTATTTCTCACCTACAAAATAGTGGGAATTCTAAAACTATGACAGTGTATTTTGTTGGGGAAATAGGCTGCCTCCCATTGCTTGTTAAAAAATAATATACTATGGCAATAGCTGAGAAACCTATGCAGGCGGGTATCTCCAATAGCAATTCCACTCCTTGGTGTCAACCATAATGATGTATTTCCCAGAATAGGAAAATAAACATGGTCAGTGAAAGGTTATTCATTGTAGCACTTTTGTTTTGGAATGCCTTTTTAAAATCTTTTTTATTGTTGTTCAAGTACAGTTGTCATATAATTAAAACACCTACATGCTCACATATTAGATAGTGTTTTAATAAACTATGACAGGTCCACACAGTGGATTACTATGTAACTGTTAAAAATGAGGAAGATCTTTTATGAAATGATGTGGAATTATTTCCAGGGTATGTTGTTAAATCCAAAAGAGCACAGATATACTATAGAATATTACCCTTTTTAAATGTGAAACAAAGGGGGATAAAATGAAAGTGAATGGAAGAAATACAAAGAGGATAAGCCAGCAAATAATGAATTGGTTACCTGAAGAGAATGAGTTGGAATGAGGTGAAAAAAATGAGGAATGAGTATAGTAGTGCAGGAATAATGGTATAGTGATTAATCTCTGAGTATTCTTTTTTTATAAAACTCTGCCTCTTAGAAACATGTTAATATTTTACTTACTCCCCTTCCAAATTTAAATAATTAAAACCGACCAGGATGTCATGGAAACCCAACGTAGAATGCAAACAATAGTAAATGAGCCTAATCATGTTACCCACAAATACTGCACACACTGAGAGAGTGAAGAACAAACCTATGTTGGAAAGTAGTATTACTTTGTGAATTATAAAGCTGAAGACAAAAATAGCCATAAAAATTATGTTCTTGTTGATAAATTTGTTTTTATACGATTATAGGCTAGCAATTCTAAAAACTAGTTTATGTGAATATTAAGATGGAAGAAATAAATGAACATATTAAAGATGGGAGCCATGTTTACAAAAAAGTAATAAATAGGATAAGGGGAAAGGCCAGAATGGACCCTGTGGTATTGGATGGTCATTGGAGATATTCATAGAAATTCATGGTCAGTTTATCTATCTCATCTACCTACTCATCTAGGTATCTAGCTAGCTATTTACCTATCTATTTACAATAGATTGAAAGATGAACAGAGATGTGTACATATGCATGTGTTAGTGTATCTATAAAAACCTATATTCCTAGTTCTGTCCAATGAGGGGGCCTAGGAAGGAAATGTTGCTCAGAATCAATGAACATGCATTGTAACCAGTGCCATTCTCAAAGCAAAGAAGCAGGATTCTTTGAAGAAAGTACTGCACGGCTGGGTCAGAGACACACACAAAATGAAATTAAAACATAGTTCCAAGTAGCAATGCTGGGTCCCAAAAGACATGTAACATGTCTAAAGTACACAAGAGCTAATATGAAAGAGTCACAAATGACAAAACCTGGGACAATTTTTGCAACAAAATACATAGTGATAAAATCCAAATGGAATGAATCAAATAAAGTAATTACACCTAAGACTACATTAATATTAACAAATTGAATCAATCAAAAATAAATAGGGGAGTAGAGACAGCTCTTCTTTACAATAAAATTCTAATTAATAAATGCAGAAATAATTAAAAATAGAAGACCATCATTAGGCACTATCACAGTAATTATAGAGCCGACAAAATCTACCAGTGCATGATAAAAGTAGTTGGCAAAATTATGATGTGAAATAAGATATTTACACAGTATAAAGAATCTTCTCACAAGAAAATCATCAAATACACAGGGAAGATAATATTTATAGAGAAATCTCTCAGACAAGAAATGGTCAGATTTATTACCAGTAATAGAATGTATCAGTGTTTTCTGTTTATGCACTGACAAGGGCACCTTGGAGTTCTTGTTCTTGAAAAATCCCATTATAACCATTAGAAATAGCACATAAATCATAATTGAGGGACATTCTACATAATAACTGACAAGTTCTCTTTAAGGCCATAAAATAAAAGGAATTATTGAAAACCAATTTTAAGGGAGTTACTATATAACTACTCTCCTAAACTCAAAGTTTTATTGGCACTCTATCCTATTCTGTTCTCTTTCCCTTATTTGTTAATGCTTTATTTTTAAAACATTATGTCCATTTTTAGTTTCACGAAAATTTCAGGGCTCATAATTTAATAAATCATCAAAGAAAATTTTAAAGTGAATTTAGTATTTAATGTTTATTGTAATGTATGGTGGTAAAGAATATAATGGCTTCTAGAATAATTTAGTGCCAATACTTTGATTTTGCCAAGCCATCCACACCATTCTTTTTGCACTATAAGTGCAAACGATGACACAATAAGAAAAGCATGAAAGAAAATGTAAAATCTATTTCTCTTGATGTCTTAAGGCATAGAACAAATTCTCATTTTTTCAAAATAGTTTGGCTATAATCCCTTCTGGAACTGAAGGGTGTGAAATAGATGGTTTCTCCTAAATTTTGTAATTGAATTTTTAAAACCCTGAAAAACTGAGGCATTAATTTGAGTAACTTCAATATAGAAGCTGGGGTGGGGATATGTACTTTCATTTGAATTGACTGAAGTAATTCTGTTAAATTTTTTTTACTTCAGTGATCCACATAATTTCACTCTTTTCTTGCTATGGAGATGTAGGGTTTATGACAGTAGAGCGCTTCTTTTAATCTCAATTTTAGGGCAGGTAAACTGTGTTACACCTTTTGATAAATGTTTCCATATGTGCATGAGTTTTTCCAGACTGGCATCTTTTTTTCTTCCTGGTTTTACTGCAGTATAATTGACAGTTAAAGTTGTATGTATTTAAGTTGTTCAACTTGATGATTTGTTATAAGTAAACAATGTGAAATAATAATCACAATCAAGCTAATTAGCATATCCACCTCACAGAGTTACTTTTTTTTTTGCTTTCTTTTTTAAAAAAATTATTGGAGTGACTGGTTAACAAAATTATACAGGTTTCAGGTGCACCATTCCACAACACATCCTCTGTACACTGTATTGTATTTTGCCACTCAAAGTCAAGTCACTGTCCATCATCATTTCTTCCCCTCATACCAGGGGTGTCAAACTCATTTTCACCAGGGGCCACACTAGCCTCAAGGTTGCCTTCAAAGGGCCAAATGCAATTTGACTGCATCAATGTAACTGCTCCTTAATTGTTAAGCAAGAGCTCAGCCTTGCCACCAGGTAGAAACAAGGTGCCGGGTAGATAAAACAAGGTGGAGAGCTAGATTCGGCCCCCAGGCCTTGTATTTGCCACATGTACCCTATACCCTCCTGACCTGTGAGGTAACTCAGGACAAGGCCCCTTCAGGACCTGAGAGCACATGTTTNTAGCCTCAAGATTGCCTTCAAAGGGCCAAATGTAATTTGACTGCATTAATGTAACTGCTCCTTAACTGTTAAGCAAGAGCTCAGCCTTGCCACCAGGTAGAAACAAGGTGCCGGGTAGATAAAACAAGGTGGAGAGCTAGATTCGGCCCCCAGGCCTTGTATTTGCCACATGTACCCTATACCCTCCTGACCTGTGAGGTAACTCAGGACAAGGCCCCTTCAGGACCTGAGAGCACATGTTTGCCTGGCCAGCAGCCGTAAATAACAATGAAAAGAGTCTGTATCTGGATGCCCCACCCTGTTCAAGGTTCCTATGCATACAGTCCCCTGTGTTTGTCCAACCCACAGCCCATGTGCTGCATGTGGCCCAGGATGGCTATGAATATGGCCCAACACAAAATTGTAAATT
The DNA here is from genome assembly GCF_014824575.4 of Sturnira hondurensis. Classification (NCBI taxonomy): domain Eukaryota; kingdom Metazoa; phylum Chordata; class Mammalia; order Chiroptera; family Phyllostomidae; genus Sturnira; species Sturnira hondurensis. Next base: position 521,135 of record NW_028084977.1, read on the forward strand.
TACTTAAAATCTTTTTATTTTGCTCATCAGTTTTCACTAGTGTTTATGTATTTAATGTGTGGCCCAAGACAACTCTTCTTCTTCCAGTGCGGCCCAGAGATGACAAAAGGTTGGACACCCCTGGAGAATTTTCACACGCAACCACTCCAATGCCGCTACCCTCTCCCTTACCCCATAAGTAGCACCAAGGCTGGAGTTGGGGTGTTGTCTTTCTGGAACCAATCCCCCGCCACTGGTGCCCTCCCCTGTAATGTGAGTGATGAACTGCATATCCACACCTGCTGGTCCTCCGGATGGTTTTTTCGGAATATCAAAAACACAAGTGCAATTCCCTAGCTCGGAGCTGCTGTGTTGCATCCCCCCCAAACACCACATTTTGGCATTGTCCATGAGTTCTTTTCTTTCTTTTTTTCTGAATCTCTGCCCTCCTCCCAGCACCCAAACCCTACCTCCACCCAGCTGTCAGTCTGCTTCTTCCTGGGCTTTGAATCAGGCAGAAAAACAGCAAAGGCAGATAGCTAGTTTTCTGTTTACAATATCAGTTTTTGATTGGCAAATCCTTATCTAAGAGGCTTATAACACTATGACCTTTTACAAACTAAAAGTTACTTCATGATAGCCTAATCAAAAACATTTCAAGTGTTGTTTGTGAAGCAAAGTCTGCTAACTTGTTAAATGATTATCCTCAGAGACGGAGATAGTACCTGTAGCAAAAAAAAATCTGTCTTTCCCCGCCAGTGATTTCCACTGCTCCAAGTTCTAACAGACAAAAGTAGAAAAAGGAGAGGAGACCACTAAATCTGAGACATGGAATCAATGTAACGACATTATGAGTTGTGGAGAGATTATGTCCGTAACTTAACAGTTGCCACCATGTATATTCAATCTATTTGATGCTGATCTTTAAATATACAGAAGCAATATACAGAAGCAAGAGAACAGAATGTTTAACAAAATTATCCTTTGTTTTCTGATTTATTTCACCTATATTTTCATGCTTCCTAAAATCTGGACAGTATCACTCAAGAAAATAAAAGGAAAATGTATTTAAAAAAAGAAAAGAGAGAAAGAAAATGTGAGAAAACAGTGAAAAGTTTTCCTAAAATGGTCTCAGGGATCCCCAGTGTCCTCAGGACCCACTTTAAAAAAAACCTGTTCTGAAAAATAAGATACATTTTAAGATAAAAATATTAAAATAACTTGTAGAGTATGTCCTCAAGGAAGAAGAAAATTTAAGACAGAAGATCTAACATGCAAAAGTGAATGCTGAGTAAATATGATAACAATGTGAGTAAAAATAAACATTGAAGTTATAAAACAAACGAGAACATGATTCTGTTTTCCTTTATAAAGCACTCCATTGTCCATCTCTTTTCTACTCTCAGAGCTTTAGCCCTGACCTAGAATTTTTCCCATTTTCTCATAATATTTCCCAGAATATTATGAGAATAATATTATTTCTCATTGAGAAATAATGATATTCTCATTGAGAATATCATTGTGATTATTTCTTTTTTTGTTACCCTTCCTTGCATTATTCAGTGATTCACCTCTAGACTAGTGTATATATTGCAAAACTTATTGTATCTTCTACCGTGCATGTCATTCTATCTGGAAACTCATTAGAATCCATATTAAAGTTTTATGTTCTAAGTTCCCATGTTCTTATATCTTTTGTCATGCATGTGTCTTTTCCTGCTTTCTCTAAATTCTCAAAAGTATTTTTTGGTTTGACTTTGCTTCTCAAAATTTTGATTTAATCATAAGAATGATGGGGGAAGTCAAGAAGTTAAAACATTTTAGCTTTAAGTTATATTTAGTAGGCTTGGTATTTAATGCATATAGAAAGCTGTCCCAGGGACTGGCATGAATGACTAGCCCTACTCTGACTCCCAGAGGCCCACAAGCCATTCAACCTTTGCACCCGAGGAGGACTGCAAGTGATCAAGATGGTGTCCCGGCCGTTATGTTCCAGGGAGGGAAGGCTGCCGACCAGGATGCGGATAAAGAATTATCCATCATCAGATTAAAGGATACAGGAAAACCACAGGACTGCAGCTTTTATCTGGTCAATCTTTTCCCTGAATTCCAAACCCCTATTTACTTTATTCCTGAATTCCAAACCATTTATCTATACTTTTCTTCTCCTATAAAAAAGGTCAGCTTCAGATAAGAAGATGATCTTTAGGGTACGTAACTCACTGCCTTCCCAGATCACCAAACACCTGAATAAAAGGGCCCCCCAAAATTCAATCCTGGCTCTGGCCAGTATGGTTCAGTTGGTTGGGTGTCATCCTGAAAAGTGAAAGAACGCCCCTTCAATTCCTGCTCAGGGCACACACCCAGGATGCAGATTCAGTCCTGGCCATGTATGAGAGACAACAGATTGAAGTTTTTCTCTCACATTGATTTCCTCTCTATTTCCCCCTCCCTTCCCCATGCTCTAAAAATATATAGCAAAATATTCTAATAAAAAGATTCAATCTTTATCCTTGCTTATTGGTTCTAGTAGTGACAGGCAACACGAATGCCAACATTTCCAGTTTCAAAAACAATCATCAAAATTCATGGTATATTGATAAAACAGTACTAAAATATGCACAGTATTAAATACATGTTAAACAATAAAATATATTTAAATTATTTAAACTTTTTCTTAAGAATTAAGAAAAAGAACACTAAAAGTAAATTGAAAATATACTGAATGAGGAAATAAAAATCAGAGGAATAAAAGTTAATAAGATATGAACAAACAGCATATTAAAAATAGTAATAACTGTTTCTTTTAAAATCACTAAAAATGCCCTGGTTGCATAGCTCAATTAATTAGCACATCATCCCCTATGCCAAGATTGTGAGTTCAGTCCTCCAACAGGGCACACACAAGAATCAGCCAATGAATGTATGAGTAGAACAACAAGTGGATGTCTCTCTCTCTTTCTCTCTCTTGTGCTCTTTCTCTCTCTCTGCCCCACTTCCTCCCTCTCTAAAATCAATAAATATTTTAAAATCACTAAAATTTATAAAATTCTATCTAGACAATCAAGGTAAAGATCAATAACTTTATTATAAATGAAAAGAGAAATTTCACTATAAAATTTTCATAAAGTGGCACTTCTAGCCAAGATAAAGGGATAGGTAGATACCCTTTGCTTCCTCCTACAACCAAAAGAAGGACAACAACAAATTTAAAACAAAAAAAAAACAACCAGAACTGACAGAAAATTGAACTATATGCAAAAAAAACCAAGGTGTTAAAGAAGAAACATTGATCCAGACTGGTAGGAAGGGTAGAGACCAGAGGCTGGGGTAGACTTGTAGCAAAGTGGCAGCAGGAGGACAGGGCAGGCCAGGTACCAGCTGGTGGTCCCTCATGTGCATGTGGATAAACCAGGAGGAGCTACTGGTGAGCAACACAGACTGTGCAACCCAGGGTTCCAGCACCAGAAAAGAAAGCCTCAAAACCTTTGGCTGTAAAACTTATGGGGATTGATGCAGCAACAGAAACTCCCAGCCTCACAAGAGAGTTCCTTGGAGAGACCCACAGGGTCCTAGAACCTACACAAAACTACCCACCCAGGAATCAGCATCAGAGAGGCCGAATTTGCTTGTGGGTAGCAGGGGAAGTGACTGAAAGCTAGCTGAGAGCTGAGCAAGCAGCATTGTTTCCTCTCTCATCCTCCCCCACATGCAGCACCACAACACAGCAACATGGGTTGTCCCACTCTGGTGAACACCTAAGGCTCTGCCCCTATACACTTGTGGAAACAAAAACATGGCCCAAATAAAAAAAAATCAAAGCTCCAAAAATAGAACTAAGGAATGAAGAGATAGCCAACTTATCAAATGCACAATTCAAATCACTAGTAATCAGGATGCTAACAGAAATCATTGAGTATGATTGGAAAATAGAGGAAAAAGTAAAGGCTATGCAAAATGAAATAAAGACACATATACAGGGAACCAAGAGGGAAGGGAAGGAAACCATGACTCAATCAACAGTTTGGACCAGAAGGAGGAAATAAACATTCAATTGGAACAGAATGAAGAAACAAGAATTCAAAAAAAAAAAAAAAAAAACGAGGAGAGGCTTAGGAACCTCCAGGACAAGTTTAAACATTCCAAAATTTCACTTATAGGGGTGCTGGAACATTGGGAACTGCTCCACTTGGTTTCAGAAGCCATAATCCCTCATGGCTAAGAGACCTTGGGACCATAAGACACTAAGGAGACAAAGCTTATCTCCCTGGCAGGGCACCACCTCTGCCCCCTTTTACTTCAACCTGCTTGGCAGGGAGGGACAACCTGAAACAGGCATGGTTATGAAGGGGCCATCTGGGAGGGCCTTGGGGGGCTAGAGAAAAAGGGGGTGATGGACCCTCACCCCTCAGCCTTGGCATAACCTGAGTCCTCATTCTGTCTGTAAGAAGTTTCATAATCTCTTAGCCACCTTACTTCCCCCACCTGACTTAAGCCTGAAACAATGCTGGAGGTGCGTGCAGCCTTCGGCAAGAATGGGTCATTCCCCGGGATGATCAGGCCTAAGAAAGAATGCATAACATCCTATAAAACCTGCTTTGCCAATACCTTCAATTTAAGTGATAAAGGTCCAAGCAAGAAATAAGTTTTGTTCCCCAAAGTTGTATGGCCCTATAGCTATCTGACCCTGACTCAGAATAAGCCCACATAGTTCTTTGTATATTATCTATTGTTTGATTCTTAGTGCCTGACAATGATTGATGAGCTTTACCTGTATTCCTATGCAAATTAAACCCAATAAAATCCAATTGAGGAACAGGCTCATGGCCCTTCTCCTTTGAGAGATCAGCCACCTTTCTTCCTCAAGCAGATAATGCCTTGGTAAACTTATTTTTATCCATGGTAGTCGGGATGGGCTGTGCAGGCAGAGTCCCCCCCCCACACACTTGGACACCAGAAGGAGAAGAGGAAGAGCAAGAAATTGAAAACTTCTTTGAATGAATAATAAAGGAGAGTTCCCCAATCTGATGAAGTAAATAGACTTCTAGAAAGTCCAGGAAGGTCAACCAGTCCCAAAGAAATTGAACCCAAGGAAGCACATACCAAGGTACACCATAATTACATGACCCAAAATAAAAAAGAAGGAGAAAATCTTAAAATCAGCAAGAAAGAAGGAGACAGTTACCTACAAAGGAATTCCCATAAAACTATCAGCTGATTTCTCAAAATAAACCTTACAGGAAGAAAGGGGCTGGAAAGAATTATTCACAGCTATTATTGGCAAAGACCTACGTCCAAGATTGCTCTATCCAGCAAAGCTGTCATTTATAATGGAAGGGCAGTGAAAGTGCCTCTCAGATAAGGTCAAGTGAAAGGAGTTCATCTGTTCACCAAGCCCTTATTATATGAACTCTTAAAGGGACTTATCTAAGAAAAAGAATATCAAAACTATGAACAGTAAAATGACAACAAACTCACAACTGACAACAACTGAAACTTAAAAATAAATACACAAATAAATAAAACTAAGCAAACAACTAGAACAGGAAGAAAATCACAGAAATGGAGATCCCATGGAGAGTTATCAGCAGGGAGGGGGAGGGGGAAAGATAAGGGACTGCTATAGGGAATAAGAAGCATAATTGGTGGGTACAAAATAGACAGGGAAAGGTTAAGAACAGTATAGGAAATGGAGAAACCAGAGAACTTATATGTATGACCCATGGACATGAACTAAGCAGGAGGGGAATGCTGGTGGGAGGGAGGTGCAGAGTGCAGAGGAATAAAGGGGAGAAAAAAATGGGACAAGTGTAATAGTATAATCAATAAAACATACTTTAAAAAAGAAATTGTTGTTGTTTATTAAAATTTTTTATAAAGTAAAAGTATAAAAATTCTTTGAATATAACTGTCAATAATTTATAGCATTAAAAATAATGAAGAAAAATTAATCTTCATATATATGTACAAAAATCACATAAAGTCAACATTCTTTTGATTAAAATCTCTCAACAAATAAAAATAGAATCTGATAAAAAAAGCTATACAAAAAACAGTAGGAAACCAAATATTTAATCATATAAAGCTGAGTGATTTCTATGTAATATATGAAACAAAGCAAGTAAAAATTTTCTATTTCTAGTGAATCTTTTAATTGAAGGCCTAATCAATTTAATACGGTAATAAAATAAAAATAAAACAAATGTGTACCTATTGAAAACACACTAAAACTCTGAAGATATAATCTATAGCATAGAATATCCTAATGAATCTACAGGAACTACTTATAACTAGGAAGTGAATTTAGCAAGGTTGAGTGATAATATCAACACAGTGAAATCAATTGTGTTTCTATATATATCTGCACTATAACCTATGTATTTCTACTTACATACACTATTGTACTAACAATGAACAATTAATTGAATGATGAAAGTTAAAACTTATTTATAGTAGCATAAAAAACTTAGGAAAAAATTTAGCAAACTATGTACAAGGTTTTTTGCATAAAATACACAATAGGCAGGAGGAAATAAAGAATATACTAATATTTTGAGAGCAATACAATGATTATGGATAGTAAGACCAAATGTTGCTATTATGTCAGTTCTCCTTAAGTTGATCCATAGATCAATGCCTAAAACTTAGGCAGCAATGCAAATATCATAGAATAACCAAAACAAATTGGAAAAGAGCAAAGTTAGAGACTTCAACTACATGTTTTCAATACTTCCTATAAAATTACAATAATCAATAAGCAAAGGCATAATTTAATTATAAATGAATAAATGTTTATACCTACATTCTATAAAAAATATAAAAATCCCACAAAACAATAAAAGATTATTAACCTTAAAAATCTTTTAAAAAATGCAAACTAATACTGAAATGATATATTTCTAAGTACTTTCTAACTAGATATTTCTAACTAGATTCCCTAAAACTAAAAGGGACCGATAATAGCAAATGTTGATGAAGCTATCAAGCAACGGGGACTCATACATTTTGTAAAACATCTTGGTAGTTACTTATACAATTTAGCAGGAACTTACCATATGAGTCAAGAATTCACTCCTAAGAGTTATGAATATACAAGAGAACCTAGAATACTAGTCCAGAAATTGCATTACAAAATAACTTTTCTAACAGCTCCATTATTTATTTACAAGACCTCTAAAATTGTAGGAACTCAAATATACCTCAGGTAAATAAATTATAATTAATTAAACATATTTTAAATTTTAATGATATATTTAATAAAATATATTTAATTTTTAAAACTGAACTACAGCAAATATGGTACTGTAGTGAGATATTTAAAAAATACTGTGCTGAATGAAAAAATTCAGACAGAAAAGAATATATATTGAATGCTCTATTTTGTGGCATTCTAGAAGGGAAACTAAACTTCAGAGAGAAAAAAACATAGCAGTGGTGTCCTGTGGTCCGAGGTAGGGGACAGGCCAACTGAAAAGGAGCAAGAGAAAACATTTCGAAGAGATGGAAATATAAAACTCTGGGGCAGAAATTTTAAATAGGCATTTACATTCATTAAATTGTAAGACTACATATGAGACTTTAATGAATTAATTTACAATGCAAAATATTACTAACTATAATTTCACTATTCATTGGTTATACTGTTATTCTATTTTTTGAGATTTTTAAAGAAATTTATATGTATGTAAACACTTATTAAAGTACCTGCATGCTTTGTGCATTTTCTCTTTATATTTGAAGTTCTGAAATTCTATGAGGATGTGGCAAAATAAGGATAATTTATCAATTTTCATATTTGATATTTAAGAGATTCTTTTTGGTCTCTGTGTAACACCTGAGTGTTTTCTTCTTAAACTATTTCTTTATTTTATATCCTCTGTCTTTTTGTTTTCTTTCTTTCAAGAACTAATGAATAAGAAATTCATTTGAAATCAAGAACTAATGAATAAGAAATTACTGGAATTTCAGGCTCTGTGTCGTATATTTATAAACATTTATTCCATACTTCCATTTGTTTGTGCCGTCATTCTTGGAGAATTATTTTGTTTGAGTTTTACTTTTAGTACGTATTTATTTTTAAATGTTCAGCTTTGTTATTTATTAGAGTCAAACCATGTTTCAAGGGATATTGCTGTCTTAATTTTAACAATCATATTTTCATTTTCCAAAGCTGCAATGTTTCTTTTATCGAGAAACTTTGATCATTTATGGGTATGGTGGCTACTTGAAAGTCTCAGAAGACATTAATTAGTAATTGTAATTCTTTTAGCATTTTCTCCTGTTTTCTGATTTATTCTTTTGCCTTGAGAGTTAAGACTATGTATAGAGTCTGTGACCTTCCTTTCTAGCTGTTTGTTTTTATTGTATGCATTATAATTTTAACTGGTCAGTCCTCCAGCATGGAACAGTGGAGAACACAGTAAGCACTTCTTTAGCCCACCTGGCAATGCCTAGGAGTACCGGTTTTGAGTACAGGATCCCTGGCTCCAGTATTTCTACAGGGAGAGGAAGGCCGAAAACCTGCAGGCTGGTGGTTTGTCCTTAGAGAGCTGGGCAGCCTACGGTCTGGAAAAAGAGTCTCCTCATTCCTTACTAGTGCATCCAATAGTGGGATGAATTTATTTTTATTTTTTACTGGAATTACTATTTGGCAAACATACTTTCACTAGCAATATAAACTCAATGTTTTTACCTCAATTAATATTCTTCTCTGTAATGTTTAAATGGCTATATGTCATCATATTTTGTTAATGTACCTGCCATAATAACTCCACTATAACTTTCCTATATTTCCTTACTACAACCAAATCCCTGATGTAGAATGCAAATTATGCATTTTAACATTAAAACCTACAGCCCTAAGAAATCCTGAGAGAGCATTTAACCGCATATGTATCTGCATTCATAGTTCTGAATTTTAGAGAAATTCTTTTCCCACTTTATACAAAATTTCCATTATATTGATAAAAATACTCAATCTATTGTATGTTTGAGACAGGCATTAGTCTAAGTTATAATAAAAGTAATTAAAACAAATATGGCCACTAAAAGGAAAAATGAATTCTGTTATTTACTGCATCAACTTTGAAGTTCCACTTCACATAATGCTGACTAATTTTCACCACAACTGTTTTTCTCTGAACCGATTTCCAAGGATATTAAAGTAGTACTTGGGAAAACACTTAAAGGAGAAATTAATTAGAAAGCCAATGTTAAGAGTAAGATGAACAAAAACTTTAATGCAAGTGGATTGTAAATGAAGTTTTCTTGATTTATTTACTGGAGTTGAAATCTTGACACCTTTCCCTATAAAAATCCCCAAAAGCTTATCGCATATGATTTTCATGACAAACTTTGATTTTTTTCCTGGGTTTTCATGAGTCATAATAAAATCTGGGATGTTAACTCTATTCTTGCTAGTCAGATTTTTTAAACTATTGCTTTATTTCCAGTTAATTATTTGTCATCCAAATGTAATAATACATAAATTAATTTCAAAAGATCAATATAATGACATTCCAATATCAACCCTCTAAAATACAAGAGCTTCCCAGGTTGTGTGGCTTAGTTGGTTGGTGAATTTTCCAGTACACCAAAGAATTATCGTCTCAGTTCCCAGTCGGGCTATGTACAAGAGGCAACTGATCAATGTTTCTCTCTCACATCTATGCTTCTCTCTCTCTTTCTCTCTCTCTAAAATCAGCAAAAACATATCCCCAGGTCAGGACTAAGAATAAATAAACAAACATAAAATAAATACAACAAGATCTTCCATTCAGAAATTAAAAACTTTGGAAAGGTAAGTGCAATGTTATTTAAGAAAATTTAGAAATAACTTTAAATGAAAATATCTCTGCCATGTATATTAGACCTAAAATATTTATGTAGATGTATTGTTGTCCAAATTCATCAATATTAGTATGATCTAAAGAACTTCAGGCCCACATCCAAAGCTAAAGCTGAAAAAGTTAGGTCAGATTTGTTTGTTTATTCTCCTCACTAGTCTACCAACGTGTGATTTTTATCTAGTCTCATGATAACTGTCTCTTTAACTGTCACCTCTTTACAGATGACTTTCATCTCAGAGTCTCTAGGTAGGAGCTTTGGACCTATGCTTCCAATTGCACAATTTGACAGCAACATATTTTGTTAAAATAGTACCTTAAGACTGAACGAACTTGTTCTTTCCCAAGTGGCTCTCCATCAATCAACTGTACTACCATTCTTTTAATCACCCAGATTATAAAATACAATTTCAGTTATATTTAACTTGTTCTACTTATTCACTTGCAGTCTAATAATCTTTATTTCATTTTATCTTTTCACTATAGGTCCTATAATCACCCTTTTTTATCCACGTGGTTTTTACTCTCACCTAGATTTTCATCGCAATATACTTGCAACATATTGTAATAGCCTCTTAATTTGTCTTCCTTCTTTCTTTGTTCCCTCTTTCCTTCCTTTTCACCCTCCCTATTTCTGTATTTTTCCCCTAATGTCTTTTTTCACAAATGACCAGAGAGATTTTACTCTTAAAACTCTTACATACTATGATATTAACATATCTTCAATCACCTTTAGTGCCTTCATCGTTAACAGGCATGGCCATTTTTCAGGCATGTTTATACAGCAGCATCTGTCACCATACATGCGCTTCTGCTATGTGACCTTGGCTCTCTCCCACCAAGATGACATTTTCTTTACCTGCTTGAATTTGGCATGTGTTATTATAGCTTTAAACGAGCGATTAATGTGGACTTGCAGCACTGTTTCTTGGCAAAGCCTTTAAATGGCCTGCAATTTTATACTTTTTGACACTTGCAAGCAAGTTGCTACATAAAAACCTATGAATCATCCACTATGCTTTGGAAAGCCCAAGGCACATGAAGAGTCCCTGCTGGAGGGATGCCATGAGAGAGAGAGAGATCATCAACTCTCCAGACATACGAGTGACTAAGATACCCTGAAACTGCAGCTTGCAGCCTAAGCTGCTCCAATTGGTCCCGTGTTGATCACGTATGAGCTCACAACCAAAGTCCTTCCCCAATTCCTCACTCACTGAATTGTGAACAAAATAAAACAGAGGTATTAAATTTTTGTGTAGTTCCTTTTGCAGCAATAGAAAACAAAAACGAAAGCAGAGGATCAAAACTATTTTAACATTTTTGCTATGATCTGCACAAAGCCTAATTTCTAGCCATATATTTTTACTATATTAAACTCATCCCAAATGTGTGTACCAAGATTAATGCATTTGTTATATTTTCTTTCTACTATGTATGCACATCTTATGCCTGTCCTCTTAAAGTGCTATAATAGAATGTTTTCCAGGAAAAATATGCATTGGTACTGAATTGCTGGGCCATGAGACATGCTTGTATTTGATATAATCAAGTGGGTCCAGATTGCTCTTCAAAAAGTGCCCAGCTGCCCATGAGCAGCAGATTACGGTGTTTCCTAGAGTTTTCTCTCTGCCAACAGTAGGCGTTACCAGTGTTTTTACTTCAATAAGTCTAGTAGGAGAAAAACGGTATCCTAGTGTAACTTGATTATTTAACATTCATTTCTCTGAATACCAATTTTGCACTCTTTTCATATATTTGTATTTTTAAAGGGATCCTCTTCTTTATTTGCCTTTGTGTAACTCTGTCCTCTTTTTCCACTGAAAATTCTTTTTGCTTTGATAGGTATATTAATATAATTACATTTTATATACATATCACACACACACACACACACACACACACATATATATATATAAAACATTGAAAGCAATTCCTCCCAATATCTTTTATCTATGATTTTGGTAGTAGTATTTTAATTGAACAGAAATAATTATTATTTAATTTAAAATAGTCATTTTATAATAATTTGCATGTGAAAACTTTTTAAAAATTTAGATCCAGACTCTAGATATTCTTGCATTCATTTTTCCATAAACATTATAATTTTATCTTTCACAATAGGTCTTTGGTCAGTGTACAGTTCAGTCATATGTGTGATATTGGATAGGTGGGTAGCTTTCTTCTGTGTAATGAGCTAGATTTTCAGACACCATATCTTGAGCAGGCAATGCATTCATCATTAACTTGTTGGGTCATTTTTTTTCCCATTAAGATGTTTTTTTCTTTTTAATATATTTTATTGATTGTGCCATTAGTTGTTCCATTTCCCTCCCTTCATTCCCCTCCACCCTGCACATCCCGTCCTCCACCATTCCCCCCTCTTTAGTTTATGTCCATGTGTCACAAGTTCTTTAGATTCTGTATTTCCCATACTATTCTTGCCCTCCCCCTGTCTATTTTCTACCTACCATCTATGCTACTTATTCTTTGTACCTTCTCTCCCCTTCTCCTCCTCCCACTCCCCTGTTGCTAACCCTCCATGTGATCTCCATTTCTATGGTTCTGCTCCTGATATAGCTGTCCTCTTAGTTTGCTTTTGTTTTAGGTGTGGTTGTTAATAACTGTGAGTTTTTTATCCTTTCACTGTTCATATTTTTATCTTCTTTTTCTTAGATAAGTCCCTTATTTCATATAAAAGGGCTTGGTGATGATGAACTCCTTGAATTTGATTTTATCTGAGAAGCACTTTATCTAAATGAAAGCTTTTCTGGATAGAGCAATCTTGGATGTAGGTCTTTGGATTCTATGATGTAGAATACTGCTTTCCAGCCCCTTCTTGCCTGTAAGGTCTCTTTTGAGAAATCAGCTGACAGTCTGATGGGAACTCCTTTGTAGGTGACTGTTCCCTTATCTCTTGCTGCTTCTAGGATTCTCTCCATTTTAATCTTGGCCAATGTAATTATGATGTGCTTTGGTGTGTTCCTTCTTGGGTCCAACCTCTTTGGCACTCTCTGAGCTTCCTGGATTTCCTGGAAGTCTATTGCCTTTGCCAGATTGGGGAAGTTCCCCTTTATTATTTGTTCAAATATGTTTTCCACCTCTTCCCCTTCTGATACCCCTCTAATTCGGATGTTGGAATGTTTAAAGATGTCCTGGAGGTTCGTAAGCCTCTCCTCATTTTTTTGAATTCTTGTTCTTCATTCTTTTCTGTTTGGTCATTTTTTCTTCCTTCTGGTCCACTCCCTTAATTTGAGTCCCAGTTTCCTTTCCATCACTATTGGTTTCCTGTGCATTTCCCTTCATTTCAATTAGTTTAGCCTTCATTTGTTTCTCTAATTTGTGACTAAAATCAACCAATTCTGTAGGCATCCTGATCACTAGTGTTCAGAACTGTGTATCTGATAGGTTGGCTATCTCTTGGTCACTTAGAAGTATTGGCTCTGGGGCTTTGAGCTGTTCTTCTTAAGCCATAATGCTTTGGTCTGTTTGAGCCTGTTAGGTATGAGGAGCAGAGCCTTAGGTGTTCACCAAGGTGGGGCGACCTAGTCGCTGGGTTGTGATGCTGTATGTGGGGGCAGGGTTAGAGAGGGACAATGGCATTTGTTCTGCTCTCTCTCGGATTTTGGTTCCCTCTGCTGCTTCCTGCAAGCAAATTGGGCCCCCCTCTTGCTGGCTCCTGGGTGTGTGGGCCTGTGCACCCTCCAAGGACCCTGTGGGTCTCTCCAACAAACTCTCTGTGACCCGGCACCTCAACTCCAAAAGTTTTTCCAATTGGTGCTTTTAGGCTTTAATTCCCATCACTGGGGTCCTGGGTTGTGCTGTCTGTCTCACTGCTCGCTCCTTCACCTGGTTTATCTGAGTGTGAATGTGTGACCGCAGTCAGCCAGCCGCCCTACTCCCCCACTGGGTCCGCCCGTTGCCACCCTGTACCTGGGATCTGCCAACTGCTGCCTGCGTGCTTGGGTTGGTCGGGCCACTTTTTCCTGTGGGACCCAGCTCTGCCAGCCACTGACTCTGCCCCTCTTACCAGTCTGGTTGAATGGTTTTTTGTTTTCAGACTTCTGTACAGTTTAATTTTCTGTCTGTTTTGGTTGCTTTTTTGTTACTGAAACTTTGTTGTCTTTAAACTTGATTGTGTGAGGAGGCACAGTGTTTCCATCTATGCCTCTATCTTAGCTGGAAGTCTTGTTGGGTAATTTTTTCATATTTTAAGAAACATTCTATCAGGTATCTATTTGTTCTTTTATATAGTTCACTATTTGTGCACCAATACCATATGATTTTTTATCATGGCTTTGTAATATGTGGTAATATTTGCTAGTAAAATTCCTCTTGTTATTCTTCTCTGTTTTTTGAAGTTCAGCTAACTACCCATGGATTTTTACATTTTTAGTAAATTTTATAATAACTTTTTTCTTTTTTAATTTTTTTAATTTTAATTGTTGTTCAAGTACAGTTTTCTGTCTTTTACTCCCATTCCCGTTCACCCACACAGCCCTCCTCTCTCCCTCCCATTTCCATTCACCCTAGTTTTTGTCCATGTGTCTTTATAATAACTTTATTTAAATCCTTAAAAATATAAAATATCATTATTCCATATTAAATGAGATTGTGCCAAAAGCATAATTTGGAGAATAAATCTATGTATTGCTATTTTTGCCTCTGTATTATTATAAATGCCTCTGAATTGTTTTTCACAATATTTCATGTCCTTTTAGTTTTAAGATCTTTTAAGATCTCTATAGTGGATATCCTGAATACTATTTTGTAGTATGTTATTTAAAATATAAATGCTACAAAATATTACGAGTTGATTTTATTTATGTCAACCTTGTATTTTGTCAATAATAAAAATGGTGGAGTATTATTTCTCATAAGAATATCAAACCGTTTGTTAATAAATACTCATTTTATTTATCAGCATTTACACATTTATATATTTCCATTTTGTGATGTTACAGATCCATAATGGGATGTTAGCATAATGAGATTATGCTAGAGAATTGTTATGATTCTGGACATCTTATATCTTTAACCTTTGTGTTCAGTAGGTATTCTTATCAAATTAACAACATGCATTTCTACTTGTAGTTTTTAAGATTGTTCATCATAAATTTGTGTTGCAGCATATAAAATACCTTATTCCACATTATTGAGACTGTCATATGATCTTAACCTTTAACTTATTAATTGGTACATTATCATTAGATTTATTCTCATGTTGAGGTGTCCTTGCATTTTAAAGAATAAGTTACTTAATTATTACATAATACTTTTGAGAATATTAGTAAATTGACTCAACGAATATTGGAGATTTTTACAGTTTATTTATTTACTAAATGGCTTGCTAAATATGAGTTTATATTTTATTTATAATTTTTGAGTTACATTTGAAAGATAAATTAGGTCTATAATTTTCTTAGCATTGTACTTATATGGTTTAGTACTAAGATTATACTAGGCTCATCATAAAATGAGTCAAGTTTATTTAAGTCTTCTCTTTTCTCTATAAATAATTATAGCTTTTACTAGAGACCTATGAAAAAGGCATTACAATTTTCAATTTATAGTTGAAGATCAGAAGTATTATAATTTCCTAAAGACTCATGGTAGAGCCAAAATTCCAACCAAGGTCTGTAAGATCCCCATGAACCACTTTATAATAGTTTCCAGTAAATTGCATTCAGTAAAGCTGGCTTTGGTCAGGATCCAGCATCCAGGCTGCCCACAATGCATCCTGGCTGTGCAACTTGTAGCCTGAGTGATCCTGGTTACTAGATTAGACTGAGCCATATTGAACTGGTGATATGTGGATTTTTAAACTTACAAAATAACAATACCATATGGTCCAACCTAATATTTAATCACTTGTTTTCCTCAGTTTCCTCATATGTGTTAGTGTCTTATTTTGCATAGCTTGTATGTCTTATTTTTAAGGGGCGTTAATGAGCAATGCAGACTTAGTAAGGACCCAAAATGTGACAGTTTACTACCATCATCATTCCTTATTTCTCTAAAGTATATGTCCAAAATTATCACCTTTGCATTAAAAGTTTATGTCATACACAATTGCACTTTTCAGAAAATGATGCTGGATAGAGATTCAAAACAATGTAGTAATAAAATTTATTACAACAATAAGCATTCAGTTCCCAAGAGGAAATAAAATTTTCTTGAAAAAAATTGAGATGTAAAAGTAAATATATATTTTTAAATCCTCACTTTTATATTGTGAATTTATCTACCCACGAAGTACCATGTTTTAATAATCTAGTTCATCATTACTGGTCTAAAAGGACAACATGTTAATTATAATTGTGTCAGAACGTCAGCTTTGCATGTATACTTGAAAAGATTTCAGTATTTTATAGCTGAAAGTGTTTATTTTCTAATTTAGGAGATTAACGTTTTCCCATCAGGATGCAGCAACGACAAGGGGATCACAGTAGAAACACAAGAGATGGGTGCAGGGGGACATTCATGGTCAAGTCTGGCAAATGGAGCAACAGGCAAAATCCCAATGCTGGTTACATTGTTGATACTGTAGAAAAAGATCATAGTCATAATTAAAATAGCAAAGATGCCCCAGTCATAGCAAATATAGAAAAAAGAGCATTTATCCTCAGCAACACCTAGAGTCCAAATTCTTACTCTGTTAACCTGCAGTAGCAGCACTGAGGGAATAGACTTGCCTTGTACATAAATATTTTTCACAGATTCTTTCTTTTTTTCTCTGTGACGATGTATTCAACATTACCAAACACAGACTTCTGATAAAATTTCAAACTATTTTATTTGTATACCTGCATTGTTTTCTGATTTTTCAGCTTTAAAATAATTTTAATTAAATATATTGATTAATTAAGTTACATAGGTTTCAAGTACATAAATTCGTAATAAATCATCTGTATTTTGCATCATGTGTTTACCAGGCAAAGCCAAATCTTTTGTCGCTGTATATTTGACCCCTTTAACCCCTTATTACCCACCTCTCTCCTTCTGGTGAGCACCATACTGTTGTCCACTTCCATGAGTTTTTGTGTGTTTGTCTTGTTTGTTCATTTGTTGCTTTCAATATTACATATGATTTTAAGGAAATGTCACATCTATTGTCTTTTGTCACTTAAGACAGTTTCAAAATCTAGTAACTCATTTTTAATATTTAGCTGTATTTACTACACATTCAGTATTTACTGTTGTATAAAAATAAATGACAACCTAAAAGCAGAAAAGTTATAATTCAGAGACTGTTCCAAGCATGCTTAAAATATATAAACACCCTTACCTCTTTTTACAGAATTTACCCTTTTGCCACTGAGAACTATCTGCTAAGTGGAGTAGGTGGCCACCTACATGACAGTCTTTGACAGTTTTAAAACATGTTGCCAGTTGGCAAAAGTTTTAAATAAGAAGTCCCTCCTTCTTTCAAATAAGAAGTCCCTCCTTCCAGATAAAACGTTGTCACCAGATGATTCCTGTTAAAGTCAGAAATGAATTATTTGGAAGGAGGACTCTGCAGGACAGAAGACACCAATATATTGGTTATTTGGTGTGCATTGTCCCATAGACAGTGGGGTTTCACAGAAGCAAAAATAAGGATATATCACAATGATGTTTTTGTCTGACTAATTTACCAGTCAGTATACACTCAAAATGGAGTTCTAAGGAACAGGAGGGCCATATCTGAAACATATAGAAAGAAGTTATCAGTGTTAGTGCAGAATGGTTTTGTCCTGAATCTTAAGCCTTCTCTTCAAACTCCTTCCTGAACAGGACTGTCTGGCTCTGTTGGCAAAGAAAAACACAGTACAATCTGGATCTGAAAACACAAAACACTGAACTGAAGGTGGAAAAAAAAAAGTGACCTCTTTTGTACACCTTGTTTTATATATATATATATGTATGTATGTATGTATGTATGTATATATATATATATATGTATGTATGTATGTATATGTATGTATGTACTTTTGGTTTTAATGGTCTCTGGTCACAAATTTCTAAATATAATATTTAGTAGTGGGTTGGCCAAAAAAATTCGCTCAGTTTTTTCCCATACAATGGCTCTAATAGTGCTTAGTTGTCTTTAAGTTCATTCAAAACAGTTTTGTTAGACTGNTGTTTTATATATATACATATATATATATGTATATATATGTATATATATATATGTATGTATGTATATGTATGTATGTACTTTTGGTTTTAATGGTCTCTGGTCACAAATTTCTAAATATAATATTTAGTAGTGGGTTGGCCAAAAAAATTCGCTCAGTTTTTTCCCATACAATGGCTCTAATAGTGCTTAGTTGTCTTTAAGTTCATTCAAAACAGTTTTTTTAGACTGTATTGTGACAGCTGTCATATCAGGGTGCATTTAAAAGATATTTATCAAAATTGGTTAATTTTGGTGCAGCCATTTTCATATGGAAGATGGAAAATCGTACACAATGTTTTCAGTGTAATATGCTTTATTATTTCAAGAAAAGTAAAAACGCACCCAAGACACACAAAAAAATGATTTGTGCAGTGGATGGAGAAGCTGCTGTGACTGATCGAACATGTCCAAAGTGGTTTGCAAAGTTCTTGTTACTATTGATATTTTGACAAAGTAATTCCTTGCTGTGGGGCTGTCTTATGCATTGGAAGATATTTAGCAGCACCGTTGGCCTCTACCCACTAGGAGCCAACAGGGGGAGATAACTGACATGCTCAAAATATCCAAATCAATAAAGTTATTGATGAAAAAAATGTCTCTTTTACTTTACAGAAAAACCTATACAGACTTTTTGGCCAACCCATTATAATACCAGAAAGAGAACCATTTAAAATACCAAAGATGCCTACTTTTAACACTATATTTTAAACTATATGTCTAGAAAGTACAAGCAAACAGAATTAAAGGAAAAACAAAATAAAAGTTATCATCTTTTTTTCTGCATGTTACTAATCCACTGTGTAGCTGCCAAATCATAGAAATTGCAAATCTGTAGAATTTTTAGCTTACAATGTCTATGTGATTCTTGAGAGTGTATGATTACATATTGAGACATAAGGAATTCATTAGTTTGAACTCTCTAAATAGTAATATTATTTTCGTGAAGAGCCACTAGATAATGTCTGAATATTATTAAACCATTCTTTATTTGTTCTTATTTATATTCAGGTGAGGAATATGATGCTGATCATGAATTGTATAATTTATTAAATGGTATTGCTTGCATAAGTTCCATGTAAGCATAATCATAATAAATGTAGCAATATTCCCTCATAGTATCAACTTCAGAAGACAGAATTCATCGTTGGCAGTCCTATTAACCAAAATAAAAACTTATCCCAAAGATTTTCTGATCCTTATATTGAATAAGTAGAGATTCAGCTTACTCAATTATAAAACCATAACTTTTAAATTCATGGTATAATGCACTGTTGAAAATATATTGCTTTTAAACATGCATTCTGATCAATATCAGTTACTATCATTCCAAAGTTAAAGGGTGACAAAAGAATAGTTATTTTCTATTAGAAAATTTAAATACGGATGTTCAGCCAGAACACTATTATCATTTATGTTCTTTCAAAAATAGAATTCAATTATAGGTTATTTTGAAAATGGATGACTTGAAACACAAATCTCTAGTTTATCCTGAACATTTTGAAAGGAAACAAGTATCTTTTAATGAGTATCTTTTACAATGTAAGCAGTTTTTTAAGTATCTATGTTTACTAAAAGAGAGAGGTTTTGCTAATTATAGAGTATGATAAAATCATATTTAACACAATATATTTACTGAGTATCTATTATATACCAAGTTATTTTACCTGCACATGCAAAAAAGTATACTTAGAAATGTCTCATTTCTCTCTCTACATCTCTCTTTCTGTCTCTCTCTCTCTGTCTTTCTCTCACACATACACCTTACTATATCCAATATTAACATATAACAAAATGATATGAGAACATATTTATTAATTTATTTTACAAATAATTATTCAGCTATCATAAAATGGGATAAATATTTCAGTGACTTTTATCTGTTACTAGAAGTTCAGAATACATTTACATCTGTGAAACTATTACCTAATGCTGGTTTGCTAACTCTATCATCAGCTAGCTTTTTAAAATCTATACAGTATATTTAATTAGCACAGTAGTCCAATGA
Organism: Sturnira hondurensis; assembly: GCF_014824575.4. NCBI lineage: Eukaryota > Metazoa > Chordata > Mammalia > Chiroptera > Phyllostomidae > Sturnira > Sturnira hondurensis. The sequence goes on from NW_028084977.1 coordinate 541,122, forward strand.
GGTGCATTTTTGTTAGTGCTATTTAATTTTATTTTTTAAATAATGAAAGTAAGCATCTTAGTTTCTAAACTACTGGCTCAAGATTCCACAATACGAAAGGGCATAAATGGAAATATAACATATTTCTGATTCAAATTGTATTGTGTGCTGCCCCTGGCACAGGGAACAACAGATGAAAAGAAACAGAGAAAGGGCTTTCCACACGTGAGAAATAAATGGAAGAGGAACTATTAAGAGATTAATTCTAAAGGAAAGCAAGACCCAGATTATGTATGCCCTTTTAGGTTATAGGTTTGTGTTTGGATTTTATTTTAAATGCAAATGAAATCATTAGCAAAATTAAGACAAAGAAGTAGCATAATCCAAATTACCTCCCCTTAAAAAACCACATTACTACTTTGTGGGAAAAACTATAGGGAAGCAGTGGAACACACTAGAAAACTGTTGCAGATTTTTGTATGTGTGGTGTTAATAAAGAAATGGATAAATGTAATTTGGAGATAGAAGGAACACAATACAATTTTTTAAGGCAGACATAATTATATTTAAGAGTATCCTGAATATAGTAGATATTCTTTATTATTTCAATAGATTGTACTAAATGGCAGTTGTATCAGTTAAATTATTTCAAAGTTTTATTTTATGTCTACATTATAATAGCACATTTAGAGTTAGAATGTTGATGTTCATCTGGTGAAACTCTTTTTGTGAAAATAAAATAATTGTTGACTATTTGTTCTATATTGTCTCAAAAGCAAATTGATAGCACTAAATCCATATATCATAGAAGAAATGCCTGAAGTTTATAGTCTAAACTCTCACTTTAACAAAATAGAAAACAGAAGAGCAAAGAAATGATAAAAAGCAGATATCATTCAACAGAATTTAAAAAAGAAAACAAAAGATAAAATGGTGAAACAAATGTTTAGTTCTTTAAGAATATCAGTAAAATATCACGTCAAATCAAATCAATTTAAACTTCTAGCAAGACTCATGAAGAAAGAAATGACAGACACAAAGAAACGGCAGACATCAAACAATTAGTGAGGGTACACTGAAAGCAACTCTACACACCTACTATGTCCATTCAGATAAAATAAACCAGTTCCTCTTGAAGCACAAACTATCGTTACCCAGACAACATATAAAAATTTAATGGCGCTGTTATAATGGGGTAGGTCAGAGCATTGGTCCCTGGAAAGAAGAGGAATTTTACCACCCCCATCCTCAAAAGGCACAGGCAGGGGGCTGGAGAGGGGTGCCTACAAAGCAAAAAGCACAGCATTTGATGCATATTGCATAACAAAGGCAGATTAACAGCCCATGCCTGCCTGGAGGAAGAAGACTCATAACCAGGGTGAATTTTGTACCTGACTGTGAGAACAAATGTGCACTGGCACAATGACTTGGAGAAGTGACTCATGACATAGCCAGGTGAGGGCAAGGGAGCTTATACATTGTATGCAATGTGCCACAGGGGTAATGCCCGCCCTGGATGCCTGTGAGTTGCTAGAAACTCTTGCCCTGACTAAAGATGGCAGCCAAAAATGGTCAAAGACACAGGAGCTGACAAAAAAGGTGGGCATTAATGCTCTATAGGAAGAGCTGGATGTTCATTCATGCAGGAAGTTCTGAGCTAAGCCTTTAAAATTGGCTCACGCTGAGAAACATGTTCTGGATGTCTGCCTGGAGGTCTGTTGATTGGTCTGTGGGTCTGTCTGTAGAGCTTGAGGTCAGTAGGTCTGTTATAAACACCCTCAGTGCTCCTCCCACACAGAAGACAGCAACAGAGCTTGCTGTGCTGCAGGGGACCAGCCTGACTAAGCACACAGATACACCAATGAGCTGATGGCTGGAGTGAAGGAAGCTTCAGAGGAGAGAAATGGTCACCACAAGAAGGGCTCAGGCCAAGCACACAGACTTGTGAGAGACGCTTGTAGCTGAACTGTGACTGGGAATGCTGAGCTGCAGACTCCTATGTTTCTGAAGGACAGTGCTTTTGAGTGGCATGTTCTAAAACTGATCAGTCTTGGCAGAGGGAGGCTAGGCTATTTGTTTTGGGGTGTTTTAAAGGGAGCAAGACTTAATGGCAGAAGAGGTGTGCACTCTCTCTCTCTCTATTCCTGGTACACAGAAGTCACTCTTTTGATATAGGGGCTCTTGGTAAGGCTCTTTGGAGCGTGGTGAGAGCTCTCTCCCTCTGGGCTATTGGTATTTGGCTGTTTTTGCTTCTCCACATGAATGGAAGTGCTTGCAGGACCAGAAGATATGGGGACCGCCAGGGGCTTAGACCCTGCATGGATGGGAACCCATTACTGAAAGCAGGGTCCCATGCAGGGATGCTTGCCTCCCTGCGCTCCATCATCCTAGCTACCATTATCCAGCGTAGTGTGGCACATGATTTTTTAAACCACTAGGTGGAGACTGAGAACGGTGTCCTGCAGATCTTGAAGGAGAGAGTGGCTACAAGAAGATGGTGACTCTGAAACCCACAAGAGCCCGTTCCAGAGAGGATGGGGATCTGTTTACATGACTGGCTTAAGGACAGTTAAGGAAATGGGGAACTTCTGGGCATGGTTTTTGTTTGTAGGCTTTTGGGGAGCAAGGGAAGTTCTGGATCTTGTGGGAGATAAGAGTTCTGAGCAGGAGTACTCGCAGTACCCCCAAAGTTGGAACCCTGTTAATAGGAGCCTGTTTTCTTCTATACAAATCGCTGACTCATATGAAAAAGTGCCAAGCAACCAGAACCTAGTTTGCACGGTTATACTGTAACAGTGAGAGAAATTATAGTCACAATTAAAAAGTGCTTAAAAAGAAATGTCCAGGCTGAGATAGTTTCACTGGGTAATTCTTCAAAAATGTAATGAATCAACATTAATCTCTTCCAGAAAATCCAAGAGCACAGATCAATTTCCAACACATTTTACGAGAGTAGTATCATCCTGATATCAAAACCAGAGAAAAACAAAGGAAACTACAGGGCAATTTCTGTGAATAATACAGATGTGAAACCCTCAATTAAATATTAACAAATGAATTCACAACGTACAATATATACATTATATAGTAATAAAGAAAGAATAATATAACCTATTGCATTTATTCCAGGAACACAAGACTGGCTCAATTTATATATATATAATCTGCCATATTAAAAGTCAAAGGAAAAAATCTATTACATCAATCCCTGTAGAAAAATTATTTGTCAAAACTCTATATCCACTCACTATAAAAAATTTCAGAAGTCTGTGAGTACTGGGAAACTTTCACAGTTTAACAAAAATTACTCTCAAAAACCTATTGAACTCTATTCCTTGTCTCTTCAGTACAAGACTTTCAACATTTTTGCTTTGCTCTCTTGAAGTTTTCTGTTTGGCGTCATAGTTTTGTGTATCATATAATTTCAGAACTCAGTGCAAATCTGAAGGTAAAATCACCTGAGAATTGGGCTTAGGTGTCCTTCTTCACCACCAAGATCATAACATTCACCTTTGTATCCGTAGCCCTGTGACACTGCCAAAGTACTGCTATTTTCTCTGCCTTTTAGTATAATCCCTCTTCCTGGGCTCCCTGCCCAGATCCTCAGACTCTTGCGAGCTTCATGCCCAGGATTGGTGAATGCTTTAAGAAAAAAAAATGGCTGCAGAATGTTGGCTCACCTCTCTAGGCTCCTTCTTCTTTAGGGTCTAACTCCCAAGTTCTCACATTCCAGAGACCCTCCCATAAATTCAGATTTATGTATTATTATCTTTTTATCATATTCAACTTTTTGAGTTTTTCCAGTTGTTCTTTCTCCTCCCTATGTTCCTAGCTGGATCATTTGGCTTGCTGCAAGGTACTTCATCTTCACTTAAAATGAAAGTCATGAAGCAAAGTTTTCCAGAAGAGGAGAGAAGAAATGATCTAGAAGTGACATTGAGAAATGAAGAAGACACCAATTCTGTTATCTGATCCTGAAAGATGTAAAGTGTTGGAGAATGAGTAGCCTGGAAGAGAGTGTCACAAAGAAAAATTGAATGCCACTTAACGCATAGGTAGAAGGAACAGTGAGCAATCGTCCTAGAGAATTCTATAAAATGGAACCCCAAACAATGGTAAAGCACATTTAAATTCTTTCTGCACCACTGCTCTGTTCCATGCAGTTTGCTCCTTCCACAGCTTTGGTTACCCCTAATGTAGTGTGTGCCCTAGTCAGCAGACCCTGTTGTTGAGTTCTAGCCACGAATTCCAATGTTGCAAATTTTGTAGCCCATCATGTTCTGCATGAGAAGTTCTGAATGCTGTCCTTGATCAAATAGATTATGTTCAATGAAAAGAATTCATTGTTAATTTTGAAAAGAAAAAAAAGTGTAAGAACTATGCTGCTTATAGATAAAATGAATAATTTCCAATAAGGAATTTTGTACTTTTAAAGAATAGTCTGCATAGAAAAAGAGTAGATTGAACCTACTTAAAACACATAGGCATTTTGAAATAGTTTTAACAATACTACTATTTTAAGAATTCAGGCTAATGCAAATCCCAGTATTATATTTTTGTGATCTCTTTAAAGTAAGGCCATCAAATGTCTTGAATACTTATGGTTATAGGCTAATGCAGATTGTATATACTCTCCTGAACATCCTAATCTATTACTTCAGATGTTTGTGGGTTTATGTTGGTAAAATTGAATTCCATTTTGGACTAATTTAAACAAACAGGAAATGTACTATTTTATATGACTGAAAGTAGATGGTACTATCAGTTGTGTCATTAAAGTCCCAAGTTGCTTCTATTTGTCCATTTTAGCAACTTCAATAGAAGTTCCATCAAAAGATGTGGCCCCATGTATTTGCAACATTACAGTCCCCCAATTCAAGGCTTTTCCTACTAAATCAACACTGCTCATAGGCAATCATTTCCAGAGTTTTAATTTTCATGGTATATTTTTAAAATCCTCACCCAAGGATATGTTTATTGGTTTTGGAGACAGAGGAAGGGAGAGAGAGGAACATCCATGTGAGATAGAAATATCAATGGGATACCTCCCAGAGGTGCCCTGACTGGGCGTCCAGACCCAACTATGTGCCCTGACTGGAGCTTGAACCCACAACATTTTGGTGTATGGGATGAGGCTCCAAACAACTGAGTCAAACTTTGGTCAGAGCCAAAGTTTTCTTTTTAGAAGTGAGTACACTTTTCCTAGAATTACACTAACAACTCACTGATTGGAATTTTATTCCTCACTGCTAGCCATTCCAGTCACCGACAGGGGAAATAGAATTCCATAAGCATATCAAATCAATCGGAAATCTCTCTCAAGGTTAGTGATGGAATCAGTGACCTGGGAGCAAATATTTAAAGGCAAGGATTGGAAGAGTGTGGATACCCTAATATGACAGATTTCTGTTAGGGAGGATAGACACAAGTGAGTAGATTAATATTGCTTAATTGTATTAAATGTTCGGTAAATTACCATGGTTTTATCTTATGCATTGCTCTAAATACTTTAACACTTATGTATTTTTTACATCTTCTTTAAAACACCTTATTATTTACTGATGCCCTATTGTTTTATGGATTAGAAAATAAATGAAATACTCAAAATGAATTTTACAGGTAACTTGCTCTTTTGTCGAATCCTTTTATAGTGAAACTGGGAATCTGAACTCTGTCTTCTGTCTTATTTTTGCTTGATTGTTTAGTTCACTTTCCGTATGCTTCTTGAAAAGAAACAGACTTCATTCACAGAAATGTTTTCGTCTCATTCATATTTCACTGTAGATACTAGAACTTTTTTCTTCAATAATTTCTCAGCATTAATGAGAAAGGAAGCTACCTACAATCTTTTGGGCTAGAACTTGCTAGAAAGATTATTTCATTCTCACCAGCTCTTCTCTGAAAAATCTAAGAAGCTAAGAAAATCAAAGAAATAAAGAAATTAAAAATCAAATCAAAGAAATAAAGAGGGCAACATGTGCTTTATGAAATTTTTTGTCAACAGTTTGATATGCTTCATCAAAAAGCATTTTCCCAAAAACAGAAATGAAATGATTTTCTAAGTTTAATGCATCTTTAACGTAATTTTAGGTGTATCTAACTTTAATGATTATATGAATTTGTGAAGAGTTATATATATAGTGAGTTAACTTTGGCAACAAAAATAATTTAAAATGCATTTGGGTAATCCATTGATGTAAAAAAATTATGTCTGAGATGTATATAAATGGTACCTATTGTTTTATCCTAAATTTTTATATATGTATTTTTTTCTTTTCAGGAAAAAATATTTCTTCTCAAACCAAGGCAATAGATTTATTGTGTAAATAACCTGATGATTTAGTTAATTATTTTCTTATGGTTAAAACTTTAAAGATATACTCTTTTGGAAACCGTCTAATTGCAATACAGTGTTTTAACTGTAGTCACTATGCTGTGTGCTACATTCCCAGGACTTTTTATTTTACAACTGGAAATTCATACCTTTTGACCCACTTTACCCCTTTTGTTTACCTCCCACTCTGTATCTATGAACTTAATGGGGTGTTTGTCTGTTTGTTTTTTAATTCCACATATAATTGACATCATATGGTATTTGCCTTTCTCTGCCTGACTTATTTCACTTAACATATTACCCTGTAGGTCCATCTATGTCATCTCAAATGGCAAGGTTCCATTCTTTATTTTAGCTGAATAAAATTCCATTATGTATAACATTTTCTTTATTCATTGATCCACTGATTAACATGTAGGTTGTTTCCATGTCTTGGCTATTGTAAATGATGTTGCAATGAACAATGAATATAGGGGTGTACATGCTTTTTTGAATTAGTGTTTTTATTTCCTTAAGATAAATAACAGAAGTAGAATTACTGAATCATATGGTAGTACTAATTTTAAATTTTTGAGGACCTCCAATATTGTTTTCCACAATGACTGCACCAGTCTGCATTCCCACCAACAGTGCACAAGGGTTCCCTTTTCTCCACATCCTTGGCAAGGCTTGTTATTTCTTGTCTTTATGATAATTGACATTCTTTAGCATGAGGTGATATTTTATAGTGTCTTTAATTTACATTTTCCTGATGATTGGTGATGTTCAGGAGCATCTTTTCATATACCTTTTGCCATATATGTGTTTTCTTTGGAAAAATGTCTATTCAGAACTTTTTCCCATTTTTAGCTCATTTTTTCTCTGGGTTGTATAAGCTCCTTATATATTTTGAGGTATTAATCTCTTATTAATACTTCAAATTCCTCAAATATAGGATTTGCAAATATTTTATCCCATTTGGTAAGATGCCTTTTTATTTTATTGATGGTTTTCTTTGCTGTGAAAAAAATTTTAGTTAATTCCCACTGATTTTTGCTTTTGTTATCTTTGCTTTTGGTGTCATATTTACAAAAATATTGACAAAGCATATGTCAAAGAGCTTATTGTCTATCTTTTCTTCCTAGGAGTTTTGTATGTTTGGGTCAAATTTACTTTTGAATTGGTATAAATATATGCTTGCTTTTATGTATTAGTTTCATTTTTCCTTTTAACTTATACCATTTACCTCCCCTACATGATATTTAGAAAATCATTTTGATTGTTCCTTCTTTCCTACTAGACCACAAGATTGCAGGCAGGAAACCTGCAAATCTGTGTCAACAGGTATAGGCACTGAATATGAGAAAAAGTGCAATAAATAATTGCTAAAATCTAAAAACTACAAAAGCATTGTCTTTTTAGACCACAAATCTTTTGAATGTACTCATATACTTGCCAGTTCTGTGATATATCAATTGTTCATACTTGTTTCTGTTTTGAAATAACTTTATCTTCAAATTTTAAAGTTGTATCTAAGAAGTTAAATCACTTTTAGACCTGGAGGATATTATGTTAAGTAAAATAAGCCACTCAGTAAAGGACAAATACCACATGATCTCACTTATATGTGGAATCTAATGAACGCAATAAACTAATGAACAAAATAGAAGCATAGATACATGGAACAGACTGTCCGAAGAGATAGATGAGGGCCTGGATGGAAGAAGGTGGAGGGATTACCCAAAGAACATTTATGCACATGGACAGGGACAAAGACTGGGGACTGACTGAAGGAGGGGAGAAGGTGATGCTAGGTGGAGACGGGAAAAAAGAAAAAAATAGAAACTGTAATAACAAAAACAATAAAAAATAAACAAATTAAAAAATTACTAACTCAAAAACAATAGACTGCAATGAAAATTTAGGAGAGACCAGGTCCCTCAATACATTCAGTTTTTAAAGAAATTCATTAACTTTTATCTGAACATACAATGTTGTGCATATATTTTAGGACCTTTGGAAAAAATAAATAAGATATAGTTGAAAAATTTAAAAAGCAATTGATTTGAAAGGGCAATATTTTATTTAGGGTTTTGTTTTAAAAGCTTTCTAGTTGTTTGTATAAGTAAACCTACTTTAATAAATTTGGGGGGAGGCAACATGCTTCCCACAACTAACATTAAACAATGGATCAAGTCTGCTTTTGGGTGAGAGTTGGTGGGTAGTCAAGTTGTTTTTGTAGCCATTACATGGGAGTGTAGTGTGTGTGCGTGCTATATGCAAGGAAAATATATATATAGGTTTTCCATGGTAACATTGCTGTATGGTATATTTGAAAGTCAAGAGTAAATCCTGAGAATTCTCAACACAAGGGAAAAAATTCCACTGTTTATAAACTACTCAGTTAGCAATATGTTGTTATAAGAGCCTATGTAGAGAAAGAAGTCATAAATATTGTGAAAGAAGCCATGGTTATAGGCAAAGATTAAGTGATGTAGTAGGTAAAGTATTATGTTAACCGTATGTCTAGAGAGGGTCTCTCTGATTAGGTAGTGGTCATCTTGAGGCCTGAAAGATAGGAAGTCAGATACACCAAAAATTGTACAAAAGATGTTTAGCATGATTTTGAGGTGGTGTATTATTCTGGCCCTGTCACTTATGAGTTGCATGACCTTGGATGTAATTTTCCTTTCCCACATCTACAAAAGGATTAAAATTAATATCACTATAAATTTTTATGAGGCTCAAATGAAAAAATGAAATCAGGCCTACTCTAATGTTTGACATGATACTCAACACATGTTTCCTCCACCCATATAATTGTAATATGTCATGTATATATTTAGATTTGTGCAACCACTGTGGAAAGCAGTATGGAATCACCTCAAAAAATTAAAAACAGAACTTCCTTATGGGCCAGAAATTCTGGGAATTTATCCAAAGAAACCCAAAACACTGATTTGAAAGAACATAAGTGCCTTTTTTAAATAATATTTTTAAACATTTTTTAGCCCTGACATTATCTAGGCCTTTCTCTTTTTTTAATTCTCACCCTACGATACATTTATTGATTTTGGAGAGAGAGGGAGGGAGAGAAAGAGAGATAAAGAGAAACAATAATGTGTGAGAGAGAAATATCTATTGACCAGCTGTCTTCTGCACGTGCCCTCACCGGGGATTGAACCTGCAACAGTTTGGTGCATGGGGCGACCCTCCAACCAACTAGGCCACACCACACAGGGCCTATGTGGGTTTTGAACCAAATTCAGAAAAAAAATAATTTATATGAAAGCCTATATATAAATTAAGCAGATGAGTATAATAAGTAGTAATTTACACATGCTGATAATGAAAACTTTCCCTACAATAAAAAGCTGATAGGGAATAGTGATAGGGAATATATCCATAGTTAATAATACTAAGGAACTCAAAACCGCTACTCAATGTCCATTCATTTTGTTTATGCCCAGCTATCTGTTGTCACTCTAGAATTCAAGTTTCTATTAGTCCTGATAAATATTTATTATTGACTCTGGAGTAGGTGTGAAGCACTGCACTAGGACTTATGAGATACAAACCTAGATAAGATATGATAAATTTGTTTAAGGAGCTTGCAGTCTAGTAGTCTTTGTACTCTCATTGCATTGAATGCTGGATTGAAGAGAAACATATAAAACATGCTTTAGAGAGATAAATACACATAACCATTAGAATTAAAAAGAGGGATTATCAACAGATGTCAATGAAGCAAAAGGCATAAAACAGCTTCTTAAAAGAACTTATGTATTAGTTGCAGCTACAAAGATTGGTAAGGTTAGCCCTGTCTTCTGTGGCTCAGTGGATTGAGTGCTGGCCTATGAACCAAAATGTCGCCATTTCGATTCCCAGTCAGGGCACATGCCTGGGTTGCAGGTCACATCCCCAGTTGGGGGCATAAGAGGCAGTCCATGGTCATTTTTTTGTCTTGTAAATAGATGTTTCTCTCCGTCTGTTTCTCCTTCCCTTCCCCACTCTCTAAGAATGAATAGGTAAAATATTTTTACAAAAAGATTGGTAAGACTTGCTACAGTAATTCATCTAATTAAGTAATTACATGTATAAAGACTAAAAGGTTGAAATGAATAGGGTAAAATCAATGAATACTGATTTTATGAAATCTAAGAGTGGAAATAAAATTGGAAGGCCAAATGGTAGCTATGTGTAACAGTGAATATTTGGTTATGAAGTTCACTCAGAGGAACACACAATGGATAGTCACTGAAGTTTCGTTAGCTGATGGAAAATATTTTACAACATCAATGTATTTCACCTGGAAAGAGTAAAATTCTCTTCAACTTCAAATTACTTGTTGGTGAGAGTATAAATGTAACCCTTAATGGTCCTGAACTTTTTATAGCTATGTAATCATTAGTTCAATAGGCAAAAGTGGGTTAGCCAGGTAAGCACGTAAATATTATGGAAAATTTCATTTTAGCATGAAGCTTTATGCTGTATATTTTGCAATGAACTCAGCTACCTATATGAGACTTTTGATGCTATACTTTGATTAAATGTTAATAGTACATCTTGCTAATTACTTCAGTATCAGGTCCATTAAGCAATAGAATACTGAACTGATGTTTTTGAAATTCAGTCATCTTATGTCTTTCTAACTGCTGAGGTTGTCATGGATGTGTATATAAAATTATAAATCAAAGTTTATTAGAACAAATACTTCTATAAAATAATAAATGAATTTTGAATGAGAGCCCATTTATTTTAGAAAGCAATGTCTGAGTGGAAACGGGATATTTTTAAATGTAAGGAATCCATTGAGTTTGAGATATGTAGGGATTTACACATGTGACTAAAAAAAACAAAAAACCCTGAGCACGGCAAGGGGGAAGTAACTACAGAGGTTATTTGGTGTGTGTGGTCAGGTTGTACTTCTTATCAAAGCTTCAAGTGTTTTTTTAGGATTCAGAATTTAAGATTTTGATCTTATTGAAATAACTAAATAAACTCTATGCAATAAAATGATATATTATATAAACCTTATATAAATTATACATTTTATACGTATATTTTGCATAAAATAATGTCAATAAGCACTCGCTTTCGTTACAGTATTGATGGAAACTATGAAATGTGAGCGTGTCTGGCGGCTTTTGCTCTGGCATCGTGCTGAGTGTGCATCACCACCTGGCTCGCCAGGGTCTCGTGCACTTCCCTGTTCTGTTAGCCCAGGTTTCTCACTGATTTGTGCAATCTGCCGACTGACCATTGCATTTATTTAAAATAGACTGATCGAGATGACTATTTTAAAAAGCCAAGAAGATAATCTGGTAACACCTAATAATTAATATTACTATTCTTCCTCCTGTTATTTCTACGCCTAATTTTACCTTATGTTTGAAATTTTACTCAAAAATGCCAACAAAATATATACACATGCACATGAAAATGGATCAGTAAAATCATCCTACACATGCTGTGTTTAGATGTATTTATTTTTTCTCTGTATCTACTGTCCTCGCTCCTGAACCCTTTGCCACAACAGCAACACAACTCCAAAACATCTCTGGCATCCATGTTTAATCCAATAAGTATCTTTTCCTATAACCCCATTTTTTTAAGATTTTTTTATTTATTTATCTTAGAGGGGAAGGGAAGGGGAGAGAGAGAGAGAGAGAGAAATATCAATGTATGGTTGCCTCTCGTGCATCCCCTGCCGGGAACTTGGAACTGGCCTGCAACCCAGGCATGTGCCCTGACTGGGAATCGAACCGCGATCGTGTGGTTCGCAGGCCCGCGCTCAATGCAATGAGCTACACCAGCCAGGGCTCCTATAACCCCATTTTTATAAAATCATATATAATATAGATCATTGATAATCTATAATAAATAAAATGCCATATGTAATGATATACCAATTATATAAACACAAACACACAATGTGTGCATTACACACACAAACAGAAAGGTTTTTTGTCATTAACAAACTTGAATTATATCGTATGTTTCTATAGCTTATTTTTCTCATTCAACAAAGATACATGAAAACTCTACCAAGTGAATGTGAACATTAAATTCAGTTTTATTAATGGCTTCACAATATCCCATGGTATGAACTTACCAAATATGTTCGCATGTTCCCATATTAATAATGTTTACTTTTATTCTAGGTTTATTTTCCAAAGGTAGCAATGTGCATGATATGTTGGTTGTCACACTTTGCAGAGCGATTTTTACAAAGTGGCGTCTGTGGACAGACTTGAAGGATTGTGTTGTTTCCTGGCTCTGCTGTCTTTGCCCTTTGTTTCGTAGGTTCATGGTGGCCATTTGCACTCATCTGTGAATTGCCTATCTACAATGTTTGTTCATTCTCTATTGGACTATTTTTTGAAATTTCATTTATAAAATTTCTCTGGAAACTGTAGCAATTAATATCCCATCTGTCACCCAACTAAGGTCAAATTTAATATCTCTAAACTTAGTTTGTAGAATCTATGCCACATATTCTGTAACGTTTATGACACCAATTTTTTTCTTTTATTACATAAGGTTTGAAGTGTAATGACAATTATGTCCACTTCTCCTAGCATATATAGGTATGTAGATGTTCACATTTGTTTTCTATGTTTTGCATTTTCTTTAAAAATATATGTGGCTCTTGTTTAATAGTAAGTATGGGGATAAGTAATAGGGAAAGTACAGTTCTAAGTTGAATTGTTCTGATAAGCCTCTCCGAAAAAGCAACATTGAGCTAAGCCTTAAAATTGGCAAGGGAATGAACCAGCATACATAGCTGGAGGAAGAGAACTCTTATGAGAAAAAACAGTTGATGAATGGCCATGAAGGAAGAAACTACCCAAAGTGTCCTAGTGTAGCTTAAGCAATGAATATGAGGTGAGATCAAGAAGACAATAAAGGAAAAGAGGGCTAGATCTTCTAAGATATTCTGTGTCATATTGGGTACATTGGCTTTTACCCTGAGCAAAAAGGTGATGTTTCTGAAAAGAATGAAGTGATTAGTGCCATGTTAAAATTAGACAGTGAAGCAATCAGTCAACTAGATGAATACTGGGATCAGCTCTGAGTACCTAGCTCTGAGTACCCAGGAGAGAGGTGATTGTAGTTTGGACAAGGGTGGTAGCAGCTGAGGTGATAAAACATGATTGGAATCTAAATATGAACCAACAGACTATGATAGATTACATGAAGGCTGAGATAGAAAGGAAAACATTAATGATAATTCTATGTGCTTTTGTGCCAAGTGACTGTCCTAAGTTGACTTTAACTAAAAGTGTGAACATGTGAACACCTAAGAGATGGATAGATTTTTTTGTTTGGTTTTAGAGGATAGGTGTTGGAAGATCTGTTCTGGACATGATATTTCTTACTGACACCTGAGTGGAGATACTGAATAAAAAATTCGTTGGATTAAAGACTCTGGGACTCAGAGAAGGTCAAGCTAAAGAAAGAATAAGAAATTGGCATGACATTGGTATTTAAAGACATTTACCAAAATCAGAGTCTCTTTATCAAATGTAGATAAGAAATAGTAAAAGATCAAACCCTGAAGGACTCAAAAATGTAGAATTGTGGATAAGCGAAAGAATCAACTATGGGAAGTAAAGGGTTACTATTAAAGTAGAGAAAAAAAAACAAATGACTTTTTTGACCTCAAAGTCAAAAAAACATTGGTTAGGTGTGGTAATGAACAACAGTGTTAGATACTGATGAAGCAAAGGATAATTAATAAGTTTAGGTGATTGAGGAGAAGACTAAATTTGGCAATATGTTTAGGGAAAACTTAATTTAAGAGAACTTAGGTCAGAGTAAAAGGAAAGGTCTGGTACAGAAAATAAAATATAGTCACCTCCTCCAAACTTTTTAACAATAAAGAAAAACAGAGATTGATCAATAGATTTATTTTTGTTTACCATATGTATTTGCTTTTATTTTTTAAAGTTTTCTATATTTATTTAAAAACATGGATTTATTTCATCCTTTTCTATGATCTGCAAAATTTGCATGACACTGTAGTTCTTTGCATGTAAAGTCCACAATGAACCCACCTAGTCCTGGAGACTTAGCTAAGACCTTGAATGATATTTGCAAACTTAAAAGGGGTAATAGACTAATTCAAGACTTTTAATTTTGGATGTTTATATTTTGCTAGGAAATGATCCACGTTGCCTTAGAGTTGCTTGACCTATTCCCATAGAATACTGTCATTGACTTTAATGTCTATGACTTTCTTTACGTGTTTTCCTGCCTGGTTTGGCCTTGCATTTGAAGTTTCTTTCTCTTTATCTGCAGTGAATGAATATTCTAAATAAAAAATTATCATAGTTTGTCACAAATATAAAACAAATGCCTTGCAAAATTGTAAGCACCAGAATGACTACGGAAAATGTCGGGTCACTCTGTGGAATGAGGTTTTAGAATTCCTTGGACTTCTAATCTATGTTCTTGTCCTACCTCCAAATATTTTATGTTACAACACATAAATTAGACTTAAATGTTATGTTTCTGCTTTTAAATTATTTTATATACCATCCAATAGAGGTTTCAAAGACTCCTTTATCATTGTGTAAATGGTCATTTGATTTAATGCTCTATCTAACCTTTTTATAATACTATTATGATTTTTAAGAGGTTTTTCTAGGCTTTCATAGATGACTTAAAATTACTTTGGTCCCAGAGACCCATTTTCCTAAGAAATTATGGGGTCAATATTTACATACATTATACTCAAGTTTCTTTATCCTATATGCTGTTTCAAGAATAGAGAATTTCCTTCAGTCCCCAAATTAAATTATCTTTCAGGCCTGCATAGATATTTCAGGTCAAAAGTATTTAAATTCTGTGGACATTAATTAATTTTATTAAACTTTAGAGAGACAAACGTAGACATATCTATACACGTGTCTTCCGATTGTTTACTCATAGCATCTTGGTGCTTCAAGCACAAAAAGTTCTAATTCCATTCTTTTAGGAAATGTTTTGGGCTGGCTCCATCAATCACCAATCACTTCTCCTGGTTAAACTGTTTCTCTATAAGCACAGCTACCTCAATTGATAGTAATGGTTTAAGACTCAGTTGATTTAAGACTGCTGTCTACCCTTGATCCTGCCCATCTTGAAACAACAATTAAAAAAAAAAGACTGCTATCTAGACTGAGACTCCGAATTGCAGTGTTAGTTAGAAGGGGATGAGTCCTACCAGAATATATGCAGCCCTCTTCTAAAAGTTTTTCCCCAACTTATCTATTTTGCTGTCTACTGCTTGTCACTGTTACTGTTCAGAAACAACATATGCTTCTTCCATAGACAATGGTTAGTTAGTCTTTTTTCATCTGGAAATTCATTTCTTGATCAGTTGAGTGGAAAAGAAGCGAACATGACTTATGATATATAAAAACTTGACAGGAGATAAAAGCCAATTATAATCACTTGGCAGTGAGCACTTTATTATAATAAAAGACTGGCTGTTTTGAAATGATTAAATTTATTAGTTAATAGAGTGCTTAAATATAATCCCATTTGAGTTTTAATAAAAACACTTGTTTTAGCTCTGCTATTTACATCCTTCGAAAGATAGTTACAAAGGAAAGTAGGCAAAAAATCAGTATTGATTCGGCATTTTCTTAATACTCAGCATCCAGGAAATGTCTCACTGTTAGTATGATTTACATCAGTACATTCTTTCAGTCAATGGGCGAAACATGATCTTTACTGTGACAAGTCATCTCAAATAATTTAAAATAAGGTACCTAGGAATAAATTTAACCAAAAAGGTAAAATACTCATACTTGAAAAATTATAAGAATGGAAGAAAGACATTTGAGGAAGATACAAATAAGTGGATGCATAATCTGTACCCATGGACAGAAATAATTAATATCATTAAAACACCCATATTACCCAAAGAAATTTATGGATTCAATGAAGTTCCTACCAAAATACCAACGGTAAACTGTGGCAGATCCTGACCAGCAGGATCTGTGTATGTTGTGGCTGCTTGTGAACAAATACACACGGACGACAGAAGTCCTGTGGAAAAAAAGGACAACATGGCTACTCTCTGAGAAAGAGAGGAGGAGAGAGCCAGAGAGCTCAGTCCCTGCCTGGACAGGCTTTTATTACTTCTCTGGGTACATTACATGGAGGTTAGTTCTCGTTCACTGCAGGGGATTACCTTTTACAGATAACAAAGGAAAGAATGTTGCAGACCAAAAGGGAAAAGGATTTCAAAGAGAAGGATGTTGCTGACCAAAGGGAAAAGTGTTTGAACTGGTCACATTCCATACTTGGGAGGTTTAGCTCAGATTTTAGGAAGTTACAGTAAGCTCTTTCTGACTCAATTCAGGGTGAGAGAGTTTTAGCAAAAACAAGTCTCATAGCAGTCTAGGTACAATGCAAGCCTGACTTCCCACAGGAAAACCTCTCCATGATCATGGTCCTGCATGCCACTAACTCCCCACTGGTTTTCCATGTGGAGGCTGAGCTACAATTCCATGCCATGCAAAGTGGTTCCCTACAGTATACTTCACAGAACTAGAACAAAAATTCTAAAAATTTACATGGAAGCACAAAAGAATGTGAATAACAACAGCAATGTTGAGAAAGAACAAAGTTGGAGGTATCACACTACCCTATATTTAGCCATACTACAAGGCCATTATAATCAAAACACAGTACATATAAATAAACATAAGGCATAAAAATAGACATAAAGATCAATGCAACAAAAGGGACAGCCCAGAAATAAACCCATGGTTTTATGGTTAATAGAATTTGACAAAGGAAGCAAGAACATACAATGAGGTAAAGACAGTCTATTCAATAAACAGTGTTGGGATAATCAGACAGATATGTGCAAAAAATGAAACTAGACCACCTTCTCACACATACAAATAAACATAAAGTGGATTAAACATTTAATGTTAGACTCAAAACCATAAAAATTCTAAAAGAAAACATAAGTGGTAAAATCTTGGATATTTCTTGCAGCAATATTATTTTGATATATCTCCTTAGGCAAGGGAAATGAAAGGAAAACAAACAAATGGAACTGTATCAAACTAAAAAGTTTTTGCAGAGCAAAGGAAACCATCAACAAAATGAAAGGATGGCCCACTGAATGGGAGAACACTTTCACCAAGACACATCTGATAAGGATATAATCAAATTTTAATAAACAAAATTTAAGAGGAACTCATACAACTCAACACTAAAAAAAAAATAACACAATTAAAAATGGGCAAAGGACCAAAATAAAGACTTCTCCAAAGAGGGCAGATGGTCAATAGACATATGAAAAAATGCTCAATGTTACAAATCAACAGAGAGATGCAAATTAAAACTACAATGAGATATCAACTCATACCTGCCAGAATGGGTATCATCAATAAATCCACAAATGACAAGTGTTGGCAAGGATGTAGAGAAAAGTACACTGTGAGTGGGAATGCAGATTGGCACAGCCACTGTGGAAAACAGTGTGGAATTTTCTCAAAAAACTAAAAATGGAAATGCCTTATTATCCAGTGATTTCACTTCTGGGACTCAATCCAAAGAAACCCAAAACACTGACTAGAAAAAATTCTATGATCACTGAAGCACTATATACAAAAGCCAATATTTGGAAGTAGCCCAGTGCCCAGTGCCCATCAGCAGGGCACTGATGGGCACTGGACTACTTTGTCCATAGAGCTCCATAGAGTGGATAAAACAGCTATGATACATTTACACAATGGGATACTAATCAGCTATAAAAAAAAAAGGAAATCTCACCTTTTGTGACATCATGGATGGACTTGAACAGTATTATGCTACATAAGGCAGTCAGAGAAAGACAAGTACAAAACTATTTCATTTTGATGTGGAATCTAATGAATAAAATATACAAAGCAGAAACAGACTCATAGATACAGAGAACATACTGAGAGCAGTCAGAAAAGTGGGATGTGGAGGGGCTGGATGAAAAAGATGAAGGAATTAAGCAAAACAACTCATGGGAGATGGAAAAGGGGAGATAATGGTGACAGAAGAAGATACAGTGTAATGTATTATGGAATGGAGAGTTGAAACCTATATAATTTTATTAACCAATACATTCAGAATAAATAAATAAATAAATAATTCAGGTATGCTCATTCTTCAGTTGGTATTCAGATATAAATTTAAAATTGCACTTAACTAAGATCATTATTAAGGACTAGAAAAACCTGGTTTACTGGCTACATTTTCCTTCATATCTGTTTACTTGCTGGTACTGATGTGCAGTGTCAAAAGAATACTGGAATGCTTCCCTGTCCCCTGGCAAAATCATGTAAATTAACAAAACCTTTGATCAATATCATATTGTTTGTATTGCTATAGATCATTCACATTTAATCATTTTTACATTATATTTTATTGAGTATGTGATTACAGTTGTCCCAAATTTCTCCCCTTATTCCCCATCCACCCAGCAACCCTCACTCCCTCAGGCAATCCCCACACCATTCATTGTTCATGCCCATGGGTCATGTATATCCATTCTTTGGCTACTCCATTTTCTGTATTATACTCTTATATCCCACAGTTATTCTGTAACTACCTATTTGTACTTCTGAATCCCTTCATCCCTTCACCTTTTCCCCCACACCCCTCTCCCATCTGGTGACCATCAAAATGCTCTTCATACCCATGATTCTATACCTGTTCTTTTTGTTTGCTTAGTTTGTTTTTTTAGATTCAATTATTGATAGATATATACTTATTGCTATTTTATTTTTTATACTTTTGATCTTTTTTTCTTAAATAAGTCTCTTTAACATTTCATATAATAAAGGTTTGGTGATGATGAACTCTCTTACTTTTTTCTTGTCTGGGAAGTTCTTTATCTGCCATTTGATTCTAAATGATATCTTCACTGGGTAGAGCAACTGTGGCTATAGGTTCTGCTTTTCATGACTTTGAGTATTTCTTGCCAAATCCTTCTAGTCTGCAAAGTTTCTTTTGAGGAATCAGCTGTTAATCTTTTGGAAATTCCCTTGTAAGTAACTAACTTCTTTTCTTTTGCTGCTTTTAAGATTCTCTCTTTATGTTTACCCTTTGGCATGTTAATTATGATGTGTCTTGGAGTGGGCCTCTTTGCAACCATCTTGTTTGGAACTCTCTGTTCTTTCTGGGCTTGCCTGTCTATTAACTTCACCAAGTTAGGGACATCTTATTTTTTCAAATAGATTTACAATTTCTTGCTCTTTCTCTTCTTTTTTTTTCCCTGGCACTTCTATGATGCAAATGTTGAAACTCTTGAAGTTGCCCCAGAGGCTGTTTACACTATCTGCCTTGTTCTGAGTTCTTTTTTCTTCTTGTTTTGATTGAATGTTTTTTTTTCTTTTTTATGTTCTAAATCATTGGTTTCATCCTCTGCTTGATCTTTCTACTGTTGATTCCCTGTGAATTGTTCTTTATTTCAATTAATGTATCCTTCCTTTTTTACTGGATCTTTTTTTATGCTGCTGGGGTTCTCAGCAAGTTCCTTCAGCATCCTTATAACCAATGTTATAAATGCTGTACTTGATAGGTTGCTTATCTCCATTTTGTTTGGTTCTTTTTCTGGAGTTATGAGCTGTTCTTTCACTTGGGCTATGTTTTTTGTCTCCTCATTTTTGCAGCCTCCTTTTATTTGTTTCCATGTATTAGAGCTACTAAGACTCCTTGTCTTGGTAGCATGGGCTAATGCACTAGTTGTCCAATAGTGTCCAGTAAAACAGCCTTCCTATCATCCAAGCTGGGTATTCAAAGTGCACCCACTGTGTGGGCTGAGTACACCCTCCTCTTGTAGTTGAGCTTTGATTACTGTTGGAAGGCATATAGGAGGGATTTACCCTGGCCTGTCTGCTGCAAGAATTGGCTGTGACCACTGACCACCAACCTCTGCCCTCTGTGGGGGATCAGCTGTACAAGGTCAGGGTGGTGGTGTTCCAACATGGTCTGTAGCTGTTCACTAGGTGTGCAAGCCCTGGGGTTTCTTGGTTGGTGCAGGCCAAGGTCAGCCACCACCTGTGTTTTGCCTGGGGACATCTTTCCTGAGCTATAAAGCAATCTGAGATAGCTGCTTCTTTGGTTGGGCTTGGAGGTTCCTGGATGAAATCAAGCTGTGAATCTTGTCTGTCTGCGCTAGTGTCGGGCCTGGGGCCACTTTTAAGAGGTACAGGGGCTGGTGGCTCACTGAGGCTGCCTGTTTGGCAGGATTTAAGATGTTCTGAAACACAAACCAAGACTATTTATATGGAAAAGTCGCCGTTAACAGCTTGGGTGGGCCTATAAGTTGGGTGGGATGGAGTCTCAGGGGATCTCCAAGGTAGGTCAAACAGTGTTAGACAGGTGGATAGAATCTCAAATATGGCACCTGCCTGCTCTGTAGCTCTGTGCAGAAAAGGAATAATGACCTCTTGCACATCTTTCTCTCTGGGAAAAAGCTGTCCCCCCATCTCCCGCCTTCACACCAGTTCCCCATTGTATGCTACCAGTGCCTTTCAAGCTGCTACCCTGGTGCTGGAGGTCAGAGGGAGGAAGTCTGAGTAAGTCCATCTGTGGCTTATTTAAGAAGACATGATTGGGGCTCTAGAAGTGTCTTTCACCGAGTCAGTCCCTATTGGTTTTTATAGCCAGAATTTATGGGGAGTTCTCTTCCTGGCACGGGAACGCTGGGCTGGGTATGCAGCTAGGACTCCTCACTCCTGAAATATCCTTCCTGAATCATTATCTATCCAGATAGATAGGTATATCTATCATAGATCTAGATATATCATAGAGATATATCTATCTGGTAATACATCCAGACTTGGGATTTTTGCCTTCTGTACACACCCAGACTGGGGATCATAGATGCCTGGACTGGGGGGTCACATGTTCCTGCATATGGAATGAGAACAAATCCACAACCTAGGCATGTGCCCTGAATGGGAACTGAACCTGTAACTATGGAGTTAAGGGAGGATGCTCCAACCAACTGAGCCACAGCAGCCAGGGCTCAAGGTGATTTGAAAAATGTATGTATCTTTTTTTTCCACTTTATTTTTTTTATTTTTTTTAATTCTTGTTCAAGTACAGTTTTCTGTCTTATATTCCCAGCCCTGCCCCCCCAGTGCTCCCCACCTCCCTCCCATTTCCTCCCCCCACCTTAGTTATTGTCCATGTGTCCTTTATACTTGTTCATGTGAGTTCTTCCCCTATTCCCCTGTGATTCTCTGCCTTCTCCCCTCTGGTCCCTGTCAGCCTGTTCCATATTTCAGTGTCTTTGGTCATATTTTGCTTGCTTGTTTGTTTTGTTGTTTAGATTCCTGGTTAAAGGTGAGATCATATGGTATTTGTCTTTTACTGCCTGGCTTATTTCTCTCAGCATAATGCTTTCCAGTTCCATCCATGGTGTTGCAAAGGGTAGGAGCTCCTTCTTCCTTTCTGCAGCATAGAATTCCACTGTGTAAATGTACCATAGTTTTTTGATCCAGCCATTTACCGATGGGCATCTAGGTTGCTTCCAATTCTTGACTATGGTAAATTGTGCTGCTATGAACATCGGGGTGCATAGGTTCTTTATGATTGGTGCTTCAGGGTTCTTAGGATATATTCCAGCAATTCCACTGTTAGGTGTATGTATCTTGATCTTATTCACTAGCATTACTGTACCTCACTGTTTCTCCAATGTAACTTGAATGTCTATGTAGAGATGATTGTAAATCAAACTATCAATTTTATAGCATTATATCTACCTAACTGATTATATACCTAGTTGTTCTGTTGAACTTCCTTTCATTTATAGGTAGGAGAACCTTATTTAGGAGGCTAATATGCTCTCTGTTGAAATTATCTAAATCGAGTAAAATTTTAAAAATTGAACAAGTTTAGACTAAGTGATGTGAATTTTGATTGTCTTAAAAGGTTTCTGTTGTGTTTACTTTGGTGGGTCTCATAAAAATCCTAAAAAATGAGTTTCCTTTTAGTTATTTATTTTTTTCCTTTTTACCTATTAAGTATGTTGTGGTAACATTTAAATATTTCTGGAATTGGGGAGGGTAAATTTTTAATGCACATACTAACCATTTTATAAAAAATGCTTCACTCAAAATATCACTATTTAATATTTGGAAAGTGTATAATCCCTATAGATATACATATGCATTTTTATTTACTAAAAATGAGCACTAAATTATTTCATATTCTTTCCTTCTGATAAATTCTGTTGAGCTACTATTAAATTATGTATTCGGTTTTCATAATTTTTATTATTTTCTTCAAATAACACTGTAATATTTCATGTTGGTGTTATAGTTTAAAATTATATCTGCATTTGTTAAAATAGGCTTCTAATTCTTTTTTTAAGGGTAGCATAAAATATAAAGCAATACAGAGGAATTAAAAAAAGAAAAATATCTATTTTTAGAGATATTGGTTTTATTTTTATATTTAAATGCAAGACAGCAGAACATTGTAGCCCTACTTTATTAAAAACATAAACAATCATGAAAAACATTTTAACAGTAAAATAAAAGTTAACACAGTAGAATTATATTGTGAATCTGGACTTGTATAACATTAAAAATTTTACCTGGGGATAAATTTAGCTCTACAATGAAAATTATTTCACATGTCCTGATTAAATAAAAATACATTCTTTAAAAATTTTAAATATAAAAATTTTAGGAATATTACAGGTAAAACATACTGGAATGGCCCTGTTGCCAGACTCAAGGGGCGGGGCCTGTTTGGGGTATTCTATTCAAGAATGAGACCTGGGTATCGTAAGTAGTTTTATTTATTTTCATCAACAGAAGGAGACAGGATTCACACCCAAAGTTCTGTCTTCTCAATGGAAGGCTTAGCCATTGCTTATGTATACTATTTGGTTAATTGCATGTTGATTTCTTCTTGAGAGCTGGCTACATTTAGATGGCTGGTTTCTGGTCAAGCTCATCAGGTTACAGCTGTGTCTACAAAATACTGTACTACATTTTAACATTTAACAAGAATGTCATTTAGTAAGAACTGTCCAGACCTTGAGACCCTAGTCCTATCTAACAGCATGATAAATATTTTGGTGATTATAATGCCTATGCATACTGTTATTTATCCATAAAAACAAACAAATGAGCATATATGTTTCATGCATAGGACCACATATGTGTTTTATGCATTATACCATAATAAAATCTATTATGTATTCCTCCCTATGATTCTCTTATATATCCCATATTTAGATGTATTGAACATATTTTTTTCCAAAAATGTGGGGCAAGAGCCATAACTTAAGCATATTCTATGTAACCTCTTTACTCAGCACAACGATACTTTGATATATTAGTACTTCAACTGTATGTTCAATTGATTCAATTACATAAATATGTAATAATTCATTTACTCAATATATCAGAATACAGTCAGCCAGTTATCAATTATTTCCTCTTCTTGTCTTCTTCAGTTCATACTGCAGTAAATGCCTTCTCTGTGTGTGTGTGTGTATACACATACATCTTAGAAATTTACAGTTTCTGTATTCCTATGGTAGAGCTGCTCAGGAGCAGAATTATTATTTATATATGATGGTTTAAGACTTTTAAATGTTAATATATATTTTCGAATAGTCTTAAAGGAAAACTTTTCTATGCATAAAATTCATTCATATTCCAAACAATTGTTTGCATGGACATTTAAAATTTGTTAACAATTGGCTAGCCAAAAGTTAATAATTCACTTCTAATTTACATGTCATTGACTATTAGATTGAGAATATTCACACATTTTACCATTTGAATTTGCTCTTCTGTTCATATATCAGTTTATTTAGGAAAGGCTTTTACTCTACTAAATACTGCAGAAATTAGTGCTTTTGTTACCTGCCTTAAAATATTTTCCTGTGTATGACCTGTACATTAATATTTTATTATTTATTTTTTGCAGTATACCTAAGCATTCTAAAAACATTTACATATAATTCACCTTGTAGCTTATAATTTTCCAGTCTTGAAATAAATTATTAGTTATACTTATAATATAAATTGAGTCTTTTAGATTTCCATGCAAAATTTGCTCAATTTTTGGCATGTAACTTGTTAATCAGACTGTAATACCTTTTGCCACGTATGATAAAAGTATGTGTATTGTTTTTAACTTTCCTCTAGTTATTTAGTAACATTAATATTAACATAATCATGGATTGTCCTTTTCCTAATGTTCCGTTTACTATGCTTTTGTGATTATCAAGGGATTAAAATGTCTTTAAAAGTTGTGTTGATATGATAAACTGACCCTCAGTTCATATTTATGACAGTTTTTAAAGCTGTTTGGTAGCTAAAATATGAAATTTTAAGTTAATTTTATCTAATTCTAAGAAACTCTATTTTAATTCATATAGAATGTTGGCTAACTTTGTGAACATAGCAACTTGGAATAATTTGACATTTTTTTCTTTTATAAAAATTTTTCTTTAATATAGTGAAACCCCACCTAAACCCTAATGGGTTAAGACAAGTGAAACAACCACTGTACACAGATAAAACCTTCTCAAAGATCAACCTAAGTAATCCAAAGCTAAAATTAAATTGTGTTTATTTTCAGTGAAGTCATCAGTCACAAACAAAAGTCAATTATCTGCACACTTGGCAAGTCCTCTAAGAAATGTGCCCCAAGAAGCATCAACCTTTGTTGTTTTTACAGCATCCTAAAAGCTTGCACACTTTATTTTTCAGGTAATTTAACATTTTTAATATAGTGTGTTAGCTTCTATGGGGTAAGCTTTGGTACTACTTATATAAGATTGCTTATCTTGAAGACTTGGCATTGCCCCAAGAGGAGTTTTGACTCTGCTTTAGAATTTCACATAAATTAAAAGTTTCCTCAAGTACCAATAGGAGGGAGGTGACACCGGATACCACATATACAGTCCAGTTACGTTGCTGGACTGTACATTTAGAAATTACTTCTTCGAGGTATTTGCACCAGAGATCTTTGTCTATCCTGCTTAATATTCAGTGGTATAAATTTGAATCATCAGAACCCTAGCCAAACTTTAATATTCCAAAAGCATTAATACATATCTCAGTCCAGGTTACTGAGTTATAAGAAATTTATTATCACAAAGGAAATAAATGTAGTTAGCCACCTTTCAAAATGCCCCACTGCCTCTCAGAATATAAAGACTAAAACTATATATGTTTATCATACACGAATCCCATCTCTGCTCCCTGAAATTCTCCTAGTTTCATTCATTAGAAGGAGATTTGAAAGAAAACTACTTTAAGAGCATTCAGGTTTTCCATCTGAGAACAGCGTACTTTTCTGTTTATTCAGATATTATTTTCTCCTATTTTTATTTTTTATGTTTCTTTATTCATTTCAGAAAGCAGCAAAGAGAGACATTGATTTGTTGTTTCATTTTTTTATGTATTTATTGGTTGACTCTAGTATGTGCCTTTACCAGGGATCAAACCCACAACCTTGGCGTACTGGGGGGATGTTCTAACCAGCTGGGCTACTCAGCCAGGGCATATATTGTCTCTTAATATGATTCTTAATATGGATCTTATATTTTATTTGTTAAATTAATACTTGAGTATTTTAACTTTTGGTTGTTATATTAAATGTTGTGCATAAATGCATTTGCTACAATGCTGTAATAATACTTAAAAATATTTTCTTGGAGAGGGGAGAGAATCATAGGGGAAAAGGGGATGGACTCACATGAACAAGTATAAAGGACACATGGACTATATCTAAGGGTGGGGGGTGGAAAGGGGAGGGAGGTGGGGAGCATGGGGCAGGGGGCGGGCAGGGTTGGGAATATAAGACAGAAAGCTGTACTTGAACAAGAATTAAATTAAAAAATTATTTTAAAAATTTTCTTGGAGCCAGATGCTTCATGAAATTTTCTTATTAATTTTAAGATTACCATAGTGCTTCCTGGTTTAAGATATTTACTTTTTATTTATTTATTACATTTAGTGTGCTTCTATTTGTATTTTTCTTAGTATGGGTCTTGAATTTTTCTAGTGGCTTTTTATCATCTACTAATATTGAATATGGCAAAAATATATTTTTTAAAAATATACTAAACACTAACAGCTAGACATCACTGCCTTTGAAGATTTAACAAACAGAGCTATCAAGTCAAATAGTTAAACATAAATATAGTCAAATAGTTAAACATAAATTTTATAAGGCAAATAATCCCTTATAAAATTACACAAATGAAGATCCATGTGTGTTGTGATGGAAGACACACACAGCTGCATAATTGTGATTGAGTTAGGGGAGGAAACAACCACAATAAACAAGCACAGAGTCAGTATTTCGGCTTTGCTGGCAATTGTAACAAACACAAACTTCAAAGGGCAAATCAGACGTTGCCGTGATGAATAAATATAGTCTTTAAATTCAGTTATTTATAGTTATGAAAAGAAGAAAAGAAGTAAGTGGTGTGAGAAATAATTTGTGCCAAATTTTCAAGCAAGGCATACTTGAATTTAAAGTGCAACATTATAAGCAATGTTACCGATAATGACATTGAGGTGTGTGTGTAAGAGAGAGAGAGACAGGGACAGAGAGACGAAGCCTACTTCTGTATCCCTGTCTGAAAAGTACATTCAAAACGAACCAAAGAGCCCAAAGAATAAGATTCATCCGAAGTGCTGTTCAGAGTCAAGGTTGTTTTTCTCGTATTAGAAAGCAGTTTACTCCATGCTGTTTTGAGAAGGTGTCTTTTGAAACGCGTGGTGATACAATCCGAGCAGCAACAGCAGGAGGCAGAATGGGTTTTCTATCTCCGGTTTACCAGATATGGCCATTGAAACTACACGAGGCTAAAGGGCCGAGGATTATATGACTCAAAGGACCAAGTGGTGCCTTTTCATTATTTTGTTATTTTTGTCAAGGCAGAATAGATGTCAGGTTTTTTTTCTTCAGTTTGATAGTTGCATCCAAAAGTTTGGAAAAGAAAGACTTTGTCGTGGAAAAATAAATTAAAAATGCATTTACCCTTGATACAAACTATGCCGAAAAAATGCCGTTTATAAGTTTGTACTATTTAAAAAGAAATAAAACAGTTATCATCTAAGCCCTGGCTGGGTATGTCAGTTAGTCAGAGCGTCATCCCAATATACAAAGGTTATGGGTCCGATTGCAATTCAGGGCACATAGAAAAATCAACCAGTGAATGCATAAATAAGTGGAACAACAAATCACTGTTTCTCTTTCTCTCCAATAAATAAGATAACAATAATATAAAGTATGGGCAAAGTACATATACTGGACTGTAGAAAGGTCGATTAGCCCTGGCTGGTGTGGCTCAGTGGATTGATCGTTGGCCTTTGCAAACCAAAGGTTGCTGTGCCTAATTCCTGATTAGGGCACAGTGCTTGGGCTGTGGATCAGGTCCCCAGTGAGGGGCACACCAGAGGCAACCACACATTGATATTTCTCTTCCTCTCTTTCTCTCTCCCTTTCCTTCTCTCTAAAAATAAATAAATATTTTTAAAAAGAAAGGTAGATTAGATCATTTTTAAGTTGTCAGATGAGTATAATTGTAATTTATTTGATTTAATATTAAAAGAATAACTTATACGTAGCTGTTTTAAATAAAATGTTGTTCATTCAGAATTTTTTATATTTTGTTAAGACATGCATTTTTTTCAGAAATGGTAGCAGTATGAAACTACCACATTGGAATCCCTCACCTTTTAAAGCTTTCTCATTCATCCAGTACACATAGAATACCTAATTATGCCAGGCACAATTCTGATGTTTGGACTATGTTAAGGAACCAAACATGAATTCTTATCATTATGAAGCTTACATTCTAATTGAGGAGACATAAACATATTGAATAAATTACACACTTTATAGTCTGTCACAAAATTCAATGCTGAAAAAGTCAGGGGAATAGGATATGGAAGTAGGTGCAATATTAGATAGGATGATTACAATGTTGATAGTCAAACAAAGACTTGAAAGGGATTACCATCTGATTGTCAGGTAGAGGGGTGGTACAAGTAGAGCTAGAGTGAGTGCCAAGGCCCTGATCTGGGAGCGTACTTGGCAGGCCCTAGGAAGTATAAGAAAACCATTTAGGCTGGAACAGAGCAGACCATTGGGAGTCTACTAGGAAATGCTATCAGAAGTAGTGGGGAGGAAGGGTCCCCGTGCCTTGAAGTGGCTCTTGAGTTGTATTCAGAGGAGTATCCTAATCTGATGTACACTTTTTAATGGGATACTATGGCTACCGTATTGAGAATAGACAACAGTGGGGGGCTAAGGTTGTGTGAAGTGTTTGCATTACCAGTCCCCTGAACTCTGATACAAGGATGTGAGGTGTGAGACAAAGAGAGATATCAAGGTCAACTGCAAAATTTTGATCTGAGCAAGTGGAAAAATTAATTTGCCAATAACTGAGATGAGAAAGATTATAAATGGTGTGGGTCTGGGAGAGTAAATAAAAAACTCTGTCTTATATAATTTTTTAACTTTGTTACTTTCAACTGGAGGTGTTTATATAACTACTTATATCTGTATAATTATGTGTTGTATATATAGTATATGCATTATATATATTTTATATGTTAGATATATACATAACATATTTTTCCTCAAGGAACAACTACTTAGATGCAAATATATACTGGGAACTGTAAGCAAAATAAAGTGCAAAAATAATAACTAGTATCAGAAATTATGGTACTAGCTCAATACAAATTCTATAAATTATTGTTTTATGTCTACTTGGTCATTATATGTGAATTTCCTGATCTTCAATTCTCTCATTTGTAAAACTGGCATGATAATATCAGTTCTCTGATTTAATTTAGAAAATGATCATATTAAAATTTTGGTGAATAATTCTATACAAAAGGTAATTAAAAATAGAATAAGATAAATTAAACATTCAATTTATTGCAATTGAAAATACTCAGACAACTATTAGAATCTTAAATTTTGTTTCAGAAAAAGTAGAAAAGTATTGCAATATAATTTTACTAATATTTATGAGCCCTTTTACTGTGGACAGTGCAGATATCACACATACAGATGAGAACAGGATAGATTCAAGGAAAACTTTCCTCTCCCCTTCCTTCCCTCATGCAGGCCCTCCCCTCAGAGTTGGAACCACACTCCGAGATGCATTTTCAGTGGCATGGGTCACAGCAGTCTCTGTTTTGCAATGATCAAGTAGCTTGTGAGTATCCTGAGCAGAGTGACAGTTATTTTTATCTAAATAATTTGTGGACAGCCATTGGTTTATTATCAGAATTTAGTAAATGACTTCTGAATAAAATAATAGAGCCACCGTTCTTTAACTCTGTGATCTAACATTTTGAATATGATAGGATTTAAAATTAGAAATGAAGATCAGATATAAAATATAAATATTTTGTAGTTTTACTGAGGAGACCCGTCAGTGGGCTCTCCTCATCAGTTCTTGCCTTGAACACAAGAGAATTCAAGCGAGAGACAGCACATAGAGTGGAAATGAGATGGCAAGTTTACAAAATACACTTGAGCACAAAACTACTGGGCCTACGTAAAAAGGAAATAAAGTTGTTAGTAAGTTTGTTTTATACACTTGGGCCAGCAAATAACAAGTGGGTATCCAGCTAATCTGAATACCCTGGCTCTTGGGGTTCAGGGGTTATTGACTTTAGCCAGCTTCTAGGTCTCTGCTCCTCCTTCCCCTTCCAAACCTTGGGATTAATACATGTTCACCAAAGCTTTCTTTCCCAGCTATGGAAATGGTTACAAAGGCTTTCTTTCCCATGCAAGTAATATGCACACAATTTCAAGGGTTTCCCTTCTTCTGTGCTATCTTAGTTTTGCTTATGAAGTTTGAAACACCTGGCAATCTTACTGGACCAGGCTCAGGACTGCTGAGTCAGTGAGTGAGACATGTCTCTCTCCTCCCTGCATTGGTTTACTATCTATCCTAATCAATAGATGTAGGAATTGATGTCCATAAAAGAATTTTTCCACAAAACCTTTTAAAATCACCACTACTTTTGTTATTATTTAAAACTACAAAAATTGTATCTAAAATTATTATATAAAACAGCAATAAAGTTCAAAAATTTTAGTGCAGTTAGACATTTATCACATGCTGTAAATCATGTGCTGTACATATCTAGAAAAAAAAGAAAGTGTGAAACTCAAAATTAAGGCATCTGGTAAAGTAGCTAAATACAAGCCAAACTGTAGACGTCAAAAGTTTTGGAGTTTGTTTTATAGTCCTTATTTTGGACAAGAAATTATTTCACTGGACTAATTGTCACATATGTAGTTTCATGTGAAATATTGGTTCAGAAAAATGTGACCCTTCATTCGTAATCATACAAATGATTAGGTCTTACGTAGTTACTGCAGTTGGTCGCAGATTGAATATAACCTTTCATGATAGATGAAGTAAAAATGGAAATATGGTCACTGGGGGATTTTTTTTCTGTGTTAAGAGAAAACAAAAGAACCTCAAAGCAAAACACAACCCACACCAGAGCAGCCCTCAACAGTGCCAAAGAAGAGTAAAACTGTCTTAACAAGGATAAAGACAAATTGTTCCATTAGCATATGTGTGGAAAGTTTACGTGAGTTTGTTTTTTTATAGTCTTCCTCACTGAAAAAACAACTAAATGACAAAAAGTAAAATCAATGAAAATAAACATTTAAAAGGCCACATCTACCTTGTAATTACAAACATTTCTAATCTCATTTGATTCAACGACAAAATTTTGTGTATAAACAAAGTCTTTCAAACATTTCCCTATAACTTTTCTCCACAATGATTACTTTCATTTTTTGGAGAACATTAGAAATTATATTACTTATATTTTAAGATGAATAATAAAAGATTAAACTAAAATTATTTTTAAAAAATCTCCTGCATTGTATCAGTAAAACCCCCTATTAAATCATTCATCTAGTGAATATTTATTGCTCATAATGTATATTTCATTAAGCATTGACAATAAACTATTGAATGGAGAAAATCTTGCTTACAGAGGTTACCATTTTGCTCAGTATTATGAGTTGGGTACACTGAAAAGCAAGTAAGCAGTCACCATATTTCACCATGTATAATGCACACTCACATTTTGTGCGCATTACACATGGGATTGTTAAACCTATGATATGTAATCATTACACATATGTATAATGTGCATCCTTATTTTCCCTCAAAATTTTGGGCAAAAAGTGCATATTATACATGGCAAAAATATGGTACTGTAACAGATGTTAATTGGTAAGATGGGAGTAGTTACATAGTGTGCTTCAGAGCTCTTAGCAGTACGGTTTAGTGCAATGGAATTAATAACACTGTATTGTTTCCTGTTTCAGCTGTAACAAATTGTCACAAATCTGGTGGCTAAAAACAACACAGATTTATGCTTTTAAATCTCCAGAGATAAGATGTCTAAAATGGGTTGGCAGGGCTGTTGTGTTCCTTCTGGATATTCTAAAGGGCGGATCTGTATTTTTCCTTTCCTGGTTTCCAGGGGCTGCCTGTACAGTATAAGTCTTCATTTAATGTCCAGAGGTTCTCCTTCATTTTCAAAGCCAGTGGTGTGACATCTTCAACTCTTTCTTTTTCTCCACTTCTATGGTTTTAATTTCCTCTAACTCTGATTGATCATCTTGCTTTTTTCTTATTAGGACCTTTGTGATTTCACTGGGCTCCGCTGGACAATCCACGATAATTTCCTCATATTAGGATATTGTTTTTAATCAGCAAACTCTCTTTTGCCATAAAAGGCAACATATTTTCAGGTTCTAAGGATTAAGGCACGGACATCTTTGGGAGTCATTCTGCTTGTCTATCTAGAAAAGGTAGTTTCTATTTCATATATGTGTTAACCGCAAAGAAGATAATTCTTTTTTAAAAAATTATTTATTTATTTTTTTAAAAAAAATTTTAATTTTTATTTAATTCTTGTTCAAGTACAGTTTTCTGTCTTATATTCCCAGCCCTGCCCCCCCTCCCAGCAAAGAAGATAATTCTTATTAGGTAAAAATGTTTTTTAGTAAATGATTCTGTGATAGTTGACTGCATGTTTGGGGAGAAATAACCCATGTAGGCGCTCCCCTGACAATTTAATATCAGATAGGAAATTCCACATGGAATTCATCACCAGGGGATTCCATCGATACAGACCATGGTGGGAATGGGTCCTCCCAAGTTATGTAGTACATGACTCACAGCACTGACTGCAGCACTTTCATAGGTTAGCAGTGGCAATTAAAAACTATTCAGGGAGGAAATTTGACAATACATATCAGGATTCTTCAGTTATGTGCGTTCTATTGGTAACTTCACTTTGTACAGAGTCCGGCAGAAGTAAGGCCTG
The DNA here is from genome assembly GCF_014824575.4 of Sturnira hondurensis. Taxonomy (NCBI): domain Eukaryota; kingdom Metazoa; phylum Chordata; class Mammalia; order Chiroptera; family Phyllostomidae; genus Sturnira; species Sturnira hondurensis. The sequence continues at coordinate 573,774 of NW_028084977.1, forward strand.
CTTGAGTGTGGTTGGTAGGGTATAACATGGGTGTAATAATTTATAACTTTAACTTGGACATTTCCCCTAAAATGTCATATGGTATTCTTGAGTGTGATATTATTATTTTATAGAATTACATGCTTATGATTTTTAATAAAAATTTTCATAATAAAAAGGGTTGTTATTTGTGCCAGACCCTATATTTTATTTTTAGACATACAGTGTGCTTGATTTTATAAGAAACTTTTTATGTACAATGGTAAGCATCCTAATGACATATATAATGGGAGAGTTTAGAAACAGTCTAAAATTCCCTATACTAGTAGCTTAATTAAAGTATTTTACATCCATTGGAAATAATATTACAGTTATTAAAATGATCTTACAATAAGTTTTATTGATAAAATTAATTATTTAAGTGCATAGTTAAGATAGAACTTTCATATAATGGAGACTATTTAATAATATTTGATTACCCATACATATTTATCTGCTTTTCTACCGGTATCCCACCAAAATGCAATAAAAATATATTAAACTATTACTAAAAAGAGAATACTAGAATTGATGAGTACATGAAAATGTCAGTAAATGAAATACAGAAAGGAATTAGAAGTGTCATGACTGATTTAGGAGAATAGACACGAATGCAACTCCAGGGTGTAGATTTTAAACTGCTTTTTTGTTCTTTAAGTTCTTTGCATGGTTATGTTCCTCATTCTAAATCTCTAGGTGGTGCTCTCAGTTTCTCAAGTTTAGGACACAGAATTTAACAATTACTGGTGGGGAGAAGGAAGGTCTAATATTTGTCAGCCTGTAAGTTCCAAAGTAGGAAGTATGGCCCTTCCCTACCAACCACCAATCTTGAGTGGAAAAAAATGATACAACTATACTCTACATATCTAGTGATTTTCTATTTTTTTCCCTTAGCTTACTGTCACTTGTTTACCCCAAAATGCACCTCTGCTTGTCAGAATCCAATAGTTCCTTTAAGTCTTAAACTACAGAATTCTGAAATATATTTTTCTCTAAAATTATAATTAATTTACTAAATTAGGATGAATCATTTTCCTCTGACTTTTTGTAATACAGACATTAATTAATGTCTTTTTGTAATAAGACATTAATTATATTCTGTTTTTTAAAATCTCATTTGTGTACACTTCCAGCTTTCTTCTTTCTGGAAGTGAAGATATTTTCTTTGTTCTTCACTAGTATTTCATGTCAATACTAGTTAAATTAAATCTAAAATTAATCTATAAATTTGCAGTACATTTAATCACATAGATAAGTAAAGTTCATCAGGAATGTATTGCCTTGTTATTTTATATAAATTAGCAAACAAGTTTTATATTATTTTACTTTTTCACAGTACATAGTTCATCCATACAACACAAGCACTGTGTCAGATGAGTAATATACAGACCCTGTTCTCACAGAATGCAATATCACATGTGTGACAAACATAGCAAGTTATGTTTAATAAATACTCTAATATATACTAGCAGAGGTATGTACAAAGGGAATTAGGGGCACTAAATAAAAATTCACCTTGAAGATGTGATCACAACCAATCTAACATTAAGTTGATCCCAGAAAAAATGAATATCATCTGATCAGGAAGGATTAACATGACATATGTGAGGCCATATATGAGAAACGTACAGCCAGCATCACACTCAATAGGAAAAAAGTAAAATCTTTCCCACGAAAACCAGGAACAAGAAAGAGTTTTCACCTTCACAACTTCTATTCTACATAGTATTGGAAGTTCCAGCCACAGCAAGCAGAGAAGAAAAATAAATAAAAGGCATCTAAATTGGAAAGGAGGAAGTAAACTACCATTGTTTGCAGATGACTTGATAGTGTACACAGAAAACTGTAGATTCCACCAAAAAACTACTCAACTTAATAAGTGAATTTGGCAAGACAGAGGATATAAAATCAATTTTCAGAAATTAATGGCATTTTTGTACACCAACAATTAAATTTCAGAAACAGAAATTAGGGGAAATTAATCCATTTGCTATAGCAACAAGAAAAATAAAGTACCTTGGAATAAACCTGACCAAGGAGGTAAAAGACCTATACTTAGAAAACTACAGAACATTGAAGAAAGAAATCAAGGAAGACAACAATTAATGGAAGCATATGTCATGATCATTGATTGTAAGAATTAATGTCATTAAAATGTCCATACTATGCAAAATAATCTACAGATTCATCATAATCCCTGTCAAAATATCAATGACATATTTCATAGATGTAGAACAAATATTTCCAAAATTTATTTATTTATTTACTCTTTAGATTTTATTTATTTGTAGACAGAGAGCAAAAGAGGGAGAAAGAGAAGGAAGGAAACATCAATGTGTGGTTGCCTCTCTTGGGCCCCTTACTGGGGACCTGGACCGCAACCCAGGCTTGTGTCCTAACTGGGAATCGAACCAGTGACCACAGATTGAGGTTGGCAGGCCATGTTCAACCCACTGAGCCACACTAGCCAGGGAAGAAAAGCTTATATGGAACCATAAATAACCCCAAAGAGCCTCAGCAACTTTGAGAAAGAAGAACAAAGTAGGAGGGATCAAAATAACTGATATTAAACTGTATTACATGGCCACTGTAATAAAAACAGTATGGTATTGGCACAAGAACAGATGCACAGATCAATGGAATAGAATAGAGAGCCTGGAAATAAACCCATCTCTCTATGGTCAATTATTATTTGAAAAAGGGGGCAGGAGTAGACAATGGAGTAAAAGCAGCCTCTTCAACAAATGGTATTGGGTGATCTGGACAGATGCATGCAAAAAGTTCTACAGAAGAATACGGGAAGGAAAATTTCAGATATCCCACACAGCAGCATTTTCACTGATATGTCCCTTAGAACAAGGAATATAAAGGAAAGAATAAGCAAATGGGACTTCATCAAATTATAAAGCTTCTGCACAGCTAAAAAAAAACATAAGCAAAATGATAATGGAACCAAGCATATAGGAAAATATATTTGCCAATGGTACCTCTAACAAGGGTTTGATCTCCAAAATATATAAAGAACTCACATAACTCCACACCGGGAAGACAAACAACCCAATTAAAAAAACGACCTGAACAAACACTTCTCCAAGAAGGACATACACAGGGCCAAGACACATATGAAAGGATGCTCAGCATCACTAGCCATCAGAGAGATGCAAATTAAAACCACAAGGAGATACCACTTCACACTTGTCAGAATAGCCATCATAAACAAATCAACAAACAAGTGTTGAAGAGGATGTGGAGAAAAGGACACCCTTGTACATTGTTCGTAGGAATACAGACTGCTGCAGCCACTGTATAAAACACTATGAAATTTACTAAAAAACAAACAAACAAACAAACAAACTAGGAACTGTCTTTTGACCTGTCAATTCTACTGCTGGGAGTGTACCCTAAGAATCTTGAATCACCAATTCAAAAGAACCTATGCCCCTCTATGTTCATAGTGGTGTGATTTACAATAGCCAAGTGCTGGAAACAGTCTAAGTGCTCATCAGTGAATGAGTGGATCAAAAAACTGTGGTACATTTGCGCAATGAAATACTACATAGCAGAAAGAGAGAAGAAACCCCTACCCTTCACAAGAGCATGGATGGAACTTGAGAGCATTATACTAAGTGAAATAAGCCAGGCAGTGAAAGGCAAATACCGTATGATTTTACCTATAACTGGAACCTGATCAACAAAACAAACAAGTGAGCAAGATAGAACCAGAGACATAGAAATAAAGGATAAACTGACAATGACCAGAGAGCAGGTAGCCAGGGGGAAAATGGTGATGGGTCTGGGCAAGGAACAAATATAAAGGACCCACGGACAAAGACAATGTTGGGGAGAATCGAATGTGGGAGAGGATTGGTGGGCGGGCTGGGGAAGAATAATGGCAGAAAAATGGGGACAACTGTAATTGAACAATAAAATATTTGTAAAAAGGAACCAAAAAACCCATAAAAAACAATTTAAAAAACATTAATGCCTGTTTCAGCCAGATAATAATTTTAGACCTCTGTATGATGAAAGACATTATAAACAGAAATAAAAGATGAAATGGCTAAAAAATAAAATTAAAATATCTAGTCATTAGAATTATTACCAGAAATTTAAGTAATATTTCTTCATCTATTACTTATTGTCCTAGACCATTCAATATTAGAAAGTATCTGACACAGGAAGGTAGGTACCTTGCTTATTCTTTTACTCAAAGTTTTTTGAGACAAAACCATATGGATGTCCATGAGAGTTTTAAAAAATCCTCCTGTTGCAATTTCTAAGTTACAAGAGTATATAGTCTTTATAATAAGAGTACGAACATTATAATTTTCCTTTATAAAATAAATGCAGGATAATATAATCCTTTTCATACTCCCTATATTAGTCTTATAGGGCTACTATAACAGAATATTCCAAACAGGTGAGATAAAGAACAAAAATTAATTCTCTCATGGTTCTGAAGGCTGGAAATTCAAGGTCAAGGTGCTGGTAGGAGAGTAGGTTCACTCCCTCTAGTGGCCCATATTTTTCCTCATACCAAGTAACTTAAAAATGGGCAAGGCCAAGGTCGGTGTCCTACTATCTGTTTCATATGGCTGGGGTATTTTTTTCCATTTGTATCTTTTTGTGGACCACAGATGCAGACAGTTAACTTAATTACTTTCCCTTTCACAGCACATTCTCCCCATGGTTCTGTGCAAATTCCCACTTTTTTTCCTTTTATTTTACTACTATTTTTGTTCATGTCTTCAAAGTTATGTGTTTTCCATTTAACACAAAGAACAATTATGTAGTGATAACTCAGTCATATGCATATTTGAAATGAGTAAATAAAGAATCTTATTTCCAAAGGTTGGTGTTTTCCTCTGAAATCTGTGGTGTATTAAAATTAGTTCAATACTTTAACAAAAAGGAGATGACAAGAAATGTAAATTTACTATGTCCTTGGTCAAATAGCTAAACAAATAAGTCAATATTATCCAGTACTATGGTGGGCAGGTATTTAAACTACACTTTTACAAACAAAATGACATAAATTTGAGTAATCTTTCAGTGGACTTCATTAATGTATAAAAAGAAATGAATCCAGTTACCGCCTATTCTCTTCATGTCCATGGTATATTACCTACTTTGAATTATCCAGATGACTGGGTAAACAATTGCTTGTATCATTTAAACTTTAATTTATGCAGAGCTTTTCCCTCTCTCTCAAAAGCAAAAAACAAAGAACTGAGGTAACTTTGCCTATTTATGCATGGTTATGAAGTGTGAAATTCAAATTATGTATTGTTCTATTGTAAAGTTATGTTCTTTTCAGAATTGTATTTCAGTAGAGAGCGGAGCAGTTGCTTGCTTAGATGAGGTCCTTTCCTATGTACAATATGAAGAAATGCATAAAGCACCTTGCCATCCAGTTATATAACATCTGGTGAATTTTATTAAAATTATGTGCATTTGGACTTCATAGTTGGGAAAAGAATTCACTGAACAAGGTTGAGTTTAATGCTTATACACAATAGTAATATTTTCTAAGTGAAAGTGTAACCACACAGACACTTCATTTATTTAATAGGACATTTTCTCCCTTTCTTCATTTCTGTACAAACTGGCCCTGGCCGGCACCCTGACTCATGGGCTTCCTCCTTCCTTGCCAAATCACTCCCTTAATCAGCTTCAAATCTTAGGACAAAGCGTCAGATCTGTTGCCCACAGGAAATGTCTGTCAAACTAGAGATGATATCTGGAACTCAGTTGGGCTTCAGTTCCAGGCCCAGAAAAGGGGCAAACCTGGATGAAGTGAGGCCATGGCTGAAACTGGGGCCCCATGCAAGGATCCGTTAGCTCCCTTCCACCCCGACACCCACCTAGCGGCAGAGACCAGGACCTTGACCTCCACGCTAATTCCCCGAGGCACCATTTTACCTTTTCCCTGTGTGATCCAACTTCTGTAAGCTGTCAAGAAGTCAGATCTTTGAGCGTTAGCTCCTTTCTCTGCAGGGTGGGTCATTTCCTAAAATAATCCCTTACTTTCTTGGCGGCTAACTCTTGTATTCATCTTATTGGGCTTTGATGCGCAAGCAAACAGTCCCCTAAAGGCCAGCACCCCAACAAGACTCCAGGGTCAGTCAATGTCTTATAAATCGTTATGTAAAAGGAGAGAACAAACTGATCGGGACTGGCTGCATACTTGCAAATTAAATTTTAGGTCTACCTGTAGAGCAGGAGGAAAATTTAGATACCACCTGGCGTAACCTTTCCCCTTTGCAGTGTGAGAATGAGTTAAACAATTTGCTTAACTGTGTCATTTTACATGGATCAAGTAACACTTAGAGCATCGATTTTGATCCCTCGACTTTGGTTAGTGGTCGCTCCATCGCTGGTTAAAATTACATGTATAACAGAATTCTCTACGTATCTTAGGGGAAGTAGTAGGACAGGCATATGGAACCACTTCGGCATGGAGTTGGAGCTGCCTCCCCAGAGGAACGGCCCTGCTGTGGCGCCTTTCAAACTTTCGCAGTGTTAACGCTGCTGCACGAGGTAACCTTTGAACTGGACCTACAGCAGCACTGTGTGCCACACAACCGCGTGCAGAGCGAGCAAAAGCAGACGTGATGACCAGCATCTGAAAATGAAAGACATTCTTTAGAATTAGCATCATTATGTTACTTTATCGGGATCTATAGCATTTTTTTTTCCTTAACACACCCACAAAAGTTCTTTCCTTCTCTCCATGTAATTGTTCTCCTTCCCATTCCCATAAATACTCCTTGTCTCCACCTTCTAAATCTAATTGGAACACTATATGGTTTTCCCCTGAAATTATCACTATTCTTCTGAATTTCAAATGCCTGTTGCCTCTCGCTTTTGTTTTTTGTTTTTAGGTTAGCACATGGTACACAGGGTGGGTTGAAGAAGCATAAAGAGATTATGAAGTAGACTGTGATAGGTAAAGCAACGAAAATGAAAGGATGGAGATAAGAGATACGCTGAAATTCAGGGCTTGGTTGGCATATTGGCTTTAAGGAGATAAAAGTTGAACAAGACGGATTTTTATGCTTACAAAAGGAAGAATTATTAAAGAGACTGGCAACTGCTATCAGAGCTGGAGTGTGAATAACAGGATTTATTTGGTGACTGGGGAACTGTATACTTACACGCTTTTGTGGACAAAAAAAGACCACGAACTAAACCGGATGAGCTCATGGGAGGCCTATGCAGAGGCCTTATAAGCTGAGACTTAAAGTAACCACATAGGATGGTGTCAAATGAAAACTTTCTAATTAAAAAAGAAGGGAGTCATGGCAGGGAGTCATATCCTAGATATGTTTTTTTTTTCCTAACAAAGGTCATTTTTTACCTTAACTGAGCCTGTCATCTTTTTTTTTTTTTCCATTGGCAGTAAATACCTGATAAACAGCGACTTTGGAATATCAGAGAAATTTCATTTTTTCCAGATTCAAAGCACAACCACTGCACCAGAGGAAAGACCACAAACGTGCTTAACATAACTGTTACACGACAGTTGTTAACTGTTACCTGTTCTATCTCCACCAGTGTAAAAGAAGCATGTGTCTGTTTGTTCTACCTGTTATCCAGTCCCACTTTGCTCTCGCTGGTCTCCCTAATCTATCACCAGTGAATTTCGTGTAACTCCCTTATGCCTCAACCTTTGTAATGTGTAAAATAAGGTGTAAAACTGCCATTCTCTGGAGCATTTTCTCAGTCTGTTGAGGTTTTGCTCTCCAGTAATTGTCATCAGTTTGACGCAGATAAACTCATAAAAATTCTTACAGGTTTGAGCATGTCTTATGTTGAAAGGTTGCTCATGTAAGAGATGAATGCTAAAACTGAGTTAAAATCAACTCTTCCCAATAATTTCAAAGACTCCTTACTACCTTCAGTAAATGTCCAGATTCTCCAAAATGTTTGAAGATGAGCACAGCTATGGAAAATTTTCCACAATTTCCCCCAAAGGGTAAGGTCTTTAAAGGTTTTGTACATACCCATTCACAAGCATCAGATGTTCTGACGTAAAAAATATAGCTTTTGCTTCTACATAACAACTGAATGGTAAATGGTTTAACTGATATTAACATATTTGTCATAGGTTTTAAATGTTTGTGCTTAAATAGTAGCTTTAGTATATCATTTTTAATTTTGTTATCCTTATGGTGAAACGGACCAAGATACTTCTTGCAGAAACAAATAGCTGAGAATCTAAGGAAAGGAAAATCAAAATTATTCATTTTCCAAACTGTAACACAATCCTGTACAAATAACTAATTTGTTTGTTTGTCTCAGGGACAGATGGTAATACACGAGCTCTTGTGTGTTCTTGACCATCAGGCAGGACCCTTTATATTTATTAGATTAACATTTGGGCATAACAATTTGGTTAATTTGAGAAGTTAGCGGGTATTCCAAAAGAAAAATCACTAACTTGTAAATAGCAGCATTAGACCTGAAATGAAAAATAGTTGAACTATTACTCTTCATTGGAATGTTACAAGTGGGGAGAGAGTCCTGAGTCCAGAGGCCTTTCTCCTCCCCCACCTCCTGCCTCAGGTTTTGTCTCACCCGCAAGAAAATAATTCAAGAGAGAGACAAACATTTGTAGTGGAAATGAGATGCATGTTTATTTATGCAACACACAAGCACAGAGCTGCAAGCAGGCACCCAGAAGGTTGTTAGTAAGTTTGTTCTACACCCTTGATCAGAGGCTACAAGTGGATCCTTAGCTAATCTAAGTGCACCAACTATTGGGGTTCCAGAGTGTTATACATTAGCTGCCTTTTAGGTTCCCTCCCCTTTCCTTTGGGAATAAGGTACAGCTCCAGAGGCTCTCTTTCTCAGTTAGTAAATGTTCTTTGACTTATCAAAATTGTTACAGATGCCCCTTTCCCAGCACAGTCTCAAGGACTCCCCTTCTCCAGGACTATTTTGCTTGCAATGCTCAAGACACCTGGCAATCTTATCAAACTGAGCTTAGGACTGCTGAGTTAACTGGTGAGACATGTCTCCTTTTGCTTTTAGCCTCCTGTAGTAAGTTCTTTGTTAGATTGTAACGGTGAGGGCCCTGCCTGTATCTTCCTGCTAGCCGCTCATTCCTAGCTGCTACCTAACAGAAACAATCAAATACCTGCTTGGCTCACTGTTGTCTGGAATTTCTACTGCTTATTGATGCGGGAATCAGGATTAGTAGATCTCTTGCAAATTTACAATATTAAAGTTTGATGACATTACTTAAAAATCTACACAATAATTTTAACGACTATGTAGCTTTCTAAAACTGATACAAGTTAATCTTTTAAGGGGAGAACATTGGCTTTTTCTTACATGTAGAACTAGGCTCATAATGAAGCTGCCAGCTAATCATAGCAGACTAGATATATTAGAATTTAGCTTTTAGTTAGAATATTTACATTAGCCTTCCTTAAGTGTCATAGTGGCACTGGAATATGATCAGGTCCTGGGACCTGTAGGCCTACCTATACAGCAAGCTTCAGAAGGCATACTCTGCGTAAGATAACAGAAGAATGCAGCCTGGTGAGCATGATATGTATAGTTCCATTCTTTTTTTTCTCTGCACTTCAGATAATGTCACTGACTCTCAATGCCAAGATATCTTACAGAATTTTTCTTCGGTCCCAGACCACGTGGCTGTAGTCACACAGACCCAGGCAAGGTTCTACTGGAAGCTGAATAAATCAGATGGCTGCAGTTTGTATATGAGCTGACCAGTCAGCACAGCCCATCAGCCTGCACACCTTCCTCATGACTACTCATGATTTTTCCTCTACAAAACTCTTTGTCTGTAAACCACTGAGGAGTTTGGGTTTTTCCAGGACAAGCTGCCTACTTTCCACTGTGTAGTGCCACACAGTAAACTCCACTTTCTTTGACTACATCCCTGAGTGTGACTGGCTATCTACATTGCTGGGTGGACAAACTCTTTGCTTGGTTGCAATAAGTATATTTTTGAGTTAACATTTTAATTTGGAATATTTGATTTATGAAAAAGTTGTAAAGATAAATGCAGGGACTTCTCATATGCCCTTCCCCAAATTTCCTTTCTTTAAGAAACGTTACATTTCCATGGTGAATTTGTCAAAACTAAGAAACTAACCCTGGCTGGTGTAGCTCAGTGGATTGTGTGCAGGCCTGCGAAGCAGAGGATTGCAGTTCGATTCCCAGTCAGGGTACATACCTGGGTTGCAGGCCAGTTCCCAGCAGGGGACGCAGGAGTGGCAACCATACATTGATATTTCTCTTCATCTCTCCTTCCCCTCTAAAGATAAATAAATTAAATCTTAAAAAAAAAAAAGAAGAAACTGATATTGGTATGTTACTGTTGACTAACTCCAGATTTTATTTGGAGTTTAGCAATTTTTTTGGTAATTTTCTCTTTCTGTTTTAGAATCCAATGTGACAGTTTCTCTGCCTTTCCTTATTTTTTAAAACCCATTGTAGTCTTGAAGAGTAATTGCCAGATATTCTGTAATATCCTTTGATCTGAGCTTGTGTAATGTTTTTCTTATGATTAGACTTTGTGGTATTTTTTTCCAAAAATTTATCTCCTGAGTTGAAGTGCCTTTCTCCTTGCTTTATGAGATTACATGATTTCCACATAATGTGATCGGTGATCTTAACATTTTTTCACTTGGATAGTATAGTGTTTGCCAGATTTCTTCACTAAAAAGTAACAGGAAAAGTGAGTTAAATTCCACTTTCTAGTGAGGGAAGCACTACTTACATTATCTGGAATTTTTCTGTGAGACTGATTGGACAAATGATTTTTTGACTGAAATATAAATGTCAGATAACTTTCCAAGGACCCATGTATTAAAAATAGTAAATGTCAGCCATGGCTAGTGTGACTCAGTGGACTGAGTGCAGATCTGCAAACAAGGGGTCACTGGTTCGAGTCCCAGTCAGGGCACATGCCTGGATTGTGGGCCAGATCCCCAATATGGGGGCACTCAACGGGCAACCACACAATGATGTTTCTCTCCCTCTCTTTCTCCCTCCCTTCTCTTCTAAAAATAAATAAATAAAATCTTAAAAAATAAAAATAGTGAATATCAATGCAGCTTTCATTTTCATATTATATCTCTTTCCAAAGTATAAGAAATATCAATAAAGTTAAATTCTCCAATGCTCATCTTTTCAAACATTCTCCTTCCTACTACCTTTGAGTTAACCACCATCAGGCATTTGCCATGTATCTGTTATTCTATGATTTTATTTTACTTTCTCCAGGTAATCATGCAAGATTTGTTAGATAATACAGGGGTCTCAAGGTCTAGATGAATCTAACTAAATATTATTCTTGCTAAATGTTAAAATTTAACACAGCATTTTGCCATCCAGCACTAAACAGGATAAAGTTGACAGGAATCCAATCTGATAAGTGCAGCCAACTGCAAAGAAGAAATCAGCATGTAATTGACCAAATCATATGTATATATATATATATATATATATAAGCAATAGCTAAGTCTCCCTTCAGAAAGGGTGAGCTCTGGACACGATTCCCTTGTCTCCTTTACTTGCTGCATAAATAAAACTATCTGCGACAACCACATCTTGTTTTTAAATAGAACACGCCAAATGGCAAAGCCATTGAGTTTGGTAACAATACCATGTGTTTATCATATTTAAATTTTCCACACAAATATATACTTTAAAAAAACCTTTCCTTTAATTTTCCTTTTGATCTTTGATTTTATCTTGAGATTCATCCATATTGATACCAATAGATTAGTTTATTATTTCTGACTGCTTTAAGGTGTTTTGTGCTTGGAATATAAAAATATTTTCCCTTTAAATACTTACAGACTTTGTGTTATTTTCCTTTTGTGGGACTTTAAAAACATTATTTAGTAAATAGCTGTATAAATTTCTCCTTGGACACTTGTTATAAGAACTTGGGCATTTGTTATAGAGAAGTTATTTTTTTTTCAACTGTAGCTATAAGAATAACCAAAGGAGTACGTATATATTTATATTCATTGCTTTTCCTGTCCCCAGAGTCATCTCTAAGTGGCAGATCCTGGCTACATGTGTGTGTATCTTTTCATAACTCCCAAGGTGTCCATTGTGCGGTGAACATTGAAAACTACTATCCTCAAATATATGCCTGGAAGTAGAATTTTGTGGTGCTTGACTGTATAAGATTTTTCTCTTGAAAGTCATTGTACCATCAATATGATAAGTGAATCACCCCCAAATCTTTATCAACACTTACAAGTGACTGATTTTTTTCTTTCTTTAAAAAAAAGTATTCCATTGTCTCAACATATTCATCTCTGCCGGCTGTGAGGGCTCCATGGCCATTGATTCAATGTAATTTCGTCTTCGGTTTGTAAGTGATAGAAATATATTCAGTATGAACCTAATACTGGTCTTAATCATCTCTAAAGGACACAAAATCGCAACATAGCACCTAACCTGACAGCAGTTGCAGCAAGAGGTCTTGAAAGACCTCAAGCGCAATTTCAAGGCATTTCTACCCTATAATGGGTGCCTTAGTTGTAAACACTGAAGTTGAAGGGGGAAGTTTCCCTGTATTTTAAATGTATCTTTTCTACTCTGCTTGGCACTTAGTCTTTTGGGCTGTCAGCTCTGGTCATTGCTGGTACAGAGGCATCTTCTCTTTCAGGAATTTCACAATAAACCATTCTGATAACCAGGCATCAAGTAGACAGTTAACATTACACAGTTACTTGAAGTGACTACATTCTGGGGAGCAGTGTTTGAGGAGAGTAAATCAAGGATTATACCTCCCCTAGGTGGCAGCACCAAAAATCAAGCCACCGGGAAGACTATACGAACTCCCTTCCTGGCGATACCGGTGCTCTGGAGCTGGGCAGAGGGAGAGCCCCAGACGACTGGCGCCAGTCTGTCCAGGGGGGTGTTCCAGCAGGCTCCTAGATGTGCGGGTCTAACTTAGATGCTTGCACCTCAAGCCAACACTAATACAAGCTGGTGTGTCTCCTTCACTTTAAGTCTGGGTGAGATAGGATGCCGCTGGCCTGGGCCCTGGCACAAGTTGGAGTCTGGGAGGCCTTTAAGAGCGATTTCTCAGATGTTTCAGCCTCGTTGATTTTCACAGTTAGATGTTTGGGGTCTCCTCTCTCAAGTGGATCTTAAAAGATGGGATGTCCAGTGTGGAGTCTGACCCTTTGCTCCCCATAGAGAAGCTCTGGGTTTTGAGTCTATCCCAGTTTGGGGACTCATGCTGGGGATGAGGATTACAGCATCTCGTCCTGGTCTCTCTAACCTGCTTCAGTGTGGTTTTCTTCTCATTTTCCTGATGCCTGTAGTTGTCTCTCAGCCACTCCACTGGCCTTTTCTTTTTTAAGAGAAAAGTGGTTCACATGTACCTGTGGACTCAGTGTGTCCATGAGGAGGTGAGTTTGAGATCTGTGTCTCTATCTTGAACCAAAATCCTTTGGAAATTTGTATTTCCTTTGTGCCCTGAACAATACCTATCAAAAATTTAGTTTCAAGTGCTTCAGTTCCCAAACAGAAGCAAATCCTCAATGGAGTTCTTTCACATTCAGGCTTTAAAGAACTCCACAAATAGAAGTTTATGGAAGATAAGTTCACAATAAAACAAACAAAAACCACATGGGAAAACCAACCATCAAGACTGAGTCCAGAGAAATAACCAACTACATAATCCTGCACAAAAGATTTCATGTCTGTTAATGTACATACACTATAGCATTCACTTACACAAATGTATTCTATGTGTTAATAAAATTAATAAGTTTAAAACATAATCATCAGCTCGTAAATAGCCAAATATATTTTTAAAGGACCAATATCTAAAACTAAAAACAATAATTAGAAAATAACCTTGGCCATAAAAAATTGAAATCTTAACACTTGTGGCAGCATGGCTGGACCTAGGGTGAAGGTGTCATGCTGAGTGAAATAAGCCAAACAAAAATAAATACCCTATGATTTCACTGACTAAGTGGAATCTAATGGACAAAATGAGTAAACAAAGTAGAATAGAATTATAGACACAGAGAAAAGTCTGATGGTTGCCAGAGGGAGAGGGGTTAGGTTAAAAAGGTGAAGAGATTAAGAAGTAGAAATCGATAGTTATAAAAAAGCCATGGGAATGGAAAGCACAACAGAGAGAACCTAGTCGGCAGCACTGTAATAACCTGTGTGGTGCCAGGTGGGTACTAGCAACACTGGGGCATCCCTTTGTAAAGGGTATGACTGTCTGACCACTCTGCGATACACCTGAAACTAATACAAAGCTACAAAGAATGTATACTGTATTTGAAAATAAATTTAAAAACAAAATAACCTTAATAACAGATTATGATAGCTATCAAACACAAAGAGAAGATCATAAAGTTGAAGAGAAATGACAAATCGGCTACAAAGAGTAAAAATTAGACTAACAGTTAGTTGTTTTCTCAATAGCAACAATAGAAAATAAGGTCATACATCCACCATTAAACTAGATGAAAATAACTCTAAAGTTAGAAGAACCACATGCTGAGGAAACAATTTTGCTATTGTAGTCAAAACAAGACTATCCTTAATTAAACCAAATAAATTCTCAGTACAGGGTCTTCCAAATGATGGAAGTTAGGGAAGAATAATATTGCATGTGGAAATTCTAAGATGCAAGGAAAAATGGTAATCTACATTTTAATAATTATTTGGCTAATGCCAATAACTATTGACTTTATATCATTGTAATGATAATGTAATGATGTCTAATTTATGGTTTTATAAACAAGACAGAATTAGAATATTTGATAATATTAGCTTATGTCCCCCATGCTTGGACCAATGACAGCCATTGTTGAAAGACTTAAAAGGGTCATCATAAAAAAATATTCTAATGTGCTGGGATAGTTTAGAAGAATCACAAAGGTATCCATTAATGTTAATACCGGTATAGGAGAGCTTCACCACAAGAATCTGAACAGTCCGAAGTTAGCCTCTTCGGAGAAGGTCTGCTTGTTATAGACCTGGTGCATTGACCGCCTAGCCTTTCTGTCGGCTCCAGAAATTTTTTGGCTTTTCAGATACGGATTAGTTGCTTCCTCTTCTGTCTTATTTCTCCTTTTATGTTACTCTAGAGTGTCTCTTTGTAATATTGCCTGTCCCTGTGGAATACTATCTGAACAGCTGTTTATGTGAAGAACCACACTTTTTGCAGTTTTAATCGAGTGTATCTCTTAAGAATTTTTTTATGAGCATTAAAGTGTTTTTTAACAGTTTATGTATGAGGGAAAGTCAAAGTGGTCTTCTAACCATTATATGTGTTTGTGTGTCTCTGTATATGTATATGTATGTATATATAATGCATCATATCACATCACAAGGGGGAATTGTGGTATAATGGAAAACCACAAAACCAGAAAATGTTGTTTGCAGTTTTTTGCTCTGCACTAATTTGCTCTGCATCTAACTTTTTTGGGTAATAATACCTGTTCTTCCTACCTTGAAGATAAAAAAGAGGTAATAGCTATTAAATTGCTCTGAAACAGTTCAAAATGCTACTGTTACCAGAGAATAGACCACTTACCAAAGAAAGGGCACAGCTAAATCCTTCAGCCACTTCACTTATTTTTTTGTCATGGCCTAGGAAGTTATTTAGTCAAATGTTGAACTATCCACTTTAGAATCCTTCAAGCCTTAAAATGATCGATACTTTATTTGCTTCCATTTCTATTTGTCTCTTGCAGCTTTGATATGTGTGCAATGTTCGAAAGAGAAAAATGAGTTTGGATGTGATATCCACATCATGATAGAGCCTAATGTATGGGTAGGACCTGATAGCTACAATGTATGGGTATTAAGTTTCAACCTAAAAAATATTCTAATTACAAATATTGTCCTGAATAGGAAAGTTATACTGAAGAACTTTTTTCTTTTTTTTTAATATTTTATTTATTTATCTTTTAAAGAGGAAGGGAAGGAGAGAAGGAGAGAAACATCAGTGTGTGGTTGCCTCTTGTGAGTCCCCTGCTGGGAACTGGCCTGCAACCCAGGCATGTGCCCTGACTGGGAATCGAACCGCAATTGTGTGGTTCACAGGCCCGCGCCCAATCCACTGAGCTATACCAGCCAAGGCAGAACTTTTTTTCTTTTTAAAAATATTATTTATTTGTTTGTTTATTTATAGAGAGAAGAAAATAGATGGAGAGAAACATCAATATGTAGTAGCCTCACGTGTGGTCCCTAATGAGGACCTGGCCCACAGCCCAGGCAATGTGTCCTGACTGGGAATTGAACCCGCCACTCTTTGGTTCTCAGGCTGGCACTCAATCCACTGAGCCACACCAGCCAGGGCAGAACTTCCTTCTTAGAAATGTTTATAAACTAGCCTAGATTAAATGTATAGAACCTATGAAGACAAATGATGCCCTACATCCTATATAAATGTTTTTTTCTATGAGTAATAATTGATAATATCATTCTATTTTTTTCAACAGATTAAAATTTCTTACTTTATAAAGTTCATTTTCTTTATCAAAGTTCCCTGAAACTTACGACTTTTTTGTTTTTTCTTCTTTACTTTGTGCTTCAGCTGCCTATTTACTTGGACCAATTAAAATATTTTATCTACCTTGCCCTGGCTGGTATAGCTCAGTAGATTGAGCATGGGCTGTGAACCAAAGGGTTGCCGGTTCGATTCCCAGTCAGGGCACATGCCTGGGTTGCAGGCCAGGTCCCCAGTGGGGGATACATGGGAGGCAACCACACATTGATGTTTCTCTCCCACTCTTTCCCCTTCCCTTCCCCTCTCTCTAAAATTAAATAAATAAATATTTTACAAAATATTTTATCTGCCTTAGAACACATATCTCTTCCTATGAAAAGTTATTTGGTCATTTGTTTATTTCAAATGCTTGTTTTAAGGTTTTTCTAGCAGTGGCAGACTGTGGTTTTAAACAAATGTCCCTTTAGTAACAGAGTAATTGGAAGAAATTATTTAATTTTTTTTCTTAAAGTTATTGGAGAGCTACCAGAGCAGTGAGAAATTACAAAGACAGGTGAGAGAAAAACAGGAAAGAATTCTGGCATTCAGTGTTTCCTTAAGTCAACTGCTCTTTCCAGTTTCCAAACCGTGGCTGAGGCCTTGAGAAACCGAGCAGCATTTCTGAGGACTGGAGCCCTGGGGAAATGCGGGTCTCCAGACAGCGCAGTGGAAGATCTGTGGTTACCATATGCGCCAGGCTGTGGTTACCATATGCGCCATGCGTGCGCTGCCCTTGCTGACACCCGCACCAGCAGCTTGTCCCCAAATGGGAGGTCACTTCATAAAAGCCTCAAATTATCTCTGCATTTTGAAAATACACAACAGCAAGTACTCAATAAAAATAATCAGGCACATGTAGAAACATGAATTCATTTGGCATATCAAGAGAAATTATAGATAATAAAAAATCCCACTTTAGGGAATTGAGGTATGTACTTTAGGATAAAAATGTTTGTGATGGTCAAAAAAATAAAATAAAATTGAGAATTTAAGTCAAGAACCAAAAACTATTGAAAAGAACCAAATGGAAATTACTTAACTGAAAACTACAATAATTAAACTTTTCAACCCAATGAGTAGCTTATTTAATAAAATATTAACCATAGCTGAAAACAAGTACATTATAAGACACCCCAGAATAAAATATCCAGATAATAGGGATAAACAATACAGGAAATTGTTCAAAGGATGTATGAGGTACCTTGAAAAAATCTAATATGTATAATTGGATTCTTAGAGGAGAGGAGAAAGAGGATATGGTTGAAGTAGTACAGAAAGATACAATTAAAATGAAGCAAAATTAAGCTACCAAATATCAACGCAAATAGTTAAATAAATGCCGGAGACCTTAGTAGAATAAATAAAAATAAACCCACATACTTCAAGAGTAAATCTTAGAAGTAGGTAAAAAAAAAAATGATGTATTTTTTTCAGAGGTACAAAAGTAAGACAGGACTGATGCCTTAAAAGAAACAATGAATATGAGAATAGGATGGATTGATATATTTAAAGTTTTGAAAGAAAATAATTGGCAACTGAGAATTATATAACCCATTAATATATTCTTAAATAAAGAAACCAAGTGACCTAAAAAAATTAAAACATACAAAGAGCTTAAAGCCAGGACTAACAGGTATTAGGCATTTTGTACATACAGTAAGCTGGTGAACTGGAAAATAGATCAGAATAAAGGATCTTTCTAGATCAAAATGAATGAAGTGCTTTTAGACTTCCGCCAAGATGGAGGCATAGGTGGAAACACTGTGCCTTCTCCCACAATCAAGTTTGAATACAACAAAGGTTTGCAGAAACAAAGACACAACCAAAAGACAGAAAATTGAATTATACGGAAGTCCCACTACATCTAACCATTCAATGGGGACGGTAAGAGGGGCGGAGCCAGCAGCGAGCAGGGTCGGGCAGGACAGGGCCCCGACCCAGGCGCGCAGGCAGACGGAAACCAGTTGGGGTGCGGGGCAGACCGCGGGCGCATATTCGCGCACAGTGAGACAGACCACGCAGGCCCTAGGGGGCGAGGGCTGACGGCGGTGGCACACTCGTGAGCAGTGGGACGAAACGCGTGGGCGGTGACTGACAACAGCAACTGCGGCACCGGTGAGGGCCGTGGCGGCAGGCGGCGGACAGAACGCCATAGTCCCTCTTTGACCCCGCCCCCACATACAGCATCACAACCCAGCGACTTAGTTGCCCTTCAGCACCGGTGAGGGCCAGGGCGGCAGGCGGCAGACGGGATGCCAGAGTCCCTCTTTGACCCCGCACCCACATACAGCGTCACAACCCAGCGACTTAGTTGCCCTGCAAGACCAGTGAGAGCCATTGTCGCTCTTTGACCCCGCCCCCACCTACAACGTCACAACCCAGCGACTGAGTTGCCCTGTTCTAGTGAACACTTTAGGGCTCTGATCCTGCTATGGAACAGGCACAAACAACCCGAAAGATGGCACAAGAAGAACTCAAAGTCCCAGAGCCAATAACTCTAAGCGACCGAGAGATGGCCAGCCTCTCAGATGCACAATTCAGGACACTATTTCTCAGGATGCTCACAGAACTGGTTGATTATAGTCACAAATTAGAGGAACAAAGTAACAAATTAGAGGAACGTGTGAGGGCTGGACTGATTGAAATGAAGGGAGATGCACAGGAAACCAATAGTGATGGAAAGGAAACTGGGACTCAAATCAATGGAATGGACCAGAAGGAAGAACAAAACATCCCACCAGAAAGGAATGAAGAAATGAGAATTCAAAAAAATGAGGAGAGGCTTAGGAACCTCCAGGACATCTTTAAACGTTCCAACATCCGGATTATAGGGGTACCAGAAGGGGGAAAGAAACAGCCACGAGTGGAAAACTTATTTGAACAAATAATAAAGGAGAACTTCCCCAGTCTGGCAAAGGAAATAGACTTCCAGGAAATCCAGGAAGCTCAGAGAGTGCCAAAGAAGTTGGACCCAAGAAGGAACACACCAAGGCACATCATAATTACATTAGCCAAGACCAAAATGAAGGAGAGAATCCTAGAAGCAGCAAGGGATAAGGGGACAGTCACCTACAAAGGAGTACCCATCAGACTGTCAGCGGATTTCTCAAAAGAGACCTTACAGGCAAGAAGGGGCTGGAAAGAAGTATTCCAAGTCATGAAATCCAAAGACCTACAGCCAAGATTGCTTTATCCAGCAAAACTTTCATTTAGAATGGAAGGACAGATAAAGTGCTTCTCAGATAAGGTCAAGTTCAAGGAGTTCATCATCACCAAGCCCTTATTATATGAAATGCTAAAGGGACTTATATAAGAAAAAGAAGATGAAAAAGATGAACAGTGAAAGGACAGCAAACACACAGTTATTAACAACCACACCTAAAACAAAAGCAAACCAAGAAGACAGCTAGATCAGGAGTGGAACCATAGAAATGAAGAACACATGGAGGGTTAGAAACAGGGGGGTGGGAGGGGGAGAAGAGGGGAGAAGGCACAGAAAATAGCATAGATGGTAGGCAGAAAATAGATAGGGGGGAGGGCGAGAATAGTGGGGGAAATATAGAATCCAAAGAACTTGAGACACATGGTTATAAACTAAGTGGGGAAGAATGGTGGGGGAGGGAGGGTGTGGGTGGAGGGGATTAAAGGAGGGGAATAGAACAACTGTAATGGTATAATCAATAAAATATATTTTAAAAAAATGAATGAAGTGCTTTTAAAATGTAAGAGTTATGTTGAATTTTAGTAGTTATTGTTGCTACACACAAATTACCTCCAACTTAATGCCTTTAAACTATATGCATTTATTATCTCGCAGTTGTCAAATGTCAGGAGTACGGACATGTCCTCATTGGGGCTTCTGCTAAGGATTTCAGGAAGCTGCATTCAATGCACTGGTCAAGCTGTGCTCTTTCATGAAGCTTGGGGTCCTCTTCCAAGCTCATGTAGTTGTTGGCAAAACCTAGTTTCTTGTAGTGATGGAGCTGAGGTCCCTAATCTCTCACTGAATGTGAGAGAATGTTGACTGAATGTTGGTCACTGAAGGTTGGTTAGGGACTGCTTTCAGGTTCTAGAGATTCTCTGCGGTTCTTCACCGCATAGTCAGTCCTTTCCCAGTGGACCCCTCTCTCACAGTATGGCAGTTTAATTCTGCAAGGCTGGCAGGAGACTCTTGCTTTTTCTGCTATGGTGGAGTGTTATGTAATGCAACATAATTGCAAAAGTGACCATTCCACCACTTTTGCCATGTTCTATTAACTAAAAAGAAGTTATCACTCTCATTCAAGAGGGAGGAATTACATAAAGAAAGAGCGGAGGGGAGAATCGCAGGGCACCTTAGAATTCTGTTTACTAAATGAATATAATACAAAAGTCTAAAACACATGTAATAGAAGAGAGGATATAACAAGGATATAGATGAAGGATGCAGATGAACCAGAACTTCCATAGGCTAGTTCTTGGGGGAGAGAACGTTGCTACAGACTCTTTGAAACACTCTCGGCAATATTAACTAAAGTTGAGCATTTATATATAGTAACATCCAAAAAGTCACATTTTTGAAACATATCAAACATAAGTGTATGTGATCACCAAAATATGCAACAGAATGCTCATCACAAATACATTTGCAATATGCCTCTTGTACTGGACTAAATTGTGTTCCCCCAGAATTTCCATGTTGAAGTCCTTAGCCTCTAATGTAACTGTATTTGAAAATAGGAACTTCAAAGAGGTAAGTAAGGTTAAGTGGGGTCAGAAGGGAGGTGCCATAGTTCAATACCATTGGTTTCCATATAAGAAAAGGAAGAGATATGTGCATATAAAAGGCCATGTGAGGACACCATTAGAAGATAGCCATCTGCAAGCCAAGGAGAGATGTCTCAGGAGAAATCAAACTCACTGGAACCTTGATCTTAGACTTCCAGCCTGCTCCAGGCTAGGAAAATACATTTCTGCCAGTTCAGCCACCCAGCCTGTGTTTTGTTATGGCAGCCCTATCAAACTAATACAGTGTTCAAACTGAAAACCATATGATACCCATCGGGAGTGGAACGAATAGTGTCACACAGCTATTACTTGAAGGATAAGAATAAATTAGCGCTGCATATATTTAGGGAAAAAGCATGCCAAGCAGAGAGAAGAGCTGGTGAAAAGGCTCAGAGATGGGAATATGTCAAGGGAGTTTGAAGAACATCGGAGTTTCAACAGGAGTAAAGCAGAATGAGCATAGAAAAAAATAAGTAAAAAAATACAATAACAAAGGCTGGGTTGGGGGCTAGGTTATGTGGGCTTTGTACGCCATTATAAACACCTTGGGTTTTGAAATCAGACATATGGTTCTGAAAGGATTACTCTGCCTTCTGTGCTGTAAATAATGGGTGGAATTTGGATACATTTTGAAACTAGACACAGAAGAATAATCTGACAGATGAGATACAGTGTGAGAAATAAAAAGCAAAAGAAAAATATAGGGTTTTCATCAACTGAGATGAAAAAGCCCGGGCCTGAAAGAAGCTTTGGTGGGAATATTCAGTCTTGTGCATGCCATGTTATGATGTCTTTTAAATAACCAAATGAGAATGTACCTTAGGTGTCCAGATGAGTTCATCAATTATTGAATAAATAATACCCAAAGTCATACTGGCTTAATAATACCCAAGTATACCCCAGCATGACTTGTGATATAAAACAACAGCCATTTGATTATTGTTCATAAAGCCAAGGAATGGCTGATACTCTCTAAACAATCCACTCTCTGCTTTTTGTATTGTCTTGTTGGGAATGTCTTGTAAGGATATTGGCAGCTGATGACTGGGGCTGAAATGTCCAATATGGCTTTATTTACCTATTGATATTTTGGCATGGCTGGCTGGCTATCTGGGGCTCAGACTACATGGGTTTGTTAGGCTTTCTGACATAGTAGCTGGACCACTTAAATGATGGGTTAGGGCTCCAAATCCCAAAAGTAGAATTTGCCAGTCTTTCCTACAGCTTGGGACTTCAACTAGCACCTCCTCCTTCTGCTGCATTTTCTGAACTAAGCTAGTCAGGTGACCCTACCCAGACTCAATGTGGCAGGGTCTCCAAAGGCATGATGAGTAATGGGGCTGTGATATACTGGGGTCCACACTAGAGATGAAATACCACAAACACATTAGATTTGAGATTTCTGGTAGGCATCCAAGTATAGATGTCAAGCAGATAGTATGATATATGAGTTGAAATTTTAATAGTATGGTGTGGTTTGGTGACATGAATTCTAGAATTTTTTGGCATATTGAGTAGATGAAATCACTAAGAAAATGACTTAGAACAGAATCAAGAAGTGAAAATATTTCTACTACATTTTTATAAAATTTTAGTAAATGAGGCATTTCATACTAAACAGAAGGTAGGCTGGTAGAGAGCGAGACAGTGTGTGTGTGGTGGAGGACAAAGTGTGTGTGTTTTAGTAATGTGGGAACCTAGTGCTCATGTTTTGTGAGCTTGTTGTTCTACTGAGTTGGCGTAATTAGAAATAGAAAACTAATTGTGTGTAATTTAGCTGAATGTAGTACAGCCTTGGAGTAAAATAAATGGAACACCAAGTATCCAATTCTGATCCATTTTAAAGATCTCTGGAAAATAACATTAAGGATTGTCAGAGTATCTTGAGGAGCCAAGTGATTCACCTAATTAGCATCAACAGGATACAAAGACTCCGAGAAAGTGGTTTTCAGGAAGTTCAGTCAAGGTGTCTCTAATTTTCTGTTGAGCTCTTTGTCCCCACCAGTCCCCATCCCCCACTCTGCAAACAGCACAGCAAGGACCCAGATATGTCTGTGGCCCCTTGTAGTCTAAACGTCCCGTACTTTCCCAACCCCACTCTGTCTGAAAGACTAAGTAAAATGCAGGAACATTCACTGAGCGAGAGGGATCATCTTCCCCTTCCATTTGATAGTTCGGGAATACGATGGTAAAGACCAACTGTGAGGGTGGCGGTGAGAGGAGAGCTGGCTCTTCCTCTCCTGCTTGTGAGACAGTCTCTGCAGCACTTCCCTGACCCTCGCCCCACCTCCTCAGACCAAGCCAGAGCCCGCTGGGCCGAAGAAAAGGAATGATTGGAACAGAGATGTCAGCTCTGCTTTGATTTGGATTTACTTTCTTTTGGTTATGAACATACTACGGTTGGCAGAACTAAAGTTTCGATATAGACCTACTGTAAGCAGGTAAATGATTTAATCTCTGCAATGCTTTAGACTTTCGACCAAAATTAGGCTACTGTAAGGGGTCCTTAAAGTCCCTGGGGTACAATCAACTAGAGAGTAAACTGGACTGAAGCTTAGGGCAAAGACATTTTAGTAAATTGAATAGTAAATTGAGGCAGTCTGGCTTCCTCCCCCAGCTGTCTGGGCAACTAAGGGAAGCAGTTTCCCATAACTTTGAGAATGGGCCTGATAAGTAGTGTTCTCATAGACTAGAGACTCAACCTGATAAACTTCCCACAGCCTTGAGTGGGCTCCCATGTGTAGTATGAGGCTCTGTTGCATAAGCTTTATGGGTATTCTGCCAGCTTTGTTTGTGTTTTAGTATTTAAGGGGATAGGGGCTCTCTGCTGGGTGCCACTCAGGGGGACAGGTGACACACAGAGACACATGGGGACACCCAGGGGGACACACAGCTTGCAGCGTGCGTGGATCGCCCACCCTTGAATGAAGGCATATCGAGCAACCCAATGGGTCTGTGAATATTCTTCCGTCTGCCAGAATCTCATGCCCTTCCAGCCTTGAATGGTCACAACACAGTGAGGGAGGCCATGTGTTCGCATGAGTGTTTCTCCTTCCTCTTTCAAAGAAGAAAATAGTTTAAATAGTAGGTGGCTGATTAGGAGTTAAGGGATTCAGCATTCTGGATGCTCCAAAGTGCTATGTTAGTACTCTTTGGGTGGTTGGTGGCATGGGCTGTGAAAGAATTCACAAAGAGAAGAAAGCGTAGAGAATAATGCTTTTATTCACTCTCCAAAAAAGAAGAAGGGCATAGTATGGAGAGATATATCAGCACTGAGGGGTGAAGGCTTTGCGCTTTTCTTGGATTATCAGTGGATTAAAAAAGAGGGGAAGGGTTGCTATTGTGTGGCCCTTGGGCTGTTGGGGGCCTTGTAACAGGAGGCTGCAGATTGTTCCAATGTTATCTTCTGCCTGTGGCTGTAGGGAGCGGTTAGTTCTGTTCTTGCTTTCCGGTAATTTCCATTCCTGAGGACAAGCTCCGAAGAGCAAAGTAAGAGTCATATTTAACAAGGTCACAGGCCTGCTCAGCAAACGGGTGCCACAATAGCAAATGGCTCTGACTTTCCCCCTTCGCTCTTGACAACTGCTTCAAACCATGACCACTGTAAATAGTGATTCCTGAGTAGAACCAAACCATTTCCATTGTGTCTTCTCTCTGTTCACCCTAAACGCAGAGTGGAAAGACTAGTCACTCTTATGTGACTGTCAAAACTCCGCTGAGCAGCTCCACTGGTTGCTTGTGACACTTGCTGTGCATCACTGGGCTGGGACGAGTGGGCTCAAGGGGAGTGTGTGCTGGCTCAGTGAAATTCTCTCCACACTCCATAACGTTGAGACTTAGAACAAACTGACCCCCGTGGAAGTCATCGGTACCTGCCAATTTCATATGACGTTGATTTTTTTGTGTGTGTACAGAGATAATATTATTTCTCTGAGCACTTTTTGCTTGTTTACTCACCCTTCAATGAGAATAAATCAATGCACAACAATCTGTACCAGTGGGCAGTGTGTGTGTGTGTGTGTGTGTGTGTTGTTGCTCTTGGTTCTGGTTGCTGGCTACTCATGTATACTTGAAGTACAAATTGATACGCACAATGCCAGTTCAAATATCTGATCATATTAATGAAATTTACCAAGAACACATGTATAGATTTTTCTCTATGCAATGATTTTCTTTCCAGGATGTAATAAAACCATCGCTGTTAGCTATTAGTTTTTTCTACCTAGTTTTTGCTACTGAAGACTTATTAATAGTAGAAGTGGGATTTTTGGAGGAAGTCAGGAAAAAGTCGATGAGAACAGTGTCTATCTAACCTCACTATAAAGTAAATGCGTAGTATAGATATGACTAATCATTTACTTCTTTGATGTATCACAAAGCCTAACAGTATTCAGTGTTTGGGAGGGGATAAGAATTGTAAGACAAAATGTGTATTTACCTTCTTAGGGTAAAACGAAGCATAGGTACATAAACTCTGTTAAAGTTCAGATACACACTGGTTGGAAGTAAAAGGTTTTGGTTTTAGCGTTATTTTGTTTTGTCTTCATATAAAGTTTTGTACAAATTTGGAAAATGTTCTGTCCTGAGCTGCGCTTCCAACTCTTTGAATCACAGATCAACTCTGGCTGCTGCTTTACTCATTTTGGATTTAATTCTTGTTCTCTTCCCTGGTTTATATTACTTCATAATTTTTTAACTCTTTTTTAAATATTTTTCTTGATTATACCATTACAGTTGTTCTATTACCCCCTTTCATTCCCTTCCACCCACAAACTCCCTCCCCCACCATTCTCCCCCCCTTAGTTTATAACCACGTGTCTCAAGTTCTTTAGATTCTATATTTCCCCCACTATTCTTGCCCTCCCCCCTATCTATTTTCTACCTACCATCTATGCTATTTTCTGTACCTTCTCCCCCCTTCTCCTCCTCCCACTCCCATGTTGCTTACCCTCCATGTGTTCTTCATTTCTATGGTTCCACTCCTGATCTAGCTGTCCTCTTGGTTTGCTTTTGTTTCAGGTGTGGTTGTTAATAACTGTGAGTTTGCTGTCCTTTCACTGTTCATATTTTTCATCTTCTTTTTCTTAGAGAAGTCCCTTTAGCATTTCATATAATAAGGACTTGGTGATGATGAACTCCTTGAATTTTATCTTATCTGAAAAGCACTTTATCTGTCCTTCCATTCTAAATGAAAGCTTTGCTGGATAGAGCAGTCTTGGATGTAGGTCTTTGGATTTCATGACTTGGAATACTTCTTTCCAGCCCCTTCTTGCCTGTAAGGTCTCTTTTGAGAAATCCGCTGACAGTCTGATGGGTACTCCTTTGTAGGTGACTGTCCCCTTATCCCTTGCTGCTTCTAGGATTCTCTCCTTCATTTTAGTCTTGGCTAATGTAATTATGATGTGCCTTGGTGTGTTCCTTCTTGGGTCCAACTTCTTTGGGACTCTCTGAGCTTCCTGGATTTCCTGGAAGTCTATTTCCTTTGCCAGACTGGGGAAGTTCTCCTTTATTATTTGTTCAAATAAGTTTTCCACTCGTGGCTGTTTCTTTCCCCCTTCTGGTACCCCTATAATCCGGATGTTGGAACGTTTAAAGATGTCCTGGAGGTTCCTAAGCCTCTCCTCATTTTTTTGAATTCTCATTTCTTCATTCCTTTCTGGTCAGATGTTTCGTTCTTCCTTCTGGTCCATTCCATTGATTTGAGTCCCCGTTTCCTTTCCATCACTATTGCTTTCCTGTGCATCTCCCTTCATTTCAATTAGTTTAGCCTTCATATGTTCCTCTAATTTGTGACTATAGTCGACCAATTTTGTGAGCATCCTGATAA
The DNA here is from genome assembly GCF_014824575.4 of Sturnira hondurensis. Taxonomy (NCBI): domain Eukaryota; kingdom Metazoa; phylum Chordata; class Mammalia; order Chiroptera; family Phyllostomidae; genus Sturnira; species Sturnira hondurensis. Next base: position 600,911 of record NW_028084977.1, read on the forward strand.
ACAGTGTCTTGAACTGTGCATCTGAGAGGCTGGCAATCTCTTGGTTGCTTAGAGTTATCGGCTCTGGGACTTTGAGTTCTTCTTGCGCCATCTTTTGGCTGTTTGTGCCTGTTCCATAGCAGGATCAGAGCCCTAAAGTGTTCACTAGAACAGGGCAACTCAGTTGCTGCGTTGTGACGTTATATGTGGGGGCGGGGTCAGAGAGGAGCAATGGCGTCCCGTCTGCCATCTCCTGCCGCTGCAGCTGCCACCGTCACCGGGGCCTCTGTGTTTCGTCCCACTGCATGTGAGTGTGCCACTGCCGTCAGCCCTCCACTACTGAGTTCGCCCTCTGGGGCCTGTGTGGTCCGTCTCACTGTGCGCGAATGTGCGACCGTAGTCAGTCTGCCCCACACCCTGACTGTGTCCGGGCTGCCTGCGCACCTAGGTCTGGGGATCTTTCCTGCCTGACCCTGCTCTGCTGCTGGCTCTACCCCTCTTACCGTCCCGGTTGAAAGGTTCATTGTTTGGACTTCCGTATAATTCAATTTTCTGTCCTTTGGCTGTGTTTTTGTTTCTCCAAACCTTTGTTGTATTCAAACTTGATTGTGGGAGAAGGCACAGTGTTTCCACCTATGCCTCCATCTTGGCAGAAGTCCCCCTATTACTTCATCATTTGACCTGCTTTTTGTTTGGAGCTTCATAGAGCTCTCTTTTCTGAAAAACCCAACTTTTTGATTTTTGACTAGGGAAAAGTAATTGCAGTCTTAATGCTGAGAATGCACTTATATTCCAGGCTTATAAAAGCATCTATCAATACACCTTTTAGTTTTAAGCTTCACAAGCACCATGTGGGTTCTATAGGGACATAAGCTTTCAGTGCAGGTCTAGAACCATGAACTAACAGAGATCAGTGAGTAACTAAGTAGGTAGTTCTTTTGTTTTACTAAGAATTAAGAAGTGCCCCCAGCAGGTGTGGCTCAGTGGTTTGAGTGCCAGCCTGCAAACCAAAGTGGCACTGGTTTGATTCCCAGTCAGGGCACACCCCTTGGTTGCAGGCCTGTGCAAGAGGCAACCGCATATGGATGTTTCCCTCTCTTTCTCCCTCACTTCCCCTCTCTCTAAAAATAAATAACTAAATTCTTTTAAAAATAAAATTAAGAACCAAGGCTTTGCCTTGCTTTGATGTTATTCCTTTCCTACTACTTGATACTTCATTTTCCAGATTTGACCAAAAGAGATGGGGAAAGGAAGAAATACAAATAAATTAATCTCTGGAAACTAAAAAAAAAAAAAAAGGATATGGCCAACTGGACTGGAGCTGAGAAGTGAGTCCAGTATTAAATGGCCTGAGAACCATGTGGATTTCTGATTATAAAACCCCCAACTGGTTTCTAGTTTCTGAAATTCTGTACTTTTCACCCTCCAAATGGAAACCCATTTTTTCCTTAGGACACCACCTCCGGAAAAATTCTGAATGCATTAATGCTCAAATGCACAAATTTTTAACAATGCATTATGATCTCAACCTGTGATATTCTCAATCTACTCATGTTATTGATTCTTAACGCTGGTCCCTCCTCTCCATATATATTAAGTAAAATATCTCTTTATATAGCCTACCAAATGTCAGAAAAGCCTTATATCTTCAGCATGTCTGCAAATGATACAATGGGTGTTGATTTTCTATAGCTGTTTTTGTTATGAACCTACTATGCATCCAATGTATGTAAAAGCTGATGGACTGACTTATGGTCTCCTCCTTATCACAAAAGGCTCAAAATATAAAACCAACCTAGAATTTATTTTGCCATCTACTCTCTCCTTCTTGACCTTCTCATACTAAATTCCTCAATTCCCATATTACATTCCAGAGAAACCCACTGTGGACCCAAAAGAAAGTGAAACTTCAGGTTTGGTCCACCATAAACACTTTTTTTAAAAAAGATTTTATTTATTTATTTATCTTTAGAGGGGAAGGAAAGAGGGAGAGAAACACCAATGTATGGTTGCCTTTTGTGCATCCCCTGCTGGTAGTTAGCCTGCAAGGAACCGGCCTGCAACCCAGGCATGTGCCCTGACCGGGAATTGAACCGCCATTGTCTGGTTTGAAGGCCCGCGCTCAATCCACTGAGCTACGCCAGCCAGGGCCACTTTTTTTTTTTTTATCTAGCATTCTCTTATACATCATTGGCCAGGATGGGTGTTGGCTAAAGTTGAACCCTGGGAAGTGGCTGCTCACATCCCTACCCTTCACACTGCACCTGGCTTCTTTTCCATTTATAATATCAAAACTCCTACAGAACTCCCTCCCTTCGGGCACACATTTGGAAGAAGGAAAGAAATAATGCCAGGGCTGCGTAACTTACTGGACAGAAAGAAGTCTGCGAGTTAAGGCTTTACAAGTACTTTGCTTCTGCCACACAGCTCCTGCGTTCTTCATCACCTAGGGCCCTGGGAGCTGGTCCTGCTTCATTTGCCCATAGGTCAACTTCAGTTGATGAAGATCCGGCAGTTTATATTTATATGTAATTTTAGAGACCCTTGAAAACATCTCCAGTCAGAGATGGCTGCCATTTTCTTTCTCAAGAAAACAAGTAAACAAGCAAAAACCACCCCTTCCTTCTAGGGTAGGGTATGACCTATATCAAAGCAAAACCCAGCCATCATTAACTTGCATATTACTGAGAATAAATTTCACATTCTTTCTGAATAGGAGAAAAGTAGAGTGAATGGAGATCACATAGGCTTTATAGAAAAGACTGATGAAACAGAATATTGTAGAAGACCTGTGTAATCAATTTTGTCACTTTATATATAATCGACAATGCTTTAAGTACATTAGTTAACACATAGGATCCTAATAATATGGTTTCATTCATAAAGCACATTAAAGAGATGTGTTAGCTGTGAAGGCTTTCCATCTCTCAAGTTTTCCTCCGAGTTAGGTCGTCATTTTTACTCACACAAATACTCTGGGAATTTCATCTCTTATCTTTGCAAGAAAATGTCTGCAACTAAAATCCCGTGTGTGTGTTATTCAGAGTGACTTTGTATGCCCTGTTAGGATTTTATGGTGGCAGTAACTAATCAGCAAACTTAATGTCTTAGAACAACACACCGTTTTACATTTCTGGAGGCCAGAGTCCACAGAGTCTTACTGTGCGAAACAGGGTGTTGGCTGGGCTGGCCCTTCGAAGTGTTCCTGGGAGATCTGTTTTCTAGCTTTCCTGGCTTCAGAAGCTGCTTGCATTTCTTTTGTTCATGACCCCTTCCTTGTATAATGTTGCTTCTTTCTTTTTGGCCAAATCTCTCTGCCTCTCTCTTCTGACTACGTTTAAAGCCCATTTAGGTTATATAGGATAATCTCATTTTCTCTAGCTCCTAAATTTAATTATATCCACAAAGTTCTTGTTTGCCATACAAAGTAGCACCAGAGGTTCCAGGGAATAGGCCCTTGATGTTTCTGGGGCCGTTATTCAGCCCACCACAGATGCTATTAGAAAGTCTGTTTTTAAAATTGTGTTTTAATAATAACTACATTTAGTAAATGTTTTTTAGGTATTGGCCTGAATGTACTGCCACTGGAGTGTTTTTATTTAGTGAAATATGAGCCTAACTGTAAAAAAGTATCGTCATGCATTTATATGCAAACGTAACAAATCCACGTCATGTTGATTTTCTTACGTTCACATTTTTTAGTACAAAAGAGAGTTTCAGGAGAAAAGATGAAAACTTTAGACAAAATTTATAATTTTATCTTGTCCAAATTTAAAAAAAAAAAACAGATTTTGTCTAGTATTTTTTGCATGCGTTTGTGGACACGTAACCCAAAATTTAAACGCAGAAAAATAGTATATATGTGAATTAAAAGACAAATTAAAAAGATAGATCCTTTTTCAGAATAGCAAACTTATGAAACTGGTTGAGAAGCCTTTGTAAAAAAAATAAAGAAACATTTAAGTTTTGAGCTCTCCAAAGGTCATCTCTGTGTATTTGTAGGTTATTGATATTTGCTTTGAGGTTTCAGAAGGTTGGGATAATATTTGAAAAGGAAAAAAAATTGACAACCAGTGAATGTGTCTTTTTATTGCTTTTGATAAAGGACTGGAATCGGTAGCCACCATGGTGAATGGCACTGCAGGAAGTCTGTTTCTATTCAAATAGTAAACTAAGCTAAAATTTTTTAAAAAGGAAAAAAGTGATACAATCCAGGTCTCCTAAGGAAAAGCTACTTTCGCTATGCTTTTGACACAGTAACCAAAATAGGTCCCAGCCAGTATAAGCTCTGCAACCAACAATCTCCTGGGAGAGTAGAAAGAAGGAAAATATTTAAGGGAAGAGGAATTCTACTGTTGGCAAAGGCAGCAAAGAAACCAGCTGAATGTCATTTCAGATGCTGATTTAACCTGGAATTCCAAGGTAAACATAGGCAATTTGCGATTCCCATTTCACTAGGTGTGCTCAGGGTTGGATTCAGCGCTTCTCTACTAAGACAACTACCCTAATCACCTAATACAGAAATGGGCTGGGAGGGAGCGCTTCTTGATTCCAGATGGACTCAGGACATTTGTGTGTGGGGAGGGGGATCTGGAGGTTCAAGAAAATTGAAGCAAAAAATATATCTTCATTCATATGCATGGGAGATTATGCCGCAGATATTTTTACAATATGTTGTCTCTGTGCTGGAGAAACGTCCCCAAGGGAAGTGGTTATACTGGTAGGTTTTAGGAAGCAATATCATTGATCTAACAGGTTCTGCCAGCACCCTCCCCTGATTTCCAACAATTCCCTTGCCCACCAGCCCAGCTTCAAACTTCCAGGACAAATTTCATCTTCCTGAGGATTTTCTCTGGACTTCAGAGGTCTCTCCTCCAGCTTAGTCACCCCACAGTGCCGGAGAATTAATGACGCCTGGAACAGCTTTCAAGCAATTGCTTTGCGGTGGGACAACCTCAATCATGTGTTCAACAGGCTCCTGGAGTTTTTCAATTGGATTGAGCCCCAGGTCCACAGGGGTGACTTGTTTGTTAATGCATTCCTAGCTGCCTTCTTTTTCTTGTCTGTCTTGTGTCCTGGCTCCTACACTGGGTATTTCCAGGGATCATTTCCCAAATAAATTACTTGACTTTGAACATTTGTCACAGGGTCAGCTCCTGGAAGAACCCAAACGAAGATAATTGCTACTGGAATTGGTTGTAGAAAGCAGATTCTCAGATGGAATCCTGGAATTGGACCATTACTGGCCAGAAGGCTATAGAACAACCACCCTTGCATGATAATCCCTGGCATGACTTTAGACCAGAATTAAATGCCTCACACTCATGGATGCTAATAAATGAATTGGTTTCATTCAGTGTACCCAATGAATTGGTACATTGGCTTCTGTACATGCCTAGCCTCTGAGAGATATGAGAGCAATGGTGCGTATAAGACTGAGGAATTGCTGATTTTTAAATGTCACGGAAGCTTGGATTGAACAGATTTACTACATAGGGACTTATGTAAACGTGTAAGTTCTCAATGACCATCTTTAAAGAAACTTTCTTCCCTTGCAACGGAGAACAGACTGTTTTGAAAATTACAACCAGCCACTTACTTGAAGAGGTGCTGCTTCCCACCCCTTTATATTTTGGTGCTGCTGAACCCGGAGTTCTGCTTGCTGGAGCAGAGAAGTGTTTCTTATATTGATACGGAGAGACCTGATCAGATCACCGGGGGAAGTAGGGAGGAGCCTTAGGAGGAGTTTGCCAAGGCAATGGTACACAGTCCAGGACAGGATTGGCTGAGAAGCAGAATGCCTCCAGAGCACATGGGACTATGGGCTAGAAGGTTTGGTATAAAGAAGCACTGTCGGGCTCTCAGAAGGGGAGTGGCTCTTGGACTTTCCTCCTCCAGGACGCCTGGATGATCAGCTTCAGCTGCCTGCATTTCCCAACGGACGGTATTTTGGATGGGAAGGGACTCCCAGCACAGCCTAGAATCAGGCTGGCCTGGCAGAGGCAGGCAGGGTCATGCTTTGGATGCTCTAGAGGGAACTGGCTCTGAGGCAGAAACCTGTCATTCTTCCAAAATTGTGTAGCTTTTTTGTCTTAGATTGTTTTAGTTTGTAAACTAACTCTATAGAAATAAAATAATTAAAATGGACAGGGGGAGTTATAAGAGAACTCAGATGTTAGAGTTTAACCGTAATCGATAGGCTTAAATGACCAAGACTGTAAGTAAAGAGTAAAGAGTTTATCCTTAATTGATGGGTGGACAGCTGTGTTTCCAAAACTGTGAAGCTTTTGAAGACTCCTTTCCTTTATCACCAAACTTTGCCTCTGGAATTTTGCCTTGAGAGTGGCGATGGACCCTGATTGCTGTTTGGTAACAGTATTATGTACACATCCTAATCCTAACTATGTCTTTTGCCTGGCCATTTTGGACACCTTATGGCAGGAGATTAGCAGACACTACGTTAAGAATAACTCTGATTTTCTTGAGATACAATTGCTGACCCTAATGGAACCAGGAAAGGTCTATCTGGAACTCAGGAGATTTACCACGGGTGGTTTGGATGTTTTCATGCCTGGTAGTAATTCTAAGTGGAATATTGCAGTTCCCATGGCCAATGGTAGAATAAATGGAAGCTCCTATTTCTCAGGGATGTCGCCCTTGGTTACCCTACTAGGAAAAAGGTCTAAAGTAACAGAAGTGCTGATGAGGGTGAGGAGAACAGAGAATGGACAATAGAGAAGACAGATGATTGATGTCATTTGTGACTGTGGTAACAGCTGTAGCACTGAGAGTGTGGCTTGTCATTTAAACCCACTGGTCAAAGTCTTTTTTTAAAAAATGTGGTTAGCCACTACACTGAATAATCAATGACAGGATAAAGTTAATGTAGGACATGAGTGGATCTAAATGCTGCATGGGCCTTTACTATTTTCAGATATGCTGGCCCATTTTCTAAAATGTCAGCTCCCATTTTGCTCTGGGCTTTTTCTGACCCCTGGAACACAATCCGAAAATCGAAGGATAACCTATGAGAGGGTATTTACCATACTCTCTCCCTTGACCTAGAAGTAACCCTCAACCAAAGACTTCTAAAAGTTTATAGATAGGTACCCTAGCACTCATTTCTCTGTGGGTGGAGAAATGCTAACATATACGTTCCTTTTTGGTCTCTAAAATTCTTAGGATAATTGAGAACTAGTTTACCCATAGTGCCAACTAGCTTTGTAGTCTTAATGTGCCCAGTCGATATGAGAGAGATTACTGTATTAAGTTCCCATTTCTGATGTCATATTATTACAAATGTAGTGGTCTATAACAACATGAACTTTATTACCTTGTAGTTCCGGAGATCTGCAGTGAGAAAGGGATATCACTGGGCTAGAATCCACGTGTCCACGGGACTGCACTCCCTGCAGAGGGGAGATGCATCCGTTCCTTGCCTTTCCCAGTTTTTAGCAGCTGCCTACATTCTCCAGTTCAAGCCCTCTTTAACAATCACTGCAACCTCTTTTAATGTTCATCTCAGGTTTTATAAATGGAACTCATTTTACTAAAAAAAAAAAAAGAAGAAGGATTCTATCACTATGAGAATCAGTAATTTCTTAGCCTATTGGGTTTGTCATCCAGTATTGCTTTTGGCTCTCATTTTTATGGCTATTTGGCAATAGAACCAGTTTTTCCCTTTAAATAAAATCAGTGAGTTGATTCTGCCCTTGTCTGAGCTATCACTCTTTTGGCAGATGGCTTAAATGACTTGATGTACCCTTGAGAAATTAAGGTAAATTTGTTCCACATTAGTGGCTTTGTTGGCATCGTATGTCAAATAGCACAGTGGCTGAATGGAGAGTTATAAATTCTCTGCAACCTTTTAAAGTGAAAAAAGTATGGTTTTTAAAATATATTTGGTCAGAATAAAATAGTACCCTGAAAATACAGAGGTAATCCTCATTAGAAGTCTGCCTTTTATTTACCAAATGATAAGTACATGTAAGGGTTTTTACTACTGGTGCCATTCAGATTACCTACATTTCTTTCGGATACTCTGAGGATGACAGCTCGAAGCTGTTGGTATGGCAACATCACAATAGAAGAGAGCACCAACTTTTCTACCTTGAGTATGATAAAGTTGAATAATGGATGCTAAATTATTTTGTGGGAATAATATGAACTCTACATGCATTAAAAAATCTTATATGACTTTCCCCTCCCAATACTTTCCCACGTAGTAAAATTCACCTGTAAAGTTACTAATATGTAGAATTTTACCGCCATAACCCAAGGAAGAAGAGGCTTGGGCTAAGTGTGTCAATCCTTTTGTTGTTTGCTCTCACTGTGAAGAAAAGTACCGAAATAGGAGGGAACAGTTTACTCTAGGTCACAGGTGGCAAACTCAAGCCCCCTGGGACCAATCCAGCCCTCTACCTTGTTTTGTCTGGCCGGACACCTCTCTACAAAGCAACGGCACCAAGCTCCTTGCCCCTAGTTAAGGAGTAAGCAACGGCACCAAGCTCCTTGCCCCTAGTTAAGGAGTAGTTACATTTACACAGTCCTAAAATTACATTCGGCCCTTGGAAGGCAACTGCAAGGTTGATGCGGCCCCTGGTGGAAATGAGTTTTACACCCCTGCTGTAAGAAAAACAAAGGTTAGATGGTCCAGCGGTAGTTTGCGACTACAGAGCNGCCCTCTACCTTGTTTTGTCTGGCCGGACACCTCTTTCTACAAAGCAACAGCACCAAGCTCCTTGCCCCTAGTTAAGGAGTAGTTACATTTACACAGTCCTAAAATTACATTCGGCCCTTGGAAGGCAACTGCAAGGTTGATGCGGCCCCTGGTGGAAATGAGTTTTACACCCCTGCTGTAAGAAAAACAAAGGTTAGATGGTCCAGCGGTAGTTTGCGACTACAGAGCGAGGTTTAAAATGCAGAACTCTGGAGCAGAGCAAGGCTTCTTAGTCGTGAACACTCCAATTTAAAAATAACTTCCTAACACAAGAGGTAATAAATATACCAATGGAGTAATCACCTAGATTTGTCAAACATAACAAGTGTAGAAAAGGAGGCAACACTATCGAATTTTAAGTTTGTAGGAAGCATTTCATGAGACCTCGATATTTTTTCTAAAATTTGTTGAAGTGATTTTGGATGATATTTTCCACAACATGAAGAATAAATCATTTTTAAAGTTGTTTGTGAAATGATTATTTATTCATCATACCAAAGAAAACATAACCGACCCCCTCATACTTTGGGTCACCTTGATGGACACATTGGTTTTGGCTGAGTAAACCTACGAGAACCACAGATGCTACGGTTATATTAGCTGTATTTTTTCAGTTCAATTTGCTTTTTAAATCCACAAAATGCTTTCAGCTGGTCGTGGCTCTCTATAATTAGAATGTTATTAGTCTTAAAAGGCAGATGGGGGGGGCTTATTTTCCCCTGTACCTTTAGTTACAATGGCCCTGAAAATTTTCTCTGAGCTTTGTCTTCTAGAGATTTAGAATCCAGATTTAGAATCCATGTCTTTTTAAAGATTTAAATTAGACACAGTGCCCCAACAGCAGTAACATTGCAGGAATTTGCTTATCCTTGGTCTTTAACCTACCCAGTTTAAATGGCAGCCAATTTAAAAAAATCAATAGTCACTGTGCTCAGAAGTGGAATTGTGAATAGATCACTTTGCCATTCTAAAGGGATGATATTCCTTTAACCACTTTTTCCCAAACTCTAATTGTACAGTCTGCAAGTCCTGTGTTATTTGTTCTCAAACAAATATTATTTGTAATCTTCTACAATCAGTTCTGGTATTTGTAACAAACAGCACAGCAGCATTACAGGGCTTCTAAATGCCAAGCGGCCTGTGTCACTGTCGTTAATGTTGCTTTGAGTGGAAGCGAAGCTCAAGACAATTGATGCCTCCGCTGCTGAGGAAGCTGGGGAGCATCAGGTGACACAAAGTTGCTTGCTCAGTAAAACAGCTGCGTGCTGGGGAGCTCAACCATCAGAAATGTGTTCTGAAAGCCCTGCTTCAGTGCACTGAATAGTGCTATTTAGTGACTCATTTCGGGTGAAACAGAATTCCTAAAAGACTGGATTGTGATGTTCACAAACTCACATTTTCATTGTACCGGCTGTCTAATTGTATAATTCTGATTTGTATCTCAGAGGTAGTTTAAAAACACGCTGCAAATTCTTTGACATTCCTTTCATCAAAAAGCAGAAACAATGTCTCCTCTCCTTGAAACTGGGTGAGCCTTTTTGACAGACTCAGTAAATAGAATACAGTGGAAATGGTGCTGTGCGATTTCCAAGAGCAGGTTAGAAAAGGTCAAATACAAAGATTCTGCTGGTGTCTCTTGGGACACTGGCTCTGGGAGCTATTTGCTACCATCTAGGAAGCCCAGCTACCCAGAGGTTGCGTGGAGAGACATAGACTGTTACAGAGACAGAGCGAAGGCCAGCTCCTGGAATACTTGCTCCCAGCCAGCTATTTGGGCTTTCCGAGTCAGGTGCCAGAGTGGGAGTGGAGAAGTTTTAAAGATGTCCCCATCTCCAGCCACCTTCAGACTGCACTTGCGTGAGCCTCCAGAGAGAGCCCAGTCTACCTGGCTGAGCCCGGCCAGTCCCCAGGGTCATGAACAAAATAAATTATTGCAATTGTTTTAAGCTGTTGACTAGGTGCATTTGTATACAGCAATAGATAGCTGGAAATACTTCATTATGCACTTTCTAGTAGGTTTATAGGCTAAAAATACATAGTTGCCCAAATACATCGAACTTATTCCTCTGTAATAAGGGGTTTTGCCATATTATATATATTTCCTTTACAAGATTTCTCTAAATTTACTTCTCTGTTTACATAATTTCAAATGTTGTTACATTAAGCACAAATTGAATAATTGAATTGAAAATGCCAAAGAAGCCCTAGCTGCTGTAGCTCAGTGGATTGAGCGCGGGCCTGCGAACCAGATGATCGTGGTTCGATTCCCAGTCAGGGCACATGCGTGAGTTGCAGGCCAGTTCCAGGCAGGGGCCAGTTCCCAGCAGGGGATGCACTAGAGGCAACCATACATTGATGTTTCTCTTCCTCTCTCCTTCCCTTCCCCTCTAAAAAAAAAAGACAAATAAATATTTTTTAAAAAACAACAAAAAAAGAAAATGCCGAAGAAAAACCATAAATTATGATGTAAAGTATCCTTAAACTCATGCATATAAAACAGATCAAATGAAACTTGGCAGGTGTTTTACTAATCTTTTTCTTTCTTGTTGCATGTGAGCTACACTAAGACATACACTCATTATCTTAGAAGAATGTATAAATTTGTATGGGTTCCCATAAAAGGTTTTTGGTTTTTTTTATTTTTTACTGTAACTAAAACTCTCATTGATGTTAAAATAATGGGGCCTTATATATACTTGGACTCATCCTTTCAACCAAGTGAGTATATTATTATAAAGTTCCTGAGATTTAAATGATCTTTTACAGATATTAAGGGTGTTACAGAGAAGAGGACTCTGAAATGCATGTTTTTTAAAACTATTTAAGAAAAAATTACATACTCTCTTTACAACAATTTTGACAAACCATTCTTAATGTTATCAACTCTATTCATCCATTTTATGGATTATTTTCTAATATGCATATATATATTAATTAAAGTATTAGTATAAGTTTATATTTTAGAAGTGCATAATTATATTTGGAAATGTATATTTACATTTCATCTGTCTGGACTAGTATCCAGAGTCACATCCTGAGGAACTCTAAGACAATGAAGTAAACACATGGCCTTTGTGGACAAGAATTAAGTACTTGGAGTCTGTATTTGTAAACTTTTTCCTAAATCTGTGCCTGTCCTCCACCTTATATTTATTTCTTCTTTTGAACAAATTTAAGTCATATTTATAATCTTTTAACAGCTCCATCTAATGTGGTAGAACACCGTACCAGTTAGAATATAGTATAAGCTAAACTAAACAGGGAAAAATTAAAAAATCTCAGTTTAATACAAAATATTTGTTTTTCTCTAAGATTGCGTGACCATGGGCATTTTTAGCAGGAGCTCTATTTATTTTAGGCCCTCAGGGCCCCAGGCAGACAGAGAAGTGCAGTAAATAACATTGTCAATTGCCCTACCAAAAGAAGCAGGAACTTTGGAAGGTCTTGGATTGGAGATTAAAAAAGCTCAGCATAAAAACACATCATGTTTTTATGGGGTGTAACACTAGATAAAAGATTCACACCCAGTCACCAGAGGACTGCAAATACAAACAGGTGTATGCTGTGAAGTGTTTGGCCAATGACGTTAATGATGACCGTAGGAATAAAGCAATAAAGTGACATAGTTGCACATTTTTAATTTTTAATATGGTAAATCTAAATCACAAGGTAGTGGTAAATGTGTGCTAATATAAATGAATAAGACATCTTTCCTCAGATCTCTCACAATATGGTAAAATAGACTGAAAACAGTGCTTACAGTGGCAAAGCTTGTGCTTAGCATGTGATAAAGCTGTGCAAAAATGCATAATGGAAACAGACAGGAAATATTAGTTATGCCTGGGAGAGGTGAAGGAAACTTCACAGTGTTACTGAGCAAAGTGGAATTCAGCCACCTGCTGCTGTACACAATAATTGGTGGTGGGGGAAAGGTTTTTATCCAAAGGTTGCCCTGTTAGGGGGAGTAAGGACTTCCTAGCTCCAAACCATTCTCTTCTGCAAAACAAAGAAAGAAGCTAGCCACCTGTAGGACTGGAATCAATGTCCAGACACCCTGCGGCCATTCTTATCTGTCCCCCTGGGGCCCAAGGCTGTTCCAGAAACAGGTCTCCATCTCTCCAGTTTCAGGCTCTCTCTTTCTCTGGAGGGCGCACTTTAGGGGCTAGTGTCTCCATTGCCTCCTCACATCTTCCTCCTTATCCAGGGCCTGGGGCGCACTGCCTGATTACTGCAGCTGGTTGGCCGTGCTGGGAGGTCTGTGCTCCAGCCCCCAGTGTCCAAGGCTGCTCCCCACTTGCCTGGCCTGTGCATTTTTACCCCGCTCTAAGAGAACGAATGGGAAGGCTGCAGGACCTGTGTTGTGCAGCGCAGAGCCACAGTGTCTCTTGAGCTGCTGAGACAGGCATCTCTTAGGAGCCTTCTCCTGACCAGGCAGGCAAGCAAGGGCATGGCAAGAGCTGCAAAAGCTTCAGTAACCCCTACCAGTGAGGGGAATGCAAAAAGGAGACAAGTTTCTGCATTCCCTCTATTTACATTTCTCTTCCCCAAATCCTCTGAAAACTGGAAGCATCCAGCTTTCCAGTCAAGCTAGACTGGTGTGCGCCTTACACATCAGCCTGCACAATAGCCTTTCTCCTGCCTCCATTGACCTGAAAGCAGGTAGAAGGGTCCTTCCCCTGTCCAAACATTTCACTAGCCTGGGGCATACTCTGTGCAAACTTCCTTCTGCTGTGTCACACAGCGCAGCTCAGTGGCTGGTGCAGTGCACGCTGGTGTGCTGGGCTGGTTCACATGCTGTGCTAGCTCGTTTATGTTGCCTGGGGCAGCCTCTTCCTAAGAGCCCTCCTTTCTTCTAGGAATGTAGGCTCTTTTGCACACACTACTTCGGGGTTCCTGCCCTCAGGGAGGCAGCCTTTCCTGACCCTTTGGCTGTTCTTCCCTTCTGCCCAGTGATCTGGCAAGATCCCACCTGTTAGAACAACACATTCTAGAAATTTATTTCAAAACTCAGCTGAATTATTAATGCCATATTTAAAAAATAATCCTGGCCCTGGCTGGTGTAGCTCAGTGGATTGAGCACGGGCCTGTGAACCAGACAATCGCAGTTCGATTCCCGGTCAGGGCACATGCCTGGGTTGCAGGCCAGTTCCCAGCAGGGGCCAGTTCCCAGCAGAGGATGCACAGGAGGCAACCATACATTGATGTTTCTCTTCCTCTCTCCTTCCCTTCCCCTCTAAAGATAAATAAATAAGTATTTAAAAAAAATAATAATAATCCTGAAAAGCTGTTGTTGGACAGTGGTCTGGACCTGAGTGGGTCTGCCTGGGGCCAGCTGTAGTGTGTGGGCTCTTGACTGTGTGCAGGAAAGATTTCACAAACACAAGTCCAGGTGACAATGAGGATCCATTTATTCAAGCTGAGGACAATAAAATAATGTGCCATAAAGTGAAAAAGAGAAGCTGTAAAGTGTTTTCTTTGAGTGAAAATGTTAAACTTCAGGACTTAATAGGAATCAAAAAATATTGTATGTTGAGGTTCCTAAGATCTATGATAAGAGATAAGCTTCTATCCATGAAACTGAAGAAGAAAAAATAATTTTTTGCTAGTTTGTAGCAAAGGAGAGACCACATTCATATACCTTTTATTACAGCACATTGTATAATTTTCTATAATTTTGTATAATTTGTAATAACAGTGTTATTACAGATCTCTTACTGTGCCTAATTTATAAATTAAACATTATCACAAGTGTGTGTATACACATATATATGTACATGCATGTGCATATATGTACATGTGTGTATATATATATATATATATATATATGAAAAACCCTACTATTTTTAGGGTTCAGTACTATTCACAGTTTCAGGCATCCCCTGGGGGTCTTGGAATGAATAAATGATGACCACTGTATACCATTCGAATATATAAGGGGACTACTGTATACCATTTCTATGACAGAAATACAGAGTTTAGGTGAAATGTCTAAGGTGTCCCTACAATTAAACAGAGTGGCTATTTAAAACAATTCTAACATTAGAACAGAGATTCTTAACATTGACCATAATTCATAAAATATAAGCAGACTTTATATAATTAGTTAAAATAAATAAAAGTATCTTAATAGAAAGCATGCATTTATAAGGAATGCCTCTTAAGAACCATCTCACATTACCTAAACTGGGTTTTTTTACATGATCACATTATATTAAGTGGGAAAAATTAGTTGACTTCTAAAGGTCAGTAGGTTAAAATCTAAGGTTTAACAGTGTTATAATATGTACATACTATTCAAATGCATTATGGTATAATTAAAGGATCTTAATAATGAAAACATAATGATATTGTGTGTAATTAAGTCAGCAAGAGGAGACACTGATTTAAAATTGGAGCATTTTCTCTTTTTTGTTGACTTCAAATAATTTTTAATTTTTCAGTTACAGTTGACATACAGCAATATATGAGTTTCAGGCGCACAACTGGTGATCAGACATCACACAACCTACCAAGTGATTATCCCAATGAATCTAGCACGCATCTGACACCATATACAGCCATCACAATATTATTGCTCTACTCCCCATGCCGCACTCCACATCCCCTTGACTATTCTGTAACCTCCAATCTGCATCTCCTAATCCCTTCACCTTTTTCACCTATCCCTGCAAACCATCTCCTATTGGGCAACAGTCAAAATGCTCTCTGTGTTATGAGTCTGTCTCTGTTCTGCTTGTCCATTCATTTTGTTTTTAAGATTCAATTGTTAGGAGCAATATCTGAGATTTTGTTGCCTAGGTTTTCTTCTATGAGTTTTATAGTTTCTTATCTAACATTTAAGTTTTTAATCTATTTTTTATTTTATTCTTGGGTGTGGTGTAAGTAGGTGGTCTAGTTTCATTTTTCTGCATGCATCTGTCCAATTTCCCAACACCATTTATTGAATAAACTATTTTTAGCCCACGGTATGTGCTTGCTTTCTCTGTCAAATATTAATTGACTATAAAGGCGTGAGTTTATTTCTGGACTGTCTATTTTGTCCTATTCATCTCTGTATCTGTTTTTATGTAAGTACCATGATGTTTTGATTACTATAGCCTTATAGTATAGTTTCATATTAGGTAGTGTGATTCCACCCAATTTGTTCTCTTTTATTAATTTACTTATTTTAATTGTTGTTCAAGTACAGTTTTTTATCCTTTACTCCCATTCCTTCCCACTCCCCCAGTGCTCCTCACCTCCCTCCCATTTCTACCCCCCCCCCTTAGTTTTTGTCCATGTGTACTTTATACTTCTTCCTGTAAACCCTCCCCCTTTTCCCCTGAAATTTCCTCCCCTCACCCTTCTGGTCACTGTCAGCCTATTCTCTATTTCAGTGTCTTTGGATCTATTTTGCATCTTTGTTCTTTGTTTTGTTGCTTATGTTCTTGTTAAAGGTGAGACCATATGGTATTTGTCTTTCATCACCTGGCTTATTTCGCTAAGCATAATGCTTTCCAGTTCCATCCATGCTATTGCAAAGGGTAGAAGCTCCTTCTTTCTTTCTGTTGCATAGGATTCTATTGTGTAAATGTACCAGAGTTTTTTGGTCCATTCATTTACTGATGGGCACCTAGGTTGCTTCCAACTCTTGGCTATTGTAATTGTGCTCCCATGAACATTGGGGTACATAGGTTCTTTTGGATTGGCGTTTCAGGGTTCTTAGGATATAATCCTAGTACTGGAATTGCTGGGTCAAAAGGCAGATCCATTTTCAGTTTTCTCAGAAAATTCCATACTGTTTTCCATAGTGGTTGTACCAGTCTGCAATCCCACCAATAGTGCACTAGGGTGCCTTTTCTCCACAACCTCTCCAACACTTGTTGTTTGTTGCTTTGTTTATGATGTCCATTCTGACCAAACCATCTCATTGTGGTTTTAATTTGCATCTCTATGACAGCTAGCGATATTGAGCATCTTTCCATGAGACTCTGGATCTTCTGTATGTCTTCCTTTGAGAAATGTTTGTTCAAGGCCTTTGCCCAATTTTTAATTGGGTTGCTTCTTCTTAGGGTGGAGTCATGTAAATTCTTTGTATATTTTGGAGATTAAACCCTCATCCGAGGTATCATTGGCATATATGTTTTCCCACACATTGGTTCTCTTTTTATTTTAATAATGTTTTCTTTA
Organism: Sturnira hondurensis; assembly: GCF_014824575.4. Taxonomy (NCBI): domain Eukaryota; kingdom Metazoa; phylum Chordata; class Mammalia; order Chiroptera; family Phyllostomidae; genus Sturnira; species Sturnira hondurensis. The sequence continues at coordinate 617,778 of NW_028084977.1, forward strand.
GCCATGCAGAAGCTTTTTATTTTGATGAGATCCCATTTATTTATTCTTTCCTTTATGTCCCTGGCTCTAGGAGACATATTGGTAAAAACACTGCTGCCTGAAATATCTTAGATTTTCCTGCCAATGTTATCCTCTAGGACTTTAATAGTGTTATAGTTTATATGTAAGTCTTTAATCCACCTTGAATTTATTTTGGTGTATGGTGTAATTTGGTGCTCAAGTTTCATTTTTCTGCATGTAGCTGTCCAGTTCTCCCAATAACATTTGTTGAAGAAGCTATTTGTACTCCATTTTATGTTGCTGCCCCCTTTGTCAAATATTAATTGACCATAGAGTCTTGGGTTTATTTATTGGCCTCTGTTTTGTTCCATTGGTCTATGTGCCTGTTTTTATGCCAGTACTAGGCTGTTTTGATTACAGTGGCCTTGTAATACAGTTTGGTATCAGGTATTGTGATCCCTCCTACTTTGTTCTTCTTTCTCAACATTGCAGCTGCTATTCAGAGATGTTTATGGTTTCATATAAATTTTTGAAGTGTTTGTTCTATGTCTGTGAAATGTGCCATTGGTACTTTAATAGGTATTGCATTAAATCTGTAAATTGCTTTGGGTAGTATGGACATTTTGATTATGTTAATTCTTCCAATCCATGAACACCATATATATTTCCATTTGTTTGTGTCTTCCTTGATTTCTTTCTTCAGTGTTGTATAGTTTTCTGCATCTAGGTCTTTTACCTCCTTTGTTAGGTTTGTTCCTAGGTATTTTAGTTTTCTTTTTTGCTATATTGAATGGAATTTTTTTCTTGATTTCTGCTTCTGCTATTTCATTGTTAGTATACAAAAATGCCTTTGATTTCTGGATTTTGGCTTTGTATCCTGCTGCTTTGCCAAATTCATTTATAAGGTCAAGCAGTTTTTTGGCTGAGTCTATAGGATTTCCATGTACACTATCATGTCATCTGCAAACAGTGACAGTTTTGTTTTCTCCTTTCCAATTTGGATGCCATTTATTTCCTTTTCTTGTCTGATTGCTATGGCTAAAAGTTCTAGTACTATATTGAATAGAAGTGGTGAAAGTGGACAACCTTATCTTGTTCCTGATCTTACTGGAAAATATTTTAGTTTTTGCCCATTGGGTATGATATTGGCTGTAGGTCTCTCATATATGGCCTTTATTATATTGAGGAATACTCCCTCTATTCCCACTTTGCTAAGTGTTTTATCATAAATGGGTGCTGTACCTTATCAAAAGCCTTTTCTACATCCATTGATATGTTCATTTGAATTTTTGTCTTTGCTTTTGTTTATGTGATGTATTACATTTACTGATTTGTGAATACTGAACCATCATTGCATCCCTGGGATGAATCCCACTTAGTCATGGTGTATGATCTTTTTAATGTATTGTTGGAGGCAGTTTGCCAATATTTTGTTGAGGATTTTACCATCTATGTTCACCAGTGATATTTGCCTGAAGTTTTATTTCTTTGTTGTGTCTTTATCTGTTTTTTTTTTTTAATTAGAATAATGCTGGCTTCGTAAAAAGAGTTTGGGAGTGTTCTATCATTTTGCATTTTTTGGAATAGTCTGTGAAGGATAGGGGTTAGCTCTTCCTTAAATGCTTTGTAGAATTTTCCTATGAAACCATCTGGTCCAGGGCTTTTGTGTGATGGGAGTGGTGTTGTTTTTTTTTTTTTTTTAAGATTTTATTTATTTATCTTTAGAGGGGGAAGGAGAGAAGGAGAGGAATATCAATGTATGGTTGCCTCTCATGAGTCCCCTGCTGGGAACTGGCCTGCAACCCAGGCATGTACCCTGACTGGGAATTGAACCACAATCGTGTGGTTTGCAGGCCTGCGCTCAATCCACTGAGCTACACCAGTCAGGGCTGGGAGTGTTTTGATTACTGCTTCAATTTCATCTGCCGTTATTGGCCTGGTCAGGCTTTCTGCTTCTTCTTCATCCAGTTTCAGAAGATCATATTTTTCTAGAAATGTGTCCGTCTCACCTAGGTTTTCAAATTTCTTGCCATATAGTTCTTTATAGTAATTTCTTACAATACTTAATGTTTCTGCGGTGTCAGTTGTAATCTCTTCTCTTTCATTTCTGATTGTGTTTATTTGGGTCCTCTCTCTTCTTTTCTTGATGAGCCTACTTAAAGGCTTGTTGTTTTTGTTTATGTTAAAAAAAGAAAAAAACAGCTCCTAGATTCATTGATCTTTAGAATTGTGCTATTAGTCTCTACATCATTTAATTCTGCTCTGATCTTGGTTACTTCCTTCCTTCTACTTGCTCTAGGCTGTGTTTGTTGTTGTTCCTTGAGTTGTTGTAGGCGTAGGGTTAGGTTGTTTTTTGGAATGTTTTTATCTTTTTTTAGGTAGGCCTGTATTGCTATGAACTTCCCTCTCAGGACTGCCTTCGCTGTGTCCCATGAGTTTTGGGTTGTCATGAGTTCATTTTCATTTGTTTCCAGAAACTTTTTGATTTCTTTTCTAATTTCATTCTTTCATTATTTAATAGCATGTTATTCAATCTTCATGATTTTGAGTGCTTTGTTTTTTTTCCTTGGAGGTTGGTTTCCAGTTTCAGTCCCTTGTGGTTAGAGAAAATGCTTGATATGATTTCAATCTTCTTGAATTTGTTGAGGCTTGTTTTGTGTCCTATCATGTGGTCTATCTTTAAAGTGTTCCATGTGCACTTGAAAAGAATGTGTATTGTGCTTCTTTATGATGAACGTTTTTATATATAATAGTTAAGTTAATTTCATCTAGGTTATTGTTCAGTGCCACAATATATTTATTGATATTTTGTTTGGAAGATCTGTTCACTTTCAATAGTGGGGTGCTAAAATCCCCTACTACAATTGTGTTGCTGTCAATATCTCTCTTGAGGTCCTCTAAGATTTTCTTAATATATTTGGGTACTCGTATATTGGGTGCATATATATTTACATTGTTTATGTCTTCTTGCTGGATTGTTCCCTTGAGTATTATGAAGTGACCTTCTGGATCTCTCTTTATGGACCTTTTTTTAAAGTCTATTTTGTCTGATATTAGTATTGCTACCCCAGCTTTTTTTTCCTGGCTGTTTGCTTGGAAAATTTGTTTCCAGCTTCTCACTTTCAGTTTGTGAAGGTCTTTTGACCTGAGGTGGGTCTCTTGTAGGCAGCATATGTGTGGGTCATGCCTTCTTATCCATTCAGCTATTCTATGTCTTTTGATTGGAGCATTTAATCCATATATCTTTAAGGTTATTATTGAAAGGTTCTTATTCATTGCCATTTTTGTACCTGTGTTCCTCTCTGTTTCTCTCTTTTTCTTTCTTTTCTTATAGCAGTCATTTTAGCATCTCTTACAGAGCTGGTTTGTGGGGAGGTGTATTCTTTTAGACTTCTTTTGTCTTGGAACCTCTTGATTTGGCCTTCTATCTTGATTGAGAGCCTTCCTCAGTAAAGTACCTTCGGTTGCAGGCCTCTGGTTCTCATTACTTGGAATATTTCTTGCCATTCTCTTATTGCTTGGAGCATTTCCATTGAGAAGTCAGCAGTTAACCTTATTGGGGCTCCCTTGTATGTTACTTCCTTTTTCTCCCTTGCTGCCTTTAAGATTCTCTCTTTGTCTTGGAATTTCACCATTTTAATGATGATACATCTTGAAGTGGGCCTCTTTGGGTTCCTCTTGATTGGAATTCTTGTATTTCCTGGATTTGTGTGACTTTTTCTCTCATCAAATTAGGGAAAATTTCCATCATTATTTTTTCAAATAGGTTTTCTATCACTTTCTCTTCTTCTTCTTATTCTGGTATCATTATTCGGATATTGTTACGTTTCACATTGTCTTGCACTTTTCTTAATCCCTATTCATTCTGTCTGAGCCTCTTTTCCTTTTCTTGCTCTTTCTGGGAGTTTTTTTCTACTTTGTCCTCCAACTCACTGATTTAATCTTCTGCTTCATATAGCCTGCTTTTGATTCCTTCACCTGTGTTCTTCAGTTCACAAATTGTATTTTTATTTCCTCTTGGCCCTTGTGATAGTTTTTTATTTCCTTTTTCATGTTGATATAGTTTGCAGTGAGTTCATTGTAGTTCCCCTGTAGTTTTTGATAGCTCATTGTGAGCTCATTAAACTTCCTGATAACCAGTGGTTTGAATTCAATATCTGATAGCTGACTTGCCTCTATTTCATCTAGCATTCTTTCTGAGGCTTCCTCCTTTTCTTTCACTTGGGGATTGTTTCTTTGTCTTCCCATTGTTTGTGAGACTCTTCTTGTTAGCTTCAGCTTCTTAAATTGATTTGTTCTGGCTTCCTGGGTTTATGGTGTGTACTTCTGTGGTATAATACCTGTGAGATTCAGTGGGGCAGTCTCCTTGATTTCCCAAGCTCACTGGTCTGGGGATGTTTTTTAAGTTGGCTTTGTGTTTGTCTTTGAGCTTTGATTGTTTTGGGGTCTTTCTTTTGTGAGTCCTTCCCATCAGCTGGTTAACTGATGGTCCCTCTGTCCACCACCTGTTGTAATTTGTTGTGCTGGTGCAGGGAGTTTGTGTTGAAGCTAGTTTTTCCATGTGTACAGGTTTTGAGGATTCTCTTTTGCTCTTGCTCAGTTGTTTGTACTGGGTAGTTTCTCCACTATTTAGTTGTATTTCCAGAGAGGTCCTGGATTGAGGTTTGTGTGGTTTCCCCTCCCCCCTTCACGTTCTGGTGTTGTTATCTGTTGGTGGTTCCTTTGTTGTTGGATTTCCTCTTCCAGTGGGTATCCTGGTATTCACTCCTTCTACCTAGTCTTTTTTTGTGATCAGTTGGAGGGGAAGGCAAAATGGTTTATAAGAGCAGGAGAGTATTCTAGGATATTTACAGTAGCAGCCGGTAAAGAAGAGATAGGAGGTCCTTTGGCTATGTATAGTGTTAACCATAATCATGAACCCAATTAGCTCCTTTTAAAAAAGGATGGAAGAAGATAAGACTCCTGATGGGGAGGGAAGCTTTGTGAGTCAGATCTAGAAAGCAGTGAGGTTGTGGGAGGTCAGATTCTGAGGTAAGGTGAGAGCAAAGGATAGTAAATATGTGTAGTGTGTGAGAGAATAGAGTTAATCACTACAGTGGTTAAGGAAATAGAGTTCAGGAAACTGTGAAGTGGGCTGAGATCTGGGAGGGTTGTTGTGGATTATTTACAATTGTATGGAACACCTATTATTTACAATAATATTAGAACAACAATCATATGACAGAGTCTATGTGATCTGGATAACATGAATAGGGGTATAAAACTTTGAGTGGTGTGCTAAAGGAACACAAGTGAGGTGAAGGACAGTAAATTAGCAATACACTGTGGAAGAGGGAACAGGAGAAACCTGTAAAACGATACAATATAACCAGCCAAGGCAAAGCAGACTACACAGAAAGAGGGAGGAATACAAAGATTCTATTAAAATAAAAGATGTAAGAATAATGAAAAATAATAATAATATAAACATGCAGTAACTTGTAGCTTCTCTGCAATAGCAAAGTGAGATTTGTCTCTGTTTCTACTGTTGGGATGTCCTCTCTTTGGGTCCAACTCTAGTCCTTTCACAGTTCCAAGTTTTTTGTCTCGCTTGTGGGTTAAAAAAAAAAGGCAGGAAAAGGGGGTAAGAAAAGACAAGTTTAGAAATATAGGAAGAAGGAATAAAACAAAGAAGGAAAGAGAGGGAAAAGGTATTGAAAGATAAAACAATAATAAAATTAAGAAAATAAAAGATTACTTGAAAAAAACCCTCTTGTTGGTTTCAAACTGTTTTTTCTGGTCTCGCTGTCTACAGCAGGCTGAGGGGTGATTGGTGTGGCCTTTCTCCCTTCCCGATGTGTACTCAGCCAACCTTGTGAGCACTCTCCCAAGAGCTAGTCTGGCGCCCCTCCCCAGCATCCCACACAGGGAATCCAGGTCCTTTTTGGCGCACTCTTTCCCCGGGGGTCATCGCCATGGGCTGGGGCATGGGCACCTGTGCCCAGCCAGGCTGCCTGGGTCCCCTAGGCTTGGGCGGGAACCCTTCCCAGTGCTATGGGGGAATGCGGGGCCTTTCACCTGGCTGGGTGCGGAGTAGGCCGAGTGGCTGTCACAGGAGAATCCCCTAAACAGTTTTACTTTTTGAGAAATTCCTCCTACTCAAGCCTGTGGCTCAGTACAGCCCAATTCTCCAGCCAGACTGGTGACTATCGGGGTCAGAGCCTGACACTGAGACTCTCAACTCTCCCAAACCGGTGACCACAGACTCCGCGGGTGATCACGGCCCGTGTGTGTTTGCCTCTTTGTCCTTATTCTTCTCTCTGCGACTTCAAGCAACCGGGTCTCTCCCGGTGCTGCTCAAACCCTGCTTGGCCAGGGAGGGAGGGAGCAGTTGACCCTGCTCTCTCCCAAGGACACTGTGGCAGGCCCTCAGCTCCCAAAGAGTCCATGGTAGACTCAGCACTGGGTGCTGGGTGCTGGGCGCAGGGCCCAGGCTGCCACAGTCCCTGTCTCCGCGCTGTTCTATGAGACCTTATTGTCCTGCAGCCGTCTCCTTATCGTCTGGTTTTTCAGTGTCCACTACAATTTCTGGTCTCTTATTTTCATATATGCTGGGGTTCTGCTGGCTGTTTGCTCTGTTCCTCTGTGGATTGGCCAAGTTTTTCTATCACGTGTAGGGGGAAGTGAAATCTGCTCCATCCTGCTCCACCACCATCTTCCCAATCCACCCCAATTTGTTCTTATTTCTCAGGATTGCTGTTGCTTTGCAGGGCCTTTTGTGGTTTCATAAATTTACATTGAATCTATAGATTACTTTGGATAGTAAGTATGGACATTTTAATGATGTTCATTTATGCTCATAGCAATATTTATTGGATATTTCTCCCCAGGAAAGAAAAACAGAAGAAAAAAATATGAATACATCAAACTAAAAAAGCAAAGTAAAAAAATAAACAAAATAAAAAGACACTCCACATATTGGGAGACTGTATTGGAAGATTCATCTGATAATAGGTTAATATACAAAATTTATAAAGAGCTTAGAAAACTCAACACTTAAAAGAACAAACAATCCAATTTAAAAAATAAGCAAAGGGCCTGAATAGACACTTCTCCAAAGAGGACATACAGATGACCAAGAGACATATGAAAAGAAGTTCAATGTCACTAATCATTAGAGAAATGCAGAGTAAAACCACAATGAGATATAACCTCACACTTGTCAGAATGGCTATCATCTATAAATCAACAAACAACAAGTACTCACCAAGATGTGGAGAAAGAAGAACCCTTTTGCACTGTTGGTGGGAATGAAGACTAGTGCAGCCTCTGTAGAAAGCAGTTTGGAGTTACCACAAAAAATTAAAAATGGATCTGCCTTTCACCCCAGCTATCCTACTTCTGAGAATTTACCTGAAGAAACCCAAAACACTAATTCAAAAGAATATAAGCACCCCTATGTTCATTGTAACATTATTTAAAATTGCCAAGATATGGAATCAGCCCAAGTGTCCATCACTAGATAAGTGGATAAAACAACTGTGGAAAATTTACACAGTGGAATACTACTCACCCATAAAAAAGAAAAATAAATTTTACCTTTTGTGACAGTGTGGATGGACCTGGAGATCTTTATTCTATGTGAAATAAGCTAGTCAGAGAAACAATAATAAAATTAAGAAAATAAAAGATTACTCTACTATTAAGAAAATAATAGTTTTACTCATATGTGACGTCTAATGAACAAACTGAACTAACAAGCAAAATAGAGACAGACTCATGGATAGAAAGCAGGATGACACCTAAGGGGTGGGGCCTGGTAGGGAGTGGAGGGATTAAACAAAAAAAGGAAAAAGGACTCATAGATATGGACAGCAGTGTGATGATTACATGCGAGAAGTGGATGGTAGGGTATTGAATGGTAATGAAAAAATAAAATAAAATAATTTAAAATATTTTATTGTTGATAAATATGTATTTATTGCCATTTTACTATTCTTATTTACTATTTTTATTTCATCAACTTAAAGAAGATCTTCTATCTTTTCATGAAATACTAATTGGAATACAGGTGGTTATGAACATGTTTGGCTTTTTCTTGCCTGGGAAATTATTTATACATCCTTCCACTTTAAATGATAGCTTTGCTGGGTAGAATAATTTTTTGTTGTCGCTTTCCATCTCTTTGAATATTTCTTGCCAGTCCCTTCTGGCCTACAAACTTTCTGTCGAGAAACTAGCTGACAGTCTTACGGGAACTACCTTGTAAGTAACTAACTGATGTTCTCTGGCTGCTTTTAAATTCTCTCTTTGTCTTTAACCTTTGGTATTTTAATTATGATGTGTCTTGGCATGGGCCTCTTTGAGTTCATCTTATTAGGGTCTCTCTGTGCTTCCTGGACTTGTATGTCTAATCCCATTGCCAGGTTAGGGAACTTTTCCATCATTAATTTTTCACATAAGTTTTTTCTTTATTTTACTTTTTTTTTTCCATTACCATTTATCCCCCTTATACCCACCCCCCTTGCAATCATGACACTGTTGTTCATGTTCCTGAGTCTCTTTTTCTTTTTTTGCTCACTTACTTGCTTTCTCTTTTCTCCTTCTGACACTCCCATGATGTGAATACTGGTACACTTGAAGTTCTCCCAGAGGCTCTTTATACTATCCTAATTTTTCTGGATTCTCTCTCTGCTGTTCAGATGGGTCTTTCCTGATTCCTTGTCTTCCATATTCTTGATTTGATTCACTGCTTTATCTACTCCACTGTTGATTCTCTGTAATGTATTCTTCATTTCAGCTATTGTCTCCTTTATTTCTGACTTTTTTTCTAATTCTATTTTAATGTTTTTTTATCTTTTTATTACAGTTCTTACTAAGTTCATCTATACTTCTTGTAAGTTCCTTGAGCATCCTTATAACCAGTGTTTTGAACTATTCATCTAGTCTTTAGTTTAGTTTATTTTGTTTAGTTCTTCTTGTGGAGTTTTGTTCTGTTATTTCATTTGGGATATATTTCTTTTTCTACACATTATAGTTGCCTCCCTGTGTTTGTTTTTATGTATTAGGTGGTATTGATGCATCTTCTGGGCTTGCTATAGTGACCTTATGTGGTAGGTGTTTTGTAGGATTCAGTGGCACAGTCTCACTGATCACCAGAGCTGGGTGCTCCAGGTGTACCCCGCTCCCTACCCCATGTGGGCTGATCCACCCTCCTATTGTAGTTGAGCCTTGATTGCTGTTGGAATGTCAGTGGGAGGGATTTACTGCCAGGCTACTTGGCTACAGAGACTGGTTGCAACCACAATAGATGATTAGTTGTTCAGGGCCATAGCTAAGAAACTGAACTTTCTTCAGCAGGACTCTGGTGCTTTCTGAGTCCATCCCTTGAGTGTGTTGCTTGTGGAGGTGATTGGGTAATGCTTTGAGATGGTCTGAAGCTGTCCCCAGGGTGTACTGGCTCTAGGGCCTTTCCAGGAGGTTCAGTCCAAAGTCAGCTATCACCTGTGTCTTGTACTAGGCTACCTGGAAAGGGCCACAAAGTGATCTGAAGATGGCTGCTACTTCGGCTGGGCTTTGAGGTGCCCAGTAGAGGCCAAGTTGCAAACCAAGGTGAGCCGCCACTAGTGCTAGAGCCACTTAGCAAGAGTTATGGGGCATGTCGTGGCCACATGGAACTTTTTTGAGAGATTTTAGGGAAGTCTGAAGTATGAGACTAGACAGGACATTGTGTGGAAAAGCCACTAGAAACATCTTGGGTGGGCCTGCAAATGGGATGGGGCCAGGTCTCAGGGAAACACCAGGGCTGGGGAGTGTTAGGCAGGTTGATGGAGACTCAGAAATGGCACCTGCCTGTGTGCTCTGTGGGAGGAGGGCTTAGAAAAGGAATAATGGCCTCTGCTAGCATTTCTGTCTTGGAGAAAGCTTTCCCTGATGCCAGACAGTTCAGTTCTACTGCATATGTTGTTGGTGCCTCAGTGCTGGAACTCAGAGTGAGTGAGTTCATGTATGGGGCCTTTAAGAGGAACTGCCTAGGACACCATTCAGTCTCAATTTCCACTGTTTTTTACAGCCAGAAGTTATGATGACTTTTCTTCCTGGCCTGGAATTCTGGGTGAGGGGGGTGGTCTGGTGTGGGGCTGGGACCATTCACTCCTGAGATATCCCTCCTAATCCTTATCTGACACATGTGGGTGTGGGACCAGCCCATTTTGCATCTCTGCTCTTCCTGCCTGTCTCAAAGTGCCTTCCTTTTTAACTCCTTAGTTCTAGGACTTCTCTTCAACTATATTTCTGGCAATTCTTGATGATGGCTGTTCTCTAGTGTAGTTGTAATTTTGACGTGATTGTAGGAGAATGTGAGCACTATGTTTACCTACATGGCTACCTTGACAGGAACTGATTAGAGCATTTTCTAACCATTGTTTTTCTTAGAAGACATGATAGACATATGGTATTAATATTATATAAAGTAAAAAGAAAATATTTCTTACATGGTGGTAGATGGGATACATTTTTTTGTTTAAAAATATATAAAATGCCATAAACTACAAAGCAATAAGAATATAATTCAACTTTCTCTAACCTTTGGGATAAGTTCTATTCTATTTCATCACTTTCCTAATTGAGATTATGTGACTTATCTGTCATAAGAACTCACAAATGTATTTAACATATCCCATGGTCTGTTGTATTCTGCTCTAAGACTATAACTAGGTTAGGAAGCTTTAAGTACAATTAGATCACATATTAATAGCCATGAATTCTTTGTCCTTTTACCTATCTAGGTAGAATATAAAGATGGCTAAAGATTATTTCTTTCCAATAGGTGAATTTTAAACTCAAACTATGTTGCTTTCTCAGTGAAGCTGATAAATACTACTGAATGGTTCATGAATGATTAAAGAAGCTCCACTAATCTTTTGAAAGAATGCAGAATAGCAAAAATCTATGTTTCTTTTCCCTATTATTGATAGCCACAGGAGGCATCAATTTGAAAAAAATCAGGGCTTAAACTTCAGAATCTGGTTGGTAGTGGAAAAGACAGACATAATTGAGCTTATCAGAAACAATTTTGCCTTAAAAGTATATTTTATTCATTCCAAGATATTTTTCACTTTGATTCACTTACAGTGTTTTGTGAAGGCCAATCATACTGAATAGTGTCCTCCATGATTTTAAAATTCTTTAGATATCAAAATTGACCACTGTGACCCTTACTATCCATGTGATTGTTGAGAACCACTGAGACATGACATTAGTGTTGCTTTACCATACTGTATTAAATACAGCACGTTTTTCTCCATGTTTAAATGATCCCTTTTTACCCACTGCAGACTGAAAATGTATTCTTTGTTAACCATCTATTAAATTCAAAGGCACTGAAGCCAAAAATAACCATAGAAGAATGGCTTTGGGGGGCCAGCTCAGGTTGCTGCAGTAAGCAGTTTGAATATCCAGGGCACTAAATAGATTGGTTTCCTATTACAGCAGTAGGTGGCATCTGTCTCCCAGGTCTTCCTTTGGGAACAGTAACTTTACACATGACTCCACAACATCGATTGTGCCTTCTCCAAGTAAGTGTCTCATAGGCGAGGGGAATTCCTACTCCTGCTTAGGTTACAGGCCTTCTGACAAGGAGACTATTTACTTGATTCATTTGTGTTGTCCTTCTTCTATAAACAAGAGCAAATTATACAGAATGTGTAAAAATAGGTATATAAGCATGCCAAATGTGACAGGGCTGAAACTTTCCAGGAGGAAACAGATAAATAGAAGGACACTTTAACTCCAGACCAGAGAAGCAGCAATATGTGAAAGAAGGTAATGGAGAGAGAAAGGAATATGGAAAACAGAAGGGGAAATGAAGTCCGAAGGGCACCGAGTCTACCCGATTCATGTCACCTGGCCATTTGGGTCAAAGTAAATGGGAGCAGTCGGCATGTCATACAAAAGAACAGTCACTGAGCATTTTCAATGTCAGTCGAACAGGGGTGCCCAACCCATGGCCCATGGGCCGCAATGTGGTCCAGGATGGCCATGAATGCATCTCAGCACAAAATCACAAATTTACTTAAAATCATTTTTTTTTTTGCTCATGAGTTTTCATTAGTGTTTGTGTATTTAATATGTGGCCCAAGACAGCTCATCTTTTTCCAGTGTGGCCCAGAGACACCAAAAGTTTGGACAGCCCTGGGGCTCTATCCATATAAACTAGAAGAAAACATTTGCTCCTGGTAGAAGGACAAGGGGCTTAGGGAAATTTTACTTCACAGAAAATTCTGACCAAATTCTTAAACTCAGGGACAAGCAAGAGCTCAGTTTGCAATGCTGCTCTCTGTAATATTCCAACCTCTATAGAGTCGGTATCCACCGATTTTCTATACTTCGGAAAGAAAAGACCCTGAATTTGTCTGCATTGTGGATTGAGTGAAATAGTGTAGAAAATTTTCCTTCTAAAAGAGTAGATTTGTATGAATTATTTGGGGAACTTGATAATATTTCAAATTTCCAGGCTCTATGTCCAGAGAGTTGAATCTGTGCGTCTGGAGTAGTGAGTCAGGTAACTCTCATGCACCTGTTCAGCTCTCCTTTCAACTCCATCTCGAGAAACACGAAGGCTCTGATGCTTTACTTTACTTGCTACAAACCAGCCTGACACAGTTTCACAGATACCAGGAAAAGATATAATATCCTTGGGTCAGAGACTAAGGACTTTGTTACTTGCAGCACAGAAAACAGTGTGATCATCAGCACCTTTGCAACAGTTCCCCTCACCTCAGAGACCCCAGGTGGATCCAGGTGGGCACAGACAAGAGCAGACAAATGTCTGCACACACTTGAGGCTGTGTTACAGGAGGGGACTCGGAATTTAGGTATCGTTATCTTTATCAAAACCCATATCTTTGTCAAAACCAAACTCTGGGTACACTTTCCTTTTTCCCCCTAAAAAGTTTTATGAATCCTATTAATTATTTTGACCAGAATCTCTACAAGGCATGAAAACACATATATGCATTCATTTGAAGTTAGAAGTAAAGAGAATTCTAGTACAATTTCTTTAACTATTACACCCCTTGCTGTTAAAGAAACTTAAGTACATATCATGTACTCATAATTGTGGCTATTTCTGTAACTTTTCAACCACAAAAATTTCTCCTCATCACTTTTTTTTTGGTTTTCTTTACTCATATGACATCGTTTCTCATCATGACCACTCCATCCATGCACTGGAAACAAAAGGAAAAAGTTCATGAGTAGGGAATGGAATTTTTTCTTATTTTTAGAAATAGGCTTTTAAAATTTTTTTGTTTAGAATTTGCCAAAGCTACTTTTTATTTAACAGGGCCATAATTTAATCTTTGTTGCATTTTTTACATTATCTTTTGGTCCTCTTATATGCCCTTCCACCCAGCAATCACCACCCTGTATTTTCACCCATTTACAGACTGCCTAAGGAAAAACTTCATTTCTGCTTTTGTCACATTTCATTATGACTAAAGCAGTTCTACCAAGCTAGAACTAGTTGTGGTTCCATGTGTCCATTCCTAATAAAATCAAATCAATATTCAATACAGCTACAGAACAGAGGTCCAAGAGGGGGCTATATTTGGCTCACTCAGGGAAAACTGTTACAGAACAACAGGGCCCCTCCAGTATACTAATACCTACCAGGCTCATCTGCCCGCCCTAGAGGAAAGACGTCTCTCAATGCCAGAGACTTGTGAAAAGGAAAGGGAAAGTTCATTTAAAGATATACAGACTTAAAGTAGTGACCCAATGTCCCCATTAAAATATCGAAGTCCTTTAGGATAACCACAGGCACCCACAGTGCTTCCTTCTCTCCCTGCCCTAATATGGGGTACTGTAACTCAGGAAAAGAAACACACACACTTCATGTTTGAGGCCACTGGCACCATCAGCTGTGTTGCCATCCAGGCAGGATCTCTAATTACTCCAAAGCCATGTGGCACCTTCTCATGGTCTACTGGCAAAGAGTTCTTTCACCCTTCTTTCAGGCAAAGTCTCTTCGGCTTCCCAGGCCATGCGGCCAAAGGGAGCACCCCAAAGCCATGTGGGCCTCCTCTACCAAAGCTACAGAGGGTCTGCAGGGGTCCCCACTCTGGCAAAGCTGCATGGTACTCCTCCAGTGGCTGGTGTGTCTGGGTGTTAAATCCCTGAACCAGTCTTCCTTTGCAGCCCCATTTCCAACTCCTCCCATAATCGGCTATACTTGCCAGCATTCCTGTATTATTGCAAGTTTACTGGGCTGCCATTGTGAGTCTGGGCAGGTGTGGCCCCATGTCATGGAGCCAATCATCTCCAAGCTCTCACACAGACACTGTAACGCAGGGGGCCTGCCCCCAGTTACATCTTGGGTGGAAGTCACTTCCATCCCCCTGGTTCAGAGCATGGCCACAGCTATTTAACATATCCATGCAGCCAGTTAAAGGTTATAGATATGTCAAATGACCATGCCAGAGGTTAGCTGCAAAGCCTTTGCTGTATAAAACAGTTCTCAATGGCCCTGCTCCAACCGTCCCTTCCCCAACTCACACCTGTGGAGGAGAGGGTAAGGATGAGGACATCTTAATATTTCCTGCACACCTTGAGTTCTGGACCCCATTCCAAATCCCTTTTTTGGGCCCCCCTCTTGGCTGTGCCCTGTTACAATACTACAGGCTTGCTATTATGGACAATACTCTAGATTTTATTTTACATATCAGTATTTCTATTCATACAGCTTTCTTCACCTAAAATTCCCATAATGATTACATTCATATTTCTGCAGTACACTTCACCAATGTCATGCTGTCCATAAAAATCTTCTATTTCTCAAGTCGAATATTACTTTACCCCATATTTGTCTCCTGAGGCCTTAGTTCTGGCCCGAATCAGGCATTGGTCATGGTGTATCTTTTTTTGTGTCAGGCCTGGTTTTCCTTCTTTGAAGTATGGTCTTCAAAGCTCACCTCAATAACCTATCGAGCAAGCACTCTGTCACTTTCCATTCAATTACCAGACTTAATTTCTTAGATAATCTTTCACTACCCATGTATATGTTTTTAGTCTTTTATGACTCACCCTTATAATTGTCAAAGACTTTTTAATTATGCTTACTATCATATTTTCAGCACCTAAAACATGGCCTGGGGAGAACATAGATATTCAATAAAACAAAACAAAAGAAAACAAAAACCCACATCTTTCAAAAATATCCACTTAACATGACACATATCTCTATATGTAATTAATGTGTTTATTGCAAATTATTTGTATTAATCCACTAAACAGTTTTTAAAATGATTCTACTTAAGAATCACAATACCAAGAAATCATATATTTCATTCTTCTGACTTCAGTTAGTTAATGTGTTATCTGCTCTTTATAGAAAATTAAGGATCAAATATTTGGTGATTAAAAATTAAAAGGATTATATGGGAAAGTACCTAAATTGGTTAACTTTAAGGGTAATAAATAATGGCATTATTTCTATTTCAAGATAATAAATGTTGATTACAAATCAATCTAGACTTGATATTTTTTTAATTTTTTCAGATTTTTAAAAATTCTCTACCAAATCCAAGTTACCCACATATCTGTATATTTTATAAAGAAATATATTCATGCTACAAAAGTCATTTTGAACACTTACTTTCTTCAGTAGCTCACTCTTTATTTAGGAACTAGTTTTATTAGATCCCTTGAAAAATCAACTGTGGACCATCAGAAATGTTATTTGTCTGTATGGAATTTCCCATTATAATAATTCCCACATCAAAGGGACATGAACCAAATGTAATGACAGCTTAACCTGCCTGCATTTTAGTTTTCTAGCAAATGTTACAGACTTTTCCTGTGTTCTGCCATGTTTTTGTTATGCTGTTTATATTTTTGTACTTTTGTATGTTTTATATTCTGTATTTGCTTTTTGCATTTTTGCAGTGACAAGAAAATTTTAGATCAAAATACTTTACTTTGTGGAAGAAAGGCAGTCATTTCCTTGGAAATAAGGGAGCGAAAATTTCATTTTATTTTTGATTCTATACATATAAATAAAATCAAACATTTTCACAACACATGGAGATCTGGGAAATGTTTTATTTTGAGGGATGAAATGTGAAGTCTAAACATTTTATCAAGAAAACTAAAACTTCATTTGTAAAATGAATGGGGCAAAACAAAAGCAGAGAAAAAAAATAAATCTCATCATGGTTATTTTCCAACTTGAGCTACCTTTTATGACAAATAAGGGCCAATGGCGATTTCTGCATGACTTAAGAAGTGAACTGGGTGATGGAGAAATTATCTAATATTGTTTTTTTTATTAGAATTTTAGTATGTGATATATATAGATATGTATATCTAGCTATATCTCTAGAGATGACATATCTTGAGATATATTTGAATATATGAACAAGGAAAAAATAAGTCCACAACTATATCTTGAAGCAAATAGGAATAGCATAGCTGTTCCTCATATTTGGAGCTTTATCCTAAAAATCTGTTTAATTTCTAGAGTTTATTATTATCAGGTTAAGTTCATAGGGCAAATTCAAATGTGATTTAAAGTGTGGAATACTCTGATCTGTATTTTCCATTTGCCAAGATCAGGCATCAAAATTTATACAAATGGTTTTCAGGCACTAATGACTTTTTGTTTTAGTATCAGTTCCCTACTTCCCTGGGTGAGAGTAAAATTCTCTTTCTGTAGAGTAACTCAGTGTGCAGCAAACAGTATCCATTCAAATAAATATTGGGAATAATTTCGTGTCCCGGTGTTCATGGACAGTGTCAGAGCAGGACACCGTGGAGCTCAAAACTGATAACTGACTACAACTGCAGACTTATTTTTCCACAGCTCTATTCCAGGTTAAATGCCTAAGGGCAGTAGCTTAGACAACGTAGAGAATTAATTTTTAATTTGAAAATATTTTACACTGTAGTTAATTAATGATGGTCAATTCAATTTCAGTTTTAGAGATATATTTTGTTTATTGAAGTCCTAGTAAATGCAATCAACATATACTTTCAAACATAATCCTTGCCTTTTCCTACCTCTTTTAATTGGAGATTTCATTCTGTCCACCTACCAAAAACCTTCTTGCACTATTGAAATCTTTGTCTTTAGTACAATTTCCTCCATTTACTTCATTGGTCTTCGATGTATTGCAAATGTAACCTCACTTAAAAAGCATTCTAACACTTCCTGTTCATAGAACTAATGCCTTTCCCCTCTCATTCTTTATCATTGTTATTGAATTACTGCTGTATTATTTTATATTCCTCTGAAATGAAATTTAGAATGAAAGAGTTCTGAGAGATGCAGCAGTGTTATAATTAAGCAGATACACTCTGTCATGTGTATTATTATGATGGTATTTATGCCTGATGCAGGTGATGAAAAACTGTTAGCAAATTTTGTGCTCATTTTCCCTAACACAGTGTTGGTTTCTAATCACATTTTGTGCCTTCTTTTCAGTTTTCTTATCCTAATGTTGTTGAAGATTATAAACTTTGGAGTATAAGAAAATGAGCTGTGATTCCATAACTCTAGATATAGTGTGTATTTTTCAGAGGTGAAGCTTTAATTCACCTGTTATTTTACAGCATGTATCACCTGAATTGTAAGTGTGTTTCGTGTAAATACTATGTACCCACCCAATTAGGTGAAAATGCAATCTCCACTGGCGCATTTAGGGAAGCTGTTCTTCCTTCTTTCATACGAAGGCCATCAAAGTTTTCCCTTCAAAACAATTGCTGACATTAGGAATGACTCTCTCTGCCTTCAGCTTTTCACTCTTTCTCTTTTTCTCATTTAGCAAATGGTGCTGCTGCTTGCTGAAGACAAGCGATAAGCCAGGGAGTCTGCTTCTCCCCCTTCCTCTACCTATGTCCTCAGGCCTTCTGTTCTGACAGTTTGATTACCATGCCATCAGGACCCTGCATAATGGTGATGTTGCTGGAAACAGACTTGGAGTTGCTACTGTGCTTCTCCAAATAGGACGTTTACAGTTGTGGGCTCAATGTTCAGGTACGTATCATAGACAAGTGTCACACAGCTTTACTAATAATTGCAGGGGTCTATAATGATTTTTATACACATAGCTGAGGGGCTCAAGGTCATTGTTAATTCGTATCTCCCTCACTTCTTTTCCAATATGCTTTTAGAGTGGGTGCAGTTAGTTTGTGTGCTATGAACAAAATATAAGTCTCAGGTAAGCTAAGTTTTGGGCAGTGAACACAAATATTTCTGAAGGTAATAAATCCATTCCTTTGGAGAAAACTACCATCCTCCCACCCCTGTTCTATGGTAACCTCAGGTAATCCCACAGTTTTGTTAGAGCTGTTTGCATATACTTATCTTTAAACATACTCTACCTCTAGTCTGTGGGCCCACATAAGCACGTGGCACATGACATAAGTCTTGGTTATCAGGGAGTTCCACTCTTTGCCACAGTGATGATTTCAGGGACAAGTGAGGAAACACTTGCTTTAAAAAAAAATTGCATTATTTCCAATACTATTTAGTCTCCTTATATCCCCCTCTCCCTCCTGCATAATTTACCATTTTATTATCAACCCCTTAATGCCAAATATTTTCTAGAAAGTTATGTGTAAATTAATTTTCATCAAGCCTTCTCACATTAGTTGCATTTTATAGTTTTGATGGAAGTTTTACATGGAGGGATAGAGTCCAGTTTAAGGCCTTCCCACACTATTCACATTCCAGAGGTCTGACGCAGTGAGTCCTCTCATGCCTTCAGAGGAGAAGTGACTGGAGGCTGTCCCGCACGCTCCTCACTTACACATTTTTCTCGGTTGTGTACACTCCCATCACCTGACTTTGAAGGATTTTATGGAAAACAAAAGCCTTTCCACATATGTTTGCAATTTGTTTTCTAGTGTAAGTTCTTTCATGTCACTGTAAGGAGCTCTGTTCTCTGTGGCTTTGCCACATTGTTTTCTCTCACAGGAGTTCTCTCCGGTGTGAAAATCTTTTATGTCTTGGATACAAACTAAGGCAAATGAATGCTTTCCCACATCTCTTACATTGAAAATGTGCATTTCAGGTATGCATTTTCGTGTGTCTTCGCAGGGATTTTCAAGAAGTGAAGGTTTTACCAGAATGTTTACATTCAAAGGGTTTCTCCCCAGTGTGAGTCCCTTCATGCGTTTGTAAAGGACTGTAAGATATGAAGGCTTTTCCTCACTCCTTACATTCATAGGGTTTCTCTCCACTGTGAATTCTTTCATGTATTTGAGGATTACTGTGATACCTGAATGCTTTACTCCATTTTTTACGTACATGGGGTTCCTTTCCTTTGTGAGTTCCTTTGTTCATTTGTAAAGAACTGGAATATCTGAAGGCTTTCCCACATTTTTTACATTCATAGGGCTTCTCATGTGAGTCCTTTCATGTGTTTGTAAGAAATTTAGAAACCTGCAGGCTTTTCCACATTCCATACATTTATATATTTTCTCTGCAATATGAGTTCTTTCATGTTCTCAAAGATAATTGGGAGCACTTTACCACTGAATGCTTCACCACAGTGCTTACATTCACAAGCTTTGTGTCCAGTGTGAGACCTTCCATATACTGTAAGGGTCTATAATTACTGAAGGCTTTTCCACATTCCCTGCATTCACAGGGTTTCTCTCCCATGTCAGTTCCTTTGTGTGGTTGTCAGGAACTGGAAGACCTGAAGGCCTTTCCACACTCCTTACCTCCACAGAGTTTCTCTTCAGTGTGAGTTCTTTCATGGATTCAAAGATAACTGGGATACACGAATGCTTTACTGCATTTTTTACATTGATAGGTTTTCTCTTCAGTGTGATTTCTTTCATGTCTTTGAAAACTTTTATAACATCTGAAGGCTTTTCCGTAGTGTTCACATCAGTAGAACTTCTCTCCTATGTGGGTTCCTTCATATATTTGCCATGAAGTTGAGGTAATTACAGGTTTGCGCACACCTTACATTTCTCAGGAGCATCTTCAGTGTGTGCGATCATGTGTCTTTGAGGGGTTTTGAGCCACATGAAGGTTTTCCCACATTTCTCACATTTATATGTTTCTTAACATTGTGATTTTGTTCATGTTTTTCAAAACACTGAAGATAACTGAAAGCTCTTCCCCGTGTGTTACATTTCTATGGCTTCTCTCCATATTGTTGATACCCAGAGGGCATGTGTCTAGTGTGACACCTGATGTGTCTACTATGGGATAAGTGATGTGTGAAAACTCCTCCCTCACACACTGTATTTACATGGTTTGAGGGGGGCAAAAGGGGAAAAACTGGGACAACTGTAATAGAATAACAATAACAATGATTTAAAAATCTAGCTCAATTATTCTACCAATAAATATAAAATCACTAATAAGTAGCTCATTAGTAATGTGCTCAGTTCTTGATTTTTACAGAAATCATGTGGTAGAGAGAGACTCTGCAAAGGGGAAGAAAGGAGTCAATGTGGAGAAAACTTCAGCTTTATTCCAAATCTCAATGTGAAGAAGAAAGCTTTTCCCGGAAAGCTTATTTGATTTTGTTAGAATCTTCACAAGGGCTTTTAACTGAGCCATCGAGATCCTTTAAAAAATAATGGTCTGAAAATGTGATTTGTGGTCAAGGTGAAGCCAAGAGGTGGAGGAAGGGATCAAGTGCTTCATGTCCTGGACTCTCTCAGCACATCTTGTCCTGTGGTCCTCCAGCCACTGGGTGGCGTAGAGGCTTCCCGCAGCAGCTACTCTCTGGGCTGCTTCCTTGAAGCTGGTTGACTCCTTAGCTTGTCCACGATCTGAGTAGTACCCGTTCTCTCTATTTCAGATGCTCAAAGATTTTTATTCCCCACTCCCCCCATTTTCCTGTTTGAACACTGACAAGTACACTATTGAGATCTTATTTTTTATTTGTTTGTTTTGGCAACAGTATCTTTTTTCTTCTCCAGTCAAAGTCTTAACAAGAAGTCTAGTAGATTAAAAAAAAAAAAGGCAAGTAGAGCTGGTTAGGGGACAAAATTTTACATAACCCAACAGGCTGGACTTCTTTCTACTTCTCTGCCTTCTGAAATCTCTCAAGCAATTAATACAATTAAAAATACACTGCCATGCTTTTTTCAGCTGAGATTGTCTAAATACACTGTTAAATAGATGTCTTATATTAAATAGAAAAACTTTAGAAATATAATATTCTTGATACACTTCATCATATACAGAATGGTGAAGTTCATGTTTCATTATCATAAACATCATTAAATAAACTTCTCTTATAGTTGCTAATCACTCTAGAAGTTAAGTTCAGCCTTAACTTTTTAAATTGATTATACATTTTTTTCAGACACTGTCCTTTACTGAAGACTTTACCTTTTTTGTATCTTCCCACCATTACAACACTTCTCGGTTTCTAGGGCAATGAATGGGAAGATTTACCTCTCACTTTCCAAAATCTGTTATTGCCTTACTGGTCTTTCCCTCCCCTCCCCTGTCCCCTCCCTCCCTTTATCTTTCTGGTCTCTTTCTCTCTCTCAGACACACACACACAGAGACATATTTCAGCACCACACTTGAATAAACCATAAAACCTTAGACAATGCCATTTCATCCTTTCTTGTTCTCCTAAACTCTTGCCAATGAATTCTGACCACCATAGACCCTCACCTACAGTGATCGTACCCACATCTCCATGACCTGCACTCAATGGCAAATGTGGTATTTTCAAGGAGAGTTGTATCAGAGGAAGTAAACTGTGAGGTGGCTGTACTGAATGAGGTGATATACATACAAGACAATACTGATTAAGTGGGATATGCTGAAACGATTACATAGGATTAAGACCGGGTGGTAAGCAACCTTTGGCCACGTTAGACATCCTTCCCAGACTAGACCTGCCAGAGGGCAGCCCACCTCCCTTCACGGTGAATTATCTTCCCTGAGGATACATGGTGATCCACTCAATACCTATTTATTTAATACCTGTTTTCTAGTAAATACGGCAAGGGCTGGGGGCATAGGGATGGCAGGCATGGATCATAACTTCAAGTACCTTGCATTTTGATGGAAAGACTGGAATCTAGATGGTTACAATGGAAGTAGTATAGCTATAATGAAAGATTGGGTAAGGTATTACTCAAGTTGAGAGATTTTTTTGCACGGAAGATTGTATGAGGAAGGTTTGCAGAGTAGCCTGAGAATTCAGATACCCAAGTTACTTTGTGTGACTGATGCATAGAGGAAGAGTGTGGCTGGAGCTGAGGCCCTGGTTCCCAAAGCTAGATGATTTCCATTTATAAAAAAGGGGACAGCGCGTTGCATTAATGAGCACAGCACACACTTTGTATAAGTGGACAGAGATGTTGTGATCTAGTCAAGTGCAAGAGGCTCTGGAAACAGAGTTAAGCCCCAACACCTTATTCTAAGCTTTTGTTTGAATATCCTTGCAATTCTTTTTGATGTTGCAAGATATGTAAGACACAATGTGTATTAAGCACTTAGCACAGAATCTGTGACCTTAGAGGCACCTGAAAAGCATAGGTTATTTACATCAGCTTGAGTATTAGTGAAAGCAGTAGCAATGATTGTTTGGCAGAGCGATGTTACATAGGACAGTTACACTTGTCCCAGGAAGGTTTAGCATGGGTTTTAGGAAGTTACTTTGCAGTAAATGTTTGCTGCAAATCAGGGTGAGGGAGTTTTTAGCAAAAAGCAAGACTCAAATCGGCATAGGTAACAATGCAGGCCTGATTCATCGTGGGAGAACCTATCCGTGGGTCCTGTGCATCTCTGCGTGGGAGCTGGGCCCATACCACATAGAATGGTCTCCTACAATGATGTATATGTCTTTCAGGAGCTTGGAGTATTAAAGAATGAAAATGACCATTTCTCTGCAGTAGGGAGTGCATTAACTTAGATTTAAAAGGCATACAAAGGGCCTTAGATCTCTGTACTTTGTATACCCAGGTGCATATTTTAAAGCCCATTACAACCCATCTCTGTTGCAGTGTCAAACCTGCCCCTCCATGCCAACTGCCACCCATAGGTAGATGATTAAGATACATGTAAATAATGCCCTCTACTTAAGAAGCCCAGATCTATTGTTTTAAAACAAGGACACAGAGGCCTGGCCAGTGTGGCACAGTTGGCTGGGTATGGATTCCTGGTCAGGGCACATGCCCTGGTTGGAGTTCTGTCCCCTGTAGGTGTGTGCAAGAGGCAACCAGTCACTATTTCTCCTCAGATTGCTGTATTTCTCCTTCTCTTTTTTCCTCCCTTTCCCTCTCTCAATCACTTAAAGAAAAAAATTAAAAATAAAACAAACAAACCAAAAACAACAAGGACAGAGAGGCTGAGTTTTTGAATATGGAGTCCTGGCTTTAGTAAAATGAGACAGTGTCCTGGGGCCAGGGTATGGCTGGCTGAAACGAAACAGACAAAACCCTGCAACACTAAGGCCCTGATAAAGCATGGGACTAATCCTTCCCTGGTTCTCTGTGAAGAATGCATTTATTAGCAGACAGGGACTCTCAGGAAACCAACGTGCATATGGAGCCTACCCTGGGATTGTCCTTATGTGAAGAGCAAGTAGCAGTGGCTGAAAAATCACAGCCAGTGCCCCTCCCCTTCACTCTCTTTTTAAAAATATTTTATTTATTTATCTTTAGAGAGGAAGGGAAGGAGAGAAGGAGAGAACTATCAATGTATGGTTGCCTCTCTGGAGTCCCCTGCTGGGAACTGGCCTGCAACCCAGGCATGTGCCCTGACTGGGAATTGAACCGAGATCCTGTGGTTCACAGGCACTCGCTCAATCCACTGAGCTACACCAGCCAGGGCGCTCCCCTTCACTCTTTAATAGTGAAATACCATCCGCAGGATCTGCCAGCAATTTAATCAGGAATACTTTCTAATTACAGTTCATTGGCACTGTTATGTACCTTGATTTTATTTTTAGTACCTTATTATGAAGTACTTTGATATTTCAAATATCAATTTTATGTGCTGAAGAGTTTTTATTTATTCCCCGGAGAGATTTTAGAACTACATATTTTAAGATCGTTTTATGTAGGTGTATAAATGACTGTAAAAGTAAACTGACCTTAATCTTATATTTTGCATTTAAAACTGTTTCTATTGTTGAATCCAACCCTCAATTTGGATACTTAGAGCTCTTTATTATGTGTTGATTTTTTTTGAAAAATTAGTGTTAGTCTGAAATAAGTATACCAGATGCATGTATGGTAAGAAAAATAATGTACCAATTGTCTTAGGCTTAATCATACATGATTAATCATAAAAATTTAAATTACACAAGCACAGAAACACCTACACTATTGGGGTTTTGTGTGTCAAGGTTATTTCTGCTGTAAAACCAAAAGACATTAGGGCCATAGCCATGCCCACTCCAATGCTGATTGCCTTGTGGTTGTCAGCAAGCAGTAACAAATAAGGAATTCATATGAACAAAATATTTTCATTCGTTGATTCTCTCCTGGATTTTACCAAAATTCTCCCATACCATCCAATATTAAACAATGATGATGTTTAGTGATTGAAAGGGTTCAGCCCACGATGTATGTAATGTCTGACTACTGTTTAGAATAATTCTGTAGTTTTGTATTCCAAAGGCATTTTCATGGAAAGTCACCTGTTTTGTTGATTACCAAGCATATTGTTCACAGTATCTTTCACTAGTTTGAGGAAACTGTGATGGTGAAGAGAAGAATGTTGGAGTATATTTTATAGTTCCTAATTTTTTTTTTAGGTTTTATTTACCTATTTACAGAGAGGTGGGAAGGGAAGGAGAAAGAGATGGAGAGAAACATCAGTCTGAGAGGGAAACATCAGTTGGTTGTCAGTTGCCTCTCACAGTGTCCTGACTAGGGACTGAACCTGCAACCCAGACATATGTCCTGACCACTTGGAATAAACCAGTGACCTTTTGCTATGCAGGATAATGCCCATCCAACGGGGCCACACTGGTCAGGGCACATAGTCAGTATTTTTAGAAAATTTATGCAAATACAATGAGGACAAACAGTGTAAAAATAACCTCTTAGAATTTTTTTCTAAAATGATTATTATTATATTTCTAGGCAAGCCTCTTAAAATGGGGCTTTAATTATAGAACACAGGAAGAGTTTTCATGAACAGGTATTGTCCATTGGTATGACATTTTAAGACATGAAATGCTAAATATAGTTTTGCAGAAAATACTGATAAAATACCATGGGATTGTGTCACTGCAGAGTTTGTAAAGCAAACATTTTAGAGAAATTTACAGTTCATGAGTAAATTCTCCACTGAAGTGCAAACTAAATTGACTTAGCTAAGTGCATTTATGGTGTACACTTACAATGGAATCATGTGTAGCTGTTGACAATATGGTATTTAATGATAGAAAATGTTCATAAACATTTTATTCAAAATATATTGTTAAAATAGTTGAAAATAGTTTATAAAATGTAAGTTTTTTTTTCTTAAAAATGTAGCTAAATTCACATGGAACACCTCCACAGAGATAATTCAAAATATTTGTATTTTGAACAAGATGTTTTATTTGTTATCTGGAGAATAATCGATTATTTCTATTTTATTTACTTATTTTTTTTACCTACATGTATTTCCTAAATTGTCTACAATGACTATATATCACTTTGGAAATCAATGTTAAACATGTTTGTATGATTTAAAATACCTCTCTTACATCTAAAACACATGCATATAACTGGGAATGGGACATTCTTTACCTATGCATCCAGTTCTGATCACATCAGCGGTTTCCTAAATACTTGTGGTACAAGTGAAAATGTATTTGGTAAAGGAATGGTTATTTTTTCTGAAAAGGGACCCATCATTGGAGGGTGTGTTATGCATCATCTGCCTAATGGTGCCTGGCATGCCCTTCTTGGAGGGGGAGATACACCCCGGCTTTAGCTTTATTTAACGGGAGAGGATGAGTTGGAATGTTGACTTGAGTGAGTTTAATGGCACACTTCCTAATGTCATTGGTGTGTTCTGCTGCTTAGTCACTCCCTCCATTTCCTGGTTTGGTTCATGATCTTCATCTTCAAATTAGACAAGGGTTAGGTCCTAGAGCTCAGCTTGGAGTTCCAGCTCATTATCACTCTAACACAGAGGAGTCTCACACATCAAATACATTCCGTTATTTTGTGTAGTTTGGCAATGGGGACTAGAGGTTAAGGAATTCCCATTTTCTGCACATCTCTGGATTGTCAATTAAAATAATTTTCTAATTTTATAGTTTCTACTCTATTCTGCATCTCTGATCTCCCCGCCAAAGCCTACTCACATCTTCTGGTTTTCAAAATTATTATATACAATTCATCTCTTCTACTGTGATTGTCTTATTGTCTTGGTCTTTCACAGGCAGTTGGTACAGGAAACATGATCCATCTCAGTGGCCCATATTCATTATTTTGGGACATTGTTCCTTTTGTCTTTAAGCTCTCTTTTCTATAGTGTTTTGTTGTTATCATTATTTAACTGAAAGTAATAGAATTTAATTCACTGAATTCTAGCTGGCATAATTGTTTATGATTTTAAAGATACACTATGTCTCTGGCTCCTTTCATCAATCTTTTCTTTTTTTAGTCCACACGTATTCACCAGTGCAGTCGTCAGAGGCCCAAACTCTAATGCCTAACTGCCTGTGTTTAAATCCAGTCTTTGCCACTAGTTAACTACGTGGCCTTGGAAAAATTCCTTAACCTCTCTTGAGTCGGTTTACTCATGTGCAAAATGAGAACAATTTCAGTAGGTGTGACAGGCAGAATGGTGGGCCCCCAAAAATATTCACATCCATGACTATTCTACCTTACAAATGGAATTTTACATTTGGGATTAACAATCTTGAGATGGAGAGATGATTTTTAAAAGTGAAAGAGAACGTCGTCGGGGAGTCAGAGTAGCAAGTGTGATGAAAGCAGAGAACCAGGATGATGAAGCATGATAAAGACAGGACTGGCCACTGAAGAGGGAGGAGCTGAGCCAGGCACCGAGCATATAGGTGTCTTCTGGCAGCTGGAAGAGACAAGGAAATGGACTCTCCCCACTCAGCCCTCCCGAAGGAACCCGGTCATGCTGACACCTTGAATTTAGTCCAGTGAGACCCATGTCAGATTCTGGGTCTCCAGAATTCTGACCTCCAGAACTATGAAATAATAAATGTGTGTTATTTTAAGCCTCCAAATTTATGATAATTTGTTACAGCAGCAATAAGACATAGCCAGGCTTGTAGGAGAATTTGGAAAGTTGATATTTGTGAAACAATTATAAGAATACCTTGCTTCTAATAAACACCATATACTTTTGTAAAATATGTAAATACATAGTTAAGGAAATAAGTATTGAGAAGCATTGGGTGCTTCTTACAAATACTTCACATGCAGATAGAAAATAAATGTGAAGAATTATTTCTATTCTTCAGATGTAATACGCCTTATGTATAGAGAAGACTACACAAACACACATGTAAATGTCTAATAAATATGCATATATAATATTATAATAGAAAGCTGCTGAGGGCTTGGGCACATCCACAGAACACACTGCTCACTTTGGAACAGCTAAATGCTGAGAAAACAAAGGTCTTCCCTAAAAGAATATTTCAGTTCAGAGGATACAACTTCAGTTCAGAAACACCCGACTTAGTTTCATAGAAAACCCCCAAATTATTAGCACACACAGCGGTGCTTGAACAGCAAAAGGCCTTGACTTGTGCAGGGCAAGTAAAAACTACATTTCCAAAACCTGGGTAAACATCGATCCTCTCAGAAGATAATGTGGCAGAGCCTGATGCAGCTGGTCCACTTAGGAGCGACTTTTTCAGGTGTTCTTCTGTAGTGAAGAGGCTGCAGCTGTCAATATAATGGCAACAGATGGCCATCATGCTGGCGCTGGGAGAGCCATGCACCGAGACTCCCTGTCTGCCACTCGGGCTGATTCAGTACTTTTGTGACTCCAATTACTGGAGCTTTGCAGTGACAAACCACATGCTGACTCTTGGGAGAGGGGCTGTTCTTTTCCCTGACCTACTTGAATGACAACCCAGAAATGCAGTCAGGAAAGATATCTCAAGCTAAGAGAGGTTTTAAAAGTATTTCCACCCTGTCCCCATTAGGACAAAGTGAAATACTGGGGGGTGGGAGGACATTCTCTTTTGAGAAACAAGTGAGAGGATTATTCTTATTCAATCATCAGAATACAGTCTCTTCTAGGCTATTAATAATTTAGGTAACTGAAAACCTGCTGGATGGTGATCATATGTCTGACAGAAACATCTCTCTATGCTACACAGTTTGATTTTCCAGATAATAGAAGAGAGACATCTGCAGTTTTTTCTGGTATTAAAGCTAAGGAAATTGAAATAAAAGTATTTTACTTGCATTCTAAGGAAAACTTTTGTGCATCACTAAGTTACTAAGCACTGAATGTATACTAAGCATTATGCTCTACATGTATTGTCTTTTAAGCCTCATAATTCTCTGAAATATTATTTTGATACAGTTGTGCACTTCATAGATAGGAACATCAAGAAATGCATAATAAGCAGTAGGGTATACACACGGTCCAGGACTGTCTGACCTCAAAGCCTATGCTTGTAGCAACTCAACAATTCTGCGTTCTGTTGCCTCTTCTGGAGACTGTATGATTACTCCACAAATTATAGGGCAACATTTTCAAATTGGAAGCAAAAGCACGCGCACGTCTTAGTCCGAAGAATTTGGCATTTCAGATTTTCTGTGACCTTATCTGTTATATCTCTGGTTATTGAACTTGACTGTGCACAGCTGCTTTACTAAATATTAAAAACCCACAGGAAGCAGAGAGAAGCTTGAAACACAGAGGGCCCAACACTGCCTTTATCAGAAGGCTATAGCACTCAATCAATGTAACCGAAATGTACTTTCATCCCAAAGTGCTCTAGTCTTAGAAGTTACCTGAAAGAGGCAACGCATTTATCTTCCAGACAGCACATTCCTGGTGGGTTGCTCCTCAATTCTCCTTGTCTGTGTGATTTTCCTCCACCAGGGGGCGCCAGAGCAACAACGACAGAACTGCAATTTCTAAGGGAAAAGGCCTACTTTTCTCAGGAATATGATTCATCCTTGGAGAGAGGGTGGTGGCACCTATTGGCACAATTCCTCTTTATAAGCTCATGGTGTTACTTTTCATTTCTGAGGAAGGATAATTTTGTATACAAAGAATTCAAAAACTCTATTTAGAATATCTGTCTTGCCAAATATGCTTGAGATGTTATCAAGAAGTAATTTATTTTGTTTTTTGCCTAGTACTTATCTTTTTAAATGGAAATGGTTCCTAGGAGAGAGGCCAAAAGCCGTGCTAAGCAGATAAGAGGCAACTAGTAAAATTAGCTTCTAAACAATAGAAATAGAGGTACTTGAGAAAAGAAAACGTTTTTTTTAACTTGAAAACTTCTGAGACTTCCACAAAGTATCATCTCTAAAACCATTGCCAAGAAATTTTAAGAAGTGAAAGGCCCCATTCCAAGTATCTCATTGTAGCCCTCAGAATAACCAGTAAGAGTTTTTGTATGTTTTCTATTCTCACACTTGCTTGTGTCTATGTATGTGTGTGTACCATGGATATCACATGTATCATACAATATACATGGCATACACACTTAATAACAATAGGCTCATACAGTGTATATGTATAATTTTTATAATTTCTTTTTAATTCACTTCACTTCATATATCATGATTATCCTTCAAATTAGAACATAAACGTCTAGTTTATTTTAATGAACTAAATATCTAGAAGTTTACATTAGTGGAACAGTAGCCTAAAAACATAAAGTTATATAATGTTATATATATTTTAATTATTATGAAATTAAGTTGAAAGTAAATTCTTTACTAATGCAGGCCTAGCAGGTAGTTGGCATACATTAACATTTGACTGATTGGCTGTATCTTCATTTCTTGGGAGAAAAAACTGCTTTCTCTGTATCCCCCTGAGAGAATGACAGTGCCCGTGAACTTTTGTAAACTCAGTTTGGAAGTAAAGGCAGATGCATATTTCATTTAGTCTAGCATTTCCCAAACTTATTTCAACACATATCACTTTTAAATAACCAGTACCAACATATACCTCTGAACAGACTGTGATAACCAATGTTAGGTTAAGTCTTCTGTTTTACCTTGACTCTAAAGCAGTGGTTCTCAATTATCAACCTGCATTTTGATCACTTAGGAATCTCATTGAATTGCCAGTTTCACTTAGCAGGTCTGGAGTAGAGCCCGAGACTCTGCATTTCTAACTAGCTCCTGGGTTATGTCAGCCTGCCTGTGCATAGCTGTGCCCAGCAAGATCTTACATTAGAAGGTAGGATGTAACCCATATCGAACAAAGTTTTTTTAATTATAAGAAGTGTCAGGAAGCAGGAATTTGAGAAAATGTTTTAAATTCATAAAAGAAACTTTTCCTCCTTTATTATTCAGGGACTTATTTATTGGTGGTTTATATTTTACTAAATTATAATACTATCTTTTAAAAAAGTTTTTATTTATTTATCTTTAGAGAGGAAGGGAAGGAGAGAAGGAGATAAATATCAATGTATGGTTGCCTCTCGTGAGTCCCCTGCTGGGAACTGACCTGAAACCCAGGCATGTGCCCTGACTGGGAATCAAACCTCGATCCGTGTGGTTCTCAGGCTCAAGCTCTATCCACTGAGCTACACCAGCCAGGACATAATACTATCTTTTTATTTTATATTTTAAGTGAATCTTTATTGTATTTTTCTCCATTGTCATGTAGTCCCCTAATACCCTCTCCCCCAAGAAGTCTTTAAACATAGGTGAGGAATGATCTCTAAGGAAGTAGCATGGCTAATATTTTATGCAAGGTATTATTTTAACAGCAGTTTTTTTACCCAGATTTTGAGTAAGCGAAATCAGGTAAGAAACAAATGTTGCTGTGGTTTGATTTTCCCTGCCAACCACCACTCTCCCTGCCTGATATGCACACAGTTGTAGAGCAGTCTTTTACCGTGGGTAAGCTGTTCGGCATCCATAACAGATGGGGTCATAACTTCCCAATTTCATAAACATGGTCTCCACTCCTGGAGGCAGCAATGTACTAAGATGCTTTCTCAATGTGGTTATAGTAGGCGCAATGCCGACATTTACAAGTTATGGAAGGAAGCTCAGGGCAGCAATAACTTGTAATGCAGTTTTCAGCATAGCTTCAATGTGTTTTTAGGGGTGAGGTACCATAGATAACAAAATGCCTTAGTAAATTATTCTTTTATCCTGTCAGTTGGCCCAGAAGAGTTATGCCCTGGTATTTCAGCATGAATTTGCAATTGTTTTAGAATCATTATTTTCATATCGTGCCCTTTGTAGGAACATGTTGTCAATGAGGTTTCCCTTGACCTCGGGTAAGCGCCACCCCTCTGAAACACACACACCGTCTTGCTCCCAGGGTTGGCTGCAGCGCACTACTACTCCCTGAAATCCAGTTAGCCTCACAGGAGACACAGCAGCCCCAGAAGACAAAAAAAAAAAAAAAAAATTACTCCGGTGGAACACACAGAAAATATTTCAGGATGGAAAGATGTTTTAAGGTCTTCCCATGAGCATTATCTTCGTCCACTGAACAAGTGTGTATGTCAATATCGAGTAAGTGCAATAGAAAGTTGTAATGTAGCCCTGGCTGGTGTAGCTTAGTGGATTGAGCACTGGCCTGTGAACCAGAGGATCATGGTTCAATTCCCAGTCAGGGCACATGCCTGGGTTGCAGGCTGGTTCCCTGCAGGCCAACTCCCAGCAGGGGATGCACAAAAAGGCAATCATACATTGATGTATCTCTCCTTCTCTCCTTCCCCTCTAAAGATACGTAAATAAATAAAATCCTTTAAAAATAAAAAAAAATAAATAAAAAGTTGTAATGTGTTATTTTTAGTCTGTGTGTTATTCCAGTTTCTAAAATTTGATTTCAAGAAACACTGATAATATATATCTATGCATAAGAATTACTGCTATCTCAGCACTCAAAATCTAGTGAGGAAAGCAGAAAAGTAATGAATTTAAATATGTCCATAAATGTATTATAGCAAATGCATATACGTGGAGATTATACATATATAATCCCCATGGGGGAAAAAAGCTAAGTCTGTTTAAAGTGGAGATGTTGCTGGGGGAAGTGAATGGATAGGGAAGCAAAGATATGCTCATGATGATCCTGATGATTTGAAGATTGAGTTCTTAGAATTCTCCCTGCCACTGCCATAGTGAAGTACTACAGGCTGTACTTCACATTTCCAGAAACTAAAAATCCAAGGTCAAGGTGTTAGGAGGTCTGGGGACATTCTTCAGACTCTTTTCTCAGCTGGTAGGTGGCTTTATTGTCTCTTTTTCTTCACATGGTCTTTCTTTTCTGTCCCAACTTCCTTCTCTTCTAAGGACACCAGTCACATCAGATTTAGGGTGAACCCTAATTACCTATTTTAACTTAATTTCCTTGGAAAGACCCTATCTCAAAGATTGAACAACGTAAAACTTGTGCATAATCTAATAAAACCTAAAACTTAACCCAAAGATGAAAAAAATAACGTGAAGGGAGAATAAATCCATAACCAGAAAAACTCAATCAACACAAATGAACACGGATATAGCAGAGATGAAAGAATTAGTGGAAAAGATTACAACAGCTATTATAAATATAAGATAAGGTAAAGTCAGTAAACCAAGCATAAGTAGGATGAAACGAGTCATGGGACATATAAAAATCATCAGGTAGGATATATATTAATGAAAAGGTCAGTATCCTAAAGGAAAAACAAATGGTGGAGGATTAACAGCAGATGAGACACTAGAGAAAATGGACATAATTATATGAGGTCTGACTGTAAAATCTCCAGCCATTGTTAATATAATGAGAATGGTTTATACATCATCAATGTAACCTGGCAGCTAAGGAGAGTGGACTGGAATACACAGGTGTAAACAATGATGACTTCACTGTATTAGTCAGTTGGGGGTGGTAGATGTGATTGAGTGAGCATGTGTACTGTGTGGCCATTGCATTCAAAATAACTGAGCGAGTAGAGAAGTGAATCTGCACCAAATTTTGCATTAAGCTTAAATATTCTTCCATAGAAATTATTCAGATGATTCAGAAGGCCACAGCTGTGGGCAACTGGTGACTGGCAGCTTCATCAGGACAATGTGGATGCTCATGCATCACATCTCGTACAGAGATTTTTTGGTGAAACATCAAATCACCCAGGTGACTCAGCACTCCTACAGCCCAGATTTGGCACCCTACAACTTCTAGCTTTTCCCAAAACTAAAATTATCTTTGAAAGGGAAGAGATTTCAGACTGTCAATGAAATTCAGGCAAATATGACGGGGCTGCTGATGGCGATTGGGACAACTGTGTGAGGTCCCAAGGTCCCTTCTTTGAAAGAGACTGGGGCATCATTTGTCCCATTTACAATGTTTCTTGTATCTTCTTCAGTAAATGTCTCTATTTTTTTATATTACATGGCTGGATACCATCTGGACAGACCTTGTATAGTTATAGAAACTGTCAAAAGAAACTGCCAAAAAGGAAGCCCAGAAAAGAAAAAAAAGGTTGAAAATATTGAGTACAACATCAGTTAGGTGTGAGGCAATGTGAAGTGATCTAACAGTGCAATTAGAAAGAAAGAGGAGAGGAGAAAAAGCTGAGAAAATACCTGTGAAGAAAGAATGGACAAAACTTTTCTAAACTGCAATAAGCTATAAATCAATGGATCTAAGATGCTCAGTGAATGAGCAAAAGAAACACAAGTATCACACTAAGGCACATCATAATCAAATTATTGGAAAAAGACATGGGAAAAAATTAAAAACAATTTGAAGGAAGCAGGTATGTCATGCTCGTATGTGAAAAGGTGAACGGCCTCTTCAGAAGCAGTGCAAAAGCAGAAGACAGGAACAACACCTCTAATGTGGTGAAACATAGAAAATGTCAACCTGAACTCTATAACCAGGAAAATGGCTCCATAAATGAAGGCAAATAAGCTTTTTCTAGATATACAGTAGACGACATTTCTTAATGACTGTCACAAGAAACATTTTTTTTAATTTCTAAAAAAACAAATAAACATACAAATTCATCTCTCCAAAGGTAAAGAAAAGTACAGGAAGTGGTAATTATATGTACACATATGTCTTATCTGTTAACTTTTTATTAAAATTATGACAAAATAATGTAGCAACAGTGGTATATTGTATGTTTAATAACGTGTGGAGTAGTAAAATGTATGACAAGAGTAGTGCAAAGGCTAGGAAATGGCAAACGCAGCCATTTTAAATTTAATGTATTTCATTTGATGTGATGTGATATTCTAATATGCAAAAGGAAAGAACAAAGAACAGATGAAAGTATAAAAAACAAATTGCCCACCAGTATTAATCACATTCAATGTAAATTATCTAAACACTCTAATTAAATGACAGAGATTATCTCCGGAGAAAGAAAAGACTGTAAGGCTCGATTATATGTTGTATTAAAATAAACCCATTTTACCTGGAATGAGCTAGGGATGTTAAGAGTTTAGGATGGAGGAAGAAGTAGCATGCAAACACTGATTGAAAGAAAGCTGGAGTGACTGTATTAACGTCAAAGCGGACTTCAGAATAGGAAAACTTTCAGGAAGGAGGACAATATGAGAGTCTATGTCCCCAGCACATAGCAACATAAACTAGGTATGCACTTAACAATAAAGCCTGAGAATACATGAAGCAAAGACAGATATAATTTAAAGGAGAAATAAAAAACTTCACATTCACACTTGAAGACCTCAAGAGTACTCTCCTGGTATCTATAAAACAAGTAGACAGAGCCCTGGCTGGTGTAGCTCAGTGGATTGAGTGTGGGCCTGCGAACCACATGATCATGGTTCCATTCCCAGTCAGGGCACATGCCTGGGTTGCAGGCCAGTTCCGGCAGGGGACGCACAAGAGGCAACCATACATTGATATTTCTCTCCCTCCTTCCTTCCTTTTCCCTCTAAGATAAATGAATAAAATCTTTTAAAAAAATTAAAAAAAACAAGTAGACAGAAAATAAGCAAAGGTGTCAATCAATTCTATGATTCTAATTATACAGACTTCTAGAGAAGGTACCCTAGTAATAGCAAATAGATCAGTAATTAGAACACGCCCATGATTTTACTGGGAGTCCAACCCCAGTGGGACTTGGAGGGAGGCCAGGAATGATGAGGACCAAAAGTTTGACATTATGTTAAAATATAAAATGCAATTCTTCACTCCAATATTGCTACAATAGTTTTGTCACATGACTGCATATAATAAACAAATCTAAAAAACCATAAGCAGTAACAAAAATGTAATTTATGCTTGGAACAAGCATAAATGAGCCCCAGGTGACTCTTTTCAAGTTTGTACACAGTGTACTTCCGGTAAATGTTTCAGCATCACCACCCATACCCTTCCTCAACTATGCCTCACCCCCAAATGCATCTGAGGGTGACTGTGGCTGCACTAGGTCACTCTGGTCTAAGAGTTTCTCTTGGGTTGTATTTTCCAGTATTGTTTCTTCTTTTCCTTTTGTACTCTTTTCTAAATTGTCTCAAGTTTGACCAAAATAAAAGACATAAGACAGTTTAAAAAAAAAAGAAAGATCTTCTGTGTGTGTGTGTGGTGGGGGTGGGGGTTGAGTGAGGGGATGGGATTGACTATGAAGAGCAGGAAGGAAATTTTAGGCTAAAGAACATAGTCTGTATCTGAGTGTGGTGTTGCTTAACTGACAATATGTGTTTATTACAGTCATCAAACTACATGTAAAATAAGTGTGATCATTTTCATATAAGCAATCATTAAAATGAACTTATCTTTATAATTCACATAATTAGTGTTTATGTTAGAATGATCTATCTAGATATGTAACGTATTTATGCATTAATTTCATTTTAAATATTACCAAAAATTTTATAAAAACATTTTACTACATTTCTCATTAATCTGTTGCTTTCAAATGGTTGGCTGTATCTCTTTAAATCATGTATCACTTTTTCCAGGTAGCTCCCTCTTCCGTTGGTTTGCTAATAAGGGTGCATGATGGAGCCTGAGGGTATATGCTCTTTCCTGTGTCCTCCCTTTGCCTGACAGAATTCTTCTATCAGTACTTCATCTCTCTAGGTCTGCTTTGTTTCAGCAGTAGCAGTTGACGCCAGAGTAGAGTTTTTAACCACACTCTTTAAAGCAACATCATGGCTTACCTCAGAGGTAACAGTATCAGCCAGCAAAATGAACCAAAATATGAATCGTACTGACAGAAGTTTACATGAGAGTCTATAGAAAAATACTGTTTCTCCAAAAATTAATAGTATGGAAAATAGAAATTGAAGACTATGTTGTGTTGGCCAAAAAACTCCTATGATTTTTTTTTCTGTAAAATAAAAAAAGAGTTTTCATTTTCACCAATAACTTTATTGATTTGGATATTTTGAGTACATCGGCTATCTCTTTTGTGATATAATGTTGATTTTTCTCAATTAATATCTCAGTTTTATCACTCCAAGTTTCAGCTGGCTTACCCAACCATGGAGACCCTGTCTGGTGAGAAATCTCCAGCACAAAACTTCACAAATCAGTTTTGACATGTTCCATCAGTTATAGCACTTTCTCCACACCTGCACAAATTTTGTGTTTCAGTTGGTTTTACCTTTTTTGAAATAATGAAGCATAATATGCTGAAAATATTACATATTTTCTTCTAATGGCTACACAAAAATTTACCAGTTTTGATGATTTCTTAAATGCATGTTGATATGACAGCTGTCAAAATACAATCTAGCAAAATTATTTTGAATGAAGTTAAAGACAACTAAACACTACCAGAGCCAACTTAAAAACCAAACAAACTTTTTGGCCAGCTCAATAAAGAAAACTAGAGACATAACTCAAAGAAATGGTGGAAAATCTGACCATAAAAAGAAAGTTGTATTGAGCGCGGGCCTGCGAAACAGACGATCGCGGTTCGATTCCCAGTCAGGGAACATGCCTGGGTTGCAGGCCAGTTCCAGGCAGGGACCAGTTCCCAGCAGGGGATGCATGAGAAGCAACCATACATTGATGTTTCTCTTCCTCTCTCCTTCCCTTCCCCTCTAAAGATAAATAAATAAATATTTTTTTTAAAAAAGAAAGTTGTATGACAATGAGGGAAATGTGAATATGGACTATGTATTGGATGATATTAAGGAATTTTAACTTAAAAATATTAGTTATGAAAATGATATGGTTTGTATCACAGAAAGACTTGTCATCATGATATATACCTCAGCTATTTGTGGATAAAATGGCATATGGGAATCTTAGATTTGCTTAGGGATTCAACCCTAAAAGGACAAGGGATAAATGCTACACAATTCAAAATGTGTTAATAATTGTTGAATCTTGTTAGTAGGTACCTGAAGTGCATGAAATCACTTTCTACTTTGTATATGCTTATGAATGTAAAAAAAATTACAAAGGGAAATTTGGTCTAACTCTTTTCTATAAAACTTTAATTTATATCATGTCTAACTTTTGTTGAAGATGTGATTTAAAAATTGGCTTGTAGTTTAAACTCTCTTGATAGCATCCCATTACTACAAATATTAAATTTTCTTCTTTAAATTTTTTTATTTTTATTTTTTAATATATTTTATTGATTATACCATTACAGTTGTTCTATTCCCCCCCTTCATTCCCCTCCACCCTGAACATCCCTTCCCCTACCATTCCCCCCTTTAGTTTATGATCACCTATCTCAAGTTCTTTAGATTCCATAGTTCCCCTACTATTCTTGCCCCCACCATCTATTTTCTACCTACTGTCTATGCTACTTATTTTCTGTACCTTCTCCCCCCTTATCCTCCTCCCACTCCCCTGTTGCTTACCCTCCATGTGTTCTTCATTTCTATGGTTCCGCTCCTGATCTAGCTGTCCTCTTGGTTTGCTTTTGTTTTAGGTGTGGTTGTTAATAACTGAGAGTTTGCTGTCCTTTCACTGTTAATATTTTTTATCTTCTTTTTCTTAATATAAGTCCCTTTAACATTTCATATAATAAGGGTTTGGTGATGATGAACTCCTTGAATTTGATCTTATCTGAGAAGCACTTTATCTGTCCTTCCATTCTAAATGAAAACTTTGCTGGTTAGAGTAATCTTGGATGTAGGTCTTTGGATTTCATGACTTGGAATACTTCTTTCCAGCCCCTCCTTGCCTGCAAGATTTCTTTTGAGAAATAAGCTGACAGTCTTATGGGCACTCCTTTGTAAGTAACTGTCCCCTTATCTCTTGCTGCTTCTAGGATTCTCTTCTTCATTTTCATCTTGGCTAATGTAATGATGATGTGCCTTGGTGTGTTCCTTCTTGGGTCCAACTTCTTTGGGACTCTCTGAGCTTCCTGGATTTCCTGGAAGTCTATTTCCTTTGCCAGACTGGGGAAGTTCTCCTGTATTATTTGTTCAAATAAATTTTCCACTCCAGTGGCTGTTTCTTTTCCCCTTCTGGTACCCCTATAATTCAGATGTTGGAACATTTAAAGATGTCCTGGAGGTTCCTAAGCCTCTCCTCATTTTTTTGAATTCTTGTTTCTTCTTTTCTGGTTGGATGTTTCATTCTTCCTTCTGGTCCACTCCATTGATTTGAGTCCCAGTTTCCTTTCCATCGCTATTGGTTTCCTGTGCATTTTCCTTCATTTCAATTAGTTTATCCTTCATATATTCCTCTAATTTGTGACAATAAGCAACCAGTTCTGTGAGCATCTGATCACCAGTATTTTGAACTCTGAATCTGAGAGGTTCACTATTTCTTTTTCGCTTAGAGTTATCGGCTCTGGAGCTTTGAGTTATTCTTGAGCCATATTTTGGACTGTTCCTGCCTGTTACATATGAGGAGTGGAGCCCTAGGTGTTCACCAGGGTGGGGCAACTCAGTCGCTGGGTTGTGATACTGTATGTGGGGGCAGGATCAAAGGAAAGCAATGGCGGTCCCCTCTGCCACCTCCCGCTGCCACGGCTGCTTGGTCTGTCCCACTGCCCATTATGTGCGACCATGGTTAGGCTGCCGCCTTGGGCACTCACTGGGTTCACCTGCTGGGGCCTGCAAGGTCTGTCTCACTGCTCATTCCTCTGCTGGTTTATCTGCGCATGAATCTGTGTCCAAGGTCAGCCCACCCTGCACCCTTACTGGGTTCCTGATGCTACCTAGGCTGCCTGTGCCTGGATCTTTCCTGCCTGACCCTGCTCCACTGCTGGCTCCTCCCCTCTCTTACCGGTCCCCTTGAACGGTTCATTGTTGTCAGACTTCTGTATAGTTCAATTTTCTGTTCTTTGGCTGCATCTTTGTTTACTAACCCTTTGTTGTATTCAAACTTGGTTGTGGAAGAAGGCACAATGTTTCCACCTATACCTCCATCTTGGCGGAAGTCTCCATTACTACAAATATTAAATTTTCCTGGCAAGTGTTGTAAGCACATCTTGTT
This sequence comes from Sturnira hondurensis, assembly GCF_014824575.4. Taxonomy (NCBI): domain Eukaryota; kingdom Metazoa; phylum Chordata; class Mammalia; order Chiroptera; family Phyllostomidae; genus Sturnira; species Sturnira hondurensis. The sequence continues at coordinate 657,271 of NW_028084977.1, forward strand.
ATCTTATAGAAAACTAGAAAATGGTTTGCAAATTGCTAGTGACTTTTAGCCAGGCAGACTAAGTCCTGTAACAAGCTATGCCAAGGCCTCAGTGGCTAAATACACAAAGTTTTGTCCCTTGAATCACCATTCAGTGTAAGTTGGTGTTGAATGTGGGGGATTTATGCCAGTTATGAATATGTGTGGACTCTTTCCTTCCAGAGGGCAAGGACACAGACACTGAGAGGCTGAGGAGGATCAGAAAGGAGGTTTTAGAGACCAGGCTGGTAAGTAAGTGGTCTCTGTCACTTCTGCCCACATTCTATTCATCACAATCCAGTCATTATGTTCCTTCCCGCCTGTGAAAGAGGCTGGAAAATTTAGTTTCCTGTGTGTGTAGAATTTACTGTGAGGTTTTATTTGGCACAAGAGGCACTTGGTTTAATAAATACTTTCATATGTTCATACTTCCAAACAATCCATTTAGCTTTATTTATGCTGTCATAAGATAAATTGTCATAACAGGAGTATAAATGGAAAGCTTATTTCATGAATTTGATTGGCAATAAATAATTTTAAGCCATATATCAGAATTAATAGCCACCATTCATTCATTAAAGAGTTATGTGAATGCCTCACAGAAGGTACTGTACTAGACACTGGGGAGGCCAGTCCGACAGCCTGGCGCCCAGAATCTCTCATTCTCTGAGGGAGACTAAGGAAGAGTGTATGTGATCCCAGTACTGTGTGCTCTGAGAATGGGAGGGAGGAATACCTACCTAAGTAGCAGGGTATCAAGGCAAATTCCACAAAGAAAGTGACGTCTGTAACCTGAGCCAAGGTAACAAGAAATAAGAAGATAAAGGTGTTACGTAGGTTGAATCCAGTTTTAATGTGTACCCGATCTCCCAGGAGGGTATTTAATGTATGCCAGATCTCCCAGGTGCAGACTTGTGTGTCAGAATAGCATCTGAACATTTGATAAACTAGAAGGGCTCAGGGTTTCTGGAGTCTAGAAAAAATGGCTCCAGATGGGGCCAGAGAAAAAGTGAAGCCGACTGATGAACCATTTATTTGGTGAAGGAGGTTGAGCTCTAATCTAATGCCAGTAAAGAGAAACTTAATTTGGTCATGGATAACACTGACTGTTTTCAAAAACTTTGTTTTGTGAAATCTCTAATTTTATTGATAACAGTCTATTAAATGTCAAATTTTAATTACATGTAAGACCTCGTTTTCTCACAAAAACAACATATATAGGATAGAGAGGTTTTTAATTTCCAACAAGTTTATGATTAGGAGTCCATGCCTATTCCTTAGATAAGGGAAATAGGGTACATGTATTTTTAAGTGAAAGTGATTCTACAAAAATCACTTCAACTTCTCTGAAACAATTAAATGCTGATCTTTATTACTAATATTTTTGTTCAAAATTTTCTTGCATGATGAATATTTTGAAACTGACTTGGTGCAAAGTAAACAATATAATTTTACATGCAGTCATTGTTATAGTTCAGAAAATGTAAGTAATGCTTTTTTATTACTAGAATAAGAACTTCTATTTCACAAGCCTTTTGGATTTTTAACAAAGTCTTGCATGTCTACATATACTCTTCCTATATTTTAACATGAACAAAAACCACATACATACAAAAAATACACACACACAAAACACATACATAGTTATTTGAGTTTTTTATTTTAGATTGTTGAATGGCATATTACGACATATTAAATATTCTTTCAGTTGTCACTAATGTTATTTACTTAATATTTACAAATACTAAAGAAATTTAATGTAAATAAAAAATAAGAAATGCTATTTATAATAATACATAGTATATGAAATGTTTTATTTTGACTTACTTGAACATACCATTGTTATCGCTCATTGTCCAGTGAATGCAGTCATAAATACCCAGAGTAAATTTTCAGTTTAGTGTCATTATTCAGTAGACAAAAGTAAATTATTCTTTCCAAAATTAATATGGATACATTCAAGTACAAGTTTTCAGTAGTTTCCCATTACCTACTAAATATAATTCAGAACTGAAATCTTGCCATTAAGTAACAACAAATAGGAAAGTTTATATTACCTTTATTTTAACTCAATTTCACTTTACTGTGTATTTACTGTGTACTGGGATAAATTGTTTTGTGTACTTTATTTTAATCCTCAAAAAGTCTATGAAAAATTCATTCTTTCCAGTAGCCTCCCTGTAGTAAAACCTAGACTTTTTATACTGGAATGTTATGTGATTAGAGAAAGAAGGCTTATTGCAGACTCCATGACCGTATTTTAGAAGGGTATGCACATCCCCACGCACACTAAATATTGTACACAGTGATACACTCTGAGTTCAGATCTCAGTATCCAGTTTCTTCTCACTTTAAGGAGTTGCTGGTAATGATTTTGTCAATGGGAATAATAGACTATTCTCTACATTTCTGAGTTCCCTTTCTGTAATCCACAAAATAGGTATTTGGATGCCCATTTTCTACTGTCTCTTGATGACTAACCTCTTAATCTTTACCGCTGGAGATGGTTAAAATTATCTTAAATACACATTCTCTGTAGGCTCTGTCTCCATCCAACAGAGTCTGGAATGTTTTGATTTTGTGGAACAACACGTTGGGACCTGTGGTAGTAGTTGACTTGTCCTAATTCCAAGGTATACAAACAAAATTCAAGTCATCCAAACAAATAGTAAAAGTAAAGGGAAATTTAATTTCTAGTAATATGATTTACTTTTCACATTGGGAATTGGTTTCTCTCCTTTAAAGATGAGTATTTCGCATCCTCATGAGCATCCTTCTGCCAATTTCAGTCTCTGCTACAAGTAAGATTCTGTGCACAGGGTGGCGACAGTGGCCTTCTAAACTTTCCCGGGGGTGGGGGGGTGGAATCCTCTTTTGTTCGGAATCTGTTGAAAGCAGATTGCTTATTTTGTTGTGCCATCTCATTTCTTGGCATCAAACTCCCCTTTGAACACAACTTAGCAAGAGTGCAATTTTTAGCCACTTCCTGTTCAATTTAATGAAAAGTATAGTCTTTATCATTGCTCTTTTGCAGATGAGTAAACTGACATTTGCGAGTAATGTTTTTTGAAGGCAAAACAGCATTTAAATGATACATTGAAACCCAGGAATCCTATTCTAAGTCTAGTTCTTTTCTACCACAAAAATATAACCCTGTCTAGCATTCACTTTCCATTATTGAACACCGGGGACAAATCTGATCTTTCTTCTTTTTTTTTTTTTAAAGATTTTATTTATTTTATCTTTAGAGGGGAAGGAGAGAGGGAGAGAAACATCAATGTATGGTTGCCTTTCATGCGTCTCCTACTGGGAGTTGGCCTGCAGGGAACTGGCCTGCAACCCAGGCATGTGCCCTGACTGGGAATCAAACCGCGATCGTCTGGTTCGCAGGCCCGTGCTCAATCCACTGAGCTACGCCAGCCAGGGCGCTGATCTTTCTTCTTAAAGACTTAATGCCAACTGAATTTCAGGGATTAATGTTTCTCTTATTCAGAAGAAATTGAAAAGGTTGTTGGCTTCAGGCTGAGTTATTCTAATGGTTTGCTTTCAAATATGATCCTCAGCTTAGTGGGTTGACTGAGGACTGACTCATTTCTTGAGACCAGTTCTAGTAGTTCAACTAGAACATATTGATTAATTACCTGTTGCATTCAATACAATTTGGATTCATAAAGATCATGCAATTATTTACAATACATGACAAGTTATAAAGGAGAGGTACAAAATGTTATTGATTTAAAATGTAGAAACTATCTCAACACTTTCCAAGTCCTTAAATCCTTTATTCCTTCAAAAATGCTTTGCCTCTCTGTTTTTACCATTCATGCATTTATTGAATGAACATTAGAGGGTACACAGAATTCTGATATTGAAAACCAGACCCCCCACCCAGGAGATGAAAGGGATCTCAGTAATTACACCCTTCAAACACCCTTATTTACCTATTCTACCCTATATGTCTAGCCTATCCGAATGTTTTTTCTGACATGTGTTTAATTACATGATGATATTAACACTCATTTACGATTCAGTTTTAACCCAATTCAAATAGCAGAGATCAAATAATTGTCTCTGTTTTAATATGAATTATCTTTCTTTTCAATCAAAAAAAAGGTTCAATATTATGCTAAGTTGTTTGCAGATTCCTCCCAAATCTCATGGTGATTAAAGTCATCAACGCCTCTGATTAAGTTATTAAAATATTTTGGACTAATGAACCCATAAAAAGAATACAACATTTATCTCATGAGCTTCATTAAAAGGAGTATTAGGACTTTCAGATGATTTTCACGCATCTAAGAAAAACAAAGATAAAAATCCACGTTCGTTTAAGATATGTCCAGTGATCTTACTTTTTTCCCTGAAATTTCTGCTCGTTCTCTATGTCAAACCTCTTAACCTCTCATGGACCTTCTTCCATCTGTAAAACGAGGGTAATGATAACCACCTCCTACATCAATGACAAAGAGGATTAGTGATTTGTCTAAGAAACATTTTAGCTATTTGGAAAATGTGTCAAGAAAAGGTGCTTTTAGTAAAAGCATCTTTAAAAGTGGCATTTCCTGTGGAATCAATAAAAGGCTCCTTTACTCAAAATATAAAGTTTTTGAGAAAATGCTTAAAAAGCTGCTTTTTGTAAGAGTATCTCAACATGTTTATACATGACCTGAATATTGTTTTTGACATTGATAAGCTCAAAGTTTAAAAAAACAACTCTTTGCTTTCTTTGTGTGCCACAGAAAATGATTTAAAAGAAGACAATATCGCCTTGGCCAGATGACTCAGTGGGAGGGCTATCCCCTGGCCCAAAAGATCACTAGTTAGATCGCAAGGCATTTACAAGGCATGCCCTGACCAGCTGGTTGGGTGCTGTTCCGTAAAGTGAAAGGTGGCTGGTTCGATTCCAGTCAGGGCACAAGCCTAGGCTGCGTGTTCAGTCCTCCTCCAGTCAAGGTGCATACAGGAGGCAACTGATTGCTCTTTCTCCCTCGAATGAATCTTTATTTTCTCTCTATTTCTCTTCCTCTTCCTTTAAAATCAATAAATATGTCCTTAGGTGAGGATTACAAAAAATAAAAGGAGAGAATATCACCTGAATGAAGGTTGTAATAAATACATGCAAGAATAAAGAGTGATGAGATGGGCTGTGTATTGGCATGGTGGTTGTCACTTACAGTAAGCAGTCCCAAATGGCCCACCATGAGCGGTGTGTGTACCAGGGACAAAGGACTCAGTGGACACGGAAAGTGTCCCTTGTGCTGTAGACTGTAAGCCACTCGGTGGGATAGTCTGACCATGTATGGTCTTTTCACTCTTCAAAATGACTGTCAACAATTAATTACACTATGAATATTGAGAAAGTATAGCCTGGCAGAGACAATGGCCAATGGGGGCCCCAATGAGAACAATGAAACCTTTGCAGTAGTTGGAAAAACTCAGCAACATTTGAAGTGAGAAGGTTCTGGGAGGAAGCTGAAGTCCTAGAAATCCAAAGAGCTACTAAGTGTGTGTGTGTATAGCTGCTGATGAGTTCTTGGGATGTTTGAAATGTTTTTGTAGGGTTTTTGAAAGTTACATTATAATTATAAGAAAATATCGTTCATAATTAGTAGATTAAAAGAAATGGCCAAGTAAAACCTATGTATTGGATGTTTAATGGGAAGAACTATGGATTTAGTATTCATTTATTTGGGAAACATTTATGCAGCTTTAACTGAATAAGGTGGTGAGCTAGGTCTGTGGAAGCCCTCAATGAATTTACAGTTTTAGAGAAAAAAGCCAGTTGAAAGCAAATAACTGTAAGACCATGTGATAATTACCACAGAAGGTACATGTCATCAGCATTATGGAAGAGAGAGAAGTTTACCAAGTAACTTCAGAAGGTACACAAAAGCTTAAAGACTTCTGCAGTGCGGTATTTTTAGACAGAAAGATAGGAGCCACAGGGATGAGATTAGAGGGGCAGAAATCTCCTATGTTTTTGAACCTTGTATGTTTCCCTGCTAGGTAATTGGAAGATAGTAAATGACCAGATTTGCATTTTAGAGTGATTCTAACTTAAGAATTAAGACAAGAAACCTGTATTATTTTGCTATTGCTGCTGTAATAGATTATCAAATGTAATGGCTTAAATGATCATACAGTTCTGAAAGTCAGAAGTTCATGATCAGTTTCCCTGGGCACCTTCACAGTTCTCTGAGTGGCAATTCCATTTTCTTGTCCTTTTTAAAATCTTCTAGTGGTTACCGGTATTGTTTGGATTGAGTTCCCTTCATCTGTCTCCTGAGTGCACACAACACTCTGTTCACATCATGTTATCTTATTTTATGTTAAATCTCCCCCTAGCATCTTTTTACAAGGGCAGTTGTGATGACATTTATGGTATCTCCAGATATGCCAGTGTTATTTTTCCCACCTCAAAACCTTTAAATTAATCATGTTTCCAAACTCAATTTTTCCACATTAGTGGAAATAACACTGACAAGGTCCAGTGATGAGGACCTGGATGTTTTGGGGTGTTGTTACTCTGCCTACCACATGCCTACGTTTGTTTATAAGGAACCCCATCCGTATATCTCACTACAGACACACCCACTCACCTACCAAAACACATGCAAGAAAAGCAAACAAACCAAAAACCCACTACAAGTGGCATGGCTGTGGTGGAGCTGGTGAGTAATTGGTGGAACAAAGGATGGAAAATGGAAAATTAGAGTTGAAACCTAGACTTATAGCTTCTGTGGCTTACATAACAAAATGCATTTAACCAAAATCAGGGATTTTACTCATAATGGAACTCCTGTAGATGTATTTATAAAATATTTGTAGTATACCTAGGCATTCGGTTAAATTCTCGGTATGCTGATCTGCAGTCATTTCTTTTAAGACCACTTGCCAACAGACGTGTGTGTTGAATGACCACTCTCCCCACAACAGCTTCATCCGTATTAGTAACGAAAGAGGACACACCTCTTCCTCCGTGTCCACGGAATACAGCTCTGGAAAGTGCAGTGATCACTTTCACATCAATGTATTTTAACCATCTTAATGTTTTCCATGTTAGTACACATTTTGAACCATAAAATACTTAGGTTGTGATTTTTCATGTGATATTTAATTTATGATTACTGTTTTAAATTTCTGTGTACTGATTATTTATATTTTATAAAAGGCCAAGGTCCAAAGATGAATTACTATCATTTCAAAAAATAATCATTTCACTGCATAAAGTCAGTGATATCAAATTTAATGTAATTTTTAATTAATTCAGTTTTCCATAAACCTCATGTTATTTATATTTGAGCATGGTAAAATATCAGAGTTATAGCTTGAAACCAACTGTTTCTTTTTTTATGGAGGTTTAATATGGATCAGTTATAGATACTTGACTTTGAGCTTTTCATAATATTTTAGTCTACAGAGATTCAGTTGGATTGTCTTATAATATTATTTTTATCTAAGAAGATCCATCTGAATTTTCTTATAATACTGTCTTAGGATTTTTATAGAGAATTATTGTATAGAAAAGAAAATAATATTCATAATATCAAATACATTAGAAAACAAATCCAAATGGGAACTATAGAAATTTTAAAACTCCATGTTTTCCTTTGCTTACCAAAATCTCTAATTCTTACCAATTTGATGGCACTGAACTAAAATCTGTGTTGAATTACAAGGATACAAGCATTCTACACAGCTAACATTAACCACATATAATGTGCTCTAAATTAAGGTATGTGGTACAACCCATTATTGACAATAAAAAAGAACACTTGAAACCAGTAGCTATTGAGAATTAAATGGCAAACATATGACTACCGTTTGTAGTCATATTTTGTAGACTACCGGAAGTATATAAACTGTAATCTGGCCTTCTTGATATTTCTGTGTGTCAAAGGAATGATTATATGGAATTAATTTTAGATGCATCATATGAGATGAATTACACAGTATTTGTCTTTCTTTGGCTTATTCACTCAGTATGGATGAATCTTGAGGACTTTATTCTATCATAGATGGCATAGTTGCATTTTTCTAAAGCTAAATAATATTCTTTTTGTGTGTGTACCATATTTTTCTTTATCCATTTACCCATCCACCCATAAACATTTAGATTATCTCTACATATTGGGTATTTTAATAATGCTGCACAAACTTGGGGATACAAAATATTTTTAGATATCCCAATTTCAGTTCCTTAGGATAAGTATTCAGAAGTGGAATCATTGAATCATATGGTAGTTTTATTTTTAATTTTTAAAAGAATTTCCACACTGTTTTGTGTAGCAGCTGAACCATTTGTATGCCCACCAACTGTGTATAAGGGTTTCAATATTTTTAAACAAGTCTGAAAACTTCTTATTTTTTGATTTTTAAGAAAATAATATCCATTCTAATGTGTGAGGGGTGATGTCTCATTGTCATTGTGGTTTTGATTTGTATTTCCCTGATGATGAGTGATATTAAAAATCTGTTTATATATCTTTTGGACATTGGCATATCTTGTTTGGATGTCTATTCAAGCCCTATTTTTATTTTTAATCAGTCTATTCATCATTTTCCTATTGATTTATAGGAGTTGCATATCTATTTTAGATATTAACCACTTATCAAAAATATTTTTGCAAATATTTTCCCATGCCCCATGGTTTCTTTTCCACTCTGTTGCTTTCTTTGCTGTGCAGGAACTTTTTAGTTTGATACAGTCCCACCTATCCATTTGTGGTTTTGTTACTTTGAATATGTCAGCCTGTCAGTTCCGGGTGAGAAATCTGCTGATAATCTTACAGGAGTTGCCTTGTACATGACAAATCACTTCACAGGTTTTTAAATTTTCTAAGCTTTCAGATTTTGAGTTTATCTATATTAATTGCAACATGTCTTGATATTAATTTATTTGGATTTATCTTTTTTGAAATGCATTTGATTTCCTGAATATCAGTGTTCATTGTCTTACTATTTCAAAAGCTGATTTCAAAGCTTTTGGAGATTATTATTTTGAATAATCTTTCTGCCTTTTTATCTATCTTCTTCTGGGATTCCATTATGTGTATATACCCACTTCATGGTGTCCCATAAATCCCTTAAACTTTCTTTACTCTTTTTTATTTTCTCCCTCTTTTTTTAAATATTAAGGAAAAAGGCAGATTTACTTGTTTTAACTTTATTTTTATTGCTGACACTGTTACAGATGTCTCCATTTTCTCTGCTTTTACCCACCTTAACCCAGCTTCTGCCCCACTCTCCTTCCTGCTGGCCATCACCACACTGTTGTCTGTGTGCATGGGTTATGCGTATGAGTTCTTTGGCTCATCCCTTCCCTTCCCCTCATTCATTCACTATCCCACTCCCCCTTCCCCACTGACAGCTGTCAGACTGTTCCACGTGTCCATGCTTCTGTTTCCATTTAGTTCATCGGTTTATTTTTTATTCTCTTTACTTTTCTTCCTTTATTGGACAATTTTCATGACCTGTCTTTGAGTTTGCTGATTATGGTTCTCCTTGATCTAGTCTGGTTTTGAAACTCTCTAGTGAATTTTTCAGTTTATTGCTTTATTCTACAATTTCAGAACTTTGCTTGGTACTCTTAAGGACTTTTCATCTTACTCTTGAAATTCTCCCTGGGTTCATGCAGTATTCTCCTGACTTCATTGAACATCTTTACAACAATTACTTTTCTTTGTCAGGTAAATCATATATTTACATTTTATTAGTGTTGGGTTCTGGGGATTTATCATGCTTCTTTGTTTGAGACATATTTTTGTGTGTCTTTATTTTTTGAACTCATTGCATTGGTATCTGTGTATTAGAAAAAAATAGCTACCTCTCTTAATCTTCCTAAGCTGCCCGCACACAGAAGACTCTCACTCAACCATCAGCCTATATAGAGTTCCTGGAGGTTTCTCAAACACTTATACTAATCTAAATGATTGCTTTTATTCCTAGTATCCATCAGGAGTCTTGAAATGCCACGCTCTGTCAATCAATGCTCAGTGGCAGGAAAGATAGAAGCCAGTGTCTTAGCCAGTCCCTGGGAAAGCTGTAATATTAACCCCGAAGAGGTCACAGCTGATTGAGAGACACAAACTCTTTCCTCAAATATTGTTATTTATATAAAGTGCATAGGTTCAGGGTCAGACTAGCTGCACATTTGTACATGACTATGTTAAGCAATAATGTTTAAGCCATTGGTTTGGTTATAACATGTCTTCTATAAGGGTATGTGATATTCAATAGTAAATTGTATTGGAGACATACAATGAATTCTGAAGTCAGTACTGATGTATTTTTTTTGCGAACTTCAAAGTCAGTGTTTTGTGCTTTTTTCATTTACTTTTGAAAATGGATGGGAAAAGGACTTCCAGTCAAGATGGAGGTGTAGGTAAAAATAGCTCACCTTTTTACACAACCACAGTAAAAATTACAACTAGGCTACAAAACAAATATCACATAGAATTGTCAGATAGTAAAGCTGTATGGAAGTCTGACTTCCAAGGAATTAAAGAAGCCACATTCATCCAGATGAGTAGGAGAGGCAGAAATATGGATTGGGCAGTCCCACAACCAGGTGTGGTAGATAAAAATCTAGAGGAGTACCTCAGGAGCAAGAGATTCCAGGCCCACACCAGGCCACCCAGTCCAGAGTTCCAGTGCCAATAAGATAAGTCCACTTACTTTTGGCTATAAAATCTAGTGGGTATTGAGGCAATGGGAAAATCTATGGAATTCTCAGGCATCCTCTCTTAAAGGGCTCACAATGGACTTACTCCCTCTGGGCTTCAGCACCAAGGAAACAGGTATAAGGGCACCAGTGGTTTATGGGGAGAAATTGAAGTGTCTCAAATCAGGGATAGTGCTAGGATATAGCTTTTTGTCCTCTAGACAAAACTCCAGAGTCCAGACAGCAGTTTTGTTCCCTCTCTGAGATCGCCCCACACAGGACCACAGAGCAGTGACACGAGTTGCCCCATGTAGGCAATTACCTAAGGCTCTGTCCCATCAAACTTGCAGGTATGCTTTTCTACACTAGGCCACACTACTAAGACAGGGAGTCACAGCAATTCTACACAGAAACAGACACAGGAAGGCTGCCAAAACAAGGAAACAGAGAAATATGGCCCAAATGAAAGAACAGGATAAAACTCCAGAAAAAAAGCCAAACAAAAGGGAGATAAACAATCTATCAAATGCAGAGTTTAAAATGCTGATTATTAGGATGCTCAAGGAAATCACTGGGTACTTCAACAGCATAAAAAAAGACCCAGACAAAAATAAAGGTTATGGTAAGTGAAATAAAGAAAAATATATAAGACACTATCAGAGGAATGGATGAAGATGATAATCAAATCAGTGATTGGGAACATAAGGAAGAAAAAAAATATTCCATCAGAACAAGAAGAAGAAAAACTAAACCTCTCAAAATAAGGATTGGCTAAGGAACCTTGGTGACATTTGCAAATTTACCAACATCCATATCATAGGGGTGCCTGAAGGAGAAGAGAAAGAGCAAGAAATTGAAAACTTATTTGAAAAGATAATGAAAGAAAACTTCCTTAATTTGGTGAAGTAAACAGACATACAAGTCCAGGAATCACAGGAAGTCCCAAACAAAATGAACCTAAAGAGGGCCACACCAAGAAACAAAATAGTTAAAATGCCAAAGGTTAAAAATAGAGAGGAACCTTAAAAGCAGCAAGAGAAAATGAGGCAGTTCTGTCAAAGAAATTCCCATAAAACTATCAGCTGATTTCTGAAAAGAAACCCTACAGGAAAGAAGGAACTGGCAAGACATGTTCACAGTGATGGAAAGCAAGGACCTATAACCAAAATTACTTTATCTAGCAAAGCTATCATTTAGAATGGAGGGGAAGATAAAGTGCTTCTTAGATGAGATAAAGCTAAAGGAGTTCATCATCACCAAGCCATTATTATATGCAAGGTTAAAGAGACTTACTTAATAAACAGAAGATCAGAAGAATGAACATTAAAATGACAATAAATTTACAACTATCAACAATTGAATCTAAAAAACCAACTAAGCCAACAAGCAGAACAGAAACAGAATCATAAATATGGAGATCATTTGGAGGGTTATCTGTTAGGACAAGAAGGGGGAGAATAGGGGAAAAGGTACAGAGATTAAGAATCACAAATTGGTAGGTACAGAATAGACAGGGATATGTTAAGAAGGGTATAGGAAATGGAGTAGCCAAAGAAGTTATATGCATCACCCATGTACACGAACTAAGAGGGGGGATTACAGGAGAGAATGGGGGGTACTAGGTAGAGGGGAACAAGAGTAGAAGAATTAGGAAAGCTTTAGTAGAATAATCAATAAAAATATATTAAAAAGAAAATGGCTAGAAAAATATATTGATTTGATTATACAAGAGATGTTGAAAATCTTCAGCAAATGCTGATGAGAACATTGAGTTGGATGTGAAAATGAAAGTGATTTAGAAGGTGAAGATTATGTGGAAGTTTGTTCAGAAGATTCAGATACTGAGCAAGATATTCCTAGTGAAGAAAGTGAAGATGAATTAGACAAGAAGGAAGAATATTTCATTTTTATAAAGGATAAAGAATCGAAGTGGAGTAAAAATACAATAAGAAGACAAATTAGCCAACGCAAAAAAAAAAAATGTCAAGGCTGAACTTGAAACATGGAAATGCTTCACAAATTATATTTTAGATCTAATCTTGTCATATACAAGTATATATATCAATTCTATCTCAAGCTGGTTTTTATTAGAAAGAGATGCTAAACAAACAGACAAAACTGAATGGAAAGCATTTTTAGGTCTCTTATATCTAGTTGGTTTACATCACAGCAATCAGCTAAATTTGCAGGAATTATGGGCTGCAGATGGTAGTGGGATTGAACTTTTTAATCTTATGATATCTTTACAGATATTCAGATTTTTCATGATTATATCAGGTTTGATGACAAACTTACCTGCTTAGAATCCCTTGAAATGGACAAATTGGCAGATGTGAGAATTGTAAATTATGTTACTCTATGGGGCAATATAACAATAGAGTAAATGTTACCTGGATTTAGAGGCAAATGTGGGTTTAGACAACACATTCCACCCAACCCAGTAAATACATTATGAAAATTTTTGATATGGTCAATTCAATTTTTTTATACAGGAAATCACAAAATATATGCTGGTAAGCAGCCCAAAGGTTCTTAGCTGATTGGTAATAAAGTCATAGATGTAATTAAGAGACTCACAGAACCCATTTACTAATCAGGAAGTAGTATTACCGTAGATATATAAATCTCATCTCTAATTTCAAAAAGAAACAACTTTTATGTATAGGTATTGTTCATAAGAATAAACTCCAAGTACCCTCTGGATTTTTGTCTTCTAAAAACAGGCCCCCCAAATCCAATTTATTTGCTTTTGGTGCAGAGTACCCACTTGTATCTCATATGCCCCCAAAAAGAAAAACGTAATTTTGTTTCAAGTATGCATTTCAATGATGCTGTAAATTTATACATGCAAAAGCCTGACATAATAAACCATTATAAGCAAACAAAGCGAGGAGTGGATACTGTGGACCGAATGACTGGTACATGTAATGTGGCCAGGAACACCAGAAGATGGCCTGTTGTTATATCCCACACAGTTGTAACTATTGCAGTGTAAATGCTCACACTGTTCATATGCTGAGCAACCATGTGATAAAAGGCACAGAATATTTATTAGAAATTTTGTAATGCAGTTAGTGTTGGAACAAATAAAAAAGCATTCAGAAATCTGTACAGGTGTGCACCTGAAAGTTCATCAATTTGCAACACAAATTGATGGAAATTGTAACAACATAGATAGAGCTCCCTGGACTAGTAGAAAAAGAAAATTATGTGTTAGGTTCTATGCATCCAAAATGGTCGCTTATCAAAATACTTTTGCAAGTGTTGTGAAAAGTATTAATGCCTTGTGTGTAGCAATATTGGCCAGGACTGACACAAATCTTTGTACAAAGTCAACTATAGAAGATTCTGATTAATTAATGTTAAAGAAATTTTTTGGTTGTATTATTTAACAGTATCCATGTTTCCATTATTTGAAAAGAAAATAATTTACTCTTTATGTTTATATTTCTTTGTTTTGTAATTTCTAGATTGTAACTAAAAATAAATTTAAAACTGGTTAAAATTATAAAAGTTATATATTTATATTATATAAAAATAATAAATGCAAGCTTGCAATGTTTTTAAATTTGTTTTTGCATTGCAGCACATACTAGTAATAAATGTATCTCTTTTTTAAAAGATTTTATTTATATATCTTTAAATGGGAAGGGAAGGAGAGAGGGACAGAAATATCAATGTATGGTTGCTTCTTGTGGGCCCCCTGCTGGGAACTGGTCTACAACCCAGGCATGTGCCCTGACTGGGAATCGAACCGGCAACTGTTTACTTCACAGTCCAACACTCAATCCACTTAGCTACACCAGCCAGGGTGAAAATGTATCTCTTGGATACACAAGATCTATGCTATAATTTTTTTATCATGACCTCCGCAGAGTCAAATACTTGGTCCAACTCTTTCTTTTCTCAGAGCAAGGCTGTGATCTGTACTTTTTTTTTCACCCACTTATTGTGTACTAAGTGGGCAAAAGCTATAGTGACTGCTTACGTGCTGGTTCAAAAAGCTTTGTTCTCAGTGATCCATAGGTGCGTCAGCAGAGCAAGACAGGAAACATAGAAGCAATTCCTTTGAACAGCCCTGGAAAAGTTGGAATATTGGAACTGCAGTCTAATTCTTTCCATTCCAAGGGAAAACTGGAAGCCAGGATTTTTTTCCCCAATTGTATGACACTGTGCTGGGGTAAGGGTTATGGAGATAAGTGTGTTGAATTTTTCTGCTGGTTTTGATGTGGCTGTTTTCATGGTTGCTCAGGATACAGACTGGAATTCTCACAAAGGGAATTAAAGGAATTTGTCCATGCATTGTTGAATAGATGTGTCTGTGTGGGGAAAGAGTCTAGGGCTTCCTATTTTGACATCCAGTGTCATTCCCCCAAAACTGTAAATTTAAAGCAGGTATGCTTAATTATCTAATACCTTGCGAAGATTTAGGAGCAGTTCTTTCATTTTTCTAATCTCTCACAGATAAGACTTTAATGATATTAAAATCATATTCTTATATCTTTATTTACAATAGAGCAAAGAGAGGTGGTAATAGAACTGCATGTGAACAGCACATTGGGGTTATTCCTTGTGGGCTTGGGTGAACAAAATGGAAACATTTTAGACTAACTGGTTTTGGAAGTTCAGAGATCTTATCATGTTTTCTCCAGACTTACATTAGAAGTAAACATCAGCTAAACATAGAATCAGTAAACATAGAATAATGTGAATGGTAAATATTAATGCATAAAGATTAATAATAAACTTAATATTGGTAAAATTATTTTAAATGCTCAGTTACAATAATAACTTATAACCTTAATGAAAATGTGATTTCTCTTTATGTCCATATTCTCAGATCCACGTGCACTCTTACCCCTGGTGAGTGCTCAGCATTTTTTAAGACTTAATTTATTTACTTTTTAGAGACAGGGGAAGGGAGGGAGAAAGAGAAATATTGATGTGCATGAGGAAAATCAATCAGTTGCCTCCTACAAGTCCCCATCTGGGGACCTGGCCTGCAACCCAGGCCTGTGCCCTCACTGAGATCAAAACTGGTGACCCTTCACTTTGTAGGCCAGCACTCAATCCACTGAGCCACTCCAGCCAGGCCTCAGCATTTTTTAATGAAAAAGACAAAATTGCATATAAAATCAGCTGTCAGTACCCACTTTATGCATATAATTTGAAAACTGACGAAATAACCATTATGACATTTTAGTCATTGCATGAATACTGCTTAAACTTTCAGCTTTACCTAAATATGTATTAGACTCAAAACATATTTTTGACAGTGGTTTGTGAGTAAAATATAAAATTAGATAACTGAATGATATCTGAAGCTGAGGTTACAAAATTTTTTATTCTGTGGTTTTTAAAATAGAAATTGAAAAAGAAATAAAAATGATGAATAACAAAGAATCATGTCACCATTTCTCATAAGAACAGATTATAAATTTATCCTATTTGAGAAAGAAACTGAATTAGATTTGAAAATGAGGTAAAATTGAACATTATAATAGTATAATACTTTGCAATATGGGTACAGAGATTTCTGTAATGAAATCTTATTATATATATAATGATGATGGTACAAAAGCCTTCTTCCTGATAAACAACAGCATGTAGAACCACATCTAATAAATATACCCATCAGCATTCTTTATAGGATGAGCAATTCATATTGCTCTGAGCCAAAAATACAAATTATTGTCTGTTGTGCCAATTTCCTTGTCACAGAAGGAGGAAAAGAAAGACACAGGGTCTCCATTGCTATATTATACTCTCCTGACAAATTTCACTGCTTTTAAATAATAAGATGATATGAAAACATTTCTAAATTTTTAACATTATACAAAAAATGGAAGTTAGCTTATACCAGATTAATTAGCTCTATTATAGTAACTCTTTGATATTATAATGTATTCTCAGTTGAACAACATACACATGTGCAAATATGTTTTAAAATGAGTGGCAACACTTTCTATCTAGTAAGACTATAATTGAGCTTATATTACATACTTTGTTAATGTTTAATGTTAAGCCAGCTGTTAGAAATAAGAGATAAAGAAAGCTAAACAAACCTTGTAACTACTCCTGAATATTCAAATATGGTGTAACTAAAATTCTTTTATTTTATTTTTTTATTTTTAATATATTTTATTGATTATACCATTACAGTTGTTCTATTCCCCCCCTTCATTCCCCTCCACCTGCACACTCCCTCCCCCACCATTCTCTCCCCCCCTTAGTTTATAACCACGTGTCTCAAGTTCTTTGGATTCTATATTTCCCCCACTATTCTCGCCCTCCCCCCTATCTATTTTCTACCTACCATCTATGCTATTTTCTGTGCCTTCTCCCCCCTTCTCCCCCTCCCACCCCCCTGTTTCTAACCCTCCATGTGTTCTTCATTTCTATGGTTCCACTCCTGATCTAGCTGTCCTCTTGGTTTGCTTTTGTTTTAGGTGTGGTTGTTAATAACTGTGTGTTTGCTGTCCTTTCACTGTTCACATTTTTCATCTTCTTTTTCTTATATAAGTCCCTTTAGCATTTCATATAATAAGGGCTTGGTGAAGATGAACTCCTTGGACTTGACCTTATCTGAGAAGCACTTTATCTGTCCTTCCATTCTAAATGAAAGTTTTGCTGGATAAAGCAATCTTGGCTGTAGGTCCTTGGATTTCATGACTTGGAATACTTCTTTCCAGCCCCTTCTTGCCTATAAAATTCTTAAAGTATCAATTCTAATAAAAATATTTCTCCTAAATAAGATGTGAGAACAAATTATTATTTCATATATTTCTAATTAAAGGGAAATTTCCATGTGAAATCTTTGAGAAAAGTATAACTAATAAACTTATAAAAAGAAAAGATGTTGATGATATCATCTCTGGCTTTGATGGAATAGCCTGCATTAGACCAGGGCTCTGAGGGTGACTAGAAAAGAGATGAAATGCCAGAGAAGCGCGCCTCAGGGCACCAAAGACCTGCCTCTTAGGTAAAGCTTCATGGGCAGACATCATGGTGAGAAGGGGACTTGTGGAAAGTGAGCCAATATTCTGAAGTGTCACTTTCCTCTTTGTGTCATTGCACGGGAAACGATATGCTGATGCTTGGAACTGGGCAAAAGGACCACGGCTAAGGAAGAGAAAGCAGCAGAGATTTTAACAACCTTGTGAAGGTAGGGAGACAAAGATTGGAGTTCATAACTAACACTGCTGCCTGGGCTTGAGGGTCTTTGATCCCATAGAAAAGGCTGTTACTAAGAAAGGAGCATGAAACTCGGTTTTCCCTCAAGCATTTTCTGAATTCACAGGCAGCAGATGATATCAGTGTAAGAAGCCAAAGCAAAAAAGGGCTGAAAAGTGGAGTAAAATTTTGTACAATACTCTTTTATCATAGAGACAAAAAATGAGTTTAGTAAAATAATCACAGAAATCAGAACTTTAGAAAGGCTGTGTGATACACTCTGGGCTCTCGGTGTGTTTTCCCTGGGGAGGGGGAGCAAACCAAAAGCACAGGGAACCTCACGAACACTGGAAGCCAATATCAGACTGCTTTTTACTAATTAGATGGAGAATTAGATTCATAGCCTCCCCGAGGACCGGTGAACTGACTCTTGGAAATGGTGATATCAGCCAGAGGTCTTACAATTTGTTATATACGATTTCCAGCACTCAGTAACAAACCCATAAAATACTAGATTACAAACCTCCCCAAACTCTGTAATGTACCACAATAAAAATTCACCCTCTGTGCATGGATCTGTGGCTCAACAGGAGCCAAGTGCTTCAGCCTGAAGTTTATAGACCATCTCTGCATCACGTGTTTTTACAAAGAGGAAGTCTTTCTCCTGGTGTAGGTTGAAAGTCACCAGAGGATGGAGTAAATAGATATGCAGGAGGCCTATTAAAGTCGAGGCTAAAAGAGTGCAAATTGCCACTTCTACTCAAAATATATTAGCTAAAAAGAGCCACAGAGCAAGCCTGCTATCAGTGGGTGGGGGGGGGTGTGACATCCAGTGACTAAGGACGTGGATTCAGGGAAGGGGAATCATTGGGAAAGCAATATCATCTACCACAGTCTATCATTTTCATTATTCCCCATTGTTCCCATACTTACACAACTAATTCAGACCCATCCTCAAGTCTTCACAAATCTCATTCAATCATTGTGTCATGCTGCAATTCCAGAATATTGTGGTCTATATCACATCTGGTTTGGGTTTCTCAACCTGGAGACTAGTAACTAAAAAGGAAAACTTTGTATGCTTTATATACACCCCCAGATAAATTCTGGAACTGCGAGAGAATAACTATAACAAACACTCTGATTTGAAAGAGATAAAAAAAAGAAGCATGTAGCAGTCAGTGGTCAATAAAAACTATAATGTATCTGGGATATATTTTCTGGTACCCTAATCCGAAGTTAAAAAATAGATCTTCTTTTGCCAGTCAGAGAAGACAAATACCATGTGATTTCACTCATATGTGGAATCTAATAAACAGACCAAAGTAACAAGCGAAACAGAGACAGACCCATAGATGCAGAGCAGGATACAGCTAAGTCTGGGGCAGAGGGAGTGGAAGGATGGACTAAAATGGGAAAGGGACTCCTGGACACGAACAACAGTGTGGTGACTGTGAGGGGGCAGTATAAGGGGACTAAATGGTAATGGAAAAAATACAATAAAAATAAATTAGTATAAGTGCACACACACACAAAAAGATCTTTTATTCCCTGTGAGTGGCTCTCCAGTTCATTGTTTTCTCACAGCGCTTGTCTCCACACACTCTTCCTTTCCACCACTGTCCTTGCCTACCTCTGAAGATGTCATGGGAGAACATGCCTTGCTGGGCAGCTTTTTGTCAGTCTGCTGTGTGCCTGGAAAAAGGTTTCCTGGAAGTCCCTCTTTATCTCAGTCATATTCCTTTATTAAAATGTATGTAGTACTAATACAAATTTGTTTGAGTTCCTGATATTCTAGTTATATTGATGTATCAAAGTCACATGCAAAATTCTCGTCAAGCTGCTTTTCTCTCTAGATTTATTTATGGATATTTGGGGCAAATAATAACTGAATGTGATCATATTTTAACCTTTCTAGAAAGTTGACATAGTTACAATGCTCTGGGCACCATTTTTGATTTTTCAGAGGTATTAATAAAGAGGCTTATACTCACACACTTCGTTTAGTGCTCACCTGTTCAACCTGAGAACATGTTTTACTGATGGGGCCCTAGCATGCCCCTCCCCCACACACACCCACCCACATGAAGCTGTTAGTACACTGACCTGTTGAGAAGCTGATTAATTTTCCAGTGCATCTTCTTGGCAGTGTTTATTTCTTCTAATATTTATTTGCAAAATGGATAGGTTTTTCTTCCTGTACCTCATATGTTTCTTGTAGTTTTCTTGTAAAATGCAGCTAGCGACAGTTAACTCATACATTCAACATTCTACCTCAAAATTATATCGCCCTATATGAAAAATTAATTAGGCATATTTTCTGCCTTCCTGGTTTTCACAGGGGGCAGTTACACCAAATATCTGATAGTACATAATAGAGATAATCAGATAATCATATATTCTAACCATTACAATAATTTCCTTATATACTTTTCCAAATTCTAAGGATAGTTGTCTTACAGCTGCCTTTTGGTCCCAAAATCACTGCCATATATTTTAGTATTTTTTTATTCTTTCAGTTACACCATACTTCTAGGTGTTAATTTCACTCTCACTCAACTGTTGCTAGAGTAATAACTTAACATTTCAGCGGTTTAAAACAACAGTTACTCATTCCCCTCATTCATCAACTCTGTTTCCGATAATCTTTATTAGATTGATCTCTGCTTGGTTTCGAGCTGGAACTTGGGACACAGTTTCACGTCCCCTTCATTCTCTTAGAATAAGGGCTTGTTTTTTCCATAATAGAATTCTGTGATAGTGTCAACAATGAAAGAAAAAAGAAAACTCCCAGAGAAGCAAGGGGATATATGTAATGTCTCAAGGCCTAAGCTCAGAATGTACATTGTCACTCCTGTTGACATTCTATTGACATTCTATGGAAACCCTTAAATCAATAGAATGAGGAAATATACTCAATTTGTGGTAGAAAAAAACTTTAAAGTCACATAGCGAAGGGTCTTGACGCTGAAAGGGGAGAAGTGTTCTTAGCAATAAAATAATCTGTCAATTAAATGAATGAGTAAATAAGACTATGAGAGAAAAGAATTAAATAGAAATCGACCAACATATTAGATTTTATCAGATACTATAACCAAAAAAAATGAAGTACAATTTATAATAATGCAGAAATACAATAAAACACAAATAAAAACATATAAGAAAAATTTCATAACTAATTAAAAATACTGAAAGTATATGCTCACCATAAGGGTTTGACTGTGTTTGACAAAACCAAAGATGTTTAATCAGTTATATGGACAGAAATGAGTGAAAAGTTCTATTATAAATGTAATGTAGGGTCCAATAATAGGAAGAAATGTCCAGAAATAATACATGAGGATATAATGCCCAGGAAGTTTCAAAAGCTGAGGAGCCCTGAAGCCACCGGTTCAGAACACACTGGTAAATTCAAGCAGGACTGAAAACAACTCTTACAACTACCCATACATGACAACTCCAGAAACCTCCCCTGTGTACAATAAAGGAAACTATCCAAAACAGAGGACAATGAAACCATGTTAACTCTAAGATACTGCGGGACAAAGAGGAATAACTTTCAATCATACAACCTGAAGATTTAATGCTATTTTTATTATTGGAAACTATGAACACTTGAAAACAATTGAATGCCATTTTTAAGTGCAAAAGGAATATCGACAGGAACATTGTAACTTTATACCCAGAAAGAATGATCTTTCAAAATTGAAATGACATGTAAGAGACTTCCAGAACAAAAAAACTGAAGTAATTCAATGCTATCAGACTCCTACTAAATAATTTTAAAAGCAGTTTTTCAGACAGGTGAATTATGATCACATAAAAATGTTTTTAAATGCACAGTAAAGAAAAATTCATTTTAGGTAAATTAAAATGAATATTAACCTTACAGTATAGTAATGATAATGTTTCATATGGTTTAAAATAAATAAAGAGGCCTGGTTGGGTAGCTTGGTTGATAAGAGTGTGGTCCATATAGACCAAAGTTACTGGTTCAGTTCTGGTCAGGGCACATACAAAAATCAACCAATTAATGCATAAATAAGTGGAACAAGAAATTGATATTTCTCTTCCTCTCTACCCTGCCCCATTTTTTCTCTCTAAAATCAAATTTAAAAAACTTTAAAAATATGAAGAAATTGAATTATACAAACAACACTGAAAAAGAGAAGTAAATGGAATTAGGACATTTGAGATCCTTTATTATCTTAGAAATGTATTAATTTAATATAACAAAATATGAGCCATAATTTCTGGTACAATTACTAAAATTATGTATATACCTTACATATTAATAGAAGGGAGAAAATATATAATAGTCGAAAACACTTTTCTAATTAAAGGGAAGGCAAAACTGGAGAATTAAAGCAATGTGAAATAATGAATACATTGTTGACAAATAATAAAGTGGTAAGCTTAAATAATTCCTATGTGTATTTATTTATAGTCAATACAAATTAAGGACTTTAATTAAAGACAACTTTGCCAGAATTGATAAAACATAAATGCCACCCTCACCTACCCCCCTGTACAAGTGCAGTTCTGTATTATTGCTTTGGATTATAGTCTGTCTGACTGGCTGACACAAGCGAAAGTAAATCCAGTGTGGATTATAAACAGCCAAGTATACAAGTCTGTGTACACAAGAACACATAAACTAAGCCAAAGGAGAAAAGAACACTGGATAGAAATAGATGCAATCAGTAATGGCATTATCTGGCATGAACTTTAAGAGATATATATTCACAGATTAAAGATGAGAATAAAAATTTTGCAGAGAATTAAAAACTACAAACTAGTATCAAATGGTGATTCAGAATTTCAGGAAGGTAACAATAATTAAGTACAACAAGAGACTTACTGGGATATATTTAGAAGTATCCATGGAGAAAAAAAATGGGTCACAGTACTGATAAAGTTCCAAGTCTTTATGCATGTGGTGGTTGCAGAGGTCTTCTTACTTTTAAAAATTGGCCATTTGTATTCCAAAATATAAAATTAATATGAAAATGTGAGTAAAATTATGATAATATTAAGGTTCCGATGCCTTGGAGTGTGAAATTCATGAGTGATTATTGTAAGCACTTCAGCACAAAGTGTGAGCTACTCAATGAGTATCTGTTGAATTATGAAGGTAGACTACGGGCTGTGAACCTGCTTCATAAGAAATTGAATTCATTTCCTCCCCCCTCCACACACACACATACAGAGTTCATTTTTAAATTTATATAAGAATAATACCCTTTATTTGTAAAGAAAAGGTACCCATTCACCCCCCTTACATAAAGTGGAGTTTATTGTTAAATGCTAAAAGAGTCGCTCTTTCTTTAAAAAAAAAAGCAATAATTGTCTCCTCATTTTTCATGTTGTCTGTAAATCCATACATCTGCATGGCTGGTTTATAGATTCTAGTTTGCTTAAACAGAATGAATGAACTGAACTTGGAGCTGGAAATTTGCTAGAATTCTATTCTAATCTGGAAATTGGCTACTTTGGCACAACACTGAGCACTTCAGGAATGCTCAATACTTTTTAGTTACTGTTATTTTGTTATTATTAGTAGTCATATGCCTTCATCATGTATTGCACACCGTTGTTGCCACTGAGCCTCTTCTGTCTTGGAAAGTCTAACCTATTAATTTTAAGCATACAACTTCATCCTCCTTTCTGTCTTTTTCATTTTAAACACAGAAGGCAGAGAACCTTGCTCTCTTGCTGACAGGGCACCACTGAGCATCTCTAGTACACTAGGTCCTGTGTGATTGGTCATTTCCTGGAATACTAACTAACCAGCCTGCTTGTTAAGTGTTGCCCTTAACTGTTGGATAAGCTCAAACAGATTTGTGCTTCACTGGCAGTGTTTCTATGTAGGATAGTCACAGTTAGCCAATTCTGTTTTGACTGGAAGTATAGCTAATGTTTCCAAGACAGTCCTCAAGTAGACCAGATAATCTCAGAAACTCTTATGAGCACTTTCTCTCTCTATGGCGGATCTGCATGAGAGCACAACTATCAACATGCCAGCTTTTTCATTTATTTTCCCAACAAATATATGTTAGTGTTGCCATGCACCAGGCACTGTGCTAGAGGCACATTAAAGAGGCAAGAAAACAAAGACAGTCTCCATCTATATGATGTTTATATGCAAGTGAAGGAGACATGTTAATTTTAAACACACACAAATAAAATTACCTCTATAGTAAATGAAGGGAATGTCAAAGTTTTAAAATCAGAGGTATTAAAGTTAACTGGGAACACCAAAGAAGGCCTTCAGGAGAATGTGAAAATTAGCTAAAACTCAAAGAAAATCTAGTTAGCTGGAGAGGAGATGGTGGGGAAGGAAATTATTTAGATGAAAGGAAGTTAGGTGCGCAGGTCCGAGTCAGGAGGCAGTTAGAGAAAGCACTGAAAGAGGCCGTGCTACTGGAGTGCACAGAGCGTGGTGTGAAAGGAGCCTGCTGTTATAAATGCTGACTGGGCACTAACCAAATTCAGATTTTGATGTATTTGCACACTTTAACTATGGAAGGCATGGTGAAGTAAGGTTGATGAAAATTATCTAGCTCAGCTCCAGTTCGGTTTCTTGGAGAGTGTGGGTTAAAAAGAAAACTAGGTTAATATTTCAAATGTTAATGTAATCAAATTGAGTTTGATATATTCAGTCCACAGCAGGGGGTGCTATCCTTGAGAAAATGATCAGATGGTGTCCTAAGTGGAAGTCGTTACTTCTTACACATGTATTTGGGAGCTATCACTGTGTGTTAGCTCCAAACTCCAGGGGAGATGTGATCACATTTGTGTCTCCAGAGTAGGGAGTTTCAGAAACTTGGATAACTGCCGTTTCGATTCTACTTCTGAGAAACCTGTGCTCCGATTGTGATTGAATGGAATATTCTCTAGATTTATTACTGCATTCAGGCAATCTCACAAGACTGGAAACAGCTTTCTTTCTCTAAAATTATTTTGCACATCTCTAATATAGTGTCTTTAGTTTAAATATCAAAGACAATCATATATCTTGCTAATTAATTTATTAATTTCTTCATTTAGCAACAAATATTAATTCTGTACTTAGCCTGCACCACAAAGTACTTCAGGCACGGCTAAGGGTATAAAAATGAAAGACACTGCTTTCATGAGGCTTGTGTTAAGAGTAGAAAATAGATGTTAAGTAACTACACACGGACTTATTTAAATATACTCACTATGTACCATGAGAAATCACTAGAAGCTAATCTACCAAATAACAGGACATAATAGGATCAAGACTTACACTAGTCTTAAATGGAAGAGAAAAGGGAAGACCTCTCTTATAAAGTTACATTCAGGACTGTATTTGAGAAATTTAATTTAACCAGGGTAAGAAAGTTCTAAGCAGAGGAACAAACACACACAAAGAGCCATGTAGGGGAAAACTGGAATAGTCATAAAACAACCAAACCACAATGGTGACCATGGTCAAATCTGGAGCAGAGGAAGTTAAGGCTGATGATGTAAGCTGAGGACCACGGGCCTTACAGGCAATGTGAGGGACCTGGGATGACATAAACAACAACGGAAAGGCAATGAGGGATTATAGTCACTCTCTTACATCTCAGCTTTAGATACCTTTGATCCAGTTTCAGTTGTCATTTCCTGGTTGTGTGGCCTTGAAATACTGCCTGAACTTCTTACCTTCTATCTCATTTCCTCTGAAATCTAAATAATTGCATAACTGTTTGCAAAAGATTATTAGGATTAGTTAGAAAATGCTTTTAAGATTAAGGATTTCAACATATATGAAAGTCATAGCTAATTTTACTGAAAGTTTTTGAAGTAGGCAGTATATAGATATATATTTCAGATTTCACTGTAATATTAAATTTCTTCTTAAGATTTTATTTATTTATTTTAGGAGAGAGGGGAAAAGAGGGAGAAAGAGAAGGAGAGAAACATCAGTGTGTGGTTGCCTCTCATATACCCCCTACCAGGGAACTGACCCACAAGCCAGACATGTACCCTGAGTGGGAATCGAACTATGACTCTTTGGTTCACAGACCCATGCTCAGTCCACTGACCTACACTAGCTGGGCCAGTAAAATCAAATGTCTTAATTCAGAATGCTAACAGTTGACATATTCAATCACTTTAATATTTTCTAGTTTTAATGGATAAACATACATAGTTTTTCTAAAATTCATACAAGTGAATCAGACTTAGAATGTAATTTGTGTTTTATCTGGGTGGTGAATGGCACTGAATTAACCTAAAAGAAGAAAAAATACAGCCCTTGCTGGGAAACTCAGTTGGTTGGATCATCATCCTGATGCCACCTAGGTTGTGGGTTTGATTCCCAGTCAGAGCATATATTAGAGTAAACTAATAAATACATTAAAAAGTAGAATACATAAAAATAGATGTTTGTTTGTTTCTTTTTCTCTCCCCTTTCTGCTCTCTTTATAAACACCAATAAACAGCCCTGTCTGGTGTGGCTCAGTAGTCAGAGCATTGTCTAGTGGACTGAAAGGCTGCAGGTTTGATTCCCAGTCAGGACACATGCCTAGGTTGCTGGTTCAGTCCCAGTTGGGGTATGTACAGGAGGCAACAGATTCATGTTTCTCTCTTGCATCAATATTTCTCTTCCTTCCTCTCCCTCCCTCCTCTCCCCTCTCTCTAAAATCAATAAGCACATCCTCAGAGGGAAAAATCAATAAATAAAAATTGTAAAAAGAAAAAAATGACAAAATTATATTAATGCAGACAAAATGGGTCAAGAGTATAATACCATTGGGGGCAATTACTATGGTAATTATAATATTTTCCAAATGTGTTTTATTTGGTTCTAAATTATTTTACAAGTTTTTTCTATATTAAAAATATGCTATAAATGGTATTATGAACCATGTGTCTACTCATTTCTAGAAAATTAAGCAGTTCCTTTAGTTTGACTTAAAAAAACCTTTTTAAAAAAGTCTTTAAAGATCTCTGGTAAACAAGCAATCTGCTTCCTCCAAATAATTAAACTTTTATCATGTGTCTATTAGAAAATATATCATCCCAGGTGTATTTGTGAATTCTCTGTGTCCTAATCTGTCACTTTCTGACAATTGGAGAAAGAAACTTTTGTTATTCCCTATGACCAAATTGATTAAAAGTCTATAGAAATAATGGACAAGAAAGCAGAGTGTTCAACAGTCTGGAGAATATTTTGATGTGTTCAGCTTCATCCAGCATTTTGTTTTACCCTGTGGCCTGAATGGACTGTTGCCTGTAAAAAATGCAGACAATCCTATTAGTTTTACTTTGTAATACCTGGATGTGCTAAGAGTTGTGTGCACCTTTAGCAGACTGGGATGTGTCTGTGAAATATCAGAATTTTCACCAGGATTTCAAAATGCTCACGTGGAATAAAAGCTGTGTGTGTGGGTGGGGAGAGGGTTGTGGTAGATGTTGGAGAAATAGATATGGATATCCAGATAAAAACTCATATAGGCATAACATATTCATTATCATATTAGGTCTCTCTAATACTATGATCACTATTTTAAAAATCTTTTAAATTCATAAAATTTAATACACATTTATGACTGTAAATATCTTCTCTTATACACATTAATATATGCATTGAATCTATACAAATGCATGTACATATACAAAATGTTAATGAGCCTGTAGTTTTATACAGATATATTTGTATGAATTTGCCTATACAATGGCCAGAAAAAGTGCAGCCATTGTTAATATAATGAGAATGGTTTGTGTGACATCAGTGTAATGTGGCAGCCAAACAGAGTGCACTGGCATGTGCATGCCTGAACGATGATGACTTCAATGTACTAGTCAGTGGGGATGGAAGATGCTGTTGAATGAGCATGCATACTGTGTGGCCATCGCATTCAAAATGAGCAAGTAGAGCAACAAATCTGCATCAAATTTTGTGTTAAGCTTGAACATTCCTCCGTGGAAATAATTTGGATGATTCAGAAGGCCACAGCTATGGGCAACTGGTGATTGGCAACTTCATCACGACAATGCACCTGCTCATACATCACATCTTATGGAGAATTTTTTTGTGAAATCAAATCACCCTGGTGACTCAGCCCTGCTACAGTCCAGATTTGTCACCCTGTGACTTCTGTTTTTTCTCCAAATTAAAATCACCTTTGAAAGAGAAAAGATTTCAGAGTGTTGATGAGATTTAGGAAAATATGACAGAGCAATTGATGGCGATTGAGAGAACTATGTGAGGTCCTAAGGTGCCTACTTAGAAGGGGACTGAGGCATCATTGTCCTATGTACAATGTTTCTTGTATCTTGTATATTCTTCAATAAATGTCTCTGTTTTTCACATTGCATGGCTGGGTACCTCCTGGAAAGACTGCATATTTGTTTTTTGTTTTTTTCCCTGCTATTTTAGAATATAACTAACCTATGTTGAACAGTGGTGAGCTTATGAGTCAGAAGTACTTTAGTCTTTCTCCTATGCTTTCTATATTTAGCCAAGTAATAAGTAAGGAGTGTGTGTAATTCTTTCAAGGAACAGAAATTAGATACTTTTATGATCACTTAGATTAATGAAGACCTACATTACATACTATTATAAATATTCAAGTTCTTTAAAGAAAACGTTTCAAATTATCATGTAAATGATTAATTTCATCTTTATATTATTTTCTAATGAGATTTAGTTTTATATCTTCAATTAATTTGTAGTAAGGAATTAGAGGAAATGTATTGTTCTCTAGATATCAGACCTGGGAATGTAAGAAGTAAGAGCTTATAACATGAAAATGTTATAAGGAATTTGAGAGAAACACAAATTATAAAATTTCTAATAATCTTATATGAATGTTTAAGGTCATTTGTGAAAAGTATTTAATAATATCAGTATTTGGCAATGGCAGTGAAATTATAATAGTTAAATACCCAAAGTTTAAATAATAAACTTTAGCTACACCTTATACCAGGTATTTGAGATACATATTACTGTGCAGAATCTTTAAATCTGACTCTAATTTGCACCCAGGGATTCTAGGGATCAAAATCAACAAATCTAGGTTAATTTATTTTTTCAATAAAATTGAGCAGTCAAAACTTGCAACCACTGTGAACTTGAGACCTAAACTAAAGGGTTCAAATATTCTACTTTCCCTTTCATGGGACCTGAATATTAAAAAAAATATTTTTCATATAAATACTAACTGATACATCCCAGGATTTTTCCCCACCTAATGTTACCTAGCATGGAAAAATTGGGAAGTGGTAATGGTTATTGATAATAGCCTTTCAATAATCATGCCTTTTGTTATTCTGTGGTTTCTTAAGATGTTATTTGCCTGTCAGCCAATGGATCTAATGTTACAGACAAAGTATGGACTGAGGTCAATCTATAGAATAGAGAATATTTATTGAACCATAAAGATGATAGCATGAACCAGTAGACGAATCAGTCAATTGTGAAAAGCCAAAACATAGGTGAACATAAATGTTGAAGCTAAGCTAGTGTGCTAGAATGAATCAAGGAAGACATTAGAGGGGCATGTTGGTGAGCAGTTATAGAGTAGTCCTAGAATGGAAAATCTGTGCAGGGCAAGACCTTTGAACTCCAGGATCCTGTATTGATGTTTGTTAGTTGGGAGTTGGTCTGCATTCATCAAACCTGGGGTGAGGCTTTGAAGGGGCATACCTCTGCTGATATTCTTGGTTGCACAAATCTCAGGGTCCTGCTGTCCTTGTTAGAGCTCCACTTCTCTCTTCCCCATCACCTGTGTACTACCGTAATCACTATCTTAGTAATCACTAAGATTACTACTGTAATCTTTTGTTCTGTTGACCTGCAGAATTTTGCTTCTTTTCAACTGTTCTGATTTCCCATTTTAGCCAATATTAACTAGTATTTCAGATGTTGGAGTTTGGGCTTCAGAATCTTTAGGAAATGTTAGTATCACTGTCCTTGCTGATTGCTTTATGCTCAACTTTGGTGCTTAAAGCTCCTCCATGCAGACATCTGATTTCAGCACTAACACATAAAGATCTTAAAATATCTCACATCCAACCTTATAATCAAAAAAGCTAGAAACACTGAAAAGTAGAGACTTTTCTTAGACTTGTTAAAGAACTGGGGCCACAAGGTAATTGCTACTCCAAATCTAGAAAGACAGGTTCATCTAAAGAGTCACAACTGAGGCCTTCTCACCTAGAACAGAAAACTCTAGAACTATAAACCAGTAGGGATATTTAAATGGTAATTTTGATAAGTTAATGGACATTTAGTGTGGAAGAACTTGAGTCAGACACTCCTAGAATCCTCAGTTTGAAGGAGCCTCCTAGTATTCATGGCTTTTACCTCCAGGAATCCCACCAGGTTCTAAGAGTGAAATTCTGAGAAACATCCCCTCCGAGTTCTGGTAGGAGAAAGAAAAGTGTAATCCTTGTGAAATACACTGAATCTTCTCTTTAACAGAAATGAACTCTCTTTAACAGGAATTGTGTTCCAGCTGGGAGAAAGGAATTCCTTCTGCTACGGTGTTCTGGTCTCATTTCTGGAGAAAAAAAATTCAAGGCAAGACTTTAAAGAAATAGATTAAAGATAATACATGTAGCCCAGGAGGAGAGTAGGAGACTGGTAGAAAAACAGCCATACCACTGAAAAAATTATGTCTAAAGGTAATATACCCAAGATATATGGATTGAGGCCACCTGAAATTTAACTGAAAAAAATATATAAAACATTTTCTTTCCTATATATCTTAACCCCCTACTATTAGGCCTTCAGTATAATAACAGCAGAAACAGTGGATTACAGAAGAAAGAGTCACAAGATAGACTCTCTTTAAGGAAGAATAGTTATGGAAGCCCTAAGTTAAGAGACAAAACACAGATAGTAGAAGAATCAAACACATAACACCTGTGGCACCTGTAGCTGTAACAGTCTTTAAACACAACCCAACTCTTAGCCAGATTACCATAAATTCTCGAACTAAGGATCTGTTAACCTCAGTTCTTATTACTCAACACAACATTCTTAGCTTTCAACAAAAAATGTGCAAGGCATGCCCTGCCCAGAGGGGCTCAGTTGGTTGGGTGTTATCACACAAAGTGAAAGGTGGCTAGTTTGACTCCAGTCAGGGCACAAGCCTAGGTTGCAGGTTCAGTCCTCAGTTAGGGCATGTGAGAGAGGCAAGCAATCAATAATTCTCATTTCTGTGTTTCTCTCTCTGTCTTTCTCCCTTCCTCCTCCTTTCTCTAAAAAATTAAGACAAGATAAATAATAAAAGATTAAAAAATTATGAGGTATGTCAAAGGCAAGGAAAAACAGTTGAAATAGATCTGAAACAGACTCATGAATTTTAATTATCAGAAAGGAAATTTACAATAATTCTGAATAATGTTAAGGGCTCTAATTAAAAAGTAGATCACATGCAAAAACAGATGGATAATGTAGGCAAAGTATTAGAAGCACTAACGAACTATCAGAGGGACTGATTGAAATAAAAAATACTGGTACAGAAATAAAGAATGCCTTTGATGAGCTTTTCAGTGGACTGGACACAGCCAAGGAAAGAATGGGCAATCGTGGCAAAAGTTCAATAGAAACTTACACTGAGTGCCAAGAGATAAAAAAAAAAAAGATCAACAAATGTTTAGAACACCCCATTTAGGCACTGTGGGACAATTTCAAAGGGAGTAACTTACATGTCAGTGGAATAGTAGAAGAAAGAAAGAACAAAGCAGAAATGTTTCAAGCTACTAACAGCTCTTCCAGGAAATTCTCTACTGAAGAACTCCTTTGAAGACGTCCTTGGGAAATGAGCAATTTATACTTCATTGAATTACACTGTATCTTCTGCAGCCTTGTGTTAAAAAACAGTTTCAGTGATTTTTTTCCTTTTCCTCATGGTTATTCCAACAATGATTGACATTGTAGAACACAATTGTGCTCTTTGTTTAATGAAGCAAGATTATAGTCTTTTCTAGATTTCAAAAATTGATTAAAATATCATTTTTCTAATTCTAACATTTTTGCATTTAAAATTATGTAGAAATATGCTCTATAGAAAAATGTTATTGACTAAATGATTGACCAAAATGGCTAATTATATGTTAGATTTAGTTGTAATGGCTATGCTTCTGATTATGAAATTTAGAATGGGAAACTAGAGCAATAAACACATTGCTTACTTAACTATAAGTCCTTTAAAATACGATTATTTTAGTACAATACAGAAAAATCTGATTTTATATATACAACAATTTTTCTTAGAATTTGGTGGTGTTTAATGCCTATTTTACCCTGACATGAAATACATGATTGCTGGATCACACAATTATTTATTCTTAGCAATGAGAATGCCAGTTCCCCATAACCTGTTACTCAATGGGGTCTGTCATTGAAGCCACATGTCATTTGTAAGTGCAAAAGGAGTATTTGAGCCATGGTGGAGGAACCTGGAAAAATGAATACTGAAGCTTCTATAGGGAAGTTTATATAGCTATCCTTCCTCCTCTTAGGAGAAAGAAAAGGAAACTTTTTTTCTCTAGTGTAAACATGTACCAGAGGTGAGGAGGGAAATATTTTTGCAACCCTTTAGAATGTAAAAGAATTGCTCTCTGAGAGAAAAAGAAAGTCTTCTCAACATCTCTCCTGAGGTTTTTTATCTGAGTGCTATTCTTAATCTCCTCTAACTCAGGTACCAACAACTTTTGCTTAGAAAGTTGTGAACATGCATAAAAATGAAAATAGTCACATTTGTTCCCAAGAAAATTAGAATAAATGAGTATAAATTCCACGTTAGATTATATGGCTTAGGTATCTGCATATATATGTGTGGATACACACACAGAGTGGGCAAAAGTAGGTTTATAGGTGTAATAACAATAAGTAATACCGTATTTAGTAAGTAATAATGCAAGAATAAACTGTTTCACATACAACTCCACAGCTACTTTGCCCACTCCCTGTGTGTGTGTGTGTGTGTGTGTGTGTGTGTGTGTAGAGAGAGAGGAAAAAAGTGGAAGAAGAAGAGGAGAGAGGAAGGTATTTGGAGAGGATAATAAAGATATCATGTAGCTATTAAAGTACATTTTAATGCTGCTTTACAGTTCCATAAAATTAACCTCCACCTTATTTATTTTTACATGATGTTTGAGAAAGACATCATATAAAAGAAAACTAAAAAGACAAATTTTATTTGTCAGGAAATTCACACAATATACAGATGATGTATTATATATCAATAATTGTACATTTGAAACCTATATAATTTTATGAACCAATGTTACCCTAATAAAGTTAATAAAATTTAAATAAGACAATGAGAGTAAACAGAAAGGCTTATGCGTGGGTTTAAGTACTTAGGTTTCTTAAGGACTGACAGAGCTTGTCAAAGATACATGAAAGGACTTGAATTTTTCTTGAATCTATTTGTAAACCTTGGTTTCTTCAGGAAATTCCTGAAATCCATGCCTTAGGTACCAAGCTGAGTTATTAACAGAAAAATCAATTGCTTTAATTTTTTTGGATAGCATTTGTAATGTAAAGTCTTTTCTACTGTGGATAAAGCTGGGGTTGAAAGTATTTCATTGAGTTACATTTGCCCATCATTTTTTAAGGCTTTTTGTAAAAGCAAACACTTTGAAATAACTGTGTTTATTATATATCAGATATGCCTCAAAGAAAAGTAAGTAACTTGAAAAGGTCAGCTGTGGAAAACGGGCCTGCAAGCACCCAGTGTGATGAATTATAACTTCCGCCCCTGTAGATGCAGAGGATAACTCCTTCAATATCTGACAACATGCGCCTTGAAGTTTTCAATTACTCTCAGGAAACCGAACATTTCTCCTTAAAAAAATATTTGACAAGCCTAGCTGAAAAATGTGACTTTGCAGAAGAAAATGCTGTTGGATCATTGGACTGTGTTTGAAAGAACAGCAAAGAGCAGGGTCCTGGCTCCTCACAGCTGAAAAAGGAAGTATTCATGGTATTGAGCCTCTGGGATTGAAGCTGCTGAAGCCCTTGTTCTGGTGTCAAATGACATTTAATGTTAGAAAAACAAAGCAAGGGTCACTATCTCAAATGAGAAAAAAGGCATTTTATAATGTTGCACACTTCAATTTCAAATTATTATAATATATGTATGAATTCCCACATATAAAATTGCATAGTGACAGCATTTAATGAGCTAAGGTTACAGGAGATTTATGGAGTTATAAACAGAGGCATAGACCAATCAGGTAGAGAAGAAATTAGAAAATGGAGGTATCTAACTTAAATTATCAATAACTTAAAACTGAAGTCCCTCCAATGTTATTTCAAAAACTCACTTTTCTCAAAAGCCAACTATTGAGAGATCTTAACAGAATTGTTGTCACATATAATAACCCATAACAACTTTCTAAAACTTAAGTTTCATGTTCTCCTGAGCAAGGAGAATTAGTGGAAGCTGGAATTATCCTCTTATATAAGGAAATATGAGGTCTGTCCAGAAGGTATCCAGCCATGTAATATGAAAAATAGAGACATTTATGGAAGAAGATACAAGAAACATTATACATAGGACAATGATGCCTGAGTCCCCTTCAAAGTAGGCACCTTGGGCCTCACACAGTTCTCCCAATCATGATTCTCCCATTGTATTTTCCTGAATCTCATCTTCAGACTGGTCTGAAGTCTCTTCTCTTTCAAAGGTGATTTTAGTTTTGGAGCTGCTACTTTTGAGGCTTATTTAATCCTGCTCTGGCCACTGTGTGTGTTGGTTGTGGGGCTACCTCAGGGGAACTCAGATGCAGACCAGTGAATCAGCTTGAGGATTTTCCAAGCATACAACAATGGTGCTTGTCATTAAACAGGACAGATGAGTAGTACATATTGATATATCCTATACGTGACAATGCGAGACTTTTTCATTAAGTAACATTGGTAAAGTTTTTAACTCACTTGAAAGTCTGATGGTTTTGCAATAACAAATGTTAAGAATGATAAAAATAGGAGATGCAAACTTTGACTGTCCTTGGAAACATGTTTGGAGCTACAAAGTGATCCACACTTTGGCCAAGGCAGCTGAGTCCTCCATAGGTTGTAATCTCTGCAGTTTAGGGTGAGAGGGAATCCAGAGGATGGGGCTATTGCTTTCCCCCAGGCTGATATCACACAGAGGCAAATGTTATTGGGGGGCCTCTTCTTGGCTCTGGTGCTCTGGGCAGAGGACACTGTGTTGGGATCTATATGCCATGCCCCTCATGGGGAATCTCTACAGCTGAGATATTCTTCTGGAACCTCAGCTGCAGTTTGTGGGTATGGGCCAACTCTCTTCATGTATTCATGTATCTTACCAGTCTCAGTGTGGGATGCTCTGTAAATTCTTGGTAGAAGACTTCTTTTCAGCTAGTTTTCCATTGGCTACTCAGGAGGATTGCTCCACAATTCAGTTGTAACTCCAATTTGGTCCTGAGTGGAGGTGAGGAGGTAAGTGTAGCTTCCACCTACTCCTCCGGTATCTTGGATTCCCTTCCCTCATTTCCATCATATAATACATCTTCATTTAAAATGTTTAGTTTTACAGGTTAGCATTATTAGCAATTACTTAGAGGTCTGTATAGAAGATATTCATCCATGTAATATGAAAGACAGAGACGTTTGCTAGAGAAGATACAATATACAAAAACATTGTACACAAGACAATGATGCCTCAGTTCCCTTCAAAGTGGGTACCTTTGGGTCTCTCATAGTTCTCCCAATGCCATCAACTGCCTCATCATATTTTCCTGAATCTCGTTGATGGTCCGAAATCTCTTCTCTTTCAAAGGTGATTTTAGTTTTGGAAAAAGCCAGAAGTGATAAGGCAGAAAATCTCGGCTGTAGGGGAGCTGTGTCACCAGGGTGATTTGATGTTTCTCAAAAAAACTCTGCATGCACCTGATGCATGAGCAGGCATGTTGTTATAATGAAGCTGCCAATCACCAGTGCCCATAGCTGCAGCCTTCTGAATCATCTGAATAGTTTCCATAGAGGAATATTCAAACCTAAAGTAAATTTGATGGAGATTTGTTGCTCTACGTGCTCAGTCATTTTGAATGTGACAGCCACACAATACACTGACTAATACAGTGAAGTCATCATTGTTCACTCATGCACAGTCTGGCCCACTCTCCTTGGCTGCCAGGTTACATACATCACTGTCATGCGAACCATTCTTGTTATACTAACAATGGCTGGACTTTTTCTGGATAGACCTTGCATACAAGCACTGTTGGTCAAGAGTCTCCTGTTTAGGAGTAATAAATGTGATTTCATTGCATTATTAAGTATTTTAATTGTTAAAAACTATTAAGATATTACTGTTGAAGTAAGAAAAAAATTTTTTCCTCTTCACTTGATATTTGTAGCCAAAATTAACACAAGTAAATGTTGGTTCAGCCCCAGCCATGTGGTTCAGTTAGTTGGAGCATTGTCCCCCACACCAAAAGGTTGATGGTTTTATATCCTGGTCAGGACACATACTTAGGCTGTAGGTTCAATCCCCAATTGGGGTGCACACAGGAGGCAACCAATTGATGTTTCTCACACATTGATGTTTTTTTCTCTCTTTCTCTCTTCCTTTTTAAAATTTAAACATATCCTTGGATGAGGATTAAAAAAATGAATGAATAAAAAGTAAATAATTTTGATTCAATAAAATATGCATTATCTCTTTATAAATGGACCTTTACTGCATAAAAGAAAGAAAAATTGCCATATGAAATTTTTCAGTCATAGTGGGTGAACTCAAAAATAGTCTGTCGTTAAAAGCACATACAATTTTCATCTTGAAGAAGTGTAAAGAAACACTTCAAATCTAACTTCCTGCTTTATTTCTCTGGGTACTATTTTTTGTAACTGACAATTCCAAAAGTGACCTACTTTTCTGGTTGTTGTGAAATAAATGGAAAGCCTTTGCAATAGTGACTGTGAATGCTCTGCTTTTAAAAAAAATCAAGTTAAATTTTATGCTCATGATTTAGATTAATTTCTAACCAGGCAGAAGAGATAAACTATAATACTACACTTGATAAAGTGAAGCAAATGACAATAATGATGTTAATATATACATATAGACTGTGGCCGCAATGTCAGCCACACGTCACACATTTGACAAAGAACACCCAGTGCATGTGAAATTCTTTCCGACTCATTGAAAGCAACTTCAACAATCCTCATTGTAGACTATCTAAATGAGATAATAATATTGAAAGAGGTTTGATTGTTTTGATAAATTTATTTGTTGCATTTAAATTGCATTAAATCAATTTATTCTTGATTTCACTGTTTCTGGTTGTATTTTGCTAGGGGGAGGGGGGAAACAGGAAAAAAGAGGAAGGGTCATCAAGGAACAAATATAAAGGACTCAAGGACAAAGCCAAAGGCGTGTAGAATTGAAGGTGGGAGGTAGGGGGTGGGTGGGTGGGGAAATGAAGACAACTGTACTTGAACAACAATAAAAAAACTAGAAGTTTTAAATTATAAAAGTAAATAAATAAATTGCATTAAACCATATCAAATTGTCCAGCTAAGTTTTGTTTGATTCTGAAAAAGTTGTGAACACATAAACCACCTTTATTTTTATCTCAAAAGATTATACATATATTATAAATATATTATTGGTTTATTTTAATAGAATGACACAGTGTTTTGTGAATAGATTTTTTCAGTCAATATTATATTTGTATCATCCATGTTCTTGTACATAGCTATTGTTGATACATTCTCATTGTGGAGAAATTTTCTGTTGTATAAATTTTTGTCAATTTACTTATCTATTCTACTGTTGATGGGCATTCAGATCACTGAGAGATTGTGCGATAGTGGAAAATTCTATAATGAACTTAATTGTACTTGTTTATTCGCCATATGTATGTGCCTTTCTGTTGAAAATATACCTAAAAGTGGAATTTGTGTGTGATAGTTATACACAAATTCAATTTTAGAAGTTAATGACAAATAATCTCAAAAAATAAATGCTATACTTCATATTTTCAAATGCCTATAATGTATGAGTACCTCTATACATATTCTTTACAGTTTCACTAACATTTGGTACTCACATTCATTTTAATTGTAGGCATTCTGCATTCAATATTTATGGAATGTGTAATGGTATCTTATTGTGGTTTTCATTTCAATTTTCTCAAATCAAAATGTGTTTGTCATCTTTTCATATATTTTTAGCTCTATAGATAGCCTCTTTGTGAAGTTCAAATCTGTTGTTTAGTTTTCTTTAGGGATACCTAGCTTCAAATTACTGATTTGTAGTTTTTTATCTTCTTTAGATGTGAATAGTTATTGCTTAAAGAATGACATTTATCTTCCACTTGGCACTTTCTTTTCACTGTGTACTGGAAACCAATAAGAATAAAAGTCCTTGCTTTTTATATAGTCCAATTTATCAGTCTTTCTTTTATATTTACCATAATTTCGTGTTCAAATATGTTTACTTAACTCAAGTTAATGATGTTATTCTCCTACATTTTAGTAGAATATTTTTTTCTTTTGGAATTACATCAACAGTAGAACTGGAACTGACTCTTGTATATGGTATGAAATAGGTATTAATACAGTTTTTCTATATGGACATGAAATGGTTTTAGAACTTTTTGCAGTGCTAAATTCTTCATAACTCAAATCCTTGAACATAAATTGGTCTTCTTCTAGCCTCTCTAGTCCCTGTCATGTACCTCTCTGACTATCCTTGTGCCCTTAGTATACTGTCTTAATTATTAAAACCTATAATAAAACCAGTAATACCTGGTTCTTTTTTAAAATTTTCTTTAACAATGTCTTGGTTATCGTTGATCCTTTTCATTTCCATATAAATCTTAGAAATTCAGTAAAATATCTGGTAAAAACAAAACAAAACAAAAACATTGCATCAAACCTACAAAACAATCCAAATTTGGAGAGAATTCACGTTAAATAAAACCAATCCAAAGTGCAAGGTATATCATTCTTTTTTATCTTCTTTAAATTCTTACAATAGTGTTTTAAAACGTTTAAAGATACAATGCACAGAAATCTTATACGTTTCATTAGTTTTGTGTGTATTTTTATGCTGTGGTATCAGCATATAAGTGGTATCTTTTCATAAAATGTTTGTGTTTGTTACATGTGTATAAAATATAATTGATTTTTTCTGTAGCACTTATAAGATATCATGTATCTGTCACAATATTTCTTTGCAATCCTATCACTATTTTTTGCTTATCTCATCAGATAGCATCTTCAATACAAGTATGTACTAAAAGTGGGCATTGCAGGCATCCCTTATTTGTTCCTTGATTCAGAGACAAAGTTTTAGCTTTTCATTCATAATGTATGTTTACTCTATGTTTTATTGTTTTGGGATTTTTTTGTTAACTTTATAAGATTAGGTAATTTTCCTTTCTTTCTGTTAACCTATTGTAATTGGTGCTAATTCAATGGCAACATGTCCCCAATGTGGGGTAAAAATGAAGAAGGGAACTTTATCCAGCGCAAAAAACTCAACTGTGACACAGCATGGCTGAGAGAACAGCATGAGTATGGAATAACTAAATAGTGTTACAGCTCACGTGGAAACCAGCACCCATGAGAGATGGCCCTGGGGTAGGGTGTGCTGGGAATGAGGTCTGCCTTTGTTTAGACACCTCTGCTGCCCCTGCTCTGGTGTCCTCCACTCTGACCTGCAGCAGTCTGCTACTCCCCCCCCCGCCCCCCCCCCCCCCNCCCCCTCCCCCCCCCCCCCCCCCCGCCTTGAAACATCTTTGGTGTTCAATCTTTGTTGTCTCAATTCCAGCCAAGGAAAAAGTCTTTGGTCTTTGATGGAAAGTAAAAGTATGTTCTCTGAGCCAGAGGGGAGCTCGCTGCCTCTGCTCCTGTTTGATCTGGTATCATGCAAATGAAGACTCCAAGACTTCCCAGGTTGATTGGTTCAAAAGGCACTGCACTGATTGGTCGGAATGAGAAAACTCTGATTGGTTAGTGAAGATGCTGATGGGACTATAGCTGCACAGCTCCTATTGGATGGGGAAAGTTTTACTGATGAATTGGATTCCAGGAACTCTTTTATAAGGGCTGGCATAGATGGCAAGAAAACAGTGCAGGAATCAAGCAGTTTAATGCTGGCTTCTGCCTGAAGTGTAGTTTGTGAGCGTGTTCCCTGTTTAGAAATGGCTGTTAGGCTCTGTTTTAAATGTGAACTCAGTTAGAAAGCCAGGAGCCCTTCTTGGAAGGTATCTCCTTTCTCATGGTCCACCTTTCTACTTGAATAAGTATATATAGTAAAGAAAGCTGACTAAATACAATTTACTAAGAGTTTTAAAAACTCACTGATGTTAAATTTTATCAGATTCTTTTTCTTAATATATTCAGATCATCATATATTTATTCTTAATTATATCTGTGTTAAAATACACTGGCTGATTTGGGGCTAGGCAATCACCTTTGCTTTTCTGATGTCAATGACCTCTAGCCAAAGACCACCATGAAGACACCTGTACTTTTACAATTTTGATTTACTGTTCCTTTCAGCAAAGAAGAGCCCACACTAAGGAGAACTGCGGGATGTCTTAGTAAGGGGGTGTTAGAAAGACCTTATAGGGTTTGGATAAGTTAGGTGATTTTCCAGGAGTGTTCAAGGAAGCTGGACTTTGTATTGAATATTTTCAGAACATGGGGATGATTTTATGATTAGATATTTTAGTGAAGCTTTTTGGTACAGTAAAAGGAATGGAATAAGACTGAAGCTATCATCGGTACTGGAATAGCAATAACTCATATTAATCAAACTAAGGAAACATTGATCTATTCTGTGGTATGAACAATAATTTTTAAAAAATAACTTTATTGAGGTATAACTGACATATGAAGAGGTATCTATATTTAACGTATACATTAATGAGTTTGGAGATAAGTATCTGTGTGAGACATGCTAATCAATTGATTATTTTTGTCTTGTTTCAGCACGATCTCAGAGTAGACTTATATGATGTTTGTATTCTGTGAAATTACTAGATTTAATAGAGTAAAATAAAAATATAGCCGAGATTGCCAGGATAACTGTTAACAACATCAGGTCTTAGATGATGGTGATGCCAGGCTAGCATCTGAATGGCTATGGTAGCTTTTCTCTTTCTCATTAAAATTAATACAATGCAGTTTGGTTTGCATAGTAGTGGATTGGTTTTGCCTATTTCATTCAGAATTTTTGCATCTTTGTTCATGAGTTACATTGACTCATGGTTTTTAAAATGTTGTCAGATTTTGGTATCATGTTTAATGTTGATTTTTCAAAAATGTGTTTTTAAATTAAAATTTAAAAAAATTGTGAGAAGTTTATGTACAAGTATTGCATATCATCTAAGGGCATTTATTACATCAAAAATATAATTCTCTAATCAATAGTAGGAATACTAGGTTATAATTAATATAATTAATTATGATATCATAGTGGGTTGATAACTATAAGTAAATGTCAATTTGTTTAAAACAATACATTTAACTGTCCTCTATATTAATTTCTGACAAGTTAATCTCATGTATTTCTATTTGCATCAGATATATTCATTTATACATATTTTCATGTACTCTAATTTCAATTATAGTCGCTGTATTTCACCTGACAAAATCTGGAAATACTCTACTATTTACAAAATAGTTAGTTGCATATTAGTCATTTACTCAGTCTGACAAAAAATACCATGACTCTCAAAATTTACTAATAGAAAGATCTAGTATAAAACTAACTTTTAACTATTCTACAGGAGAATAGCCTTCTTACTCAGATATGATCGAATAACTGGGAGAACATAACTGGAGTTCTGTTCACCCCCTGGTGACTGGCTGTGGGTAAGGATATTTTTCAGTTAATCAGGAATAACAGCTAATGTAACCTCATTGTCAGGGCTTTCAGTTAGTTACCAAAGCAACATTAATATATATGTTGGCTGTGACAGTATTACTTTAAAGTCATATAATTTTGATCCAAAAACTGAGGAGCTACTAAAATGATGCTTATAAATACACAATGTCTGTAACATGCCAATTGTGACAGGTCACATTGATCACACACACATACATATACGCACAAGTGAATGTATGTTACACTAGTGAAAACTTAATAAGGTTGGTAAATTATATCCATGACAATTTCCTGGTTATGGTATTTTATTGTTGACAATTATGTAAGATGTTTCTATTGGAGGAAACTAGATGAGGAGTTGTGTATTATTTTCTGCACTAACATGTTAGTCTACAATTATCTTAAAAATTTCAGAGCAAATAAGATTTAATAAGTGAAATTTTATTTAGATAGATGAGACACAAAAATATATAAATGAATTATTTTCAAGTCATAGGAGCAGAAGCATGATAATGACCAGTAATGAAGTTTTCACTCTATGTTCTAATTAATCTGAGCATGCACAGTTAAATGGGTTATTATTATTAATCTAAAAACATGGCTGAAGAAAGCCTTTACACTTCTAAATAACAGTATACTTTCTCATTTTTAAATTATCAATTCAACATCAGAAACAGAAATAAAGCTTTTGTTGCAAAAGGTACTTAAAAAGAAAACTTATGTAGCTTACGGTTATATGACCCTTCAATATTTCATTAGTTTTTATCTAACTAATTGCAGTTACTTCATTTTATTAATTTCATCTTATCAATATTCCATTATTGTTTTTTCCTCTTGTCAATTTTAATAGTATATCCATGTGTCAATTAACATTAGTTTTCCATAAAACAAGAAGAGTGGGTACGAAATTGGCCTTGAGACCCTAAAGTAAATGACAGAGTGTGCAGTCCTTGCATGCACGTTTAAGGGATGGAGGGCTTACTGCAATCACTTGGAATCATTTCCTATTTTCTGTATATTCTTTTAACAAGTGTAGTTATTTTTAAAAAATTCACAGCACAAAGGGACAAAAGAACATGTTTCAGAAAGCAAGTTTACAGAAGTAAACTATGAAAACCAATGGTGTAATAACAAGAGCAGAAGAGGAAAAATGTAGAAAACAAAACTGACCGGCCTTTACTAGAAAGGTAAACCTTCACCAAAGGATTAATGAGAACATCAGAATTTCACACTATGGTAAAAGATGCTCACTGTTGACTTTACATCGTCAAAATTTTAAATTATAATTAGCCACTATTTAAGGAGGCAGGTAAAATATCCTGTTTTGTGCAATGCTTATAATAATGACTTAATTGTACAAAAATAACTTGGTGACTTCTTACTCTCTTTTCACTGTGTGCATTTAGGCACCAGGAAGTCCCAGTTTTTAGGCCATAACAATTTTACTAAGGTAAGCTATGCAGATATTTTCACTCATTTTGAAGAAAAATAAAATAAGTTATGACTTCAATAAGGTAACTCAGCCCAAAAGTTAAAAAACTGGAAATAAAATTATTTACAGATATAAATCTGTAAAATTAAAAATTTCAAATAATTTAATTTTCCCTAATGGAATGGTTCTCTGTTGCTTGAGGTCTCACATTCACTTGTTTTGGGATTAGTATGTGTACGTAAAGTTTAATAACTAAACTCAGTGAAATGTTTTATTCCAGTTATTTCCGGTGATAATGCCTTTAATAAATTCTGGTGGAAACTATGTTTCAATTCATCTTGACTTGTGGTGGTGAAAAGACCCACACTGGAACACTATTTTAGAAAGAGACTGCATGTGCATGATTAGTTTTAAAGTAGAAAGAGATTGCATGTATAGGATTAGTTTTAAAATACAGAGGAAGAGAAAAACTGAAGCAATTCCGTCTGAGGGTGAGGACACATGTATTCAAAGTTCCTGACAATGCACCATTTCCCATAGGTTTTTCTTTGCCTAGGCGTCTGCACTCCATGACAAAAAGCGAAACCGTTATCCTGAGCTTTGCCTCAACCAGCTATGTTGTAAACTGTCTTTTAGGAAGAGGAATGTCATCTCTGGTGAAGTGAGAGAAAGCAATTAGCCTTCCAAAAGCAAAGAGAGTAAGACCAAAGGTTTCACCAAGCTTTTGCTTAGTGAGTTTACTAAGAAATAATTATAAAAAATGAAACAATCCTGGACTGACAAAGGTTTTCCTGCTGAGCATCTAAGTTTCCCAAGTGGGCAAAGGAACCCAGAAGAGTGGTGTCTTGGACCAGAAGATTGATTCTGTAATTCTCCATCTGCACCATGGGCTGTTAGCATGATCACAGTTGTTTCTTTAAAAGCATTATCAAGACAATTACTGACTTTTTTTTACCACTGTATTTACATGTTCATGTTTATCTATACCTAGAGCCTGGAATATTGATAACAAACGGCTTGACATTTTTGCTCTTCTGTGTAGAGTTTCAGGCAGCCAAAGTAAAATCTGATGACACTCAGGAAAATCAAATGATTGCAGCTTTAAATGATATACACAAAAAGGAGGAATCCATAAAGTATGCTTGGCAAAGTGTAAGGGAGTAGAATGGGCTTTTCTTGCTTTAGAAGAAAATATTGTTTTGCTTAATAGGAATGTGCTGTTTTATTTTTCAGTATTGTCAGTGAACTGAACATTATAATCACATGTGTCTATAAGTTGGACTGTGCATGTAAATTATCTAATAGAAAAATATACATTAACACTCTAAATATTAAATGTATTTTAGGGTCTTTAAAAGCTCTAACATATTGCCAATTTTTCTTTCATAATATTTGTCTAATAGATTATTCTAAAGGT
This sequence comes from Sturnira hondurensis, assembly GCF_014824575.4. Lineage (NCBI taxonomy): Eukaryota > Metazoa > Chordata > Mammalia > Chiroptera > Phyllostomidae > Sturnira > Sturnira hondurensis. The sequence continues at coordinate 701,823 of NW_028084977.1, forward strand.
ATAACCAGCTCTCTATATTAGTCACATTAATTTTTTCACCTGAAAATTTCATTTCTATTCTCTTTTAAACTACTAGTTTGCTGCTCAACTTTTCCATACCAACTTGTTAGAAATATATACATTAATCTGTTAGCTATTGGTATGGCCAAAAATTTCATTTGTTTTTTTCTGTAAGATGGCTCTTGGAGTGCTTAGCTGTCTTCAACTCCATTAAAAACAACTTAGTTAGTTTGTATTGTTATAACTGCATTAAAAACACTAAAAACAAAACATTCTTGGCTGTAAAAAAGAAAAAAAATACCCTTGCAACAGTATGTATGGACCTGGAGAATATTATGCTAAGTGAAATAAGCCAGTGAGAGAAAGACGAATACTATATGATTTCATTCATATGTGGAATCTAATGAACAAACTGAACTAAATAACAAGCAAAACAGAGACAGACTCATAGATGGAGAGCAGATGACATCTAGTTGGGGTGGGAGTTAGGTGTGGAGGGGTTACGGAAAAAAGACTCATGTACATGGACAACAGGGTGGTGATCATTAGGGGAGGGAGTATAAGGGGACTAAATGGTAATGGAAAATATAATAAAAAATTATATATTTAAAAAACATCAAAGTTTGTCTCAGCAGAGTATGGTATTTGCCTGTGCTCTTCTCCTTCCAGATCTGACTCTGGTAATGTCAGGGGTGTCCCCATCTAGCTCCCGACAGCCTGTTCAAGGCTACAAGCAGTCCACAGTCTGTGGCTACATCCTTCAGGTTTGGTTGCTTCTGGGCTCGTCCTTGGTACTCTGCCCTGCTGGCTTTTTATCAGCTCAGGGCCCCGGGGGTGAGCCATCTAGTATCCAGCAGCACTGCAGTTACCGCCTCCACCTGCCTTTAAAGGGGCTTCTTTGCCATCGGAGGGTGGGGCCTCTGGATTTCCCCTGGAAGGCAATGCTCAGTCTTAAAAGAAGATTGTGAATGTGTTCCCCTAACCCTGAACCACATGTATTGGTCTGCCCCAGATTATTTTCAATAATGTACAATTTCTAATAAATTAGCTGTCCATTTCACGTGAGGGGCCAATCTGTGTAAGATGGTCAGCTCTTTTTTGCTTGGCACTTATGACAGGTCTGTATAAGAGCTTAGGCTGAGTGCAGCCCTGAATACCCCTTGCTGGACCAATTTCTGATCCCTCTGCCTTGCTGGCCTCAGTGGAATAGGGCCCAAGATTTCAGAGTGGCTTGTTGTTCTGAGACACATTCAAAAAGGGCCCTTTTGGAGTTTCTGTTTCTTTTTCCTATGGATATGCACCCGACAGAAAGTTTTTGAGCCTGGCCTGTCTGTTCCACAGAGCTTCCCAGTTGGATGTGGTGCTTGAAATCCTACAGGAAGTGGGGGCCAGGCCTGCCCGTCCCTTCTGCAGGGGGAGGTGGGTCTGCAAAGAATCTGAGGAGCTCTGCACTTGCCCATCTACTTCCCAGCCTTCTGCCGTAGTGGGAGGCACAGTCCCAAAGTCTCTGTTTTGTGCAGCCCTTGATTTGCTAGCTGTGCTAGGCAGGACCCAGAAATCCCTTCGTTGTTCACCTTTCTGAACTCCCTGCCCAGCTGGATTCATTGGGAACAAACTGTGCTTTCAGTCTGGTCTGTTTGCTGGCAGAGAAGCTGTAGGTCCCCTCAGCTCTGCTTTTAAACAGTCTGTATGTGGCACCTACGCTACGGTACTGGATCACCGTGAGGTTCTCCAAGCACACCTCCTCCCCCAAAAGCAATGTCTTTCACTGCCATAGCTGGCTGCAGCCTGCCAGTGCTTCCAGCATACCCAGGTGCCGCCTCTTGTCATTTTAGGGATAGACTCCCTCTTTGGTGCTATTAGCACTGCAGCTATGGATGTCTGCTCACTGTGTGTGTGTAGCCTGGATCTCCCAGACTCTATATAGCCTCCCAAGTCCAGGTCAAGGTTGGGGATCCCTGTGCAGCCCTAGGAAACCCTGCCTCTGCAGGGGAGGGAGCTACAACGCTGCGATTTCTGACTGGTGCCTCCTCTGCTGTAGGTGCCATGCACAGAGTATTTCCCCTTTAAGTTACAAAATATCCTTAGTGGATGGTGTAAAATAACTTCTGTACTCCTTGGCTTCACAACTTTGTATCACCTAAGATTCCGGTGATTGCTCAGTTTACTTATTGGAAGGTCAGCTGAAAATCTGAATTCCAGGCAAGAGCAAAAGGACTCAGCTTCCACCTTCTCAGTGGCTATTTTAATTCTCAATATTATAAATTTCAAATATGCAACATTGGAACATGATCTTTTAAGCTAAAGATTTCAGGGACTTACTTGAGAGGGTTTGTATCCTAAGGTTCTGACATGAAGTAAATTGTTATTTTTTATTTTAAAAAATCATGCTCTAGTAGGTTTCGTATTAAGTAAAAACACATAAGATATCTTCTTTTAACGCCATGTTTCCTTCGACTTCAGATTTTCCTAGCCCCCTTTATAATTCAGCTTTTCAAAAGTGTGTATAATCATTGTTTTCATTTTATTTTTTTATTGTCTTTTTTTCTTCATCTCCACCCTTCCTACCACTCTTGATGTGGTTTTTTTCAGGCAATCCTCAGTTGTAAGACTTCTCTTCAGGTAGTCTTCACTTAGTTATTCAGGTGGATTGTTCTATATATTAGTTTTAGTTCCAATTTGGTCCTGGGAGGAGGTGAGTGTAACATCCATCTCCTCTGCCTCTATCTTAGATCCCCCTATTTTAACTCTTTTTATATTAGAAATAATGAAAGTAATAATAAGCAGGTTAAATAGTTACATTTTACTACAAATCTTAAACTGAAAGCAACTCTCTCTCTGACCATTGTTTTCCACCTGTCAAGCCCCATTTACAGTGACTACCATCATTTATTTCTGCTGATATTTATCTCTATCTATAACCTGTGTTTAAATATGTTTGGTATGTTTCATATTCACATGCAAGTTCAAAATTATTGCAATAGCTGAATGGAGTTGTACAATCAAAAAGGAACCTTAGCTTTCCATTGCTTAAATAATGTAGGCGAAACATCATTAATGTATGTTAATGCATGTTCTGTGACAGAAAAGGTTTGTCGTCCCTGGAGAAGTGTAAGGACCCCGGCTGTCTTAATACGTTCCTGCCCTCAAGGCAAATATTGATCAAACCCTCAAATATATCACAAATGATTATTTTACATTTCTTCATTTGATAGTGTTGTTTATAATGATGAATTAATTGAAGTCATTGTCTCATCATTAACAGTTGGTGTTTTATTTTTATCTCATGCTTGCCTGAAGGTTCTGCTAAAGGCTACAGGCTAGAGATTGTCTTCAACAAAGACGGATACAGACTCAGAGGGACTGTATCAGGTATCCCTAACCGTTGATCGTTTAAAAAATGGACTTTTGGCTATAGACCTTGGTGTTCAGAGTATCACAGCTTAGACAACGTTCAGACTGCACCACAGTGCAGACTCAGAATTTCCAGGATGCTTGCTACTTGAGAAGTTGGTAGCTTCATGGAGTGAGATTATAGGCAGAATTAATTATATAGAACTAACGGTGCTGATAAACAAGGTGCTACCCATTGTGGTATTTGCTTTGAAATATTTTGTTACACTTTAAAATATTCCATTGTCTGTGTATAGGAAAACTTCTCTCACTCTTTTTCACCTATTTTAAAATCTCAATTTAATAAATTATGTCTCATTCAAACTACAATCGCATATCCTTTAAATGGTAAAATGTCCTCACTGACCCCTTAAACATTCTGGAATACCCTGAATTATTTTTACTTTTTATAGAAATGTAGTTTTTCTCCTATAGTTTCCTTAAGAAATTGTGCTTCTTAATAACTGGGTAAGGAGTGTGTAGTTTGTGAAATGTGTCTCTGTGTGTGTGAATACACACACACATTTCATTTTATTGTATATATATGATAAAACCAGTCCCTCAATTTCTACCTTGAACCAGTCTTGTTCTGCTGAGTTAAAAATGTTTGATACCTAATCATAATATATTAGTATGTGATTCCTTTGAAAAGTTTTAGAAAGTTGTACACATTTTCTGTCTCTCAAAGAAAATTTTTATTTTTGTTGATGGCGTTGGTAAAAATGGAAAGAATGTACGACAGATATTGCCAATATATACTGACAAGGAACATGTAAGAGATGTGTATTTATAGACATACTGTATAAATAATATGCATTTTTATATAATACATATTACATGGTCTTTCTGACACATGAGGGGATCTGGTTCATTTCCCATGCAGCCATCTTTCCTAGAACACTTCCTCTAAACCGGCTTCTCTGGGCCTGTAGCCCAGCTGCCATCACCTTAAGAATTTTCTTTTCCTCTTACTGGAAATAACTCCTTCTTTCCTAGATGCAAAGAATCCTTCTTTCCTAGAACTTCCCTCTTTCATTTTGATGGAGCAAAACAAATAAATCTTCAAGAGGTCCATGAGAACAAGAGAATGGGAAATACTGTTTCCTTGAGAAATGAATACAAAAACATCTATACAAATGCTTTATTTGTAGTTTCATACTATATTCAATATTTTCCTCAGAATTTTAAACCACTTTCTTCTAAATGTTTTAGTAATGATGTCTAATGATTCTGATTCTTTTAAAAATATTTTATGTATTTATTTTTAGAGAGAGGAGAAGGGAAGGGTAAAGAAAGGGGGAACCTTTGATGTGAGAGAGAAACATCTATCAGTCACCAATCCCACAACCCAAGCATGTGCCCTGACCAGGAATCAAACCCATGAACTTTCGCTTGCAGGAAGATGCCCAGTCCACCAACCCATGCCAGCCAGGGCTGATTTTGATTCTTGATTATAGAAAGTCAAATTATTTTTCTCTTTTATGGATTTTCTTTATCCTTATAATGTGTTCTGAAATTTCCTGATCTCTGTGCCTCATGGTGTGTATCTTTTTTAATTAAAAACTTACTGGACAATTTAAATCTATCCTGTCATCCATATGTATAATCTTCCTTACCTCTGGTTTTTCCATAGTGTTACAGAACAGAGGTCCAAGGGGGGCGGGCGATATTTGGCCCACCCAGGGGCACCAAAAACTGTTACAGAACAAACAGACTACCCCCCCACCCCCCACCCCCGCCCCAAGGACAGTATACTAATACTGTCTGAACCACCTATTGGGCTCCTATGTCCACTACCAGAGGAAAGACATCTCTCAATGCCAGAGATTTGTGAAAAGGAAAGGGAATGTTTATTTAATGCTATACAGACTTAAAGTAGTGGCCTAATGTCTTCATTAACATATCAAAGTCCTTTCGGATACCCACAGATGCACACAACGCTCCCTTCTCCCCCTGACCTAATTCAGGGTACTTTAACCCACCAAAATAAGCACATGTCTGTGTTTCAGGCCGCTGGCACCCTCAGCTGTGTCGCCATCCAAGCAGGATCTCTAATTACTCCAAAGCCATGTTGCACCTTCTCATGGCCTACTGGCAAAGAGTTCTTTCACCCTTCTTCCAGGCGAAGTCTCTCCTGCTTCCCAGGCCACTCGGCCAAAGGGAGCACCCCAAAGCCACGTGGTCCTCTTCTACCAAAGCTACAGGGGTCCCCACTCTGTCCAAAACCGCATGGTTCTTCTCTCCACCAGAGCTGCAGAGAGGGTTGGGTTACCACTCTGGCAAAGCCGAGTGCTGGTTCTCTGCTAAAGCCGCATGGTGATTCTCTCTACCCCCAGCTGCGGGGGTCCCCACTCTGTCCAAAAGCACATAGTTCTCTCTCTGCACTGCCACAGCCATGTGGTTCCCTCTCCTTCTCACAAGGCTCTGGGGGGTCCCCCACTCGGGCACAGCCATGTGGTACTCCTCCAGTGGCTGCTGTGTCTGGGTTTTAAATCCCCGTGCCGGTCCTCCTTTGCAGCCCCATTTCTGACTCCTCCTACAATCTGTATACAAGCCAGCATTCCTGTATATATACATCCATAGCTGCAGCGCTACAAGTTTACAAGTTTACTGAGCTGCCATCGTGAGTCTGGGCAGGCATGGCCCCATGGCATGCAGCCAATCATCTCCAAGCTCTCACGCAGGCTCTGTAAGGGGGTGAGGAGGCTAGAAGTTGCCTCCCAGTTACATCTTGGGTGGAAGTCACTCCCTGCTCCCTAGCTCAAAGCATGGCCACAGCTATTTAACATATCTATGAAACCAGTTAAAAGTTATAGATATGTTAAATGACCATTCTAGAGGTTATCTGTGAAACTGTAACTATGCAAAACAGCTTTCAATGTCCCTGCTCCATTTGTCCCTTCCCCCAACTGACACGGGGATGGGGGGTGGGGAGGGTTAAGGGGTGAGGACGTCTTATATATCTTTCTAATATTTCCTGGACACCCTGATTCTGGACCCCATTCCAAATCTCTTTTTATTTGCCCCGCCCCCTCTTGGCTGCACCCTGTTACAATAGCACACATCACTTTCTAATACCCGTTTTCAGTTGCCTGTACAATTTTTGTTTGTCACTCGGTGGTAGACAGTACATTCAACAGGAACAGGGATATTTGGTGTTCCCTCTAATTTTACTCTTAGCTGGAAAAATAGTGGCACTCAATAAATGTGTTAAATGACTGAGTAGCTTCTCACGTGCCTCACTGATTTTATAATTGCCCCCTTAGAATGTATTGTATTTAATTCACAATACATTAAGGCCCTGGCTGGTGTAGCTCAGTGGATTGAGCGCAGGCCTGCGAACCAGAGGATCCCGGTTCGATTCCCAGCCAGGGCACATGCCTGGGTTGCAGGCCAGTTCTCTGCAGGCCAACTCCCAGCAGGGGACACACAAAAGGCAACCACACATTGATGTTTCTCTCCCTCTCTCCTTCCCCTCTAAAGATAAATAAATAAAACTTAAAAAAACAATACATCAATATATTATTTAACAATGCTGAGCAAAAAGATACTATTTCTACATAAAACTCCAGTGAATTCCCATACATCTTAACACTACCTACTACATATTATTCACATAATTATTTACTTGGAAGTTTCCTTTTGCCTGAGTTGGATTTTCTCAAAGGGAATGATTTACATTGTTTCGTATTTAAAAAAAGCTTTTATGTATTTATTTTTAGAGAGAAGATGAGGGAGGGAGAAAGAAAGGGAGAAAAACATCGAGGAGTGGTTACCTCTTGGGTGCCCCAAGCTGGGGACCTAGGGACCCAGAAATATGCCCTGACTGGGAATCAAACTGCCGAACCTCTGGTTCACAGCCTGCACTCAATCCACTGAGCTACACCAGCCAGGGCTGTTTTGTGTGTTTTAAAAGATAACCTAAATATCTGTAACACTGCCAAACGTAAATTTTTCATATTTTTGAAAGAAGAAGCAAAAAGGAATAATTTATACAATTCAACACTTTTAATAACCTTTTCCCTTTAAGTTTCATACTGGTCATAATAATGTTAATTATACAGAACAGAGGATAATTTGACTTATTTACTTACAAAATGCCGTGTGTTATATAATCTTGTGGAATTGGTATGAATTTCTGTTTATTTGAATATGATTTATAGTATGTTGGATCTCAGTAATCACTTTTATTAACTGATGTATTGAATAGAAAGTTTTAATTGAAGAATTTACTTAAATGAACAATTATGTAGTAATTTCATGAGAACAATAGCTGATAGCTGACTTTTTTAAACTCATCAAGTGCCTAGTTTTATCCATGTTACTGGTCCTTACTCTTTAGGATTTGATTAAAGACATTTATTGTCTAGAGAAGTACAGTCTATGTCTGAGTTTTCCAGGTCTCTGAATGTGCCTCTGCCTTAGTCTGTGCCTCCTCTGAAATAGCCTCTTAGACAAATCTGCATGCACGTTGTTTATTGAGGAATGCCCGCAGGGGATTGGGACAGTGAGAAGGGAAGGGAAGGAAGCCAACGAAGAATTATCAGGTAAGTAGCTACCAGGTATCTGGAGCTCAGTCCCTCTGTAGAACTCTGTGGGTCTTTCCACAGGACATCGATTTGCAGACATTTATTAAGCCCTTAGGCAGCATCCCAGATGCTGAAGTCAGAGGTGGGGGTTCCTGGTAGAGAGTTTCTGTGCTGAGCAGATAGATGTAGGCAGGCCCCTGCTGTTGCAGTTCCCTAGAATAGTACCCTCACTTGAACATAGCACTTCAGAGTACTTTTGTTCTATGCAGGCTGCCTTTGTAATTATCAGCTGGGGCCATAGAATCTAAGAAAGAATCCGACCAATGCTTTATTTAGTTTAAGTGGTTTCAAGATGAACATTGACAGGACAGATGAGGTAAGCCTCTTTCTTTCCTGAATAGGGAGTATAAGGTCAGTCTTCTTAACACGACTCCTTTGAGCTTAGTGCGTGCCAGTTTTCCTGAATTTATGTCACCTAGGCACTAGGGAAGGGGTATAGGCACTAGGAAGTTACTTCCTCATGGTTTAATGTTTGCATCCATTGTACTTCAGACAGCTTTTTACTTATAAACTGCTAGGCTATAGAATTACATCATTCTTCCAAATGCTTTACTGTAGTACTTTTTATAAGTGTAGCATATTCATGATAATAATTGTTTTCAGAAAAGCAGATGGTAAGCTCGTCACAGGACTATTCATGTTAACATTTATTTGAAAGATCAAATAAATGTTCATGTATTATTTTCTTGGTTTAGACGCCCCCACAGTTTCTACTCGTTTTTATTCAAAGAAATGTTCCTGTAACATTTTTGTCATTTAAACTACACTGCTTTGAATGTAAAATGACAGAAAAAGAACATATGATAGAAGCACTGTGTCTAAGGAATCTTTATATCCTCCTCAGAGACCTTCCTAATTTTTCCCAAATCAGTGCCATGGTTCCCAAGAGAGCACCTCCTATGTGCTCCATAACATCATCTCAGATCTTGTACATAGCATCTTTGTGTTCCTGCTCTGTAGTTCCCTGGGTCATATCTCTTTTAATCCACAGTTCCAAATGTGTCAGTTTTGCTATTAATAGCCAGTGAAAGTCCCAGAGCCGCTGCTCTTGCTTGGATACTGTCTTGCAGCATTGCTGATTGCCTTCTCCATCTCCGGTTGCTTACGAAAGCTTTGCACCTGTCCTGTCCAATAGGGTAGTCACTAGTCAGGTACAGGTGGGTCTGAAGCACTTGAAATGAGGTCACTGTGAAGGAAACACTATATTTTTGAAACTTTAATTTTAAAACAGGTCATCGATTAAGTTATTGGAAAACGTTTAATTATACGCGGAGCAGCCTGGTTATGCTCTTGTTTTTTTTTACTTGTGCATTTGGAACAAACTAAAGGCAGTTAAGTAATCTCAAAGACATTTTAATATTTAACTTAAGAAGCACCCAAAGTGTAAAATACAGATCAGATTTTGATCTTATTTTGGTGGGTTTTTTTAATGTTGTTGCTGTAAAATTTAACATTACCAACATCGCTACTATTAACATTCTAATGAACAGTGTTGTTTTGCACTCAAGACCTTCCACCTCCTTCTTAGTTTATCTTCTTAATAATGTTCTGATGGGGAAATATAGTTAAAAACAAAATTTGCTGCCAACCTCTCCACAAACATACAAGAGGAATGAAACAGGTTGATTGTTGAATAAGCATGGAATCCGAAGGTGATACACCTCACAGGCAATCTGCTAAAGCGGTTGTAAGAACTGATTCAGAGCTTATAAATAAATGCTATATTTAGATGAATGTTACAGTTTCATTTCAGTGAAAATAAATTCAATGATCGTCACGCTACTTTTTCCTCATTTGATCCTGATATTTATATAACTTCTGGTAAACTATTTGGAAATTAAATTATTCTGTATGAGGCAGTTTAGAAATTCAATCAGAGAAAGCATTCTTTACTTTTCTGAGTAACTAGAAAGCTATTTCATGTATCAAATTATCATCAGTTTCAGCTTTGTACCCAGATGTATTGAGAAAGCTAACGCATCCCAAAACTGAAGTTAAAATAAACCATGATATTATAATGGAAGTGGATTGTGTAATAAAAGCTCTTTATGTACTTATGATTTTCAAAAAATTTCCCAAAATTCCAGCTTCTTTATTCTTCACATACTTTTAATGCAGTTTAATGTTCCAGAATGAATTGAGGTATACCTTTGAACTTCTTTTTTGTTTTTACTGCTGAAACTGTTACAGATGTCCCCATTTTCCCCATCTTTACCTGCCCCCACCCATCCCAATACCCTTCCCTCTAGCCATCACCACACTGTTGACTGTGTCTGTGGGTTATGTGTGTGTATATATATATGTTCTTTGTCTAACCCCATCACCTTTTTTCATACAGTCTGCCCACACTTCTCTCTGACAGCTGTCAGTCTGTTCCATGTGTCTTTATTCCTGTTTCTATTTTGTTCTTTAGATTCCACATATGAGATTGTTACCGAACAGAGGTCTGGGGGCGGGGGGCAATACTTGGCCCACCTAGGGATGCCAGAAAACTGCTACAGAACAACAGGCGTCCCTCCCAAGGATGGTATACTAATACCTACTGGATTTGTCTGTCCGTCGCCAATTGGAAAGACATATCTCAATGCCAGAGATTTGTGAAAAGGAAACTAAATGTTTATTTAATGCTATTCAGGCCTAAACTAGTGGCCCAATGTCCCCATAAAAATATCAAAGTACTTTAAGATACCCACAGATGCCCACAGCGCTTCCTTCTCTCACTGTCCCAACTCCGGGTACCATAAATCAGGAAAAGAGCACACGTTCGTGTTTCCAGTCTGCTGGTATCGTCAGCTGTGTTGACTGTCCAGGTAGGATCTCCAATTAATCCAAAGTCATGCAGCACCTTCCACTGGCAAGAGTTCTTTGTACCAAGTTCCAGTCAAAGTCTCTCCCGCTTTCCAGGCCACTCGGCCAAAGGGAGCACCCCAAAGCCGCGTGGGCCTCTTCTACCAAAGCTACAGGCATCCGCACTCCACCAAAAGCACGCGTCTTTCTTCTTCATCTGGCTGCAGGGATCTCCACTCTGGCAAAGCTGCGTGGTTTTCCCTTTCACCTAGGTAAGAGAGGGTCCTCACTCTGCCAAAACCAGATGGCACTCTCTTTCACCTGGCCAAGAGGGGACTCTTACTCTGTCGAAAGCCACATGGCTCTCTCCTCTCACCTGGGCAAGAGGAGGTCCTCACTCTGCTAAAGCCACATGACTCTCTTTCTGGCTGCAGGGGTCTGGACTCTTCCAAAACAGTGTGGCTCTCTCCTAATGGCTGCCGAATCTGGGTTTAAACCCCCACACCTATCCTCCTTTGCAGCCCCATTTCCGACTCCTCCCACAATCAGTTACACCTGCCAGTATTTCTGTGTTATTACAAGTTTACTGGCCTGCCATCATTAGTCTGGGCAGGTGTGGCCCCATGGCGTGGAGCCAATCAAGTCCAAGCTCTCACACAGGTGCTGTAACTCTGGGGACCAGCCCCCAGTTACATCCTGGGTAGAAGCCACTCCCTTCTCCCTGGCCCAAAATTTGGCCACAGCTATTTAACCTATCTACGAAACCAGTTAAAGGTTATAGATATGTTAAATGACCATTCCAGAGGTTAGCTGTGAAACTGTTGCTATGCAAAACAGCTCTCAATGGCCCTGATCCATTTGTCCCTTCCCGCAACTGACACATGGGGGCGGATGAGGACATCTTAATATTTCCTGGACACCCTGAGCTCTGGACCCCATCCTAAATCCTTTTCTGGGGCTCCCCTCCTGGCTGCGCCCTGTTATAAGAATATATGGTACTTGTCCTTCTCTGACTGGCTTATTTCAACTAACATAATACTCTCCAGGTCCATCCACGCTGTCATGAAAAATAAGATTTCATTCTTTTATTATAGGTATGGAGCATTTCATTGTGTAAATGTACCCAACTTTTTTTTTATACACTCATGAACAAATGGGCATTTGGGCTATTTCCAGATCTTGACTATTGTAAATAACACTGCTATGACCATAGAATCGCACCTATTCTTTCAAATGGTGTTCTGAGGTTCTTAGCATATATTCTCAGAAGTGGAATATCTGGGTCAAAAGACATTTCCATGTTAATTTTTTTAGGAACATCCATATTGTTTTCTACTGTGGCTGCACCAGTTCCCCTTCTTACCAACAGTGCATTAGGGCTCCCCTTTCTCCACAACCTCACAAAAATTGTTTTTTTGTTGATTTGTTGATGATAGCTATTCTGGCATGTGTGAGGTGATATCTCATTGTGATTTTAATTTGCATCTCTCTGATGATTATGACTGTTGAACATTTTTCATATGTTCATATGTCCTCTTTAGAGAAGTGTCTATTTAAGTCCTTTATCCATTTTTAAAAATTGGATTGTTTGTCTTCCTGGTGTTAAGTTGTATAAGTTCTTTGTATATTTTGGATATTAACCCTTTATCAAATGTATTGTTGGAGAACATGTGTTCCCATCAAGCATGCTCCCTTTTCATTTTGTTAATGGTTTCTTTTGCTGTACAGAAAGTTTTAGTCTTGTATAGTCCAATTTGTTTTGTTTTGTTTTTTTCATTTATTCCCCTTGCTTTAGAAGACATATTGGTAAAAACATTCCTGCAAGAGATGCCCAAGATTTTACTGTCTATGCGTTCTTCTCGGATTTTTATAGAGTTGTAGGTAACATTTAAGTCTTTAATCCAATTTGAGTTTACTCTTATGTGTCATGTAAGCTGGTGGTCTAGATTAATTTTTTTGCATGTACCTGTCCAATTTTTCCAATACCATTTATTGGAGAGACTGTCTTTACTCCACTGTATACTTGGCCTCCATTGTCAAATAACTGACTGTATAGTTGGGGATTGATTTTTGGGCTCTCTGTTCTATTCCATTGATCTATATGTATGTTCCTATGCTAGTACTTGTCCATTTTTATTACAATGGCCTTGTAATATAGTTTGTATTAGGTATTGTGATTTCTCTAAGCGTCTACTTCTTTCCCAAAATTGTTGAGATTATTTGGGGTCTCTTTTGGTTCCATATAAATTTTTGAAATATTTGTTCAAGACCTGTGAAATATGGCATGGTTATTTGAATATAAATTGTGTTGCATGTATAGATTGCTTTGGGTAGAATGGACATTTTTAATGATGTTAATTCTTCCAATCCATGAACATGGTATATGCTTCCACTTATTTGTATCTTTCTTAATTTTTTTCTTCTATGTTCTATAGCTTTCTAAATGTAGGTCTTCTACCTTCTTGTTTAAAATTATTCCTAAGTACCTTATTTGTTTATTTTTGTTGTAACGGTACATTGGATCATTTTCTTAATTTCTTTTTCTGTTAGTTCATTACTGGTGTATGGAAATGACACCAATTTCTGAATATTAATTTTGAATCCTGAAAGGTTGCCAAATTCATTTATTAGCTTTGATGGCTTTTTCGTGGAGTCTTTAGTGTTTTCTATGTACAATATCATGTCATCTTTGAGTAACAATAGTTTGTTTCCTCCTTGCTAATTTGGATGCCTTTTATTTCTTTTTCCTGCTTGCTTGCTGTGGCTAGAACTTCCAGGATTATATTGAATAAGGGTGAAAGCAGACATTCCTATCTTTTTCCTGATCTTAAGAAAAATGTTTTTAGTCTGTACTCATTGAGTGTGATGTTGGCTGTGGGTTTGTCATATATGGTCCTTATTACACTGAGGTATGTTTTCTCTATTTCTACTTTGATGAGAGTTTTTATCATTAATGGGAACTGGATTTTACTAAATACCTTTTCTGAATTTATTGATATGATCATGTGATTTTTATCTTTCATTTTTTTATTTGTGTTTATTTGATGTATTATGTATATTGCTTTGTGGATATTGTACCAACTTTGCATCCCTGGAATAAATCACACTTGATCACGGCATATGATCTTTTTAATGTATTGGCAAATCTGGTTTGCTAATATTTTATGGAGGATTTTAGCATCTGTGTTCATCATGGCCATTGGCCTATGATGTTTTTTGTAGTGCCTTTCCCTTGTTTAATAGACTTTAAAATAAATGCGATATTAAGAGACAAAGAAGGTGCATAATGATAAAAGGGGCAATCCAACAAAAACTTATAGCACATAAACATTTATACATAGAATACCTACATAAATAAACAAATCGTGATGGAAATAAAGGGAGAGATTGAGAGTATTACAGTCAAAATAGGGGATTTTAACAACCCACTCATATCAATGGATAGATCTTTCAGAAAGAAAAGTAACAAGGAACTGCTGGCTTTAAATGACACACAAGACCAGCTGGATTTAATTGATATCGTCACAGCATTTTACCCCAAAGCAGCAGATTTTATGTTCTTTTCCAATGCAAATGGAACATATTCTAGGATACACTACATGTTAGGACACAAAACATCTCAATAAATTTAAGAAGATTGACATAGCACGCATCTTTTCAGACCCAAATGGTATAAAACTAGAAATCAACCACAGATAAAAAACACACAAAGACGTGGAGGTTAAATAACATGTTGCTAAATGGTAAGTGGGTTAACGATGAGGTCAAGAAGAAATTAAAAGTTACCTTGAAACAAATAAAAATGAGAACACAATCACCCAAAACCTATGGGATGCAGAGTAAGCATTCTTAAGACAGCAATTCATAGCATTACAGGCCTACCTCAGGAAACAAGAAAAAAACTCAAACAAAAAAAAATCTAACTTTACACTTAAAATAACTGGCAAAAACGCAAACAAAGCATCTAGTAAGTAGAGGGAAGGGAATTATAATGATCTGATCAGACCTAAACAAAATAGAGTCTAAAAAATCAACAATGAAAAAGATCACTGAAAGCAAGAGCTGGTTCTCTCAAAAGATAAATGAGAATGACAAATCTTTATCCAGACTCATCAAGAAAAAAGAGAAAGGATACCAAAAAATGAAATCAGAAATGAAAGAGGAGAAATAACAACTGATTTTGTTACCGAACAAGGGTCTGAGGGGGGGGGCAATACTTGGCCCACCGAGGGATGCCAAAAACTGCTTCAGAAAACAGGGGCCCCTCCCAAGGACAGTATACTAATATGTATTAGGCTCTTCTGTCCGCCGCCAATTGGAAAGACATCTCTCAATGCCAGAGATTTGTGAAAAGGAAACAAAATGTTTATTTAATGCTATTCAGGCCTAATGCCTTCCTTAAAATATTAAAGCCTTTAAGGGTATACACCTACACACATACACAGCGCTCCCTTCTCCCACTGTCCCAGCTCCGGGTACTGTAAATCAGGAAAAGAGCACACGTCCGTTTTTCAGGTCGCTGGCACATGAGCTATGTCACCTGTCTAGGCAGGATCTCCAATTAATCCAAAGTCATGTGGCACCTTCCACTGGCAAGAGTTCTTTGTACCAAGTTCCAGTCAAAGTCTCTCCTGCTTTCCAGGCCACTTGGCCAAAGGGAACACCCCAAAGCCGCATGGGCCTCTTCTACCAAAGCCGCACTCCACCAAAAGCACGCGTCTTTCTTCTTCACCTGGCTGCAGGGATCTCCATTCTGGCAAAGCTGCATGGGCTTCCCTTTCACTTAGGCAAGAGGGGGTCTGCACTCTGCAAAAACCACTTGGCTCTTCCTCCTAATGGCTACAGGGGTCTACATCTTTCCAAAACAGCGTGGCTCTCCCCCTCACCTGGCCAAGACAGGGTCCTCACTCTGCTAAAGCCACATGGCTCTCCCACAGGCACTATCTCAGAGAAGCAGCCCCTAATTACATCCTGGGTAGCAGCCACTCACTTCTCCCTTGCCCAAAACTTGGCCACAGCTATTTAACATATCTATAAAACCAGTTAAAAGTTATAGATATGTTAAATGACCATTCCAGAGGTTAGCTGCAAAACTGTTGCTATGCAAAACAACTCTCAGTGGCCCTGCTTCATAAGTCCCTTCCCCCAACTGATACCTGGTGCGGGGGGGGGGGGGCAGGAGCCGTGAGGACATCTTAATATTTCCTCCAATATCCCTTTACACTTTGAGTTCTGGACACCATTCCAAATCTTTTCTGCACCGCCCCCCCACCCCGCTTGGCTGCACCCTGTATCAATTTCAAAGAAATACAAAGGATTGCAAGAAAATACTATGAACAACAATATTCCAAAGCTAAATCTGAGAGTCAGAGAATCTGAATAGATAGATTACAAGTAGTGAAATTTAAGCAGTAATTAAAAACTTCCAGAAAAAAAAAAGCCCTGGACTAGATAGCTTCACAGCTGAATTTTATCAAACACTCAAATGCCTATTTTTCTCAAAGTATTTCAAAAAAAATTCAAGAGGAAGGAAAACTCCCAAGCTCATTTTATCAGGCCAGCATTATCCTGATGCGGACACTGGTCCAGAGTGTCTGTGTCTTTATGGATGAAATGAGACATTCAGATGGACTACCAAGTCCAGTGGAGGAAAAGGGACAGGATGGCTTTTCTCTCAAAGGGAGCAAAAGCCTCAGCCCTTGCCATGACTGGCCTTTATTGGGTTTCTCTGCACATTACAGGATGGTCCTCATTTACTATTTACAGATTCGCTTCAGGTGGTTACCTTTTACAGAAAACAAAGGAGCCAATGCTGCTAATCACATCACAGAAGAGGGATATTTGCAAATGAAAAGGGCAAAAGTGGTTGAACCAGTTACACTCATCCTTGGAAGGTTTAGCATGGATTTTAGGAAGTTATTTTGCAGTAAATGTTTGCTGTAAACAAAGGGAGGGAGTTTTTAGCAAAAACCAAGACTCAAATTGGTCTAGGTAACAATGCATGCCTGATTCCCCATGGGAGAACCTATCCATGGGTGTGGGTCCTGTGCCTCTTCAGGTGGGAGCTGGGCCCACACCATACAGAATGGTCTCCTACATTATGCTCATTCCAAAACCACATTCCTTGAATTTCTAGTTCACTCAAAACGTTATAAACAGTGAATGATGACTGAATAAGGGTATATTCACTGGTAATTAAGACATGCTCTTTGGCATAAAAACTTTCTATAATAATGAAGAAAAATAACTAGATAGGCAATATAAATGATCACGAACACAATACTGAGGTTAGATTGCCGTCATTGTATCAAGTACTTTGAGAGTACTGAGGATAGAAAAAATTACTCGGTTTAAGGAAAAGTGAAGGTTTCATTGCAAAAATTCCATTTGAATCGAGCTTCCCACGTGGCATTTCTAGCAATATTAAACAGGAGGAGTTGTTAAACAGAGGACTGTTTCGAATCACAAGGAAACAGGAAGCTTGGAGGGTATTTGTAAGAATTATATTGATCATTTTTGCTAACAAAGGATTTCTCTTGTCATTTGCAGTCACAGGGTCCTTTGCTGTGTATCGTCACATCATTGCAGGACGGTTAGCAGCCTCCACCATCTGCACCAGAGGCAGCATCTCTCCAGTTCTGTCACACATAAGTGTCTGCAGAAATTGCCAGGTGCCCACCGAGGGGCGGGGCGGGGGGAGTTTGTCCCCAGTCACAAACCACTGGACCACAGTGCAAAATACTGCATAAATGGTCATGCTGAATTGTATGGATAGACTGAAATAACTAACTTTTAGTGAGTGTCTGCTCTGGCAAGTCATTGACTAAGCACTGTGAATGCATTGTCTTATGTAGTCTTGTCCTTGCCCTTACGAGACTGTTATGGAATCGAAGAATTATATGTCTAATGAATTTCCTAAAACCTCATTTCTAATAAGTCATACATCTTGGCTTCGAACTGTAGTTTTCCTTCGTAATCTGCACATTTGAACTAACATTATGCTCTGTACAGAGCGTGGACCTAGACATCCCTCCCATGGAGCCAGGGAGTTGGCTGTCTCTCTATTTGAGTCTGGGAGGGCTTTATGAAACCCAATATAATATAGAGGAAATGAAGTTTTGCTGATTTCTGGGCCTGCGTCTTGAAGGAAAACTTTTCTTTTGTAATCTCCAGACAGTAAACCCTGGGGTTTTTGTGAACAGTGGCTTTGCATCATTGTGGCTTTATTTGAACAGGAATCTTTTGGAGAGTCAGCTACATCAGTGATTTTCAACTTTTTTCATCGTGTGGCACACATAAACTAATTAGAATTCCGCGACACACCAAAAACATTTTTTTGCTGGCCTGACAAAAAAACTAGGTATAGTTTTGATTTATTCACACAGGATGGCTATCGTTGTGCTGGGTGTTGTCATCTTTTTATTTGGTAATATAAGGGAAAAGAGGTTAGTGTCCTGAATAAATAATCAGATATTGCATATTTTAAAAATTCTTGTGGTACACCATTGTGCTGTGGCACACCAATTCAAAATCACTGAGCTGTTTCTTAGAATGGAGATAGTATTGCATACAAGAAAACCTATTAAAATACTTTTGCAGTTGCTCTAAGCAAAGTTGACATAAGGGAGAAGGAACTTGGAAAACTTTGTGTAGATGATGCCATCATACCTTAAACAGATACAGTGTAGGATTATAAGAGTAGCAAACTTTGATTCAAATTTCCTATTGGCTTTGCACTCGTGAGAACTTGGCTTCGCTTTCTGTATTCTCTGTTTCCCTAGTGACATACGTCTACCTGTATCCCACAGCTATTCTTCCCAAGACTACAGGCATTTGAGGAACAGAAGAATAAATAGTTATGCTTGTATTAAGTTGGGTAGTGGTTAATTAGATGGGAATATTTGTTGTCTTAGGCCTCCTGACTCTTCTTCTTATCCCAAACTGCTCTCCCATGCATTTCCTTACAATGGTTTTGTATCAGGGATATCTTTTGAGCTTTTTATCACCAGAAGGTTAGACATGTCAGTACTAAACTGATCCCTTCTTATAGACAGTTTCTAAGATCTTTTCCACAGAGTTCCCAGGTTCTGGCCTGAACTGAGGACTTATTAAAACAAATGCTTAGACTTGTCTGGTGTGGCTCAGCGGATTGAGCGCCAGCCTGCAAACCGAAGGGTTGCCCATTGATTCCAGTCAGGGCACATGCTGGGTTCCCAGTTGGGGGCATGTGAGAGGCAACCACACATTCATGTTTCTCTGCCTCTCTTTCTCCCTCCATTCCCCTTGCTCTAAAACTAAATAAATAAATAAATGGATAAAATCTTTTAAAAAATGCCTTAAGCACTTTTATTTTTGGCTACTGAAAGCTTTGTTGTTACCATTTGGTCCAATGCATGGGAGAGGGTTCCAGGGTGGTTAAAAGGGTATCTAGTTGTTTCAGGCAAAAGACAGTCACCAGGACAATGCAGAGGGGCCCTCAAAGGCCTCTGGGTTCCAAAGGCTTCCTAGTTACGCTTAAAGGTGAGGCTTTTGAAGAGGTACAAAAAATGGTGCCTGCTAGCAGACTGAGGATAGTTGAGGTAGTTTCCAAGGTGGTGACTGAAAAGAGGATGGAGGTTAGTTGGAAAGAAGGGGTGTCCCTAGGTCTGTTACATCCAAACCCTGTTGAAGCAAGAGACAGATTCCAGGACCGCCGAGAGCATTGCTGCTTTTTCTTGAATTTTTTATAATAGTTTTCAAAATATTATACCTATTTCAATCCAGAATCTCATCTCCCCAGAGGTGGAGAAAACCTTTACAATAAAGTGTTGCCGAATTTCATACATTATATTATATTATATTTAATCTTATGTATGGCATATATAAGATTATATATTATATTATATTATATTATATTATATTATATTATATTATATTATATTATAAAGGGATATATATATATAATTATATACTTTATAATATATATCTTTGATATCCTGTTTTTGTTTCCAAGAGGAATTGCTGAATCATATAGTAGATCTACTTTTAATTTTTAAAGGAAACTCCATACTATTTTCTATAGTGGCTGAATAAATAAATTTGCATTCCTACCAACATTATACAAGGGTCTTTTCTTCTCTTGTCAATGCTTGTTCACCTTGTCTTCTTGATGATGGCCATTCTAATAAGTGTAACATGATATCTCACTGTGGTTTTGATTTGCATTCTCCTAAGGATTAGAGATGTTGAGCCTCTTTTATGTACCTGTTTTCTATTTGTGTCTCTTTTTGGAAAAATATATATTTCCTCTGTCTAGTTTTGAAGTAAATTGTTCTTGCTATTATTGAGTTGTATGAGTTACTCATATAGTTGGGATATTTAATCCTTGTCTGATACATGTTTTATAAAAATTTTCTTTCATTTGTACTTTGCTTTTTCATTTTGTTGATTATTTATTTTGCTGTGCAGAAGCTTTCTCATTTGATGTAATTCTACTTGTTGATTTGTGCTTTTGTTGCTTGTGCTTTCGTGTCAAACCTAAAAAAATAGTTATTGCCAAGACCGGTATGGAGGAACTTCTCTATATTTTCTTCCAAGAGTTTTATGGTATCAGGTCTTATGTTTAAGTCTTTGACACATTTTATCTTTTTGTCAGTGATATACAATAGGAGTTAAATTATATTTTTCTGCAAGTCTTTGTTCAGTTTTTTCTAGTACTGCTTTTCAAGAGACAGTGTTCTCCCCAAATGCTGTTTTTGACTCCGTTGTTAAATGGTTTACCATTTAGTTAACCACACGCACAGAGGGTTAATTCTGGGCTCCCAATCCTATTCCATTTGTCTATGTGTTGTGAGATAGTTACTTTAACACTTAGTTTAAAAAGAGAATGTAGCTCCCTTAATGATGTGGCTCAGTGGATTGAGCACCAGCCTGCTAACCAATGGCTTACAGGTTCAATTCCCCGTCAGGGCACATGCCTGGGGTGCTGGCCGGGTTGCCAGTGAGGGGCATGTGAGAGGCAACCACACATTGATGTTTCTCTCCCTCTCTTCCCTTCTCTCTAAAAATTAAAAAAAACAAAATATTTAAAAAATAAAAAGAGAATATAGAGACTAATAAAAAATCACAGCTTGCCTAAGGTCACAATTTACATACCAGTGTTAAAATTTGAATCCAATCATACTTTATTTCAGGTTTATATTTTTTCTTTTTTAAAACTAACTTTATGATTGTTATGCATTTTGTATATGTAAATGTCAAAGTGATAATGAACAATAGCAACATACCTGCACTGACTCTTAAAATATAATTTTCCATCATTCTATCAATGGCCCAACAAGTTTGTTAGAATGTCGTTTTTTTTTAAAGATTTTATTTATTTGTCTTTAGAGAGGAAGGAAAAGAGAGAAGGAGAGAAACATCAGTGTATGGTTGCCTCTCCTGAGTTCCCTACCGGGAACTGGCCTGCAACCCAGGCATGTGCCCTGACTGGGAATCGAACGGTGATCGTGTGGTTCGAAGGTCCGCGCTCAATCCACTGAGCTACACCAGCCAGGCCAAGAATGTTTTAAATGTAATTCTGTAATAATCCTGAATTTCGGATCCTTATGTAAAATATTTGTTTGTTCCTGACATATTACATAGCTTCGTTGTCCAAAATGACATTCCCAACATTGTCGATTATATTTCATGGATTCATGTTTAGACACTAGTTTCTGGGGTCGCATAAGCACCTTAATCCCATGAGTAAGTGCCCCGTGAGGTGTGTGGTAGCTAAATTCTCAATGATTAAGTATTAGTATGTACAACTACAATCAAACAATTTTTTTCTTCCCAGAAGGCTCTGCTTGCTTTCATTCAAAGATCAAATGGAGACTGTAAATAATTCTGTGCTGTCACTGTTGCCGTTTAACCCTCATTTTTTGATAAGCTCTGTGAAAGCGAGCTCTCAGAATATTTTATTGTATATTTACTGCAACTTTCTAGTCTATAGTGAAAATAGCCTAGCAAATGCCAAATTGCTGTAACTTCTACATTTCAGAAAGACAACTGAATTGATATATTTTTCTCGTGCAAGCCATTGAATAAGGGCTATCTTTCAAATATATTAAATAAAAGCAACAATTACAAAATACTATGTCAACATGATCTCAAGAATATGCGAAGCGTTTGATAAGTGAGTGGCTTGGCTAAAGGTTAGAAACCATTGGTATAAATATGAAAAAGTGAAGTTTTGATATATAGTTAATTTTTGTAAACTATGAAGATTATAATATAATAATATATTCTAGATGGTTAAAAACAGGCAACTTTATAAGTTGTATACTAAGATGTGTGATTCTATAAACAAGTTAAAATTTGTCTACAATATGTTAAACCAGTATACATCTCATTTCATGGAAGCTCTCACTATCAAACACTCTCAACTACTGTGTGTTTTTTTCTACTATGTATACATTGGGATGGCAGTTGAGTTCTAGTTGAAGCATTCAGGATACCACTTAGCCATTAAAAAAAGAAGGAAATCTCACCTTTTGCAACAGCATGAATGGACCTGGAGAATATTATGCTAAGTGAAATGAATCAGAGAAAAACAAGTAACATATTATTTCACTTATGTGTGTAATCTAATAAACAAAATAAACTAACAAAATAAAAACAGGTTGATAGGTACAAAGAATAGACTGATAGTGGTCAGAGGGGTGGAGATTTAGAGGGGGTAGGTGACAAAGGTAAAAGGATCTAGCAAAAATGAAAAAAAATCATAGACACAGACGGCAGTATGATGACCACCAGAATGAATGGGGCCAGGGAGGAACAAGAGCATATAGGGGGTATAAATGATGATGGAAGAAGATTTGACGTGGAAGAAGAACACAAAATACAATTTACAGGAGATGTATATAGAATTGTACACCTTAAACCCATATACTTATATTAAACAATGTCACCCCAATAAATTCAATAAAAAAAGAAAAATTGAGTTGGAGTCATTATAAACTAGAAATGTAAGTATTTTTTTCTCAGAAAACATTATAAAACTATACTGGATTAGCATTAAATAAAAATTAATTTTGCTATGGCTTTTGTCAGCTTGTTTGGGGATATTACCTCCATCTCTGTATTAACACTATAGGCATTGCATTTCTATATGTGACTCTGCCAACACTTGGAAAGTTGAACATACCTCCTAACAGTGATATCTAAGTAAGTAGAATGCTATTTAATATACTGAATAAAACTGTTAGACTGTAACATAGAATTCAGGAAGGTAGTGTAACACACTGAAATGCCTAGTTTTAGTTATACAAGGGGGGATCTCCCCGAACTAAATTTATTAAAATTGTGTATTTATTATTACATGTTTAAACTTAAGTCACCTTCAAAGTACTCTCCATTTGATGCACTACACCTATCAAGACATTTTTGCCACTGCTCAAAACAGTTTTTGATCTCATCAGTTCTGATGCCTTTTAGCACTTCTACTGGTTTTGTTCCACCTCTCCCGCATCTGCAAAATGTTTTTCTTTGAGGACTTTTTCCATCCACAGAAACAAACAAACAAACAAATAGAAACGCTTGGGGCTAGATCATGTGGGGTATGGGAGCCACACAGTTTTTTATCAAAACTGCTGAGCACTCAGTGTGCTGTGGGCAGGTGCAATCATAAATCACCCATCATGAAATGAGCAAACCCATTGAAAGAATCTTCAAAAAACTCACTTAATGCAGCCTCCCACAACGCCACCAGCTGGTGCACTGACACAGATGGGTTCCTAGAACACTCACCTAACAGGGGAAGTCTGTACTCCAAGGTGCCTGCCCTTCAGAAGATAATTTCAGTGTTTTATCCCCCTTGTACATAGATATACATATGTACATTCACACACATATACATATATATTTACATGAAAAAAGTGTAAAGCTACACATTATAACAGTACTTGTCGGTGGACTTTTTCTGGACCAAAACCCCATAGAAACTCCAGGCATAAGGTAAAAATGTAGAAATTAATGAGCTCAATCTAGACAGGCATGGAAAATAATAGATCTAGAAAGACCAAAACAATCTTAAACTTATAACAATGTGGGAGGACTTATAGTCCAATATTTTACCAATCTTAAGGCTATAATGTTCAATGGTGGGTCACAGTGACATAAGGATAGACATATAGAACAATGGAATAGAATAGCATGCCATTTACAAATTAAGTCAAATGTGCTAAGCACATCAGTTGTTACCCATCATCATATAATTCAAGTTGTGTGATAAAACTATAAATAGCAGTGTCATAAGTAACATACTGGCAAGATAAAATATAACATTTACGTTTCATCAGATTTTATATAAACCTTCAAAGGATTATATATATCTATGATCAAAAATACAAAAAAATTTTATCCCTGGTGTGTTACTGGGTAAACGACAGCATGTTTCAAACTAATAATCAGTAATATGTTCCGTCCCGCGGAACAGTCAACGGGGGTCCCGAGTCTACCTGAAACGGATGAATAGGGATGGGAACAAGAGGCGCGGAGAAAGGCAGCAAGACAAAGGATTCTGATCAAGCTGCAAATTTTATTTTGGGCGGGGCTGTTATATAGGGGGCAGGGGAAAAGGGGAGGTGGTCCTGATAGGTTGTCCTGTGCATGCTCACTGCATGCTCTTGGCGACGGTTGGTGGGTGGGCGTGTGATCCGCATCTTAATTGGTAGGTAGTACTCGTGATCAAGGGATGCCTACAAGGGTGGGGGCTACCTGGCTCGGCTGCAGCATCCTGTTTGGGGCTGCCTCAGCCAAGCCCTCCTGGTGCGATTTTCTTGATGGATTGCATTCACCGTCTTTAGGCCCCGACAGTAATAGATGAGTGATATTATACTATAAGTTGGACATGTCATGCATATGAACCTATCATGTTTAAAAGGTTGTTTGTTAAAGTATTAAAAAGGTATATTTAACTTTGAGTGATGAGCTCTCTGAGGCAGCTTTCTTGTTCCTTATAATTTTGGTTTTGCTTACACATTTTAAGCATAAAATATTTTTAATCAGAAGAAATTAGAAAGATTCAATCTGGGTAAAAGTCTAATGCATTAAATGTATTTATTACCTTGATGAAAATAGAGTTTTATTAATATAGAGACTATAGTTTGTTATAAATCAGTGAGAAGCTCTTTGAACCATTTGTGACTGGGCGGAACCAGTGTGTATGACCAGCAGTTACTCAAGAAAGATAGAACTGGGTCAGATTGCACTTGAATTGGCTGGAATCAGTTCAACCAGTCTATTAGCAAAGCAGGCACAAGAAACACTGGGTAAAATTTAAAAGTATCACCTAAGTTGTCTAAGTCAATGTATGTTGGTAAACGGAAGAAAATACTCCATCAAAGGAAAAAGGAGCAATATTTTGGAGAAGTAACTTTTGGAGAAGCATTTTAAAACATCGTAGTTCAGTTTATATCATGTATAAAATTTCTAGTAATTTTTTTAAACCTGAAGTTAGTCATTAATAAAACATACAAAGAAAGAATTAAGGTAACTAAACTTAAAAATAAATTCTGATTAGAAACTCGATGCCCTACTATGAAGCATGCCCACAGCCTCCAGTTCCTCTAAAATCTCTATCTCATTCCTGGGTCTGATGTATATAGAACTTATTTGAGCAAAACTGTTCAATTTTTAGTATAATAAAGTGACTATTTTTATTTAGAGAAAGAACATGCAAATACTCAGTTCTGTTAATTCCATAATGTTTCTTACACGGGAAAATAATAGTAAACTTTTTTGTGTATAAGTCTGTAGAAAAGTGATTTTCCTAGTGATAAATATGTCAAGAGAAATCTAAGAACATACCATTAAGCCCGAGCTTTATTTAAAACACTGTGAAGAGTCTTTAGGAAATTGTACAGAGATGACATAAAAGTGGTCTCAATTTCTGTTTCTTAATTTGAAAAAGAAGTATGATTTGATTTTAGTAAAATATTCAGTAAAATATGCATGTTTAATAAATACTTTGTGATAATGAGTAGATGGAAAGTGAAGGTTCTTAACTCTCCCTTACTCCAGGTAGTCATTTTTAGTCTGAGAAATAGCATTTGAATAAATGGAATAAAAGTCTATAGCCAACATCTGTCCATAAACAAATAATCCATAGACAGGACACTCTGAGTAAGCTGTAAAGAATGTGGAAATACATACATAATTAAGAATATCAATTTAATAAAAATTACTTCAAAAATTGAAGTTCAAATCACATAATTCTTCATATTACATATCTGCTTTCCCCACAGAAATTAAAATAATCTTTCAATGTCCTTCTTTATGCATATATAACACATTTAAACTTCTCATATGTAACACTTTATGTGAAACTATCTACCAGAAAATAGATGAAACTTTTCAAATATGTTTTATGCAAGAAAATAAGAATTCTTATGTTCTCAAATTTCTTTATAGAGACAAATGATAACTGACATTAGCATACTGCAGGGAGTAGCTAAAGCTGTAAGGGGTAAGAAATCTTGTTTGAATTAAAGATGATGTTACAAAATTTTTATTAAGCTCATATTTCATCTATATTCAGAAAACAAGATTAATGTCAGAGCTCTGCTGCTGAATGAAGCTGTCCTAATTAAGTGCAAAATAAGATTAAAATGGATAATAAATGACATTTACTCTTGCCTTTCCTAATCTATGGTCTCTAAAGTATCTGATATATTTCCACCTTAATTCACTAAAGTAAAAGTTATGTCAATAGTATAAATTGAAATGCGGATCTTGCTAACACTTCTTCATTTATCACTGAGTTAAAATTTCCCAACCTATGGCATTGTAAGACAAACAGCAAAATATATGCATTAAAGAACAGAAGATGAAATTAAATGGTCCTTTTAAAGAGAATGGATGGTAATTCTTACCATTGAAATATGAGGAAACTGAACTACTGGCCTTTATTCTTATGTTATCTACTATTTTTGTTGTTTCTAAGTCTCAAGTTATTAGAATAATCACACTTGCTTTTATTCTTCAAGAGAATATGTGTTTTGCTCAATATAAAATATAGTTTACATTTGGGGAAAGTACTGAAAAGCATTTTCTCTCTTTCTAATCAATAAATCTATTTTAGTAACCTTTATATATTGAAAAACCAATTAGCAAAACAAAAGGAAATATGCCCGGTATGGCCAACACACATGGGTTCCCTGCAGTTTCCCCTTTGCTCACCCAGAGGCCCAGGTCACAGTTTTCTCTGGGTGTCAGGGCGCTGGATTTGGGGGTAAGGGCCTTCCTCATTGTGGTTCTGTACAACGTCTAACATAACCTGGCTACTTTCCACAATTAACAGTATCATTTCTTGAAATCATGTCACTGGACAATTTTGCTAAAGAAAAGTACTAAATTATGGCAATTCTTGTTCTAATACATTCGTTGAAAGCTTTTTAATTATATTCCCAAATATTCTTCCAA
The DNA here is from genome assembly GCF_014824575.4 of Sturnira hondurensis. Taxonomy (NCBI): domain Eukaryota; kingdom Metazoa; phylum Chordata; class Mammalia; order Chiroptera; family Phyllostomidae; genus Sturnira; species Sturnira hondurensis. Next base: position 729,035 of record NW_028084977.1, read on the forward strand.
CAAAACAGTCATAATTTCATATTGCCCTATGNTGTCAGGACGCTGGATTTGGGGGTAAGGGCCTTCCTCGTTGTGGTTCTGTACAACGTCTAACATAACCTGGCTACTTTCCACAATTAACAGTATCATTTCTTGAAATCATGTCACTGGACAATTTTGCTAAAGAAAAGTACTAAATTATGGCAATTCTTGTTCTAATACATTCGTTGAAAGCTTTTTAATTATATTCCCAAATATTCTTCCAACAAAACAGTCATAATTTCATATTGCCCTATGCGTATACATCTTTGAGACAGGACTCCAGGGCATTTCAGAAAAATATTAAAAGCACCAAGATTTATGGATAAAGAACCAGAAACACTCATTATTACAGGTTTTTTTAGATTGCAAGGAAAAAGTTCATTTAGATAGTGTTTTTCATTCATGTAAAACAGTAATATAAGGAATCCATACAAACCCATCATTCCCTTGGCAATAAATACATTTCAAAAATACACCTAATATCTTTCTCACTATGTGCTTATTACAAGAGATCCCAATTACACGCCTGTTTTCCAAAAAACTTCTCACCCATCTTTTAAATTCTTGTTCTCATTTACCTTTCACACAAGCAAGTAACCAGAAGAAACACCTGAAATTCTTCTCACCTAAGAGTGGTTCCGAGTAAAGTATCCATCTAGTTCTGGTTTAGAAAATGCAAATGGGATAGAACCATCTTTAAACCAAGCCTATTGTTTTCCTCATCCATTAATTGGTCAGAGGACATGGGTCTGATTGACAGAGATATAGCAAAGTAGTGGTACTCAATATAAATGAGTACCAATATGAATATAAATTCATATAAATGAATCACCTACTTGTGTAATTAACTTGTATCTTCCATGCCGATTGTAGCCTGCTGTCAATCTATCATTTCAATTTTATAATGAAATGTCATCACACACATCATTTTACTGTGTGGTGAGTTATATAAATCCAATTCCTGATGGCAGTATGAGTTGTATACTTATTTTGTACCCTGCAGTCCAAATGGAAAGGCAGGAGATGTTTTAACATCAAATTAGTGGTAGGCAACACAGGATTGGGCCTTACTACAAAACCCCAAAGTCTTCACAGCGATTCTCTATTGAAGTTGCCAGAAACTCCTTAGATCATCTCCATCTGCTCCATACACCCACGACCATCACATATGATAGGAAAATGCACTGTGGATCTCAGAAAAGAATTTCTGATAGATAGTCTTACAAGTTGCCCAGTAAATGATTGAAGCAGCTTGCCTGAATATGCTATTTGTAGCCAGACCTATTCAGAGGCCCAACAACTTGTCTCTCACATTAGAAGATATAAACCAACATGTCTCAGACTTTAAAAACTTTATTGATGATTTTGGCCAAACTTCCACAAGGCATACCCCTCAATCAGGTATACAGAGCATTTGCAACTTCCACATTTTCGGGTCCAATTAGCATATTGCAATGGATCAGCTCAGTGTTGGATCAACTTCTGACTTACTTTTCTTATTTTCTTTACTGATAGGGGACAGAAATATAAAACTATTTTCCAGGCCAAAAGCTTTACATAGTGTTGGAGACTGTGGATTCCCCCATTGAATATCTACATCTGGAATCAAAGCTGCTGTTAGCATCGGCATCTCATAATTAAGCTCAGAATAACCTGCTGTTATTTTCTATGATCATTTAGATTTCTACCCTGGGTGAATAGGTGAGGTATTGTGGGTTGTGGGAGTATGTATTACTACTGCATCTTTTCGGTTCTGCTGGTGCTGCTGAATATCAGGAATATAGCCAAAGCCGTGGCATTGGTTTTGGTTTCCATACTGAAAGGGCGGGGGAGTTCCAGTGGTTTCCATTTGCCCTTCCTGTCATAAAACCCCTTCTACAGGCCATGATGAGACTCAGATCGAGATTCCTCTGTCACTAAGTATTTTAATTTACAATATGCGTGTTGATACTGGTAAAAAATGCAGCTGTCGTCTCACTAAAACAGTATCAGATTGACTAGAGCTGAGACTCCATCCCCTGCCTAAACATCTTCAAGCTTCATTATGAAGTTGGACCACAATGGTGAATAAAGTCTTCAAGTATCACCATCAATTAAGAACCCAAATCAAATAATGCGTAGAAGGGCTAAGAATTTTTCTTTCCAGCAAACTCATTTAAACTAACAGCTGGCTACTAATGCCATGGAATAAGGCTTGTGAAAAGATTCATCTGTAAATGCTTGTGGATTTATTGCACTGTTCTGTTTCAAGCACATGGACACCCCTCCCCCCCGCCACCGTCATTTGAAGGGCTCATCGTCTACTGTCTTTGGTTGAACATGAATTTCTACTTTAGTGGGTTACCTGGGGGTAGGTTATTTTCAGCAGGACTGGAACTTTGCTGCTTATTAGAACCTTAGAACATCTAGTTATGTCATTTCTAGGGGCCCTGTAATTGACTAAATATTATCACAGAGTCTTGCATATCAACACTCTGATCACTATTATTGTATTGGTTGTGCCCATCTGTATCCGCATATAAATTGCATCTACCTGGCTTATACTGTTTTCAGCATCCCGTTCTGACTGAGCTAAGGAAATCCAATTCCACTACAGCATCCCTATCACCATCTTTACCCTACACAAGACATTCACTTTAGAGATTTTCAAGAAGGGTGGCGAGACACCAGTTTTCTTTCAATAGTGACAACTAACACATCTATGTAGGACTGTAGAATTTAAGTCAAAAAACCTGTGCTTTCACTAGTCCGCCACCAATAAACAGATTCATCACTTACGCTTAATTGCTTAATTAGGGATGATTTATATCATGGTACAAGGAAACGTGTGCTCAGGAAAATAATCAGTGGCATAGTCTCTGTGTGTGTGTGTGTGTGTGCGTGTGTGTGTGCAGGTAGAAAGATTTGGGGGTTATTATTTAAAATACAGACCAAATCAATGAAATCTCAATTCTATTTTTCTAGGGCTCTCAGATTGGTGGTTAAAAGCAGGTGCACTATCTGCTTGCACTGACCTTGCTCAAGAATGTCCTAATGTGATCATATTGCACACAAATTAAGAAATGTCATAATGAGGTAATGTTAACTGAGAAACACATTATTTTTGGACACATTTAGGGAATGAAGTTTCCTACTTATTAAATCGTTCCAGATAAAAGAAGTTTGATACCTTTAACACTATACATTTTGATGAATGTTTTTCATAAATATTATCATGTGTTTCTTGCTTTCTTATATAGAGTGTATTGAACACAGTACAGTGTTTTCTCAGGGTTTCTAGCAAGAATGAATAAAGACTGTGGTTCTCAAGTGTGATCCTCAGACCAACAGCAACTGGGAAATTGTTGCAATGCTAATTCTTGGGACCATCCCCAGATCTACTGGTTAGAAACCTCCAAGTAACACGGATGCCCACTGAAGCTGATTGGCAGGGTGGTTTTTGCCTCTGTTAGAAAACAGGCTTTGGAGTCTCCATTCTTGTCTAACCTATACAAAGTCCAAATTCCTCCTATGTAATTACAACTCCATAGAAGTATGAGGATTATATGAGAGACTACATAAAAATCTTAGTATAGTGCTCCACACATAGTAACAGTTTAATAAATGGCAAGATATTATTTTTAATTGCAAACAACAGCAATGTTTAAGTTATATTCCCTATAGCTGTTTTAATCAGATTTTCCCACACTTTTGAAAAACAGTATGTATCCTTATTTAACACATATTTATCTCATTAAAGTCTTCAAATTGTTCCCTCATCAGTTTAAACAAGCAGTGCATATAAATGTAGAACTAGACTTAAAACAACTTTAAGTACTTGCAGGTTTTGGAGCTTACTTCTAGATAGCTAAAGTAGCATGAAATCTTTTTTAAAATATTGTTGTAAAAACTTATTCTATATAGTATACTCAGTTTCATACTTTGGTCTAGTGTTCATTGGGCACATTAGGAAAAAATATATTAAGAGAAGCTTTATTTACAAGTGAGGCATGCTAGTAAAAGAGGGGACCCTAAAACCCCTGGAATTTACTTATAAAAATAGTATATTTATTCTTACATGTTTAAACTTCAGTCACCTTCAAAATACTCTCCATTTGATGCAATACACCTGCTGAGACATTTTTTTCCACTGCTCAAAACCATTTTTAACTCATTGACTCTGACGCCTTTTAGTGCTGCTGTTTTTTGTTTCACCTCTTCACATTGAAAAAATGTTTCCCTCTGAAGACTTTTTTTCATATGAGGAAATAAACAAAAATGTGATTCAGGATGAGATTGGGTGAAGAGGGAGTGTGGGGCATGGGAGTTATGATGTTTTTGTTCAAAAACTGCTGAACACTTAGTGTGGTGTGGTCAGGTAGGTATGCTGGTCAATCATCCACCATGAAATGGGCAAAGGCGATGAAAGAGCCTTCAAAAAAAATTCACTGATGCCAAAAGCAGCCTCTCGCAACAATGCCAGCTGGTACACTGATACACAGATGGATTTCTAGAACACTTACCTAGTGTGGGAAGCCTGTACTGCAAGGGGCCTACCCTCCAGAAGATAATTTCATTTTCTTGGTGGGGGGGTTCCCTCTTTTACAGGGTCTGGCAGATGTAAGGCCTGCTTGAGTGTGGTTGGTAGGGTAATAATATGGGTCTAATAATTTATAGTTTTAATTTGAGCATTTCATCTAAAATGTCACAGGATGTGCTCAGTGTGACATTGTTATGTTACAGAATTACATGATTATGATTTTGTAATAAAATAGGGACACTAATTGTGCCAGACCCTATATATTTATATGAGTATACTTGTGTGGTACGCAAAATTAACAGCCTTCAAAGATTTCCACATCCTAGTGTTGCAATAGAAATATGTGTATACATTTTAATTTATATGGATTCATATACAAATGTGTGTATATGTACACAGTGTATATATGTGTATATGCATTAAAATAATTCATTATATATACAAACATATGCTGCTCTTACATATTGGGTCGGCCGAAAAGTCCATTTAGGTTTTCCATAAAATAAAGGATACATTTTTCATTTTCACTAACTTTATTGATTTGGATATTTTGAGGATGTTGGCTATCTCCTGTGTGGTATGATGTTGATTTGATCTCAGTTAATGTCTCAATTTGATCTCTACCAGATTCAACTGCTCTACCCAATGGTGGAGCATCATCCAGTGAGAAATCTCCAGCATGAAACTTTGCAAACCACTTTCAAGACATTCAATCAGTCACAGCACCTTCTCCATACAATGTGCAAATCTATTTTTGTTTTAGTTGCATTTACCTTTCTTGAAATAATAAAGCATAATGTGCTGAAAATGTTGCATATTTTCTTCTACATCAATATTAAAATGTCTATACAGCAGCCCTGGCTGGTGTAGCTCAGTGGATTGAGCCCAGGCCTGTGAAGCAAAGGATCACCGGTTCGATTCCCAGTCAGGGCACATGCCTGGGTTGCAGGCCAGGTCCCAAGTAGGGGATACATGGGAGGCAACCACACATTGATGTTTCTCTCCCACTCTTTCTCCTTCTCTTCCCCTCTCTCTGAAAATAAATAAATAAAATATTTTAAAAAAATGTTTATACGCCAATTCACCAATTTTGATGTTTTTTTAATGCACACTTCTATGACAGCTCACAATACAATCTGACAAAATTGTTTCTAATAAGTTCAAGACAACTAAACAGTACTAAGCCCATCTTTTTTAAAAAAATATATTTTATTGATTAGACCATTACACTTGTTCTATTCTCCCCCTTCATTCCCCTCCACCCCACACACCCTCTTCCCCACCATTCCCCCCTTTAGTTTATGACCACGTGTCTCAAGTTTTTTAGATTCTATATTTCCCCTACTATTCTTGCCCTCTCCCCTATCTATTTTCTACCTACCGTCTATGCTACTTATTTTCTGTATCTTCTCTCCCCTTCTCCTCCTCCCAATCCCCTGTTGCTAACCCTCCATGTGTTCTTCATTTCTATGGTTCCACTCCTGATCTAGATGTCCTCTTGGTTTGCTTTTGTTTTAGGTGTGGTGGTTAATAACTGTGAGTTTGCTGTCCTTTCACTGTTCATAGTTTTTATCTTCTTTTTCTTAGATAAGTCCCTTTAGCATTTCATATAATAAGGACTTGGTGATGATGAACTCCTTGAATTTAACCTTATCTGAGAAGCACTTTATCTGCCCTTCCATTCTAAATAAAAGCTTTGCTGGATAGAGCAGTCTTGGATGTAGGTCTTTGGATTTCATGACTTGGAATACTTCCTTCCAGCTCCTTCTTGCCTGTAAGACCTCTTTTAAGAAATCCGCTGACAGTCTGATGGGAACTCCTTTGTAGGTAGCTGTGCCCTTATCTCTTGCTGCTTCTTGGATTCTCTCCTTCATTTCAATCTTGGCTAGTGTAATGATGATGTGCCTTGGTGTGTTCCTTCTTGGGTCCAACTTCTTTGGGACTCTCTGAGCTTCCTAGATTTCCTGGAAGTCTATTTCCTTTGCCAGATTGGGGACGTTCTCCTTTATTATTTGTTCAAATAAGTTTTCCACTCGTGGCTGTTTCTTTTCCCCTTCTGGTACCTTTATAATTGGGATGTTGGAATGTTTAAAGATGTCCTGGAGGTTCCTAAGCCTCTCCTCATTTTTTTAAATTCTTTTAACTTCACTTTTTTCTGTTTGGTCGTTTCTTCCTTCCTTCTGGTCCCCCCCACCCCTTGATTTGAGTCCCATTTTCCTTTCCATCACTATTGGTTTCCTGTGCATTTCCCTTCATTTCAATTAGTTTAGCCTTCATATGTTCCTCTAATTTGTGGCTAAAATCAACCAGTTCTGTGAGCATCCTGATCACCGGTGTCTTGAATTGTGCATCTGAGAGGTTCGATATTTCCTGGTCGCTTAGAGTTATCTTCTCTGGGGCTTTGAGTTCTTCTTGAGCCTTGTTTTGGACTGTTCGTGACTGTTACGTACGAGGAGCAGTGCCCTAGGTGTTCACCAGGGCGGGGCAACTCAGTTGCTAGGTTGTGACCCTGTATGTGGGGGTGGGGTCAAAGGAAAGCAATGGCAGCCCCCTCTGCAGCCTCCTGCCACCACCGCCGGGGCCTGCGAGGTCCCCACTGCACTCGAATGTGCGACAGCAGTCAGCCCACGGCCGCTGAGTTCGCTGCTGGGGGCTGCGCGGTCCGTCTCATTGCTCACTCCTCTGCAGGTTTATCTGCACACTGCCCCACGCCCTCACTGGGTCTGCCCAACACGGAGTTGCCTGGGTGCCCGGGGTCTGGAGATATTTCTTGCCAGTCCTCACTCCGCTGCTGGCTGCACCCCTCTTACCGGTCCAGTTGAACGGTTGGTTGTTGTTGGACTTCTGTATAGTTCAATTTTCTGTTCTTTGGCTGTGTCTTTGTTCTCCACACCTTTGCTGTATTCAAACTTGGTTATGGGAGAAGGGACAGTGTTTCCACCTACGCCTCCATCTTGGCAGAAGTCTCCCATCTTTCGTGTGGAAAAAAAACAAATGAACTTTTTGACCAACCCCATATTATATATACATATATGTGTGTATACAAATATATTTTATTTTAACACTTTTCTCAAAAATTAATCATAATGTTTGTATTTTTTCATACATGATTGTTGTGAATATTGCCTGCATATTTAATTTGACCTTACTGATATCAAATTAAATATCAGTAAGGTCAAATTAAATGTGCATGCACAAAGCTTACTATAGTGCAATTTCTTTACCCTTCTTCCCTATCTTGTGAGATTATTCTATATTTTACATATTTTATATGTTACGTTTTGCTCTGAATAGTCCAATGTATCTCAATTTTAAATGGTCTTTTATATAATCCGTTTGTTTCATTTTATTCCTCTTGCATATTTGGGGTACAGGCAAATAATATTTTGCTTTAGCCCAAAACTCTTACTGAAGCATTTTTATATTGCTGGTCTGATGAATATGAAGGATCAAAAACCAAACAAAAAAACCCCACAAAAAACAGAAAGCACTCAACACTTACTATTGTTTTAAATATGAGACTGAGTTTCTGGCTACAGCCATGTATGCTGTATCTACGTCCATATGTTTTACCAGTTAGTTAAATAATTTTAAGATTTACTTCTGTAGTCTTTTTTTTTTTTAAAGAAAGCAGTGATCAATGTCTGACTGGTAACAAAATAAATATATCAGATTAATTTAATTAATTAGTTCTTTGGAAATTAATTTTCTGAGACCCAAATCATTGGCTCTGTTGTTTAAGTTGAGTATCTCCTAACATGCTGGCCAATTACAAGGTAAACAGCATAGTGGTCTAGGTGAGTGAACAGTATTCCATTTGCACTACTTATTTAAAGAACAAAAGAACATCTCTAACCTTCTTCCACCCTGTTCTCTGGCCCGTATAAACTGGGTAATGATCCAGTCATTCTCTTTTTAAACTTTGTAAGGAAAGACTATAAAATTTTAAAGCCATTAGAAAACTCATATATTAAATCATATTATTAAACCCCTGATTAGGGTGTATGTGCATATGTGTGTGTGTTGGTTACATGCTACTAAATGATTAGACACTCTTACATTTAGGATGGCAGTGGAATTATGTCAGAACTGACATAGTATTTCTATGTTAAATTGTTGGATTACTTAAGCAGAATTTGAAATGAATGGTAGTGAGTAACCTTATGAATGCATCTGTGCTTAAGGAGATTTTATTAATATACACCAAAAAATTGAACCGTTAACCCTTAGAATGTGTTCTTATTTAGTATGGTGTTCATTCTGAACAGTGATTTTACAAAAGCTCAATTTTTGGTTTTATTAGTGTATTGCAATTATTTCAAGTGATAATAGTTCTGAACTAGTATATTGTATCCAGGTCTAGCTCTCTATTGCATAATAATTTCAAGGACAATTTAATAAACACCATCACAGCCTCAGCAAATCTTGTTGAGATTTAATTGAATTGTAAAATAATTTTATTAACTGTTCCTGCAGGGTATTTGCTTTTAATTGAAGGGATTAATTTTGTAATCATTAATGTTCACTTTTCTGGATTCATTCTCTTTAGAATATATTACTTGAATAACTTCAGTCCAGTAACAGTGCTTTGTGAATGGGTTTGTCAAAAAAAAAAGGAAAGTTTGCTTTTATTTTAGTTAGCAGACTATCCTTGTGGTGAAGGGGCAGAAGGAGGAGGGAGTTGTGGGCACTATTTGCCATTTTTAACCTAACATATGAAAAAGATATTTGCTTCATAAAACGTTATGGTATTAACTGTGGGGGAAACTTTGTGCACAAGTCCCCCAGTCCACCACAGGTGAAAATAAAACTACCAAGACATGATCTGCTTGGGGAGTAGAGGTGGTCAATCTCTCAGAGGAGAAAGACCAAGAACCTCTTCTTCAATGGCTTTTATTAGGTTGTAATATGCAGGAATAGAGGTAAAGCTCATCAATCAATGTCAGGTGGCAAGGATCAAACAGTAGATAACATTTCAAAGAAATCTGAGGGCTCAGTCTGAGTCAGTGTCTGTCAGGTAAGGGGGTTGCAAAAACTTTGGGATACATACTCATTTCCTGCTCAGACCCTTATGATATGATTGAAAGCACTCTTAGCAAAGCAGATTTCACAGGACTTTACAAATTCTTTCTTATGCCTGATCACCCCAGAACCCACTGTAGCGGGCAAAGGGCTGCACTGCCCTCCCGGTCATAGGTTTTTAGTCATAAGTGAATTAGAGCCAGAAAGTGCTTCTCCCAGACAGAAATGAGGACTCAGGCTATGTCAGGATAGCTGGGGAGCGAGGGTCCATCACTCCCTCTTTGCTGCATCCCCCCGAGTGATCGTGTCTGGCTTAGGTTGCCCCTCCTCTGAGAGGTCGTACCCATCATTGACCAACCAACCAAGCATTGGGGGCCAGAGATGGATGAAGCAGAAACAGCGCTCCTACCAGAGAGATAAGCTTTGTATCCTTAGTGGCTCACAGTTCAAAGGTCGCTCACTCAGCTTTAGCCATGATGGGGCGGGGGTGAGGGGGGTGGGGGGTGGGTTACAGTTCCTGAAACCAGGCAGGGGGATTCCCAACAGTTAACTAATGTACATTGAGGCAGATTTCCTTTCATATTATCTTTATTTCCAATGACCTGATTTCCTGGTCTGAGTATTGACTCACCTTAAATATAGATTCTTAAGGAATGAGTTTGCTCCAGTTAAAGATTATTACCACATGCTTTTAATATGATAAAAGGAAACTTTTATCATGCCTGGTTGTAGGGTGTGAGATTGAGTGCTACAAGAACAAAAAGTGATACAAATTGCTGTAGACACTGACATAAAATATGTTGAGAATAAAGGCACAAATATAAACTCATGCCTCCCTGAAATGAAAGGTACCCTGACATACTTGGAAAGAAAGCCATTATTCAAAGAAATTCTAAATACTGAATTCATTTGTGGACTTTGTAAAAAAAAATTATTTATATTGTTGTGAGTCTTCACATATAATAAATGCAAACATTTTATTATGATATAAGAATAGACATGAATATCTATTTTGATGAATATACATTTTGTTATGATTTTTATGTGGACAACATATTCAATATCCTTCAGAAAAACACCATTCATGTGATCAAAGAAGAACAGTTAAAACAGTAACTTTTTAAATTTATATTATTTTTCAATTATAATTGACAGTAAATGTTTTATTAGTTTCAGGTGAATGGCATAAAGGTTAGACATTTATATGACTTATGAAGGATCCTCTGAGAAGTCTAGTACCCACCTGGCACTGCCCATAATTATTATAGTATTACTGACAATATTCCCTCTGCTCTACTTCACATCTTCGGGACTGTTTTGTGACTGCCAGTTTGTACTTTCTAAGCCCTTCAACTTTTCCCCCAGAATCTCAACACCTTCCCATCTGGCAACCATCAGTTCATCCTCTGTGTCCAGGAGTTTGTTTCTGTTTGGTTTGTTCATTTATTTTGTTTTTTGTATTTCATATATACGTGAAATAATATGGCATATACCTTTTCCTTCCAGATTTATTTCACTTAGCATCATACCTCTAGATCCATCCAGGTTGTTGTGTTTGTAAGCTTTGATTCTTTTTTACCGCTGAGTTTTATTCCTTTATAAACAGGGTAAACTAAAAGTAGGTTTAGAACTATGAATATGTGAAACAAAGTTTACTCTTGTAGTATTACTTATTAATTATTGTATTATTTTCCATTTGAACAACTGTAACACTACTTTGGCCCCACCTTGTATGTGCACGTACAAAGACATGCTTATTGATTTTAGAGAACGAAGGGAAATAAATGTTTACCAGGTGTACCCACCCCCACCCCCACCCCCGGGGATCAAACCTGAACCCACATGCTCTGGTGCATGCGATCACACTCAACCAACTGAGCCCAGACAGAGCTGTGCTATCTCTTTTTTATTCAATTGTCTGTCAGTGAACACTTAGTTTTCTTTTATGTCTTGGTCATTGTGAATATAGGGGTACATATATCTTTTCAAATTAGCATTTGTTTGTTTGTTTTCAGATAAATACCCGGAAACAGGATAGCTAAGTCATATGGTAATTCTAATTTTAAGTCTTTGTGGAAACCCCATACAGCTTTCCACAGTGGCTGCACAAATTTGAAATTCCACCAACAGTGCATATGGGTTCCCATTTCTTCACAACCTGTCAACACTTGTTTGTTGATTTATTGATGATGGCCATTCTGACAGGTGTAAAGTTATACCTTACTGAGCTTTTATTTGCAGTTCTCTGGTGGTTAGTGATGTTGAACATCTTTTCATGTGTCTACTGGTTATCTTTATGTCTTCTCTGGAGAAATGTCTATTCAGGTCTTCTGGCCATTTTAAAAATCAGATTGTCTAGATTGTTTGTCTTTTTGGTATGTCTTGTTTGTCATAAAATGAAATGTCAATTATATGACAATATGAAAAATACAAGAAATGATTAAAACTACAAATCTAGAAAGTTTGTGTCATGAATTACATTGGTGATCTTGGTTAGTTTTTATAACTATCATTAATGTTTATAGCAAAAATATTTATACAATTAAAAAATAGAATTATTTTATATTGTATAATTTTATGAAATGGCATTTGGAAAAAGCCAAAAAGTTAAACTATTGTTAGATAATTTTTAATGTTTGATCTCTCCATCTAGAATATTGTTAGGGATAGGATAATAGATTGAACTTGAGGAATATATCAGTTTAAGTATTTGAAAAATATGGATCCAAGATGGGAGGATATTGAAATGCAGCTGTAAGAATAATTATTTACCTTATAACTATGCAATATTATTGTGTTAAGTTTCGGGTAAAGCTCTAGAAACCTAGTTTTGTATCATGTGAAAATACTTTTAAAGAACGTAAATTTAAAGTAATAAGAGCATTTTAGCAAACAATGCACATGTGCTAAAAATGAGATTGCCAATAAAGTTACAGAGGAAATCGGCTGAACAAGGAAGGTGGCTATTTTTTTAAATCCTCACTCGAGAATATGTTTATTGATTTTAGAGAGAGAAAAAATTGATTGGTTGCCTCCAGCATGTGCTCCAACTAGCAATTGGTTCTACAACCCAGGTATGTGCCCTGACCAGGAATAAAACCTACACCCATTTGGTGCATGGGATGACACCCCAACCACCTGAGCCACCTACCCAGGATGACAGTGGCCGTCTTTAAAGAGCTGGGCATGTCTAGATGTTAATAGGAAAATTTTCTGGTAGTAGCAATAGAAAGTAGTATCAAAGTTGTAGTTACCATGGGCAAATTATTTTTTAAAGATACTGACTAACAAAGATATTTTGATTACTGCCTATGATAACTTAGAGATTATGAAAATCTAATGTATGTTGTATTTATAATACCTGAAACAAAATTCTAACTCACTGGTTTCAAGGAGGATAGATGTTGGAACTTTTGGTGTCATTCACAGGAAATAAATATTACTCTATTCTATTTATTTATTTATTTATCCTCACCAAGGATATTTTTTTTTGGTATTTTCATTATTGATTTTAAAGAGACAGGAAGAGAGAGACAGAGCAAAAGAGAAACATCAGTCAGTTGCCATACATGACCCAACCAAAGATTGGACCCACAATGCAGATAATATGTTCCCTGACCAGTAATCAAACCCGTAACCTTTTGTTGTACAAGATGATACTCCAACCAACTGAGCCACTGGCCAGGGTGAAAAAGTATTATTTTAGATTGTTAAAATGGTTGTCCTCAGTTTTAGAAGACTTTGTTATATTATACTTTTAAATCATTTCTGAATATTAATAGAAACTAAGAAAAGTATTATTCTTATTATCCTTTCTGAATACTAATAGAAACTTCAGAGAAGAAATTATCCATTAAAATTCCTAGCTCATTTTTTCTTTGTTCTAAAGTTGTATAAGAAAATACAAGTAACATTCATGATAAGATCCATTAGCCTCTTTAGTTATTTGCTGAGTTACTACCCATAACTAAAGGATGTAACTTGAGGTTGGATGAAAGAAAAAATCAGGAAATATGCTTCAATTCTTATGTAAAATAAAATTTGTACTTTTTCTGAGATATTATTTGGTACATTTCCATGGTAACTATTTTTATTTTTATCATGATTGTGATTATGGTAGAATGGCATGTACTGAAAGCATTTATTTCATTTAAAACACAATAATAAGAAAATTTGGAAAAATTTAATGAGAACCCTCAGTGGTTTAAGTGAAAGGTAGAATATACCTTTTCTGCCTTAATTATTCTTAACTATTTCCATATTCTAAACTATTTCTCTTAATCACACTGCTTGAGGTCTGATTTCTAGTCTTTTACAGAAGACCCTAACCCTCACATTTATTTTGATTGTTACAAAATTGTTTTTAAAATAATTTGCTTGAAGTACATACAGTCAAACAAATGATTTAAAAATATATGCTGGTGGCTGAAGTTTAATCAAAACTCATTCTATTTATTTCTATGGCATTCCCCTAGAAAGTTTACTGTCCTCTTAAAATGCATACACATGGAGGGGGAAAAAACTGTGAACAACAGGCTTGATTTTTTTTCTCATAGCACTCAAAATGTGCAGTAACAATTCAAAATATGAAAAATAATATTCCTGCTACCTTTTGCTACAGTTTCTCCTGTTCTTAACTACTTTGATTTTATGAATCACTTACACATTCTTATCATCCAATGAATCATTAAAGTGGCCATCTAGCATTTATTCATAGGTATGTAAGAATAAGAGGAGGAAATATTATTTGGGAAGATAAAGTGGGAATATTATTTGGGAAGCATAAGAAATGTGAAATAGAAAACTGAAAATATTATTAGGATTGGTTAGTTTCCATTAAAGAAAGGTTTATTTTTACTAAAAGGAGGATCTTTTCTAAAGAAGTAAAGAGAAACCATGGGTAAAGTTTGGTTATGGAAAATTAAGTTACAGTAAAATTGTAAAATAACTCTAAGCACTTACAGTTTATATATTGGATTTGACTCAAATTATATAAATACAGTGATCTCTTTAAGCTGTTTGTTATTATACATTTATAAAAGTCAGAAACATTAGTGGGTAGAATTCATTAACCCCACATCAAAATCTTGTTTATAACAACTATTTGCTTTTAATCTTTCCTTCCCATGACCTATGGAAGAAAAAAATTCACTTAAAACAAATAAAACTGCAACAACAAAACATAGCCTGCCTCTCTGTTTTCATCCTCTGATGTTTCCAAATCCATCATCCTGAATGGATTTCATTTTATTTATTCAAAATTTCACTTTCTCCTGTAATTGTTCAGAAAGTTCAAGTTTTTGTGCCAGTATTCTCCCCTCTCCATAATACAATAACCTTTAGTCACCTTTCTTATGATAACATATGTAATTTTGAAATACAGTTCTACTTTGTACATTTTTCACCTCCATGGAGAGGACAATATCGTTAATCTTTATATCATCAGTGGTTATGTAGTACCTGACAATTACTATATGATCAATTAGTGTGTCTTGAATGAATAAATTAAACACCGCTACAGTCTTCTTCATGTTTCCCTATACTCAATTTTTCTATGCTACTTTTGAGCTTCATCTCTCAGGTCACAAGTATCAGAGACCTCAAAAGCCATGTGTATCTTTGAACATTACAGAAGTCTCTGTATCACTACTCTGCACTTTAGTCTTTCTTTTCAATCAATTCAAGCACCAGGCTGATTATATTGGTATCTGGGTACTTACCACTATCATAAAAATGTCACCTTGATGGTACTTGTTAATCATACTTTTTTTTCTTTTTAGTTCTAAAAGGTAAATGATAATTGTATATTCCTTTTTCTGCTCTGCCATGTTCTTCTGCATGAAGTCGTTGTTCATCGTCTCAGAGTTGAGGAATCTTGATTACCCAGCCAGATTAATTATATGCAGGAGCTCCTACTCCAGCTGTATCACAACTATGCATCTCTTTGCAGCCTACTTAACTTTTCTTTGTAAGACTATAACTATAATATAAATAATTTATTATAATTCACATCTATTAGGAAGTCATTTGACTATGCTGTATAGAGAAGGACATTAATAGCTGTGAACAGAATCATCTCTGTGGAAGTGTTCGCTTAAACATATTAGGAGTATAAAAGTTCTTTTCTCAAAGAAGCAAAAGCAGTTATTTTCCCCATTTATGAGCAGCATTTAGCTATTCTCATTTTTTTCATTTTTTACTCCCTACCATAGTTTACTTTTCAAAAAGAATTATTGAGTACTTACTCTTACCAATCACTGTGGTAATCAAATGAGTAAGTAAAAAAAGTCTTCAAAGAAGTTATTTTTTAAAAAATGAATAAAACCCATGTGCTGAATGAATTGGTAATATTTATTAGAGTTTCAAATGGGATGTTGACAAAGTTAAATTCCCATTAACCATTCTTTTGACAGTAAGTGAAAATATTTTTCTCTGTAAGTTAGTAAATAGACAAATAAATAATGGTTATACATTTCAGTTTCTTTTGAGACTGGTGAATTAGTAAAATAAATTAAATGGATTTGGGGACTCAATCATGTAGGGCTTTACAAGGAGTATCCAGCCATATAATATGAAATACAGAAACATTTATTCAAGAATATACAAGATACGTCCTGGCTGGTGTAGCTCAGTGGATTGAGCATGGGCTTGCGAACCAGAGGATCGTGGTTCGATTCCCAGTCAGGGCACATGCCTGGGTTGCAGGCCAACTCCCAGCAGGGGACCCACGAAAGGCAACCATACATTGGTGTTTCTCTCCTTCTCCTTCCTCTCTAAAGATAAATAAATAAATTAAATCTTTAAAAAAAAGAATATACAAGATACAAGAAACACTGCATATAGGAAAATGAGGTCTTAATCCCCTTCAAAGTAGGTACTGTGGGACCTCACACAATACTCCCAATTGCCATCACCTGCCTTGCCATGTTTTTCTTAAACTCATGAGTGGTCTGAAATTTCTTCCCTTTCAAAGGTGATTTTAGTTTGGGAAAAGACAGAAGTTACCGGGTGCTAAATCTGGGCTGTGTAGGGGCTGAGTCACCTGGGTGATTTGATGCTTTACCAAAAAGTCTACATGGGATGCAATGCATGAGCAGGCACATTGCCTTGAAGCTGCCATTGCCAGTTGCCCATAGCTGCAGCCTGTGAAGAATCTAAACAGTTTCCATAAGGAATATTCAAGCTTAATGCAAAATTTGATGCAGATTCACTGCTCTACTTGCTCAGTTATTTTGAACATGATAGGCACATAGTACACATGCTCATTCAACAGTGTCTGCCACCCCTACTGACTACTACAATGAAGTCATCATTACTCACATGTGTGCACTCCAGCCTACTCTCCTTGGCTGCCATGTTACATCCATGTCACACAAACCATTCTTACATTAACAATTGTTGTGGACTGCTCTGCCTGGTTCTAGGAATTGTAACTCTACCCCCTGTGGCTAAGGAGGAGTCAGTGACCTTTGGAATGTGAGCCACAGGAGACAAAGCTTGTCTCCAGTAGCAAATGCTGCCTCAGTTTCCTCCCTGCCCCCAAAGCATGGTTGGAAGTCCTTGACGGGTAAGACCCCTCAGAGGAGGGGCAATCTAGGCCAGACAGGATCACTTGGGCAGTCATCATGGAAGGACTCGGGGAGCTGCAACAAAGAGCAATGGACTCTCACTCCCCGGCTTTGGGATAGCCCGAGTCCCCATGTCCTCTGGGAGAAGTGCTTCCTGGCTCTAATCCCCTTAAGCCTGAATACCTAATGGGGAGGGGTGCAGCTCCTTGCCTTGCTAGAGCTTGTCCTGGGGAAAAATCTGGCATCATGAAGACTTCCTGATAAACCTGTGAAATCTGCTCTGCTAAGAGTGCTTTCATTCATATGTTAAGGGTTCAAGCAAGAAACCCTAAAACTCTTCCTGACAGACTCTGACTCAGACTAAGCCCTCAGATTTCTTTGAAATGTTATCTACTGTTTGATCCTTGCCACCCTGTATTCTTGTGTATTACAACCCAATAAAAGACCCTGGAGGAAGGGGCTCAATGCCTTTTTCCCCTGAGAAACTGGCTACTGCTCAAGGCCTTTTTCCTCTGGGAAACTGGCCACCTCTCCTTCCCAAGCAGAGCACATCATGTTTCAGTCATGTTTACTCTCATCCATGGCACACAGGGGGACTTGTGAGGAAAGTTGCCCCCACAAACAATGGCCGGACTTTTTCCAGACAGACCCTGTTGTGCCATATATACATATGTATGTATATATATATATATATGTGTGTGTGTGTGTGTGCATGTGTGTGTGTGCGTATATATATATATATATATATATATATATAATGCAGGGATGATTAAAGAGAGTTTTAAGAAGTCATGAGGTGTTTTCAGAGTTAAGAGTGAACAAGATTGATGATGTGTCTAGGACTTAGGAAGAATAATAGGCTATTACTACCCCTGTCCTGACAAAGCAAGATAAAGCGGCTATTACAGGAACTCTAGGGTACTGAAATCACGGGTCACCCACAGAGCACTGTAGTGTTTGATACAAGTGAGACAACTACTATCTTATGCTTGTTGGCTGTGGGGGAAATTTTGAGGAAATAAATAACAAAACCTCTCTTTTTAGCCCCCCTCAAATCTTCTGCTGAGGCCTCCTCTCAGGCAGCCCATACTGGCAAATAGTCCATAGATAGAGGCGAGCCTCCTGAGTGACACAGCAGGAAGGGGAGGATGGAGAGTTGAGTTAGAGAATCACACAGACATTATTACTATGCACACTTACTTGACAACAAAGGACACATTTCTCATGTTGAAAAAGTTAACTTTTAGATTTGATTGGCAACTACTTGGCCAGTGCTTTGGTTGATGCTTTTGTGCACTGTAGTGCAGTGATGAAAGGTATATAGGGGCTGCTTTACCATAAATCCTGCAATCAATATTTAAAGACATCCTTTTACATTTGAAAACTGTAGCCACTGGAGTTTGGCAAGAGTATGAATAAATCTCCAAAGGACAGTCATTAGATGCAGATAATAACACATTTAATATCATTTTTCTTCAGAAATACATTGGAAAGAGGAATTGAAAGAAAAAAGGAAAAAATATTCATATTAACCATGACTGGATCAATGAATTTAATGTAGAGCCTGAGTCCTTATTTTCTAATTACGTTTAGTCATCTTTTCAGCATTATCGACATGCTACAAATGTGTGGGGAAAGTGCTGTGAGAGCAGTATAGATTGCAACTAACTTTTCTGTTTAAAATAAAAATATGATGTGGTAATGGTTTTTGAAAGTTCACTTTCTGGAGAAAGAAAATTTAATATCATTTTAAATTTTTTAAAATAACAATATCTCGTTCTTGCTATCTGGATATTTTTAATCATATTGGTTCTAATTTTTAGAATAAACAGAACTGAAAGGACTTGGCGATATTTTCAGGCTCAGTTGCTGTTTGGTCACTTAAAGCATTGTCTGTACAAGTAGAGCCCACAGGCCAGATACCGTCCACAGCCACTTGTTTTTGTAAAGAGTATTTTCCTGGAACACAGCCACAGTCATTCATTTACATACCAACTGTGACTGCTTCCATGCCGCGATGGCAGAGTTGAGCACTTGTGACAAACAGACACGGTATGGCCCTCAGTCCTAAAAAAGTTCCTGGTTATCAAAACAAGGGCGGCTCAGGCTACATCTTCAAGACTTCGGTTCCATGGATAAAGGCAAGGGAATCCAGACTGACAATTGCAGAGCTATCTTAGAGCTTTCAATCACATCCAGATCACATTCAGAATTCTGATTTTAATTTTGAACAGCAATGGTTTTATTGCTGACCCACCACAACCTGACGCATTAATAACTATTTTATAATTGATAGGAGTCCTAGCTGGGTCAAAAAATATTGTTCAAATGATTTATTTTAAGAATGAAGCCTTATGTATAACACATTTACTGGTAGTTTATTCTTGAATCTACCTTTGACTGATATAGGTACTAGTAACTGGGAATATACAAGTGTTACATAAGCCCATTCACAGTGATCCTTACAGTCTGCTTGGGGATGTTGAGGCATGGTGGGTAATGAGAGTGAGGAAAAGTGTTCGTTGTTAAGTTTTCAAAGAGAATGGCTTTTAATTATGGTTCAGGCTTTTTTCAGTGTGTAGGTAGTGTTGTACACGTTTCAAGAACATATATAATTCTTTAGAGTGAAGCCATTGGTAAGATCCAATATTGGGAAAATTTTCTACATCCATGATTTGTTGAAATCCCGTGTCAACTTGACTGGGCCATGGGATATACAGATATTTGGTCAGACATGGTTTTATTTATAGATATCTTCCATTGTTTTTTTTTTCTGGAGAACCATAGTATGGTTCTACCATACAGTTAATGGCATTTTGTTTTTGAATGTGTTAGATATGATTAATGTGTACCACTAACTTGTTGTTTCATATTGCAGTTATTCTGAGAGAAGGCGGAGAGGAAACTAAGACCAAAGTTAGTTTAAAGCTGCTCCCTCGTAGGAAAACTCATCTTAGCAGTATGGAGACACTGTGTTCCCTGTGGCCAATGTGAAACACAAGTAGAGAAAACAATGTCCTGGTTGTAACTAACTCCTTCTGCAGCATCATAGAATTTGTGATGGAGTTGAGCTTATTTCTTAGATATTTAGACAAAATAATTATGTTTAAATTTAAAAAATCTATACCATTTAGGCATTATGCCCAGTATATATTTTTTGAAAAAAATTAGGAGGCAATTGCTGATTTCCCAGATTACCTGTCCCTACTTCTTATTTTCCTACTCATAGTAAAACTATTTTTCTATATTTCTGTATCTTCTCTTTAATATTGTGCCTGCTTATTAATTAAAGTGCGATCAACCATTAAAAAATAATTACAAATTAAAAATCCACATCATTTAGGCTGACAGAAATATCCATAATAAAATAATACTCTCAGTTTGCTAGCATATATATGAAAGAAAGAAGTGAAATAAGGCATTATTTCATATAATTTATAATAGTGGTAACTTTAATATAGAAAAAACTACATATTCAAACTACTAGACTAGGAAAGGTGGTTACTCATTTCTTATTCTATAACTACCTTTAGTTCATTTTGAATATAAGGTGGGCAAAGTATATTTACAGTTGTTTGTATAAAAATAATGCAATAATTAATAAATAATAATACAAGAATAGACTCTTGTGTTTCACATATTCACAACTGTAAATCTACTTTTGCCCCTCTCTGTATGTAAAAATAGACAAATCACAGAAACATTGAAATCTTGTTTTTTACAACATAATTCCACATGTGAACAATTCTTGACTCTCTGTGACTTTGAATAGCTAATATCTATTGGTTTTTATTATAACTACTAAAATTGTTGATAATCAGTTTAACAGTGCAAGTGGCAATTGACTGCATATGTACTATTTTGTACTCTTCCTTTTTACTAGATTATATTTTCGGTTAACTTAATCACTTTAAAATTAAACCAATTTGCATGTTAAGTTTTTTAGAACTAATATTGTACTGGGAAAACTTGGTTTCTTCTGTCTTGCTCTTTTCCTTTTTTTTCTTTTTACATATTTATTTACTATAGATGATACAACATATTATATTAATTTCTCAAAATATATTTTAAAGGTTTTATTTCTTTATATTTTAGAGAGAGGAAGGGAGGGAGAAGGAGATGGAGAGAAACATCAGTGTGTGGTTGCCTCTCATGCACCCTCTTTGGGGACAAGGCCCACAACTCAGGCATGTGCCCTGACTGGGAATTGAACTGGCAACCCTTTAGATTGCAGGCCAGCACTCAGTCTGCTGAGCCACACCAGCCAGGGCAACAATGTTATATTAATTTTTGATGTACAAGATAGTGATTCAACATTTTTATCTTAAGATGTGCCCACCACACTATGTCCAGAAATCATCTGTCACCATGCAAAGTTATCACACTATTATTGACTATAATTGTTCAAGTACAGTTGTCTCCATTTCCTCCCACCAACTCAGTAACATTGTGAAAGTTGCCTAAAATCTCTGGGCTCAGCTTCCTCATCTGTAAAATAAGGGAAATAGACAAGGTGATCTCTAGGGTCTCTTCCAATCTGAAATTCTACTTCTTTAATGTAAAGTATTTTTATGCCTAATTTGTTAAGTTTTGGCCTCTACTGATCAAATAATGCCAGATAATGATAAAATATGAGCATTATCTTAAACCTAAATCAAGGTAAATACATTTTTATGCACCCAAACTGATAATTCAATGCAGAGTGGCCTTAATTATCTGAAAGTCTCTTTGAGAATATTACATTCACATGCTGCATTAGAGTAGCAGATGCTTCATTTCTCAATTTTGCCTTATGTGGCCACTTCTTAAAATGTAGGTTCTGTTGGTTCATTATGTGTAGATTCATATACAACAGAACAAAACGAATGCTGTACCACTGGATACTCATCAGCAGGCATTCTTTTCATTTTTCAGGTTATTGTGATGTATGTGCCAACTTGTAGTTACATACCTTACTAAAATATGTACCCACTGCCACCTCACTATATTTTTCACCATCCTGCTATTGAGGATCCTGCTATTCCATTTTTATGGCACAAGAAAAAACTATATTTTTGAATCTTAAAATTTTCTGAAAATAACAAGAAGCAAGAAAATTAGCATAAAAATCAATTATTGAGAAAAGACTGCTTGCTGAGCTCTAAACCAAGAATGGGGTACAAGTAGGGTACATGCAAGTTCTCTCGATTGGCAAAATGACACTCACAAAGGTAATCACACACCCTCACTCACACTCACAAACTTCCCAATTGCCTTCATTCAGACTGAAGGTATGCATTTTAGAACAATGCAAATATACAGACTATTTTCAGAAAATTTTGTGAAGATGGAATGTCTCTTCTTAATACTTGGAAGAGTTTTGCTTTTCCAGGAAAACCCTAACATCCTCCAGTCTGCTGTGATGATTAGTTCCAGAAGAATTCTTCTGATCAATTCCTTCAGAATTTCTACATAGACTATCATATCATGTGACAGCAAGCATAGTTGTATGTTCTCCTACCCAATCTGTGTTCCTTTTATTTCCATTTTTAAGCCTTATTGCATTAGCAAGAACTTGCAGTAAAATGTGCAATAGTGATGAGAGAGTGTATTCCTGCATTGTATCTTATCTTTGTGGAAAAGTTTTGTATATCTGACCTTTGAGTATAATGTCAAATGTAAGGCTTTTGTTTGTTTCTTTGTTTTAGATGGCATTTATCCAGTTGAGAAAGTTGCCCTCTATTCCTAGTTTTCTAGAAGATTTTTGTCATGATGGGTATTGTTTTTTGCCAAATATTTTTTCTGCATATATTGAGATGATAATGTAATTTTTCCTTTTAGCCCATTGATGGGATGGATTACATAAATTGATTTTTAAATGTTGAACAAGCCTTGCTATTCTGAAAAAAAATCCTACTTGGTTGTGATATATAATTCTTCTTAGAACATGTGCTGCTACGGGGAGAACACTGTATAATTTTTTGTACTTTATTGGATTCCATTTGTTAATATTTCATTGAAGATTTTTGCATCCATGCTCATGAGATATATTGATCTTTACTTTTCTCTTCTTGTAATGTGCAGTCTATTTCTGATACTAGGATAATAATGACCTCATAGAATAAATAGAAAGTATTCCCTCTGCTTTTATACTCTGAAAGAGATTGAGGAGAATTGGTATACTTTTTTTATTAAATGTTTGGTTGAATTCACTTATGGTTTTATTTGGACATTGTGCTTTTTCTTTTTGAAGATTTTTAATTATTAATTTAATTTTTTAAAGATTTTATTTATTTATTTTCTAAGAAAAGAGAGAAGGGAAAAAAGGGAGAAAGATAGGGAGAGAATCATCAATGTGTGCTTGTCTCTTTTGTGCTCCCTACTGGGGACCTGGCCCACAACCCAGGCATGTGCCCTGACTGGGAATCAAACTGGTGACCCTTTGGTTTGTAGGATGGTACTCAATCCACTGAACCACACCAGCCAGGGTGAAACAAGCCTTTTCAAATCATTGATTTCTCATGTGTTTTTTTTCACATTGTGTCTTTCAAAGAATTGGTCTATTTTGACTATGTTATCACATTTTGGGGCACAGTGTTGTATTTACATTATCTTTTTTTATTTTCTTGGGACCCGTAGTGATGTCCCTCTTTCATTTCTGATGTTATTAATTTGTGTCCTCTTTTTTCTTTTTGGTATCACTAAAGTCTTGTTGCTTTTATTCCTCTTTTTAAAGCACTAGTTTCAGCTTCATTGATTTTCTCTATTGATTTTGTGTTTTCATCGATTTCTGCTTTAATTGTTATTTATTTTCTTCTGATTTCTTTGGATTTAGTTGCCCTTATTTTTCTAGTACCCTAAGGTAAAAACTTAGATTATTTATTTCACAACTTTATTTTTACTCATGTATTTGCTTAGCACTATAAATTTTTTCCCTACTCACCACATCTCAGACATGTTGATTACCTGTGTTTTTATTCTTCAGTTCAAAATAATTTAAACTTCTGAAATTTTTTCTTTGACCTATGTGTTACACAGATATGTATAATTCAATCTTTACATATTTGGGGATTTTTCTGTTGTCTTTCTATTGTTGATTTCTTATTTAATTCCACTGTAGTCTGAAAGTAGAAATTATATCATTAATTTGATTTTGGATTTGTTGTGTTGTCTTTCATGGTCTATAATGAGGTCTATTATGGTGATATTCCAGGTAAACTCAAGAAAAACTGAACTCTGCTTCTGATGAATGATATAGTCTATGGATACCAATTATATCCAATGAGTGAATGGAATTGTTGAGTTTAACTAGATCCTTATTGATTTCAAGCTCATATATAGTAGATTGATCTATTACTTGTTTAGTTCTATCAGTTTTTGCCTCAAGTAGTTTGATGACCTCTTTTTAGGTGCATACATATTCAGATTTGATCCCTTTGTTATTTTGTAGTGCCTTTTTTAAATCTCAATTTAACTTACGTTGTAGTTTGCTGTGTCTGAAGTTAACATAGCTACTCCTTCTTTATTTGGATTGTTAGCATAATATGAGGGGGGACAAAAAAGAACAGATTTATCTTCTGGAGGGTGGTCCCCATGTAGTACAGGCTTCCCCCACTTAGGTGAGTATTATAGAATCCCAACTGCATGAATGTATTGTGGCAGCTAGTATTGTTGTGAGGGGCTGTGTTTGGCTTCAGTTTTGTTTTTTTTAAGATTCTTTCAACATGTCTGTCCATTTCGTGACAGGTAATTCAAAAGCATATGTGCTCATAGTACGCTGAGTGTTCAGTATTTTTTACCAAAAATGGCATAACCCCTGTGCCCTACCCTCTTTAGTCACCCGATCTCACCACCAGTGACTTTGTTTGTTCCCCACAGTGAAAAAAATTTCTCAAAGGGAAACATTTTGTTGATGTGGAAGGGGTGACACAAAAAAACAGCTGAAGCGCTAAAAGGCATCAAAATTGACTAGTTCAAAAACTGTTTTGAGCAGTGGAAAAAACGTCTTGATAGGTCCATTGCATCAAATGGAGAGTAGTTTGAAGGAACTGAAGTTTAAACATGTAAAAATAAATACACAATTTTTATAAACAAAATTCATTTTTGGGGGGGCCCATCGTTTGGTTTTTCTATTTACAACTAATTTAGATGTGTTTATATTTAAAGTTGTTTTCAGCCTTACAGCATAGTGGTTAGATAATCATATCTTTTTACAGTGTTCTTCCTGATATTTCCAGTAACCATTTCACACCATACCTAGTTATTACAGTATTATTGGCTATATTTCCTATGCTACACTTTATATCTCCATAACTATTTTGTAACTACCAATTTGTGCCTATTAATCCCTTCACCTTTTTCACCCACTCCCCCAAATCACCTTTCATTAGCAAAC
Organism: Sturnira hondurensis; assembly: GCF_014824575.4. NCBI lineage: Eukaryota > Metazoa > Chordata > Mammalia > Chiroptera > Phyllostomidae > Sturnira > Sturnira hondurensis. Next base: position 754,539 of record NW_028084977.1, read on the forward strand.
CATCTGTCTATTCCCTGATTCTGTTTCAATTTTGTTTGTTCAGTTATTTTATTTTCTAGATTTCACATATAAATTAGAATATTATGGTATTTGTTTTTCTCTGACTGACTTATTTCATTTAACAGAATACCCTGTAGGTCCATCCATGTGGTTGCAAATAATATTTCATTGTCTTTTTATAGCCAAGGAAAATTCCATATATATGTATGTATGTATGTATGTATACACACACACACACACACACACATATATATATAATCTCTTCTTTCTCCAATTGTCTACCACTAGATGCCTAGGTTACTTTTATATCTTGGCTATTACTGATAACACTGCAATGAACATAGGGATGCATATATCTTTTCAAATGAATATTTTGAATTTCTTTGTATAAGTAACTAGAAGTTGAATTGCTGGGTCATGTGGTAGTTCTTCTTTTAATTTTTTGGAAACTGTATTTTTTCTCATAGTGACTGCACAAATTTACAATCCCACCAGCAGTGCATGAGGGTTCCCTGTTCTCCACATCTTCACCAACACCTGTTTGTTGACTTACTAATGACAGCTATTCTTACAGGTCTGTGGTGAGATTTCATCGTAGCTTTAATTTAATTTTTCTGATATTTAGTGACATGAAGTATCTTTTTGTACATCTATTGGCCATCTGCATGTCCTCTTTGAAGAAGTGTCCATTCACACCCTCTGCCCATTTCATAAACTGGATTGTTTGTATTTTTGGGTGTTACTTGTATGAGCTGTTATATATTTTAGATATAAACTCATGTTCAGATGTATCATTGATGAATATCTTCTGTATTCAGTACATTGTGTTTTTGTCTTGCTGATGATTTTCTTTGCTGTACAGAAACTTTGTAGTTGCATATAGTCATGTTTGTTTATTTTTCTTTTGTTTCCCTTGTCCAAGTAGGTATGTCAGAAAAAAAAAATTGGGATGAGAAATGCCTGCAATTTTACTCCTTATTTTCTCATAAGATTTTGTGGTTTTGAGTCTAACATTTAAGTCTTTAGTTTATTTTCAGTTTATTCCTGTGTATAGTGTAAGAAAATGGTTTTGTTTCATTTTTTACATGTATCTGTTCAACTTTCCTAACACTGTTTTTTGAATAGACATGTTTAGCTCATTGTACGTTCTTACCTTCTTTGTCAAATATTAGTTGGCCATATTGTCATGGATTTATGTTTGAGTTTTCTATTCTGTTTCACCAATCTATATGTCTATTTTAATTCCAAGACTGTGCTATTTTGATTACTATGGCATTGTAGTATAGTTTGATACCATGTAGTTAATACCTTCAATTTTGATCTTCTTTTTCAAGATTGCTATGGATTTGGTGGGTCATTTTTGGTTTCATATAAAGTTTTTGATTAGGTGGTCTAGTTCAGTGAAATATGTCAGTGGCATTGTCATAGGAATTTCATTGAATCTATAGATTGCTTTGGGTTTTACAGACATTTTAATGATGTTAATGCTTTCTATTCATAAGCATGGTATATGCTTTCATTTATTTGTATCTTTTTCAATTTCTTTCTTTAACAACATAATTTTTTTTGAAGTACAGGTATTTTACCTCCTTGGTTAAATGGTATTCCTTGCTATTTTATTTTTGATGCTATGGTAAATATAATTACTTCTTGTTTTTCCTTTCTGACAGTTTATTATTGGTGTATAAAAATATAACTGGGTTATGAATATTTCTTTTGTTTCCTACTGCTTTACTGAATTCATTTGTCAGTCCTTGTAGTTTTTTGGTAGAGTCTAGGGTTCTCTGTATAGAGTGTCATGTCATCTGCAAATAATGACAGTTTTATTTCTTCCTTTGCAATTTTGATGCCTTTTATTTTTTTCTTGCCTACTTGTTGTGGCTAGGACTTATAGTTCTATGTTGAATAAGAGTGTCAAAAGTAGATGTCCCTGTCTTATTCCTAATATTAAGGCAAGCACTTTTAGTTTTTGCCTACTGAATATGATGTTGGCCATGGGTTTGTCATATATGGCCTTTATTATGTTGAGGCATATTCCCTTAATTCTTTCTTTGCTGAGCATTTTTATCATGAATGGGTGCCAGATTTTATCAAATCCTTTTCACTCTGCATCTATTGATGTGATCACATGCTTTTTATCATTCAATTTGTTTATGTGATGCATCATGCTTATTGATTTGCAAATATTGTACCAACCTTGCATCCAGGGAAAGCATCCAAACGGTTCATGGTGTATGATCTCTTTAATACATTGCTGGATCTGGTTTGCTAACATTTTTGTTGAGGATTTATGTACCTAAAATTGCCAAAATAAGGGATATTGGCCTATAATTTTCTGTTCTTGTTTTATCTTTACCTGGTTTTGAAATTAGAGTAAAACTGGCCTTGTAAAAGGGGGTTGGAAGTCCTCCTTCCTATTGAATTTTTTGGAATAGCTTAAAAAGAATAGGTGCTAGTGCTTCTTTGACTCATAAAATAGACTGTAAAACCATCCAGTCCAGAAATTTTGTTTGTCAGGAGTTTTTTGACTACTGCTTCAATTTTGGTATTTTAATCAGTCTTTTCAGATTTTACATTTCTTCCTGGTTTAGTTTTGGAAGATTGTATATTTCTAGGAATTTGTCCATTTCTTCCAAATTACCCATTTTTGACATGTAGCTGTTTATAATATTTTATTGTAATCCTTCACATTTCTCCATTGTCAATTATTACCTCTCCATTTAAATTTTTATTATATTTATTTGGTGACATTTTTATAAGCCTTAATAAAAGTTCATCAATCTTATTTATCTTTTCAAACAACCAGCTCTTGGTGTCATTAAATTTTTAGATTGTATTTCATTTATTTCCAACTTCATCTTTAGTATTTTTTTCTTCTATTCAATTTGGGCTTTGTTGTTATTTTCTAGTGCCTTTAGACATAAGATTAGGTTTTTTATTTGAGATTTTTTTTTTCTGGAGTTGGGCTTGCATTGCTATGAATTTTCCTCTTAGGACTGATTTTATTGTGCTCCATAGATTTCATGTTGTTGTGTCTTCTATTGTCATTTATCACAAGGAAATTTTTTATTTCTTCTTTGACCTTATTGTTAACACATTCATTGTTTACTAAGATGTTATCCAGCCTCCATGTTTTTATGTGTTTTTCAGTTGTTTCTTCTAATTGATTTTTAGTTTTATATTGTTGTGCTCAGAGAAGATGCCTGATATGACTTTAATCTTCTTAAATTTATTGAGTCTTGTTTTTGTCCTAACATGTGGTCTGTAGTAGAAAATATTCCATGTGCATTTGAAAAAAATGTATATTTTTCTGCTATAGGTGAAATTCTCTGAAAATATCAATTAAATCTATCTAGTCTAATGTATGTGGTCTAGTGGTCTTAAGTGGTCTTAAGACCACTGTTGCCGTGTTTATATTTTGTCTGGAAAATTTATTCATTGACCTTCTGTCCATTGATGCCAATAGGATGTTAAAATCTCCTGTTATGACTCTGTTACTGCCAACCTCTTCCTTTCTGACCATCAAGCTTTGCTTTATATCCCTGGCCATGTGGCTTAATTGGCTGAAGTGTCCTTCCATGCACTGAAAGTGTAGGAGTTTGGTACTTGTCAGAGCACATGTTTAGGTTGTGCATTCAGTCCCCAGTTGGGGTGCCTATGGGAGGTAACCAATCAATGTTTCTCTCTCATATCAGTGTTTTTTGTTTTTCTGTGTCCTTCCTTTCCTGTATTTCTAAAAATCAATGGAAACATGTCTTCAGGTGAGGATAAAAAACAACAAGTTTTGTTTTATATATACAGGTGCTCCTATANGTCCTCCTTCCTATTGAATTTTTTGGAATAGCTTAAAAAGAATAGGTGCTAGTGCTTCTTTGACTCATAAAATAGACTATAAAACCATCCAGTCCAGAAATTTTGTTTGTCAGGAGTTTTTTGACTACTGCTTCAATTTTGGTATTTTAATCAGTCTTTTCAGATTTTACATTTCTTCCTGGTTTAGTTTTGGAAGATTGTATATTTCTAGGAATTTGTCCATTTCTTCCAAATTACCCATTTTTGACATGTAGCTGTTTATAATATTTTATTGTAATCCTTCGCATTTCTCCATTGTCAATTATTACCTCTCCATTTAAATTTTTATTATATTTACTTGGTGACATTTTTATAAGCCTTAATAAAAGTTCATCAATCTTATTTATCTTTTCAAACCACTAGCTCTTGGTGTCATTAAATTTTTAGATTGTATTTCATTTATTTCCAACTTCATCTTTAGTATTTTTTTCTTCTATTCATTTTGGGCTTTGTTGTTATTTTCTAGTGCCTTTAGACATAAGATTAGGTTGTTTATTTGAGGTTTTTTTTTCTGGAGGTGGGCTTGCATTGCTATGAATTTTCCTCTTAGGACTGATTTTATTGTGCTCCATAGATTTCATGTTGTTATGTCTTCTATTGTCATTTATCACAAGGAAATTTTTGATTTCTTCTTTGACCTTATCGTTAACATATTCATTGTTTACTAAGATGTTATCCAGCCTCCATGTTTTTATGTGTTTTTCAGTTGTTTCTTCTAATTGATTTTTAGTTTTATATTGTTGTGTTCAGAGAAGATGCCTTTAATCTTCTTAAATTTATTGAGTCTTGTTTTTGTCCTAACATGCGGTCTATAGTAGAAAATATTCCATGCACATTTGAAAAAAATGTATATTTTTCTGCTCTAGGTGAAATTCTCTGAAAATATCAATTAAATCTATCTAGTCTAATGTATGTGGTCTAGTGGTCTAAAGTGGTCTTAAGACCACTGTTGCCGTGTTTATTTTTTGTCTGGAAAATTTATTCATTGACCTCCTGTCCATTGATGCCAATAGGATGTTAAAATCTCCTGTTATGACTCTGTTACTGCCAACCTCTTCCTTTCTGACCATCAAGCTTTGCTTTATATCCCTGGCCATGTGGCTTAATTGGCTGAAGTGTCCTTCCATGCACTGAAAGTGTAGGAGTTTGGTACTTGTCAGAGCACATGTTTAGGTTGTGCATTCAGTCCCCAGTTGGGGTGCCTATGGGAGGTAACCAATCAATGTTTCTCTCTCATATCAGTGTTTTTTGTTTTTCTGTGTCCTTCCTTTCCTGTATTTCTAAAAATCAATGGAAACATGTCTTCAGGTGAGGATAAAAAACAACAAGTTTTGTTTTATATATACAGGTGCTCCTATATTGTGTGTGTAAATGTTTACAAGGGTTATAACCTTTGGTTTAATTGATCATTTTATCATTATATAATGTCCTTCATTGTCTCATTATAGCCTTTGTTTTAAAGTCTACTTTGTCTAATACAATTATTGCTACTCCATAACTTTTCTTCGAATTTGAATAAAACATCTTTTTCCATCCCTTTACTCTCAGTTTGTGTGTGTCTTTTGTTCTTAGGTTAATCTTACATAGACAGCATTTATTTAGGTCTTGTTTATTATTCACTAGCTACCCTATGTCTTTCAATTGGAACATTCAATTCATTTACTATTAAAGTGATTATTTTATGGTTCCATATAAATTTTTGGAGTGTTTGTTCTATGTCTGTGAAATATGCCATTGGTACTTTAATAGGTATTGCATTGAATCTGTAAATTGCTTTGGGTAGTATGGGCATTTTGATGATGTTAATTCTTCCAATCCATGATCATGGTATATGTTTCCATTTGTTTGTGTCTTCCTTGATTTCTTTCTTCAGTGTTGTGTAGTTTTCTGCATACGGGTCTTTAACCTCCTGGGTTAGGGTTATTCCCAGATATTTTATTTTTGTTTTTGCTATATCGAATTGGATTTTTTTCTTGATTTCTGCTTCTGCTGTTTCATTGTTGGTATACAGAAATGCCTTTGATTTTTGGATATTGATGTTGTATCCCGCTGTTTTGCCAAAATTATTTATTAGTTCGAGCAGTTTTTGGTAGAGTCTATAGAATTTTCCATGTACACTATCATGTCATCTGCAAACAATGCCAGTTTTGTTTCCTCCTTTCCTATTTGGATGCCTTTTATTTCCTTTTCTTGTTTGATTGCTGTGGCTAGAACTTCTAATACTATATTGAATAGAAGTGGTGAAAGTGGGCAACCTTGTCTTGTTCCTGATCTTAGTGGAAAGATTTTAGTTTTTGCCCATTGAGTATGATGTTGGCTGTAGGTGTTTCATATATGGTCTTTATTATATTGAGGAATGCTCCCTTTATTCCCATTTTTCTGACTACCTTTATCATAAATGGGTGTTGTACCTTACCCTGAATAGCAGCTACAATTTTGAGAAAGAAGAACAAAGNCAGAGACACATGAAAAGATGCTTGATATCGCTAGCTATCAGAGAGATGCAAATTAAAAGCACAATGAGATACCACTTTACACCAGTCAGAATGGCTATCATAAACAAAGAAACAAACGACAAGTGCTGGAGAGGTTGTGGGGAAAAGGGGACCCTAGTTCACTGTTGGTGGGATTGCAGACTGGTACAACCACTATGGAAAACAGTATGGAATTTTCTAAGAAAACTAAAAATGAACGTGCCTTTTGACCCAGCAATTCCACTCTTAGGAGTATATCCTAAGAACCCTGAAACACCAATCCAAAAGAACCTATGCACCCTGATGTTCATAGCAGCACAATTTACAATAGCCAAGAGTTGGAAGCAACCTAGATGCCCATCGGTCAATGACTGGATCAAAAAACAATGGTACATTTACACAATGGAATTTTATGCTGCAGAAAGGAAGAAGGAGCTCCTACCCTTTGCAACATCATGGATGGAACTGGAAAGCATGCTAAGTAAAATAAGCCAGGTGGTGAAAGACAAATACCATATGATATCACCGTTAACAGGAATCTAAACAACAAAACAAACGGGCAAGCAAAATATGACCAATGACACTCAAATACAGAACAGGCTGACAGGGTCCAGAGGGGAGAGAATCATAGGGGAAAAGGGTATGGACTTACATGAACAAGTATAAAGGATACATGGACAATAACTAAGGTGGGGGGTGGAAATGGGAGGGAGGTGGAGAGCACTGGTGGGGGCCAGGGCTGGGAATATAAGACAGAAAACTGTACTTGAACAAGAATGAAATAAAAATTAAAATTAAAAAAATAAAGTGATTATTTATAGTTATATATTTATTTTGCCAGTTTTCTTTATAATTATGTTTCTCCCTATTTTTTCCTACTTTTTATAGAAGTCTCCTTAATGTTTTTTAATATGGATTTGTTGGTGATGAACTCCTTTAGGTTTTAATTGTTTGTTATTGAATCTTCATTTAAACATACCAGTACAAAAGGAACTTGTGAATCTATTAGAAAACTTTAAGTACTGACATTATTTGGTAATATTGATAAATATTATTTTATGTGTGATAGTTATATGTTAAAATTAGAAGAATATTTTGAAGTATTTATGGAAAAATGATATAATGTATTTTGTTTACAATTATCTGCCGCAGGTCTGGAATGTAGAATTGGAGAGGAAGAGATGAAACCATATGTTGTTAATGATTGAAACTGAGTGAAGTTTACCTTGGAATTTATTATTTTGTTATTCATATTCTTCTGTGTGTCTGAATATTAAGAAAATAATGATTTATGTTCTTGTGAATATATATATTCTTATAACTAAAATCTGAAATACTTGTGTATCTCCAAAGTCTAATGTTTACATTTGTGGTTTGCAGACTGTCACTATCCCTTATCTCCTCCCTGCCACAACAGTGCTAACCAGTCTCCCACCTTCTTCTCTTTCTTCCAGAGAGCTTCTTTTCACCATAGCAGTTAGAATGGAAATTTTTATATAGAAAGCCATATGTTTCCCCTCCACTAAAAATCTTTTGCATTGAATTCAGATTAGCAATAAATGAGTTTACAAAGTCTCATGATGTTCTACATAGTCTAATCTGAATCTCTCAATTTCTTCAACTCTTTTTTCTCATCCCCTGCTTTGTTTTCCTTTAATTTTCTCCACTCCATGCACATTAACCTCTTTACCCTTTCTTAAACACATTCATACTACCAGTCTTCTTGGAACACACTTCCTGCAGACATCCTGCTAGACCACTCATTTCCTATTGTCCTTCTGTGGCTACAGTATTTACAATTGGACTACACAACTCTTAGCATTTTCATTGATTTATTTTCCTCATCCTTAATTGCATTTAATAATACTAAAATATATGTGACAATACCAATTCTAATAGAGTTGACAAGTGTGACAATTGAGTATTGTCGGCCCTTAGTTCTCAAAGTAAAGGATACATGGTTAGGATGACTAGACCCATTTGGGAACCCTTCTTCAGGAAAATGTCAAATATTTGTTTTTATTTTACATATATTATAATGATTATGCTATTACAGTTGTCCCATTCCCCCCCTTTATTCCCCTCCATCCTGCAAACCCCATCCCACCCTCATTCCCCTACTTTAGTTCATGTCCATGGGTTATATATATATAAGTTCTTTGGCTTCTACATTTCCTATACTATTTTTAACATCCCCCTGTTTATCTGTTTATCTTCTACCTACCATTTATGCTAATTATCCCCTGTACCTTTTCCCCCTCTCTTTCCACCCACTCCCCCACAGCTAACCCTCCATGTGCTCTCCATTTCTGATATTATGTTCCTGTACAAGTTGTTGCTTAGTTTGCTTTTATTGTTGTTTTAGGTTTGGTTATTAATAACTGTGAGTTTGTTGCCATTTTACTGTTGTTATTTTTATCTTCTTTTTCTTAGATAATTCTTTTTAACATTTCATATAAAATGGGCTTGGTAATGATGATCTTCTTTAACTTGACCTTATTTTGGAAAGCACTTTATCTGCCCTTCCATGCTAAATCGTAGCTTTGCTGAAGAGTAGTCTTGGATGATGGTCCTTCCTTTTCATGACTTCTAAAACTTGCTTCCAGCTCCTTCTTGCCTGCAAGGTTTCTTTTAAGAAATCAGCTGACAGTCTTATGGGCACTCCTCTGTAGGTAACACTTTCCTTTTCTCTTACTGCTTTTAAGATTATCTCTTTATTTTTAATCTTGGGTAATGTAATTATGATGTGCCTTTGTTTGTTCCCCCTTGGGTCCAACTTCTTTGGGACTCTATGAGCTTCCTGGACTTCCTGGAAGTCTATCTCCTTTGCCACATTGGGGAAGTTCCTCATTATTTTTCAAATAACCTTTCAATTTCTTGCTCTTGTTTTTCTCTGTCTGGTATCCCTATGATTGGGATGTTGGAACATTTAAAGATGTCCTGGAGGTTCCTAAGGCCCTCCTCATCTTTTTTGAATTCTTGTTTCTTCATTCTGTTCCAGTTTAATGTTTCTTCCTTTCTTCTGGTCCACACCATTGGTTTGAGTCCCGGTTTCCTTTGTGTCACTGTTGGTTTCCTATACATTGTCCTTTATTTCATTTAGCAGAGCCTTTATTTTTTTTCCATCTGATTTGCAACCATATTCAACCAATTCTGTGAGCATCCTGATTAATAGTGTTTTGAACTGTGCATCTGGTAGGTTGGCTATCTCTTCATCACTTAGTTGTATTTTTTTCTGGAACTTTGATCTGATTTTTCATTTGTGACACTTTTTTTGGTCTCAGGGCATGTGTTATGTAGTAAGGGGTGGATCCTTAGGTGTTCACCAGGGTCGGGCAACCCACATTACTGTGTTGTGATGTTGTAAGTTGAAGAGTAGTCTGAGAGTGAAAACATCAAACAATGCTGTTTGCCTGGTTTTCAATAACCTCCCTCACTATCAACAATCAAATTGGGCCCAATTTTTGGTGCTGATTCCTGGGTGGGTGGGTTTGTGTATATTCTAGAATCCTGTGGGTCTCACCCATGAACTCTCCTGTGAAGCTTGGAGTTTCTCCCGCTGCTACCTCAACCCCTATAGGTTTTTTTAGTCAGAGGTTTTGAGGTTCTATTTCCTGGTATTAGAACCCTGGCTTGTGCAGTCTGTCTTGCTGCCCAGTTGTTCCTCCCAGTTTATCTGCAAGTGAATGTCCAACTGCCCAGTCTGCCAGCTGCTGCCTTGCCTGCCCCAGTCCTCCAACCACTGCCTTTCCATGAGTCTTCTCTGCCTGGCTGCCCATCTCTGCCCCTCCTACTGGTCTGGATGAATGTTTCTTCTTTAATTCCTTGGTTGTTGGACTTTCACACAGTTTGATTTTCTGTCAGTTCTGATTGTTTTTTATTTTTAAATTTGTTGTTGTCTTTCTTTTGGTTGTTCGAGGAGGCATAGTGTGTCTACCTATACCTCCATCTTGGCAGGAAGTCCCTCTCAGGAAACTGATGAGTCTTATATTCCCAAATTTCCTCTGGCCTAATCTTCTAAAATATAGTCTGCTTAACAGGTGTCCCATCTTGAAGACATCTAGAGATTTCTGGAATTGTTCCAGCTGATCTCAGTGTACTAACCAATCTCAGGCTAACAATCAATAAAAGTGATTGTGCATTCCTGTTGAGTCCAGGTTTATATTAGTTGTCTTGGTATAAAATATTGATAATACCACCTTTCATCCTTTCAATATAAACATTGCTCATGCTTTGAAAGTAAATTTTAAAGTCAACTACACCCTGAATCCTCCTAATCTGCACTTGAGCTGGAGTGAACCAACCAGTGAATGTTAAACTGCAGACTATCTAGACTGAAGCGTGTTATAGGTACAATGATTTAACCCCAACTGTTATCTGAATAAGTACTATGTACCATGTTTATACTTAATATATTCAGGGACCCACAGGGCTTTTTATTTTGTTTTGTTCACCCTTCTGTCCCCAGAACCTGTTAGAGTACCTGGCATATTGAAGGTATTGAATAAATATGTGTTGGAAGTAATGGAGGTTCTGGAATTTATTCTACACCTGTCATTTCTTAGTTGATCTCTTGACTCTTATGATACTGTGCTCTAATATGCTTCTTTTTCTCCCTTAAGACAGGAAAGTCATTTTCAAAATGAAAATGGAATTTTAGCAAAAGCTACGCTTGTGAAATTTAGTTTACTACCTCTTACTTATAAAACATCTTGAATTACTCCAAACTCAAAGATTCATTCACTTTTATAAGCTAAATAACAAATGTAAACTTGCAAAGAGAATCATATTAAAAGGGTACAAAGTATCGATTTATGAGCTTTGGGGATTGTTTAAAAGTATATAATTGCCTGTTATACAAAAGACAGAAATATAAGAATAAAAATAAAAGTATTTTCTAGAAACAATCAAATGAAACAATTCAATTTAGAAGTGAAACAAATCTGAATGTTTTGTAGTTCTTCAGTTTTTATATGCTACCCAAATACCTACCCTGGCTGGTGCGGCTCAGTGGATTGAGTACCAGCTTGTGAACCAAAGAGTCACCAGTTCAATTCCCAGTCAGGGCATATGCCTGGGTTGCAGGCCAGGTTCCCAGTAGGGAACATATGAGAGGCTACCACACACTGATGTTTTTCTCCCATTCCTTCTTCTCTCTCTTTCTAGAAATAAATAAATTATTATTTAGAAAAAAACAAATGCAGGCATACTTTGGGCTATTGTGGCCACTGCTGAAATAAAACACATCACAATAAAGAACATCACATTAATTTTTTGGTTGTACAGTATTATTTGATTGAATAGTATTATGTCAAAAAAAACAATGTACATACCTCAATTAAAAATGTGTTATGACTAAAAACTTTCAGCCATCATCTGTGTCTTCAGTGAACAGTGAATTATCATCTTTTTGCTGTAGAAGATCTTCCTGTTTTGATGTTGATAAATATGCTGTATCAGCAAAGTGCAATAAAACAAAGTATGCCTGCATTTAGTTATGTCATACAATCCATATTTGTATATACATGTTATGTTGAACTTGAAATAGCAGTTAAGTAAGTGTGACCAATTATGAACCTGAAAGACATTATACTAGGTGAATGAAATAAGCCAGTCAAAAAAGGAAAAATACTTCACAATTCCATTTACATAAGGAATCTAAAATAGTTAAACTTATAGAAGCAGAGAATGGAATGACGATTTCCAGAGGTTGGGAACATGGGGAAATATGGATTCATTATTCAAGTGGCTGTAAGATTTCATATATGTATGCTGATTAAATTATAGAAATCTGCTGTACAACAGTTTGCTTGTAGTTAACAATGCTGCATTGTGCACTTGCAGATTTGTTGAGATGGTAGATCTCACGTTAAAGTTCTTAAGACAAACAAAAATGAGAGCACAAGGGAACTTTTGGAAATACAGATACAGTGATGATATCACAGACTTTTGCATGTTCAAGCTCATCAAATTGTATAGAGGAAATACGTGCAGCTCATTGTATACCAAATATATCTCAATAAAACTATTTTTTGAAAAAGGAGTTTATCCTCAGCAAACTGCACAAAACTGGAACAACACAGTATTAAGAGCAAGACCACTTTGTTCCTGGTGAATGAATAAAAATACCTTAACTGAAATACATCCCCTCACTCTCCTTTTTGGAACTAATATCTTAGTTTGGGAATGAACCTGAGTCTTAGGCTTAAAAAACCTTAGTCATTATTTTAATTTTACTCCCCACGTAAGCCTGTAAGAGTCACTTATCTTTACAGTTCAGTTTCTTTGTCTTTTTAATTCAAAACGAAACCTCCTCTGCCCCTGCTGAACTAAAATCAAATGATTAAAGTCCTTAGAAATGAAATAAATCAGGGTTTTCATGGTTAAATCAGGGTTTAAACAAATGATTTATAGTTTAATATCTTGTTGATATTTTATTCAATCAGAAGATATATGTCAGTATAAATAGTGCTTTGATACAATTTAGCACACATCATTGGATAATCATGTTATGCTTATGAGGACAGATGGAACAAAGATATCCTTTCCATAACAGTGTTCTTGAACTCTACTTTTGACCTAAATTTTTGTTAAAATATTTTTTCAACAGTTTTTATTGTAATGTCCAGAACCCATAAGCCATTTGCCTTCAGTTCGCATTAACACTCTGTCTCAAAATTTTACTTGTGCATTTTGAGGTGAAATACATCGTATAAAATTTAGTTTTATATTGATTTTTTGCAATATAAAGTCTTTTCCATTGCATAGCTTACCCACAACCAGACTATTTTTTTTCCTGAAAGCTTATAGTGAGAGCTTATACTCTGAGATACATTAGGTAGCAACTGAAGTAGGAGGGAGAAAAGAAAAACAATTCTATTTGCTACGGTAATTGATCACTCTGTCTTACTTTCAGTCTTCCAAATTACTGAGTAAAATAATACAAACCATTGAAAATTACAACTACACACCATTAATTCTACAACTTTAAATATACTTGTTATATTCTGCTCCTTTACTCCAGTTGGAGAAATCTCCTGTCTGCTAACGAAGTCCAGTTCTTTGCTAGTTCTCTTCCATTTTCTTCTTCTTTAAGAACTTTATTTCTTTGTTTAATCTTTCCTAGAAATAAGGAATCACTCTCTCATGTGCTATATCCCTCTTTTTAAGTTTCAAATAATTGCACATTTCTGTATCTATTGGTTCAAAATAGGAGTTTTAATTTTTCATTTATGATAAAAAATAAACCCACAATTGAGACTGTACTTGTTGATTTTAGAGAGAGAGAAAGGAAGGGAGAGAGAGAAACATTGATCAGTTGCCTCTCAAATGTGCTCTGACTGGAGATTGAACCTGCAACCTAAGTATGTTCCTTGACTAGGAATTGAACCCATAATTTTTGTGTGTAAGGGACTATGCTCCAACCACTTAGCCATCCTGATCACGGCTCATTCATGATTTTTCACATTGGTAGTCTGTTTTTCCCAACAAGAGGAGTAACACACAAAGGGGGGCCATTCATCTGCCATTCACGTTAGGATAATTTGCTGCTTTGCCCTCAGATTCAGTGAATATTGCAATACACTTTAGTGTCCCCTATCTCTGGAGCTGCTGTAACAAGATTAGATGTCTACCTAAACTGAGTCGGGAATGCTTTTCCTCTAGTGTGGAGGGGAATATATGCCAGGTAGTTTTGGTAGTCAGTGCAAACGACATTTGGATGTACTGCCTTGAGATCTGACGAAGTAGTACAGTTTTCCCCTCCCTTTAACATGGCCGCAGTATCATCTGAACCAGAGATTATTACCAGACTGATGACTGGCCTATCCGACTTCTTCAGTATGTCTGTCACACTGACACGTCCTGCCTCCCTATCTCTATACAAATATTGAAGCATATTCAAAAACAAACATGGGATTTAGTATGAAATACAGATGCAAGAATAAAAAGAGTCCCTCAAGTGTGAAATTTTTATTTGGCATGTTATACCTAGGAAACTTCATGTTAGTCAGCACAATTTTGAGTTCATAACTTTCCAAAACTCAGCTTTTTAAAAAAAATTATTTTTGCTTACTTTGATTCATTTAAAATATATACAATATTATAGAGGAATAGGTAATGAGCTTTCTTATACATAAGAAATAAATTTTATCCATCACCAACTCTTAGCCAATCCTTTGTACCCTACACCCTTTCCACTCCATTTCCTCAACTGAATTACTTTGGAAAAATCTAATCATTATATAATTTCAACTAGAAGAATTTTAGTATGTGCTCCAAAAGTTAAAACAATGTACATATATATAATACCCTTTTTACTCTTCTAAAAAATCTTCACCCAAGGGTTTGTTTATTGATTTGAAAGAAAGAGAGAGAGAGAGAAAGAGAGGGGAAGGAAAAAAGAGAGAGAGAGAAACACTGATGTGAGAAATAGCACCCAGTTGCTTCCTGTACATACCCCTGAAATCCACAGCCTTTTGGTGCGTGGGACAGCAGTCCAACCCACTGAGCAACCTGGCCAGAGTCCCTTTTCACTCTTTAAAAACTAGCAATATATCCTTAGTATCTCCAAATTTACTTATTATTCTAATTATGCTGAGTATCCACTAGATGGTTAATAGCTGATTTGTTCATACCATGACCTAAATTTCACATCCTGCATTTATTTAATATATCTCTTCAAGTTTTATTTTTTATTTTGTTGATAACAGTATTTTTAAATATACTCAACGAAGTATACAAAGTAAGCCACTACCAGCCACCAAATAGGGAATCAGCTATGCACCAGAACTTTCCTTTTCATGGGTCCCCTAAAAGGGAACAGCTGTGTGACTTCTACCGTGATAGATAAGTGTTGAATATCTGTAACAATTTCTGTAAAGTATTCTTTAAGGAGAGATTGCTGGGTAATAATATATGTAGATATTAAACTTTAATATTTATCGCTAAGCAATTTTTCCAAAGTAGTTGTAACAGATTGTATTGCCAACAGCAGTGTATGAAAAATCCAATTTCTCCCTGCCCTCAACAGTACTTGTGATTTTACAACTCTTTAAAAATTGTTGCCATTCTAGTGGGTATGAAAGGATGTGCCATTGTGGTTTAATAAATATCCCTGTAAATATAGCTTTGCCTGCATCCTATACCATTTGAAACATCACCTTTTTATTGTTGTTCTATTACAGTTGTCCCCATTTCCCCCCATTACTCTCCCCTGCCCTACCCACCCTACCCCCTATATTCAATTCTCCACCCCCCACCGACGTTGCCTTTGTCCATGGGTTAAAAACATTATATTGTGTATGTCCTCTACTTTTCCACATGAAAAACAGTATGGTGATTGCAGCAGGAGAGGGTTATAAGGGGACCAAATGATAATGGACAACAAAATACAATAAAAAAAGAAAAAATAAAAATAAAAACGTTTTCTAATTTCCACTATTGTCTTTTAATATCTAGGTTTTCTCAGTATATTTATTACTTTCTATGTTAACTCCATGTTGCCTCTTTAATGAAAAGTTCTACTCTTTTCTTCTTGCGACTTATTTGTAAAAAAATAATAATTTATCCTAAAGGGTATATTATATTTCACATTACACTGATTATACCCCTATGATGTTCATTAACATTTTCTTCTGCCACCAGTATTTTCCATAAGCTGTTAGATACAAAGGTTTATTTAGATTCAAGTTGTTGTTGTTGTTACTGGTGATAATACTTCTTTGGTGATTCTGGTGATTCCATTAGGAATCGCTTAATGTCTGATTGTCTTCTCTCTCTTTTTTTTTAATGTAATGATTAATACTGATCAACAGGTTCTGTATTTTATAAAACTTTCAATTTGCATTTTATCTAAATGTTTTGTATCCTTTGAGAACTACTCCTTAGATTTCATATTTATAGGATGATTTCAAATTGAACTTGTTCTACTTTAATCTTCAGGCTTCAGTTAACTGAACTGCTTGTATATTTCAAATCTTGGTCTCATTTATTGCCTAGTTAGCATATGAATAGACAGTGCAAGAAAGGCAGAATAAATGCTTCATTTATTTATTCCTTTTATTTACCAGTTATGTTGGAATAATACTTTCCAAAAAATTTCCAAGAATCCACCAATGAGGTGTCTGTGTGTTCGTGTATCTATGAGTTTTATTATAAAATTATAAATTTAAAATATCTGATACTTTCAATCCATTTTCATTAATGTTCTTTCTGAGCCCCAAATGTTTCTATCTTTCTCAGTAGTACCTTCTAAGTGTTCTTATGACATGGCGTTAGCAATATTTGATAGCATCTTTATTCTCTAGTAAAACAGGTGTGCCAGATTCATTTTGTACATTTTCTTCTCTAGACTCACCCCTTACTATAAAATGTTTGATTATTTTGTGGTTTTCTTTAATTTTAAAATTATACATATATTTACAATTTTCCGAGTAAAATGCTTCGAACCTTTAGGCTTTTTCTTCTTTTGGCAACTTTTTTAAGTTTTCTTTTTGCCTAATTGATGTTTGTATATTTCTTTCTTGAGAAACTATTTTTAAAGGTTCTCTTACAACTTGTCATGCAGAACCAAAATATGTTCCAATGAAATACTATATATGGCCATGCAGACATTGTGTGAAGTTTTCACCTGAAAATATGTTTTTAGATACTGTCATTGATCAATAATCTTCATTCAGTTGACTGTTTTTTATTGTTCATTATGTACACAATATTGTTCTGGGTTGCATCAAATTTATTAAGTAAGCTTACGGTCTCTTAAGAGGGTAGTAGAAATATAAAGACAGTCTAGTCAAATTCAATGTTTCCTGAACAACTTGTGGGTATTCAGTTTTCTACTGCGCAATGGGTTTACTTCTATTATTTCAAACAAAAATATAAAACATAATGTTGATTTAAATTGCTTGTAAATTTTAATTACTTTTTACTAAGAAAATGACATTCAGGTTGGCCTGGTAAATTAAACTGAATGTTTTAAAATATCTTCCATTTTACTTTGAACTGTCTGTATATCTTTTAAAACTCTGTCCTTCAGTCCTCATATTATCTTATTTCCCTGGCAAACTATTCAATTAGCATCTCTCACTTTTACCTCCTCCAGGTTGCTATGTTATTAATGACTTCCCCTTTGGTGAATAACATCTATGGCTTCATTTCTTCTGGTTTCTTCACTTCAGTCAACCTATTTTTCCATGTGCTCCAATACTGTCGAAATAGACATAACTTCCTCTCTCCTCTCTCTTTGTCTCACTTATCTCCCTTTCCCCCTCTTTCTCTTTAAAAGAATAATCCATACTCCCTCTTCTATTAGATTATTGCTGACTGATACAGCTTTAAAAGTTACCTAGTCTCCATAACATACAATGGATTATTTATTGTTTCACATTCTTCTTACATAATGTTCATTTTTATACTTTTGTACTTATACTGTTACAGTTTAAATTTTTATTACTGACATATCACTTAATGCTCCATACTTAAATTGAAATTAAATATATACTCTTAGTGCCCAGGTTTTTCCTCTGTTCAAAAATATTAAGGGATACAAAAATAAATTAGACACAATCTCACCCTGGCCAGATGGCTAAGTTGGTTGGAGCGTCCTATTGCACATAAAAAGGTTATAAGTTTGATCCCCAGTCAAGGCATATATGGGAGGCAACAGATCAATATTTCTCTCTCATATCTATGTCTCTCTCACTCTCCCTCTCTTTTCCTCTCTCTAAAATGAATTTAAAAAGAAATTAAAGGCCCAGATAATGTAGGGCCTAGAAAAGTTTTTTTTTTAAATTAAAATTTAAATAATTGACACAATCGACTAAACTATAGACACTCATATTTGATGTAATAATCCAACTGCATCTGTGATTGTAATACAAATTAAAATGTCTGTTCAAGAATCCATGAAAATTATGTATAGCTACAGGGGACCATCTGCGTGGTGTGGGGAATGTAGCCCAGCTCCTGACTCAAACACCAATGGGGAGTGAGGTTGGCACACAGGACCCAGGCCCACAGATAGGTTCTCCTATGGGGAAGCAGGCCTGCATTGTACCTAGGCTGCTTTGAGTTCTGTTTTGTTAAAACTCGCTCACCCTGAATTGAGGAAGAAAATATTAACTGCATATTTCTAAAGTAACTTTCTAAAATCTGTGCTCATCTTCCCAAGTATTCTGACATTTCCTTAGAGTTCTAGTCTCACACTTCAGTCACCTCTGGAGTATTTTCATCAGGATTTCTAACATATATCTGAAATTAATGTAGCAGGAACTTAACCTATAATCTTTCTCCTTCAACATAATCCTTATGAATGCATTTTATGATAACACTGTCACCCATAACACAAATAAAAAATGTTGTTTTTTATACTTTTTTATTTATCATGACCAACAGGTATTAACATTACATTTTCATGATGGTAATTTCTCTCTTTTGCTTCCTCTTCACTCTTCTCAGTGGCATGTACTCCTACTGAGATCTTTTTATATTATACAAATAAATCAATTTAGCAAGAAATCTATCACATCTATATACTAACAAAAACGTGGAAGTAAAAATTCAAAACATAAAAACATTTATAATTATTCCAAAGAAAATTAATTACATAGATACAATGCCGATAGATCATGTACAGAATCTGTACCCTAAAATTAAAATAAATGATGATAAATCAAAGCAGACCTAAATTCTAAATAAATGGCAAGACATATGATGTTTACAGATTAGAAGACTGAAATAGTAAATACATCAGTTTTTGATAATTAATCAATAGATATTATGTAGTTCCTATTAACATCATAGAAAGGTTGATAAATATAAGCTTTTAAAAATATATATGACAAAGAAAATATCTAGAATATTTTTGAAAAGAATAAAATAAAAACAATCATGCTGCTCAATTATTGAGGTTTAATATATAATTATAGTAATCAAGAACCATGTGACTTGGTGGATAAGTAGACATAGATTAAATGATTAAACAAAATGTGACAAATTCAAACTATGGAATACTGCTTAATAGCAAAAGTGAATAAATTACCAGTATATGAAGCATCTTAATGGATCCCATGGAAACTATGATGAATGAAATAAAGCTAATCTCGATATATTATACCCTATATTAAGTCCATTGATATAACATTTATAAAGTGACACAATTTTAGAGATGAATGGCAGACTAGTATTTTTTTTCTGATGTTGGAAATGGTAGGAGGGAAGTGTCTGCAATTATAATAGGAGATCATGGTAGATCCTTGTAATGTAACTGTTTCGTATATTGACTGGGGTGGAAATCACAGGAATCTAAGCAAGTAATAAAAGTGCATAAAACCACCCTTTTAAAAGATCACTTGGCAATGTTTGCATGAATTTATTTCTGGTTTCTCTAACCTGCTCCAGGGCTCTATATATGTCTCTTTATGCCAGTATCATAGTGTTTCCTATTGCTCTATATTTGTTGTGTATTTTGAAATTACAGAATATAGCTTTGTTCTTTTTTCTCAAGGTTGTTTTGGCTATTTGTGGGAACTTTTAGTTCCACATAAGTTTTAGGATTATTTTTTCTATTTTTTGCTAAAATGCTAAGGAGAATTTGAGATGAGATGGAATTTTTCAATCAGTTTGGATAGTATGGACATTTAAACAACATGGAGTCTTCTATTCATGAACACAAAGCATATTTACTTTTAAAAAATCAGTTTATTAAAGTATAATTAACAGGTAAACTTATGAGATGTTTAAATCATTGTGGTGTTTTGATATGTGTTCATTGTGAAAGGATTGCCATACCCCATCTCTTAATTAACAAATCTATCACCTAACCTATTCATTCTTCTTGGGTAAATGTGAGAACATTTAAGTTTAATACTCAGTGAATTTCTATGATACAATATAGTTTCATCAACTATAGTCACCATACTCGAATCTTATTTATCTTTTAACTGAAATTATGTACTCTTTTACTAGCATCTTCCTCTTTCCCTCACCCCCAGCACCTGGCAACCAACGTAGTTGACTATGAGTTTGACTTTTCTTTCTATTTTTGATTCCACATATAAGTGATACTATGCAGTGTTTGTCTTTCCCTGTGAAGCTCATTTCACTTAGTATGTCTTCAAGGTCCATCTATATTGTCCCTAATGATCCTATTTCCTTTTTTCATAGCTGGATAACATATATTGTATGTATATATCACAGTTTCTTTAATCATTCAAACAGTATTGGGCATTTAGATTGCACCCCTCTCTTGCTTATTAAGAATAATGTTACAGTGCAGAAATCTGTGTTAAATACCCAAAAGTCAGAGTGCTGGATGAATAGGTACTTCCTATTCATTTTAATAGGATCAATTTTTAAATTTTTGGAGGAACTTCTATAGTGTTTTCTATAGAAAACCCTGATCTGTATTCACAGGAACTTGCACAATGTTTCCCTTTGCTTGAACTCCTTGCCAACACTTGCCAAGTCTTGTCATTTGACAATATCTCTTCTAATTAGTGTAAAATTACATCTCATTATAATATTCTTTGCTTGACTCTCATGATTAGTGATGCTGAGCATTTTATCATGTGACTGTTGGCCATTTGTATATTGTTTTAGAATATTGTTTGTTCAGTTTTTTTCTGTCCCTTTTTTAAGTTGGATTGCTCATTCCTGTTGACTTGTATGAGTTCTTTATTCATGTAAGATAATTTCTTGATTTTTTAAAATATATTTCAGTAATTATCCTATTACAGTTGTCCTATTTCCCCTTCCTTATTCCCCTCTGCCCTGCACACCCCCCCACCTGCATTCTCCTCTCTATTAGTTCATGTCCATGGGCCATACATATATGTTCTTTGGCTTCTACATTTCCTATGTATTTTTAACCTCCCCCAACTATTTTCTACCTACCATTTATGCTACTTATCCCTTACATCTTTCCCCTGAGTCTCCCCCTCCCCTTTCCTGCTGCAATCCTCCATGTGATCTCCATTTCTGTCATTCTGTTCAGGTTCAGGTTGTTTGCTTAATTTTTTTTATTTGGGTTCAATTGTTGATAGTTGTGAATATGTTGTCATTTTACTGTTCCTATTTTTGATCTTCTTATTTTCCTTAGGTAAGTCCCTTTAACATTTAATACAATAGGGCTTGGTGATGGTGAACTTCTTTAACTTGACCTCATCTGGGAAGCACTTTATCTGCCCTTCTATGCTAAATTGTAGCTTTGCTGGTTAGAGTAATCTTGGATGGAGGTCCTTGCCTTTCATGACTTGGAATACTTCTTTCCAGCCCTTTCTTGCCTGTAAGGTTTCTTTTGAGAAATCAGCTGAAAGTCTTATGAGAACTCCTTTGTAAGTAACTGTCTCCTTTTCTCTTGCTGCTTTTAAGATTATCTCATCTTTAATCTTGGGTAATGTAACTATGATGTGCCTTGGTGTGTGTTTCCTTGGGTTCAACTTCTTTGGGACTCTCTGAGCTTCCTGGACTTCCTGAAAGTCTATTTCCTTTGCTAGATTGGGGAAGTTCTCCTTCATTGTTTTCAATTTCTTGCTCTTCCTCTTCTCCTGCTGGCACTCCTATGATTCAGATGTTGGAATGTTCACAGTTGTCTCAGAAGTTCCTCAGCTTCTCCTCATTTTTTTAAGTTATTGTTTATTCATTCTGTTCTGATCAAATGTTTCTTTCTTCTGGTCCAAACCTTTTATTTGAGTACTGATTTCCTTCTCATCATATTTGGATTCCTGTGCATTTTCCTTTGTTTCTCCTTTCATAGTTTTCACTTTTTCATATATTTTGTGACCTTACTCAACCAATTCCATGAACATCCTGATTATCAGTGTTTTGAACTGTGCATCTGAAAGGTCATCTATCTCTTTGTCACTTAGTTGTATTTTTTTCTGAAGCTTTTGATCTGTTCTTTCATTTGGGCCCTAGACATATATATATAGTGTCTCAACTTACCTGTTACATAGTAAGGTGCAGAGCCTTAGGCATTTGCCAGGGCAGGGCAACCCACCTTGTTGGGTTGTGGCACTGTATGTGGAAGAATGGTCTGATTCAGCTCTCTGCCAATTTTCAGTCACTTTCCCTGATTGTGGAATTAAATTGGGCCCTTTTGGTGCTGATTTCTTGTGGGTGGGTTTGTGTACATTCTAGGACCATGTGGGTCTCTCCAATGAACTCTCCTGTGAGGCTGGGAGTATCTCCTAATTTTTTCACCCCTACAGGTTTTTACAATCAGAAGTTTTGAAGCTTTATTTACCTGCACTGGAATCCTGGTTTGCATGGTCTGTCTCACTCCCCAATTGTTCTTCTTGGTTTATCTGCATGCAAATGTGGGAATTCCCACTCTTCCAGGCAGTGCCTTGCCTGTCCCAGTCCTCCAGCCACTACCTTGCTGTGAGTCCTCTCCACCTGGCTGCCTGTCTCTGCCCCTCCTACCAATCTGGATGAATGTTTCTTCTTTAATTCCCTGGTTATTAGACTTCCATACAGGTTGATTTTCTGTCACTTCTGGTTATTTTTTGTTTTTAAATTTGTTGTTGTTCTTCTTTTGGTTTTGTGAGGAGGCACAGTGTATCTCCTACACCTCCATCTTGGCCAGAAGTCTATTTAAGATATTGTAAAGTATATGATTTGTAAATATTTTCTTCCATTCCATGTGCTGCATTTTCATTTTTTAATGGTTTTCTTTGTTATGCAGAAATTTTGGTTTGGTGTAGTGCCACTTTTTTGTTTTAGCTTTTGGTGTTTAATCCAAATAACCATTGCCAAGACCAATGTCAAAGAGATTTTCCCTAATGTTTTCTTTTAGGAGTTTTAAGGTTTTAGGTCTTATGTTCAAGTTGTCAATCCATTTTGAGTTGATTTTTTGGTATGGTAGAGACAGGGTTACATGTTCATTATTTTGCTGCATTTGTTCAATTTTTCAAACACCATTTTTATAAAGACTATTATTTCTCTTCTATATTTTTGGCTCTTTTGTTAAGAATTAATTCATCATGTATGCGTGGATTTACTTCTATACTTTTTACTCTGCTCCACTGATTTTTGGTTTGTTTTTAGGTCAATATCATACTCTTTTGATTATAGTAGCTTTGTAATATCATTTGAAATAGGGAACCATGATGCTTTCAGCTTTGTTCTTTTCCCTTAATATTGCTTTTGGGTCTTTTGCAATTCCATACAAATATTAGGATCATTTGTTACACTGCTGTGAAAATGCTCTTGGGATTTTGATAGAGATTATATTGAATTCGAAGCTGAATTGAGTATATATGGATATTTTAGCAACATTATTCTAACACAATACCAAAAAATATATTTATATGTGTTTGTGTCTTCAAAAATTTCATCAGTATTTTAGAATTTTCAGTGTACCTATGTTTCATGTCCTTGGTTAAAATTTTCCCAGTATGTTTTTTTTTCTAAAGCAAATATTTTAGGGAAAGGGGAAAGTTGTAGTCTGTTTATTTTTAATAGGGAAAATATAACTTCATATTGAATGTGAATTTGCCACTAAAATAATTATCAGTATTTTACAGATAAGAAACTCAAGTTTAAAAAAATCCAAATAATATACCCAAGACTCCTTAGGAAATAAAAGAGCTAATTGTCAACATTAATTGGCAATTAATTTATTTTTAATTTATAAACTTCTTTTTCTATATGGAAGTAGAGACTATATTCATCTAAAGTCCCAGAGCTACCTTCAAAACATTTATATCTCATGTTCTTGAAAACTCCAGTGCCATTTTGGCATATTAAATTTGATTATTTACTTTACTGCCACATGTAAAGTATTTACATGTTCATGGAACATTTTGATATATAGTATAATTATGCTTCTCTATCTCAAATTGTAATATTGTCCCTTTTGATCCATATATCCTCACAGAAATCCCTGCACATATTAAATTAAACTTTTTTACTTCTTTACATCTGAAGAAATTATTTATTTATTTATTTATTTATTTATTTATAGAGAGAGGGGAAAGGAAGGAGAAAGAGAGGGACAGAAATTTAATGTGAGGTTGCCTCTTGCATGGTTCCCTGTGGGGCTCTGGCCTGCAAGCCAGGCATATGCTCTGACTGGAAACTGAACCAGTGACCCTTGGTTTGCAGCCTGTGCTCAATCTACTGAGCTACACCAGCCAGGGCTACATCTAAAACAGCTAAATTATGCTTCATTTCAGTCACTCAACACACAACCATATTATCTAAACATAAGAGCACCAGCAATTGATTCATTTCTAAAGTTAAAAGTTACAACTGCTTTGTTAACAACCTATCCAGGTGCATTTACTAATTCATCCTTCATAAACCCACTTACTTGCTGCTTTGATTTTATCCCAAGGCAAAGTGCCTTCCTTCTCTTAAATTTATTCTCTTTGTACACAGGTTACATTTTGATTATGTAAGTACTCCTAAACTAGATTGTCTCCTTTTCCCCTCTCAAATCTGCTGATAAAACACCATCATAAATTTATCATTTTATTTGTCTTTTCTTACCCTGGTATTTGAGTACTAAAGAAAATCATTCATGTTGTTAGGTCAGGGACACTTTCAATTCATCATGATCTATCTTACTTAGGTTCTAGTCAATACTTTACAGAACAATTGATATTTAATTTAAAAGCTCCACAGAATCTTACTTCTGAGATCTTTTTACTAGATCTAGTGAAATATCTATGAAATTTAGAAGATATCTTTTAATCCATTGAGTACTTGCAAATTTGAAGATGAGGCATTATCCCTTATGAAAATCACAGCTCCAAACAACAAGTGTTCTTGAATGTTTAGAAAAATAGAGACAATATTAAAAATAATCATATAACAATTTGGGTGGTAGATGCTTAAAATCAAATACAGGTATTTCACAACTTTCTACTAATACAGATTTATTTTTTCAAATATTTTATCTTGTCCTTTAGTGACTCTGGGCATGGATATTCCCAGCCAGGAATTACTATTTATAACTTCAGCCAATATTTACTTAATTTTAGATATATTTAATTTGCAGTATCAAATGTGTGTGTTTTAGACCCACTTTTATATCTATATAGTACTGTATATGGTTTGAATTGACTTAGTATGCCTATCATAGGACCTTTAAGATTGGTATCATGAGAGAAATGTGTCCACATTTTTTTGGTGGATTTAAGGTTTCAGAGAACAGGAAACATGTCTAAAATATTCTTTGATGGTCTTGCATTAATAGAAGAGTATTTAATAACTTTTCAAAAACAGTGGTAACAAATACCTTCAGAAAATTCTGCTAACATCTTTCTTACCTCTTTTTTTATTCTCCCCTCATACAGGAACCCAGAAACAAGTAACTTGTTTGAACATTAGACATTTGTTTTCATGACAACATAATACTGTGGTAGTGGAAAAATAATTTTTCCACTCACCTTTTTAAGGTTTTTTGACTGCACTAATATTAAATTTAGATGAAGCAGATTAACAAGAGAACATATCCAAATTTATTATATGTATATACAAAAATTTGATTTGAATTTGAAACCTGAGGACTCATTGGGCAACTGAGGCTTATGTGCCATTCTGAACTTAGAGGGAAAAAGGGATCTAGGACTTCAAAAAGAAAATAGGCCATTCACTTGTACGTGAATACTTAACTTGCAGTATGAATTACTATATTTGAGTTGTACTTTTTATACTTTAGTTGTGAATTTAACACAATTTGATAAAGATGAACCTTATGAAAGTGGAATATTGTGTGGAAGAAATGTTTTACTCCTGTTTAAATCAGATATAACTAAACAATATTTTAAAAATTTAAATACCACCAGGCTTCACTTCTTACAACATAACTGGTGCTCTGAGACAAAAAAAAAATATGGCCCAAATGAAAGGATAGATACTCCAATAAAGAACTAAGCAATGAGGAGGTAGACAAGCACTAGTCATCTGGATGCTCAGAGAAATGACTGAGTATGGATGCAAAATAGAGGAAGAAGTAAAGGCTATGCAAAGTGAAATAAAGAAAAATATACAGGGAACCAACAGTAAAGGGAAGGAAACCAGGACTCAGACCAATAATTTGAAACAGAGGAAGAAATAAATATTCAATTGAAACAGGTTGAAGAAGTAAAAATTCAAGAAAAATGAGGAGAGCCTTAGGAACTTCTGGGACCACTTTGAACATTCCAATATCCAAATCATAGAGGTATCAGAAGGAAAAAAGGAAGAGCAATAATTGAAAATTTATTTGAAAAAATAATGAAAGAAAACATCTTCAGTCTGGAGAAGGAACTAGATATGCAAGTCCAGAAAGCTCAGGGAGACCCAAGGAGACATACACTAAGAGACACTATAATTACATTACCCAAGATTAAAGATCAGAAGAGAATCTTAAAGGCAGATAGAGAAAAAGAGAGTTACCCACAAAGGAGTTCCCATGAGACTGTCAGCTGATTTCTCAAAAGTAACCTTACAGGTAAGAAGGTGCTGGAAAGGAGCATAGGAAGTTGTGAAAGGCAAGGACCTCCATTCAAGATTACTCTATCCAGTTCTGGCTGGTGTAGCTCAGTGGATTGAGCACAGGCCTGTGAAGGAAAGGGTCACTGGTTTGATTCTCAGTCAGGGCACATGCCTGGGTTGCAGACCAGGTCCCCAGTAGGGGACACATGAGAGGCAACCACGCATTGATGTTTCTCTCCCACTCTTTCTCCTTCATGTCTCCTCTCTCTAAAAATAAATAAATAAAGTGTTAAAAAAAAGATTACTCTATCCAGCAAAGCTACAATTTAGCATAGAAGGGCAGCTAAAGTGCTCCCCAGAAAAGGTCCAGTTAAAGGACTTCATCATCACCAAGCCCTTATTATATGAAATGTTAAAGGGACTTATTGAAGAAAAAGATAAAAAATACAAACAGGAAAATGATAACAAACTCATAAATATTATCAAGTGAACCTAAAAAAATAAAAGCAAAAACAATCTAAGCAACAACTACAACCGGAACAGATTCACAGAAATGGAGATCACATAGAGGGTTATTGGCAGGGATGGGGTGGAGGGAGAATGGGGGGCTAATGTACAGGGAAGAAGCATAATTAGTAGGCACAAAATAGACAAAGGGAGGTTAAGGATAGTATAGGAAATGGAATAGCCAAAGAATTTATACCTATGGCCCATGGACATAAATTACAAGGGGGTATGCTGGAGGGAGAGGTTACAATGTGGAGGGGGGAAAGGAGAGAAGAATGGGACAACTGCAATAGCATAATCAATGAAATATACTTAAAAATTTAAATACCATCAACTTTTGGAAAGTATTCCTATTAAACTCTCTTTCTCAGGAAACTACAGTATACATAAATGATAAAATAAAATGAATTAGAATCAAGAAGAGACAAAAGAAAATAGCAAATTTAAAAATTAAAATAGTGGGAAGAAAATTATATTTAGTAAAGCAATAGTATGTCCTCATTAAAATCATGCTCGATGACTCTAAGCACCTTCCTCCATGTTAGAAACTAAAGATTAAATTATTAGTGTTCAAAATAAAATTTTATTTGTTAAAACAGTAGCAACTCTTTAATTCCTAAACCTAACAGAAACTCAGAAAATCTACTCTTCTGATCCTAAAAGATTTCTGTTGTCTATTTCTGTAAATGTCTTTTACATTCTCCTTTCAGTCTGCTCATTGCTTTGATCTACCAAAGGTGCCAAAGTAGACCCTTGTGTTACATACTCCGGTGAGTCGGTGACTCACAAATCTGTTGTGAGTTTCATATCTCTCCTGTTTCAAGTTTCCATGAAGGAAAAGCATGGATGTTTGATCTCCTTAATCATCTGATCTTCATTAGACAAGTGTCCCCTCTTGGTACCATAATACTCATAAATGCCTCTTTATCATAGGGTTCTTATCAAGATTAATTAAGATAATATCATTAAAATTATTTCCAATATGAATGACATTAAAATATTGTAGTTCATATTAATATCAACATAAGTAATATTGGACATTGAGAGAATAAAAACATTAGAATTAATAATTCAAAATTAAGAAGATAGAAAACCATAAAGGGAAGTAAAAACACTAAAACTAAACTAGAAATAAAATAGTGAAGTATTAAAATGATAAGTACAAGTGCTAGAATATTGGTAATATTACTATCCTGATTAATACAAAAACACACACTTTAAATATTAAAAATGGGAAGAGAGATATAAACATCTACCATTTAGGTCACAAAAAATTAATATTAAGTGTTCTTATTTTAAAACAATGAAGCATAGTTTCTTTTTAAACATGTGTGACTTAGGCAAGTCATTTAATCTTTTGTAGCTTTATTTTCTTCACTTAGAAATGGAGTTAACAGATTTCTGAGCATTGCAGATATCCTGGCCTATAATAGCTATCCCATATATTATAAGTAACAACAAATTTTACAGTTATTTTTTGCATTTTGCTAAATTAATAACTTTGAATATTTTAAAAATAATTTTATTGAAATATAATAGGAATAAAATAAATGGCAAATATTTCAAGTATGCATTTTGATAAGCTTTATTATTTTTTTAAATCAACATTTGTTAATAGAGCCCTGGGGTTCCAGGTGGTTAGCAACAGTTCTCAAAGAACACTGCAAGAGAAACTAAGTTAGTTTATTTCTCACAGGCCCTGGAGGAGCTATACAGCATGTCCTGCGGTGGCACATAGGAGAAGTCAAGGCAGAGTGCAGGCAGAGAGATAGGATCCGGGACACATGCCAGTTTAGGGACCCCCACAGCCCACTTGCCTAAGCAAAATGGATGCCGGGGTAGCAATATCATGGAATAGCTCAGCTAAACTAAACTTCTCAAGCAGTTATGACATATGACATAAAAAATCATCATCATCAGGATAATGAATATACCCATCACCATCAAAAGTTTTCTCATGTGCCTTTGTAATCTTTTACTTCCTTGCCTTCCTGAATCTATACCCACTGCTTGCCTGAATTTATCCCTAACCTATTTCTGTCATTAAACCTTTGTTTTCATTTTTTTGAAATTTCATATAAATGGAATCACATAGTATTCCCTAGTTTTCCTGTCTTTTTTATACAGCATAATTATGTTGAGATTCATCAATATTTTTTAGACATTTCGATAGTTAATTGCTATTCATTCTTGGGCAGTATTACACGGCATGGACTTCATAGTTTATCTGTATGTGTACATGTTCACATACATTCGGCTTGTTTGTACTTTTGGTGGATTACAAATAAAACTGTAACGAATATATTTTTGTATTATATGAGTTATGGTCAAAGTTCTATTTTGTTTCTACTTTTGCATTTAGACACACTGTAGAACCAATTGTTGAAATACGTATCATTTTACACTAAATTTTCTTGCATTTTAAGTGAAAATCAGTTGTGTGTACATGAGTCTGTTTCTATATATTTTTAATCTATTTTGCTAGGTTCATGCCCAAGCCACCCTTTTTGATAATGTCGCAAAATCAAGCATTTCCTCCTATTTGTTTTCTTTTTAAAATTGTTTTGGATCTCCTAGGTGCTTTGAATTTTACTTGTGGAGGTAAGAATCGGTTTGTCCAAGTCCGTTAAAAAGCCTGTTAAGATTTTGACTGGGACCGCAGTATAGTTTTAGATTAATTTGTGGAAAAGTGACACCTTTAACATTAAGTCCTCTGACCATAAACATGGTATATTTCTCTTTATATTCAGGTCTAATTTGTCTTTTCTTAGTTACATATTGTAGTAATGAAAATACAGTGTCTTCTTCTTTTTTTTTTTATTAGAAGCCTAACATCCTTTGACAGCAATTTCCTGAGGTGAATTCCCTCTATTTAAAATACTCAGAGTGGGTTACATTTTCCTCTTTTGACCTTGATAGGAACACTAACCAACTTGTCCATTCCTTAGCTCTTTAATTAGAGGCTGAATTCTGAATAAGTCAACCTGAATTGTCTCCCAAAATAGAAATCAAGTTGGTTGTAATAAGAGCAGTGATCATAACATTTACTTGGACTTCTGTCTAGTGTAAATAAACTGATTCTGATTTCAAAGGGAATAGATAGAAATTGGAAAAAATAATTTAGAAAATGGATAGTTTTATTCAACTATAGAACAAAATATGTGCTAAATTACTTAAGCAGCTCTTGACATTTTTTTTACATGACAAATATTCATCTGAAGCACTAAGAAATAGTTTGTAATTTTAGGAAGTTAGAATAGCCATCAGAAACAAAAAAATATCTTTTTGTAGTATTGAGCTCTGGACCTGAAAAGATGGGTATAATTTTGAAAGTTGCAAATGGGAAAATACTTTTTACATTAATGGAATTGCTTTTAAAAGCTGCAGGTTATAAAATTTGAGGTTATAAAATTTTCTTAAGGTATACTGTGGTCTAATGGGAATTGAGGAAAGAATGATGTGAGACCAACTTATTATGGATCTATATATTTTGCATAGGAGTTTCATTTTATTCTGTAGGGACAATCAGCCATTAAATGGTTTTATTTGCAAGTGACTAACAGAAGTATAAATTTTAGGCCTATAATCTGGGATCAGTATGAAGGATAAGAGGAATAAGCCCAGGCACTGAGGGTCATTATGTGGTGCTAGAATTACTTCTAATGAGGGGACTGTTTATGCAATGAAAATGGAAATGGGGCCTTGCCGGTAATTTGTGCTACAAGAAATCCAAAATATGTAACTTTGACAGTATTTTGCTTTGTGATCTGACCTCTCATTCTACGAATTCCATCATTAATCTACCTCATTGTATTTCTAATTGTATACATACATGTATAATTAAAATAGCATATTTGTGATGTATGCATTTATTTAAATGGCATTAGTTCAAAAGTTGTGCTAGTCTATGCTAGTAATTTTAATTTAATTGCTTAAGTACTTAGCAACCAACTGAATATGAAGCTATACTTTTCTCTTAAATACTTAAAGCAGAACCAGAGAACTTATATTGATAATGTCTTATTACATTTTAAATAAATTATAAGTAACTGAAAATATGTTTAATATTTTGAATTTTTTTTAATCGTGACTTTTTTAGCTTCTAATTAGTATGAATTAATGAGGTGCTTGCTGTAAAATTTATTCCAATTTTTTCACTAATCAAAATTCATTCTCGCCTGCTATGGTGGTGTGGTTTGGTTGATTGGATATTACATTCCCTGTGGTTTCTCCACTCACAGGTCAATTAACTCCTTTGCTTCAACTCCTCTGTTTGGAAAATGGCTCTCTTATTGCTTGTAATTCAGCTTTCTCACAGGAGTGCTATGAGGTATAATGAAGGAGGAAATGGCTTTGACAAATTGATATTGAATGGAACTGAGGATTCAAGGATCTGTGATGTGCACCTGCTCTTGCTAGTTAAGAAACATTGTAAATTAATCAACTTCTATACCTAAATTGTCCCTGTATAAAATAATCGAATGGATTTTTTGGTTATATTTGGAAAGAACTGGAGTGCTATCTGTGTAAAAAGAAATGCAAATAAAGAAATAAAATAATAGCCAAAAGTAAAAAATAAAGAATATTTAAATTGGGACATTGAAAGAAGGTGATTTGGGGAAGAGGAAAAAGAAAGTGATGGTCACAAGTTGAGAAGGAACATCAGCAAATCCTGTACTTCATGAGGAAGAGGACAGGACTTGAGACTGACCCGTTTTTCCTGAGGCAGTTGTAGGCATATTACAGTAAAAATTGAAACTAAAAAGTAAGATGTGGGAAGGGCTATCAGTGTGAATATGTGAAAAGGTAGAATAAGCAGAAAGCTGATCTCCTCCAGAATAGCTTGGCTATCTGTTCATTCTTCTCCAGCAAATAAGATGAAAAAGAAGACGAGTTGAGGATAAATAAACAACTAGACAAGGAGAGCAGACAAGCCACCGAAATATCTAAAGGCCATCTATCATCGGTAGATACTCAGAATCAATGGCAGTGGATGAACCTTTGTATGATTTAAAGGGCCTGTGGGCCTTTCATGGGTGCTGGGTATAAGGGAGCATTCTGTAAACTGCGGAAATGCATGGATATCTTTAAAAGAACTACTGGAAGGAACACGATTGAATTAAAGAAATACAGTTTATGTGTTTATTTATTTATTTTACTCCCAAGCCTGTCTGCCTTGGCATTAATATTATGAAGTAGGGCATTATTATGAATAATAATAATATGAAGTATTATGAATAGGTTAAGTGTCTTAACCTATTTAGAATTTTGTCATTTCCTCAGATAACAACTTCCTGTTTAAGAGATTATCTTCATTGCTATTCATGAGATTTCTGGTGTGATTATAGGAACGTGAGATTAGACTGAATATAATAAGGAAGTTAATAATAACTCATTAGTGATCACACTTTACTGTGGGGTAAAGAAAACCTATGACAAGTAAGTAATGGTATGACAGCAGCCACAAATATATAAAGTGAAGAGTCAAGTAAATATGCTTCATACTTAAGTATAGACACGTGTCAAAAAAGATTACACCAGAAAAGTTTCTACGTTATATATATTTATAGCACTGAAAATGTAGAAAACTGATGTATGACCACTAAATCTTACTCAGATAAATTTGAAAGCTCATAGATTTGTATGAGAATTCATCAAAAATCACTTTTATGAGGGCATATGAAAAATTTTAGTCTTAAAAATTCATGTAATATTTCAACAGTTTGGTCTTTTTTAGTGGGAGGAGTATTAAATGCAATTTAATGTCATTTTATGGTAATAACAGTAAAACAATTTAAAAATAACATGCCTATTAGAATTTCATTTGGCAACTCTTCAGTGAAACATCATTAATATTCATCTCTTGTGCTCTTACCTTTACCTCTTCCAAGTGTTATATCTTTTCCTACTCTTCGACTAGCAATTCCCAGATGCAGTGTGGCACCAAAGGTACTAGAGCAGTAGAGGACATAATTTTAAATCAGTGATGGTTGGTTGGTAAAAAAGAAATTGGTGGGATCGTTGCCTATTCTTTTTTCATGTTGATGATGCTTTAAGGTGGAATGAAGATATCTTTTTTCTTGGTCTGATTCCCTAAGTGAATTTTGTATCTGGAAAAGAAAAATCTTTCCCCAGCAAGAAGCAACTTGTTCCAAAATCAAGTCTCTGATGCGACCCCAACTCCTATGGGTACCTTGATTACAACCTTATGAGCTCCTGAAGCAATGGTAAGTAGTGCCCGGAATTCAGATTTACAGAACCAGCAATATAATAAATGTATGATTTAAGTGCTTAATTTTGTAATAATGTTGTTATGAAGCAATTGATAACCAATGTATTGAGGAAAGGCCGATTTCTCTCTAGCAAGTTTGAGTCTTTTTTACTAGTGAGAGAGATAAGTTTGGAGAAAAACTAGTTTTCTAAGTTTTCATTGACTCTTGTTTTTCTGATGTCTAGTTATTCTGTGAGCTATGATGAGACTGACGGAGGTAGGTGGGAAAGCAAGTGGAAATGGTCTTGAAGGATGGAAAGAAATGACGGTGATTATGTTAGAGTTCGTAATGTAGGAGCTGCAAGCTGGGGAACTGCATTAGCATTCATGACATTCTGAAAACAACAGGAGGCCCAACAGATGCAGGCATGCCCTTTACTACTCACATTACAGGGGAGTGCACCAATGGCCGTGGATCCGGTGAGAGAGACCGCGCCCTGCCTCCTGCCTCAGTGCCTCTTATAGGATTGGTGCCCAAGGAAGCAGCAGTAGAGGGAACAGGAGAGGCTGTGAAAGCTTGATCTTCTCAGGATAAGCAAAGGGGCCTCGATCAGGCTGGTCTGTCTAGATACTGACTGTTTTCCTCGTTCCTTATGGCTGCTGGCCAGGCAGCCATCTGAGGCCATGGAGGCGTCATGTTCTGGGTTACCCCACAGAATTTGATGAAAAAGAGAAACAAAAGAGAAAAAGTTATCAGTTGAAGCTATAGTATAAGAAAACTGGGAAAAGGAAGAGAAAGCAGAATAAGAAAATGCCTATTAACTCTGAAAGGAGCAGTACAAAAAGAAAACCATGAAAATAATCGAATATTATAAAAAAATATATCTTTGTTGATCTACCAAAATAAATAATGAAGAAAAGAGCAATCAAGTGGGGAACAACAAAACTTCAAATAAGATTATTTTAATCGAGTTATGAGGAACGAAGTTTAGCTTGATGTTACTAGAGAAAAATTAAGGTCAGAAATAATCAGTTTCAGTAAGAAATAAGGTTCCCAAACATAGCTATGCATACAGTAAAGGCATATTTTTTTGAAAGCTTACTCCTACAGGAAAGCAAACCAGATTCCAGGAGGTTTTGAAAGATAGGCATGTCAAAACCAGCTCAGAAATTGGGAAATAACAGTAAATTGTTTTTCTTAATTCAATCAGTGAAAATGGAAGAGGCAGAACACTGAAGTATGGCGAGTTGGGGGAGTTTTGTTGACATGATATGTCTCCTTCCTCTATTTTATAGCTCTCATAGTTTTGGAAGGAGCAATAAGTTCCCGGAAAGTAAAACATTTCCCAAGGAAGAGGGAGCTCTTCTCTAAATTTAATAAAGATTTTTCTAGCCAATTGTTAACCTTCTGGCAGGTGTTTTCAATGTATTTAGATTTTAGAGAGAGAGAAAATCAACAGAGGTGGAAACTATTGAGAATTGTAAATCCACACCAAAAGATATATAGAAAACATTAAAGAAGAAAAGGAGAAAACATACTATTTGAAGTTTTTTTCAAATGTCAATTATATCTTCAAAACATAAAACTCAAACTATCAGATATTTGCATGAATTTCTGATGATGACATATTTGACCTAAAATAAAAAGAAAGAAAACATCACAGAATGCTTCAAATAATTTACAATTAACAATGCTATTACACAGACAATAGTAGAATACTTATGTCTGAGTTTAGAGAGGCTATCTAATAATATAACTGGGATTCTGTTGCACAAGATATTAAGTTATTAATCTTCAAAAAAATTAGTGTTGAACTAGATGAACTAAATGAACTGTAAATGATCTACATATCAGTAAATGGCATAGAAAAAATATATAATACACACATATATATGTATATGTATATACACATAAGTAATTGTTGCCTACAGCTTTTGATACAGTATTTAAACCTGAACTTAAACCATTGCTAAAGGAAGGGGAAGCAGTATGTTTAACCCAGTGCTAGCCTACAAGGAAATGCTTTTTTTTTAAGTGGTTGTATTGGAGAATATGACTTCCAGATATTCAATTTATGCATGGGCAGAGAAAGAGATGAGGGAAAATAGATCATAAAGGAAATGAATATGTTGCTATCCTCAATTGTTGAAGTTTTTGAAGAGTATGTAGAAGGCTCAACAATGATGAAAAACAAGATTATTTTTCCTTGTAAGTGAAATGAAGATGAAAAGATGTTTGAATTAGGATTTGAAGATAAACAAAAGTCAGGTAGAAAAAAGAATTAAGGGCATTCTAGAAAAATAAACAACATATGCAAAGGCATATCAGTAGGCAATTTGCATAGTTTTTGTTGCTGATTTTGTCTGCAATGAGAGGCAGAAAGTAAAATGATACAGTTTGAAAACTGAGACAGAACACAAATTTAAAAATGATCTGAGAGATGGTAAACTAAATAATTAAATATGAGGTGAGAGAGTGAGTGGAGTAGAAGATGTCTCAGCTTTAGATAAAGGCAACAGAGTAGACTTCAATGGTGTCACCAATTGAAACAGAAAATACATGAAGTATCAGACATGCAGTAGTGAGTGGTGAAGCAGAGAAGACAGGATAGTAAGAGCAGTTTAGAATAATTTGACTTTGAACATGGAAATAGGAATGCCAATTAAGCCACTGGTAAGGTCTAAAATTAATTTATAATGTGAATGATTTATAAATTGAAAAAATGTGTTTTAAAACCTTTTTATTGAATTAAAAATACATATAGAAAAATGCACAAATCTTAAATATTTACCTTGAAGAATTTCCATAAGCACACACACACACATGCACAGAACCTCCAGCCAGACTGGGAAATAGAATAAAAGATACCACCTGAAAAAATGTCTTCAGGCTATTCTGAAACACTATAGTCTTCAAAGGTAATCACTGTATGTCCTTAAGCACAACAGATTAGATTTTCCCTGGTTTTAAACCTTATATAATGAAACAATGAGCATGTTCTTCTTTATCTGATTTATTTTCCTCAACATTATGATCCTTTTTTTCTGTCTCTGGGTTTATTTGTTTTTTTGCTTAATTTCTTCACCTTTTTCACCCAGCTGCCCAACACCCTTCATCTCCGATAGCTGTCAGTTTGTTCTCCATATCTTTGAGTCATTTATATTTTGATTGTGAATTCAGTTTGTTCATTACATTGCACATATGAGTGAAATCATATGGTACTTGTCTTTCTCTGAGTGACTTATTTCACTTAGCATAATACTCTCAGGCCCACTCACCCGTGCGGTTGCAAAAGGTAAGATATCCTTCATTTTTATGGCCAAGAAGTATTTCATTGTGTAAACGTACCATAGCTATGTAATCCACTCATCTACTGGTGAATAGTTGGGCTGCTTCCAAACCTAGGCTATTGTAAATAACACCAGAGTGAACATAAGGGTGCATATATTTTTTAAAATTAGTGTTTTGGGTTTTCTTTGCTGTGTCCCATAAGTTGTGGACTGTTGTGTGTTTAGTTTCATTTGTTTCCAGAATTTTTCTTATTTCTTTCTTGTTTTCATTATTAACACATAGCATGTTTTATAGCATGCTATTCAATCTCCCTGAATTTGATTGTTTTTGAGTTTTATTGTTGAGGTTGGTCTCTAGTTTCAGGCACTTGTGGTCTGAGACAATGATTGATTGATTTCACTTTTCTTGAATTTGTTGAGGTTTGTTTTATGATATATCATGCGGTCTATCTTTGAAAATGTTCCAGGTACATTTAAAAAGAATGTTTATTTTGCTCATTGGGGATGAAAGATTATATATGTNTCTGGGTTTATTTGGTTTTTTGCTTAATTCCTTCACCTTTTTCACCCAGCTGCCCAACACCCTTCATCTCCGATAGCTGTCAGTTTGTTCTCCATATCTTTGAGTCATTTATATTTTGATTGTGAGTTCAGTTTGTTCATTATATTGCACATATGAGTGAAATCATATGGTACTTGTCTTTCTCTGAGTGACTTATTTCACTTAGCATAATACTCTCAGGCCCACCCGTGCGGTTGCAAAAGGTAAGATATCCTTCATTTTTATGGCCAAGAAGTATTTCATTGTGTAAATGTACCATAGCTATATAATCCACTCATCTACTGGTGAATAGTTGGGCTGCTTCCAAACCTAGGCTATTGTAAATAACACCACAGTGAACATAAGGGTGCATATATTTTTTAAAATTAGTGTTTTGGGTTTTCTTTGCTGTGTCCCATAAGTTGTGGACTGTTGTGTGTTTAGTTTCATTTGTTTCCAGAATTTTTCTTATTTCTTTCTTGTTTTCATTATTAACACATAGCATGTTTTATAGCATGCTATTCAATCTCCCTGAATTTGATTGTTTTTGAGTTTTATTGTTGAGGTTAGTCTCTAGTTTCAGGCACTTGTGGTCAGAGACAATGATTGATTGATTTCACTTTTCTTGAATTTGTTGAGGTTTGTTTTATGATATATCATGTGGTCTATCTTTGAAAATGTTCCATGTACATTTAAAAAGAATGTTTATTTTGCTCTTTGGGGATGAAAGATTATATATGTACATACACACACACATATATATATATCAGTTGAATTTATTTGATCTGGGGCATTGTTCAATGCCGCGATATCCCTGTTGATATTTTGTTTGGAGGATCTCTCTATTTTTGACAGAGGGGTGCTAAAATCTCCTAGTATAAGTGTGTTGTGGTCAGTACCTTTCTTGAAGTCCTACAAGATTTTCATTATGTATTTGGGTGCTCCTGTCTTGGGTGCATATATGTTTACAATGTTTGTGTCTTCTTGATGGATTCTTTCATTGAGTATTATGAAGTATGTTTCAGTGTCTCTTTTTGTGGCTTTGTTTTAAAGTCTGTTTTGTGTGATTTAAGTATTGATACCCCAGTTTGTTTGGGGGGATTGTCCATTTGCTTGGAATATTTTTTCTAACCCTTCACTTTGTCTGTGTAGATCTTCTCTTCTGAGGTGGGTCTCTTATAGGCAGCATATGTATGGGTCATGTTGTCTTATCTATTCAGCTACCCTATGTCTTTTGATTGGAGGGAGCTTTCAATCTATTAACATTTTAGGTTTTTATTGATAGGTACTTATTCATTTCCCCCCTTTGTACCTGTATTTCTCTCTCTGTTTCTCCCACTGTTTTTATTCCATCTTCTTAAAGCAGTCCCTGTAGCATATCTTGCAGTGCTGGTTTGGTGGACGTGTATTCATTTAACCTTCTTTGGTCTGGGAAGCTCCTTATTTTGCCTTCCATTTTAATTGAGAGCCTCACTGAGTGGAGTAGTCTTTTTTGGAGGTCTTTACTTTTCATTACTTGGAATATTTTTTGCCTTTCTGTCCTGGTGTGAATTGTGTTTGTTGAGAAATCATCTGCTAGTCTAATCAGAGCTCTTTTGTATGTTACTTCCTATTTCTCCCTTACTGCCTTTAAGATTCTCTCTTTGTCTTTAGAACCTGGCATTTTAATTATGATATGCCTTGAACTTGTCCTCTTTGGGTTGACCTTGATTGTGACCCTCTGTGCTTCCTGAACTTGCATGGTCTTTCCCCATTCCAAGTTTTCAAAATTTTCTGTCGTCATATTTTCAAACAGGTTTTCTATCCCTTGCTTCTTTTCCTTCTGGTATTCCTATTATTTGAATATTGTTGCATTTCATGTTGTCTTGCAGTTACCTTAAGCTACCTTGTTTTTTAGTATTTTTTGGGGTGCAGCTATTCTACCTGGGTATTTCTTTCCACCTTGTCTTACAATTCACTAATTTGGTCCTCTGTTTTATCCAGCCTGCTTATAATTCCTTCTAGCATATTTTTTTTATTTCACAAATTGTATTCTTCATTTTTTCCTAGTTTTTGTTTATTGTGTTTCAGCTCCTTGTAATTGTCTGTGAGTTCTTTGCGCATCCTTATAATCATTCTTTGAATTTTACATCTGATATTTTTCTTGCCTCCATTTTATTCAGCTCTTTTAGTGGGGAGTCTTCCATTCCTTTCAACTGCAGGTTCTTTCTTTGTCTCCCCATTTTAGGTGAGTTTTGGTTTGTTTCTGTGATTCTCAATGCTCTGCTTTGATAGCTGTCTTTGTAGGGTGAACTTCTATGGTAGAAGTTATGTGGGATTCAGTGGTGTGTTTTCTCTGATCTCCTTGTCTGGATGCCCCAGGGTTTCCTTTTCTTCTGTTTGTGTGGGCTGTCTTGTTGAACTTGCGTTTTACCTGGTGGTGGCTCCTTTGTTAGTGGGTTCTCTCCTCCAGTGGCTCTATTCTTATTCACAACTTCCACTTTATCACCAATGTGATCAGGGCAAGGTGGAAGCAAAGTGGATTAAGACAGTGGGAGAGTATTTTATGGGATTTAAGGTACCAACAAGTAGAAAAGAGATAGGAGACCCTTGAAGAAGTACAGCAATAACTGTGATATTTTACCTAACTAGCCACTGTTTATAAAAGGTGAAAAAGAGATAAGACTCTTAGTAGAGGGGAAAAATAATGTGAGCTGACTCCACAAAGCAGAGTGCTTATGTGAGATTAGATAGTGAGTTATAGTGAGAATAGGGATAGAAACTTGGTATAATGTATGAGAGAATGAAGTTAACCACAACAGTGATAAAGCTCAGGGAGACAGAGAAATGGACCAAGACCAGGGAAAGGCATTGTGTGGGAATTGGAAGAATGATAATATGAAAAGAAATATTTTATCTGAATAAAAAGAATAAAAAGTAAAGACCAAGAGTAGTGTGTTATTGGAATATGAGTGAAATGAAGGAAGATAAATTAGGATGCAATATGAAAAGGAGATCAAAGAAAACCAAACAATGAAATCAAACAAACAAAAGAAAGAAACATGGAAGGAAAAGCAATATAAAAAATGAAGTAAAAATAATAACAAAAATTTTAAAATTTAAATTTAAATTAAAAAAATAAAATGTAGGTTCTGTAGGATAGCAAAATGAATTTTGTCTCAGTTGTTGGTGTTAGCTTTCTGATCTCTCTCTGGACCTTTGATCCCTTCACAGCTCTGTGTGTTATTTTCTTAAACATGGAAGAAAAAAAAAAGCCTCTTCTGTAGGAGACTGTTCTGCATGCAAGGGTCCAGCCCCCAGTGGCAAACATTTACTGTAAAGTGACTTCCTAAAATCCATGCTAAACCTTCCAAGGATGAGTATAACTGGTTCAACCACTTTTGCCCTTTTCATTTACAAATATCCCTCTGTTGTGATGTGATTAGTGGCATTGACTCCTTTGTTTTCTGTAAAAGGTAACCACCTAAAGGGAACCAGTAAATAGTAAATGATCCTGTAATGTGCTGAGAAACCCAATAAAGGCCAGTCACAGCAAGGGCTTCGGCTTTTGCTCCCTTTGAGAGAAAAGCCATGCTGTCCCTTTTCCTCCACCGGACTCTGTAGTCTGTGTGAATGTCTCATTTCATCCATAATGATGCAAGAGGACACTGTGGATCAGTGTCCGAATCACCCTTTCTTTGTTTAAACCCACCAAGTGGGTTCTGCTGGTTTTCCTTGATGCTCCAGGCAAATGGGGGTTGGGGGCTGGGCTTTGTCTTTTCAAATTTTTTCTTTCCTGTGGTTCTCCGTTGTGGGCTGGGTCTGTTTGTGCTCCAGCATTCACAGGTGTCCAACCTCCAGCCCAAGCCCTCAGAGCACTGCACGGGCTTCCACTGTCCAGATGCACCAGACCAGTGCCTTTTATCCACCTCCTTGTGCCACCCTTTGATTAATACATGAGGTGCACTGAGTGGGAGCAACTTAACCCCCTTCTGCCTCTTTGCTGGCCTGGGCACTGTGTGTGCAAACTCCCTTCAGGGCAGTTTAGATCCCCTATTAAATTAAGTCTCTCTGGGGACTGCTACCCATCTGAGGCCTTGATGTCCCACTTTGATCAGTCCCTGAGGGTCCC
This sequence comes from Sturnira hondurensis, assembly GCF_014824575.4. NCBI lineage: Eukaryota > Metazoa > Chordata > Mammalia > Chiroptera > Phyllostomidae > Sturnira > Sturnira hondurensis. The sequence goes on from NW_028084977.1 coordinate 795,950, forward strand.
TGAGTTAAAGCTCATCATGCTCCTCCTCCTTCTTTGCTGGCAGGGCCCATGTGCTAGAGTTCATGGCACATAGGCTGAGAGCCTTTTTTTTTTTAAAGCAAATTTCCCCTGGTTGCAGCCCCAGCCGTTCTTAATGAGTGCCTGGCTTTTCACACAGCCCAACTCTCTGACCAGTCCCAAGACTATCAGGCTCAGAGTCAGTCGTGGCTCAACTCTTCTCCTATCTCTAGGTGCCACCAGCTCCCTATTTTCTCTGGTACTTTCCCTGCCATTGACCATACTCCCAGCTTGGGAACACAGCCTCTGTGGGTCTCCCACTGCGTCTTTATGTCCCAGCAGCTTCAGGCATACAGATCTCTTCTGGTGCGGGACTGGCTTCCCTGCTCTGGGGGAGGAGGAAGCTGTGAAGTTACAATCACCGATCTGGCTCTCCTGCAAAGCTCCTCAGCAGCTGTGGCCCCTGGAGCAGGTCCCAGGGACCTTCCAATCACCTTCAAGTCTGTTTTTAAATGTCCTCTGCAATCTTTGGCTTCCCAATTTCATGTAAGCTAGGATTCCATTGGCTGTTTACTAAGTTCTTCAGAAGATCAGCTAGGTGTCCCAGTTGGGTGCAAAAGCAAGTGTATTCAGCGTCCATTTACCTTACTACTATCTTCTGCCTTCTTCTAGGATTTTTATAATTTTGAATCTAACATATAAGTATTTAATCCATTTTTAATTTATTCTTATGTATAAGGTAAGAAGGTGTTCATTTTCAGATTTTTGTATGTATTTGTCCAATTTTCCCCAAACCATTTACTGAATAGACTATCTTAAGCACATTGTATGTCCTTTCTTCCCCTGTCAAATAATAATTGACTATATAACTGTGGGTCTATTTCTGGGCTCTCTATTCTGTTCCATTGGTCTATTTGTCTGTTTTTATGCCAGAAACATGCTGTTTTGATTACTATCGCCTTATAGTATAGTTTGATATTAAGTAGTATAATACCTCCAATTTTGTTCTTCTTTCTCAAGATTGCTGTTGTTATTCTTGGTCTTTCGTGGTTCCATTTAAACTTTATATAATGAAAGACTAAGCATATTCTCTTGTGTCTGATTTGTTTTCCTCAACGTTATGATTTATAAATATCTTTCTCTGAGTCTGCTGTCTTTGTTCACTGTCTTTTCATTGATCAAGGAATTTTTAAATTTTTAACTTATTTTTCTCCTGGTTACCTTTATTTTTGATGCAAATGGCTGCTTTATTTTATCCTTATAACTTTGTCCTTTTCAAGATTATTTTCTCTTCCCTAACTTAAAATATGTAACCTTTATTTTTATAGTTTGACATGTGTGAATTTATTTAACTCAAATGAAAACCCATTGGTAGACATTATTATTATTAAATATATTTTGTATAATTACATTCATTATTATGTCATTCCTATTATTAAATTTGTTACAACATAATATTTTATAATATAAATATGAACCACATAGTATTATATGTAATATTATTATGTATATAATACTACTAAACCTGTTATACATGAAGAATCTGAAGCTTAGAAAGTATAAATTGTGTGTTTATTAACCAACTAGTGGGTGATATAGCTAAGATTTAAACTAATAAATGACTTAAACATTTATATTATAGTTAATATTAACATAATTTCTAAAGAAAAATCTTCACATTATGAGACTTTTATCCACATAACTGAAAATCTAATGTGTGTATTCAGAGGAAGAGAATCAGCATCAACTAAAAAGTTTTTAGAAATGTACATTTTCAGGTTTCCAGATTTACTGGATCTGAAACTGCGGAACTTGTGTTTAAACAAGCTTAGCCTTATTAATATTCAAAATTTTAAATCCACTGCTTCAAAACATTCTTTGTGGTAAATTTTTCATGAGGCTGAACTGAAATGGATTAACTTACTAAGGGCACAAATGCTACAATAATTATTTTATTAATATTTGCTAATGGTCAAGTAATTTAAAAAAATCCTTAGGGACATTGATGCAATGATGTATAATAACAAAATATGTAAAGATACTTGTTTAAAATATGGCTGGTTTTATTTAAATTTTAGTTGGTAAGTGAGGTAAACTAAAAATTATGTTTCAGGATCCAAAATCAATGGAAAGCATTTATGTTGCCCCTTTTATGAGTTGCTGGAATTCACTTGAGTGAAGAAAAATTAGGTAAGAGTAGAAACAGTGAAGAGGATCTTATAAAGTGAGTTCTTTGAGCAAAAAAAAAAAAAAAAATATATATATATATATATATATATATATATATATATANTTGGTTTTTCGTGGTTCCATTTAAACTTTATATAATGAAAGACTAAGCATATTCTCTTGTGTCTGATTTGTTTTCCTCAACGTTATGATTTATAAATATCTTTCTCTGAGTCTGCTGTCTTTGTTCACTGTCTTTTCATTGATCAAGGAATTTTTAAATTTTTAACTTATTTTTCTCCTGGTTACCTTTATTTTTGATGCAAATGGCTGCTTTATTTTATCCTTATAACTTTGTCCTTTTCAAGATTATTTTCTCTTCCCTAACTTAAAATATGTAACCTTTATTTTTATAGTTTGACATGTGTGAATTTATTTAACTCAAATGAAAACCCATTGGTAGACATTATTATTATTAAATATATTTTGTATAATTACATTCATTATTATGTCATTCCTATTATTAAATTTGTCATAACATAATATTTTATAATATAATATAAATATGAACCACATAGTATTATATGTAATATTATTATGTATATAATACTACTAAACCTGTTATACATAAAGAATCTGAAGCTTAGAAAGTATAAATTGTGTGTTTATTAACCAACTAGTAAGTGATATAGCTAAGATTTAAACTAATAAATGACTTAAACATTTATATTATAGTTAATATTAACATAATTTCTAAAGAAAAATCTTCACATTATGAGACTTTTATCCACATAACTGAAAATCTAAATGTGTGTATTCAGAGGAAGAGAATCAGCATCAACTAAAAAGTTTTTAGAAATGTACATTTTCAGGTTTCCAGATTTACTGAATCTGAAACTGCGGGACTTGTGTTTAAACAAGCTTAGCCTTATTAATATTCAAAATTTTAAATCCACTACTTCAAAACATTCTTTGTGGTAAATTTTTCATGAGGCTGAACTGAAATGGATTAACTTTACTAAGGGCACAAATGCTACAATAATTATTTTATTAATATTTGCTAATGGCCAAGTGATTTAAAAAAATCATTAGGGACATTGATGAAATGATGTGTAATAACAAAGTATGTAAAGATACATGTTTAAAATATGGGTGGTTTTATTTAAATTTTAGTTGGTAAGTGAGGTAAACTAAAAATTATGTTTCAGGATCCAAAATCAATGGAAAGCATTTTTGTTGCCCTTTTATGAATTGCTGGAATTCATTTGAGTGAAGAAAAATTAGGTAAGAGTAGAAACAGTGAAGAGGATCTTATAAAGTGAGTTCTTTGAGCAAAAATATATATATATATATATGTGTGTGTGTGTGTGTGTGTGTGTGTGTGTTTGAATAATGTTTTAAATGAACTGGTGAGAGAAAAAGAGTCCTTAGAAAACTAATTGAGGAATGTCAAAAGTAATTTTTTAGAGGAGATTACAATTACTGTTTTTATGTCATGAAAAATGAAAAACAGCAGATATGTTACCGAACAAGGGTCCGAGGGGGGGGCAATACTTGACCCACTGAGGGATGCCAAAAACTGCTACAGAAAACAGGGGCCCCTCCCAAGGATGATACACTAATATCTATAGGGCTCTTCTGTCCGCCGCCAATTGGAAAGACATCTTTCAATGTCAGAAATTTGTGAAAAGGAAACAAAATGTTTATTTAATGCTATTCAGGCCTAATGCCTTCCTTAAAATATTAAAGTCTTTAAGGGTATACACGTACACACACACACACAGTGCTCCCTTCTCCCACTGTCCCAACTCCGGGTACCATAAATCAGGAAAAGAGCACACGTCCGTTTTTTCCCCAGGCCGCTGGCATGTGAGCTGTGTCGCCTGCCTGTCCAGGCAGGATCTCCAAGTAATCCAAAGTCATGTGGCACCTTCCACTGACAAGAGTTCTTTGTACCAAGTTCCAGTCAAAGTCTCTCCTGGTTTCCAGGCCACTCAGCCAAAGGGAGCACGCCAAAGCTGCATGGGCCTCTTCTACCAAAGCCACACTCCACCAAAAGCGCGTCTTTCTTCTTCACCTGGCCGCAGGGATCTCCATTCTGGCAAAGCTGCATGGTTTTTCCCTTTCACCTGGCCAAGAGGGGGTCTTCACTCTGCTGAAACCGTGTGCCCCTCCCTCCTAATGGCTACAGGGGTCTACATCTTTCCAAAACAGCGTGGCTCTCCCCCTCACCTGGCCAAGAGGGGGTCTTCACTCTGCTAAAGCCACATGCCTCTCTCGCAGGCACTCTCAGAGAAGCAGCTTCCAATTCCCAATTCCAGCCTGGTTAGCTACTGACTTCTCCCTGGCCCAAAACTTGGCCACAGCTCTTTAACATATCTATGAAACCAGTTAAAGGTTATAGATATGTTAAATGACCATTCCAGAGGTTAGCTGCAAAACTGTTGCTATGCAAAATAGCTCTCAATGGCCCTGCTCCATTCATCCCTTCCCCCAACTGACACCTTGGGGGGTGGGGGGTGAGGACATCTTAATATTTCCTCCAATATTCCTGTACACTTTGACTTCTGGACACCATTCCAAATCTTTTCTGCCCCCCAACCCCTTGGCTGCACCCTGTATCAGATATATAAGATATTTTAGTTCATTGCTTAGGACACTGCTTTTAATATATGCTGTTTTATTTATTTTATTGTATTTATTTTTTACCCTGAGTAGATTACTTTATTACCTTTTTATAATTTCTTTTTTCTTTAATTATTGTTCAAGTACAGTTTTCTGCCTTTTTCTCCCATTCTAGCTGTTTTCAATCTTAATGTCTAATATGGGTCAATTTAGGGATCTGAAGAGAACCACACCACACAGAATTGCATCATTACATATCGTAGAGCCTGAGTTGTAGTCTTTTCTGAGTTACAATGATTTTAATTTTAAAACAGAATGTTCAAAGATGCATAATAAAGACATGTATCACATTCAAATTTATATTTGTAAATATTAATTAAATGCATAAACAGTCAAAATAAGGTTTGGTTAAGTAATTGTGATACATCCATATAGTGAAATGCTATAAATAATATAAAATAATGCTGAATCTTCATATACCATGATAGAGAAAGACTTATATACAGTAATAAGAAAAAAGAAGATGACTATAAAGTAGGAACACACGATTGTATAAGAAAATATGAGGAAAACTTATTCCCAAAATCTTGACACTGTTTATTTCCAGTTGGTGAAATTATAAGTATAAAATTACATGTTTCATTTTCTGTACTTTTCAACTTTTCTACCACACACATCAGTTTGATAATTTAAAAAAATAATTTTAAAAAATCTCCTTCAAACAAAAATTCTAAATTCTAAAATTTTGAATGGTATAGTAAATCACCAAAAAGTATTTAAAAAATTAAATGGTATTTCATTTATTTTCAATAACAGCTCTTCTGACTTGCCTGGGACAAAGGTTGGAGCAGAGAGAAGTGACTAAAACACGCCACTGTTCTCCATACTGTGTCAGGACGTGTGAATTATAGCAGAGAGCATCTGTACACAGGGAATTAAAGATTGAATTACAGGTGACTAGTTTTCAGAACAATATGGGAAGGTTTGAATAATAGTTTAGATCATTCCCTTGGTCCTTCTTTCTCTTAGACACTGTGTGTGTGCTCCCACCAACTTCCAGGCCCAACACAGTGCCAGTGGTACATAACATAACCACTTTATTTCACTAGATTGACTGTATGTGGTAAGGTGGAAAGCAATTGATTTTTTCTCTAGTTCCTGTTAGCATCTCTTAGATGTCCATTGTTACAAAATCATTTGGATCTCTCTTTATTAATTAAAAGTCTAGTTTAAAATAACAATTATGAATCTCCAAACTATCAGCCATTTTATGATTTATACCCTTTCTGATTTTAGGTTTATATCAAGTTTGAAAAATCTGCCTTGGAAAACATGAATATGTTCCATTCATATGTTCCAATTGCTGTCCATGTTTTGGGCCCCTTTAGAGTTGGAGCTATGATAGAAAATAATGAGAAAGCCAGAATATTCTTGATACTTTTTATTGTTAGAATATGTTTGGATGTTGTGATTGCTCTATTACTGGCTCCTTCTTTCTTGAGTTTCTTTAGAGATTGCCTTACTCCACTGAGAATTTCTCATTAGAAGTTACTTTCACGTAGAGAGATATTCTCAGGCTTTCTACTAACAACTTCCTCTCTGACCCTTGGTTTCCAGTGATTCACCCTAGATGAATTGATTATATTGTCCACTTACGCTGTCCTCATCTTTCAGATTCTTTCTGAAACGGACCTGGTTCACCTTCTCTTTTGTAGCATCTATATCTCATCTATCAGAAACCAGCCTATCATCAAAATATCACTTTTTAATCACTATAAAATTTAGGTGTGTGAAAAATTCATGAAAGTAAAGGCAAAATATATTTACACATTTCCTCAACTTTTAAAATTAGACTCATGATATTTTAGGGTAAACTAATTATACAGCATCATTTAAAATAATTATTTTAGAGACATTTTAGTTTCTTTTTGTAAGTTGAATTTTATTTCATACATTATTTTATAGCAGTAAAGATAAGAAGTTGAAATATGTCAAAAACATTCACAATCAAAACAAAAACTGTATAATTTAGTTTTGATGAATGAAAAATAGACCATTTTTAATTTATATTTTTCAGGAAAAATTCTAGCATCTTAAGTATTTCATACTGGTGATAGTAGTTGTGAGAAGATATTCAGCCTTTAGCTTTTTTATGTTCTATTCAGGAAATTTAACTGAAACATTGAAAAAGGGATTGTAAGAGCGAGTCTATTGAGTAAAATAAACTTTAAGGTTTTTTTATATTGTTTTTGCTATACATTTAAGAATTTCTGAAATTCATACATTACTAATCAATGACCTGAAATTCTTTGACTGGGTAGATAGATAGGTAATATTTACTCTATTTTTAGCATTGTAATAGGTTGAAATTTTATAATTCAAAAAGGGATCCTAGCAGATCAATTTTAAAACACAATTAAGATGTATTCATAAAGTACAATGAGAAGGAGTGTCTATGTCTGAATCTAGTATCAAAAAAGGTTACTTTGTTGTCTCTTGGTGTATAGGCACAAACCACATGGTGGGATTGCTTGGTGTACATTTTAAAGTGTGTAAGACCCTGTCATATGGTTTTCCAAAGCAGTTCACACTCCCACCAGCAGCATAATTCCTAACATGCCACCTCTTATCTTAATGTATGTTTGATATTGTCAAACTTATTAAATAAATATTTAATAATATCCATGTTTCACATGATATCTTATAGTTTATGTTCTCTTCATAAGATATAGAGCATATTTTGATGCATTTTATTTGTTCATTGGTCTCTCATGCCCTCACCCCCTGCTGCCCACACTATGGAATGTGTATTCATATTTTTGTTGATTTTCTGTTAAGTTGTTTGTTCTTAGCACTAATTTGTTTTGTTTATTGTGGGTACTATTTTTTAAATAATTTCTTATTTTTCAATTATAGTTGGCATACAATATCATATTAGTTTCAGGTGTACAGTTCTGTGATTAGATATTTATATAACTTGCAAAGTGATTACCCTGATAAATCTAGAACCTGTCTGACACCATATATAGTTATTATCATATTATTGACTATATTCCTTATGCCATACTTTGCATTCCCAAGACTATTCTGTAAGTACTAATTTTTAACATTTAAAAAAAAATACTGAGCTAGTGGTGATAAAATCCTTTAGCTTCTCTTATCTGGGAAGCTCTGTATCTCTCTTGAAATTCTAATGATAGCTGCTCTGGGGAGTGTAATCTTGGAGTGTAATTTTGGCTTTTAAGATGATCTCTTTGTCTTTAACCTTTGGCATTTTAATTACGGTGATTGTCTTGATGTGAGGCTTTTAGAGTTCATCTCTTTGTTTGGGTTGAAACAAACAACCCAAATGAACATACCTGCTCATTTTCTCGTATGTTTATTTCCTTCACCATGTTAGAAAAGTTTTTCATCATTTTTTTCCAAATAGGTGTTTAATTCTTGGCTTTCTTTCTATTCCTTCAAGTACCCATGCTTTATAAATGTTGGTATGCTTGTAGTTGTCCCAGAGGCTCCTCATATTAAATTCATTGTTTTGAATTTTTATTTCTTTTTGCTGTTCTGATTGGGTGTCTTTTGCTTCCTTATCTTCCCAGCCACCAAGTGGATCCTCTGTTTCATCTACACCACTGTAGATTCCTTATAATGTATTCTTCATTTCTCACTTTATGTTTCTCTATATTCATTTTTATGTTCCTATTTCTTTTTGAAGTATTTTTAGTGTTTTTATTGGTTATGCTATTATGGTTTTCTCAATTTTTTTCTCCTTTTATCCGTGCGCAACCCCCCCAACCCTCCAGCATTCCCCTACCCTTAGTTCATGTCCATGGGTTGTACATGTAAGTTGAGTTCTCTGTTTCCTATACCATTTTTAAATCTCTCCCCATCTATTTTATGCCTACTAATTATGCTTCTTCTTCCCTGTACCTTTCCCCGATATTCCTCCCTTCCCCCTCCCCACTGAAATCCCTCCATGTGTTTAGTTCTTTTTTCTGAATTTTGTTCTCTTCTTTCATTTGGGACATGTTTCTTTGTCTTCTCATTTTGGCAGCCTCCCTGTGTTTGTTTCTAAATATTAGGTGGAACTGCAATATCTCCTGGTCTTGGTAGAGTGGCCTTCTGTAGTGGTGTTCTGTAGGGTCCAGTGGCACAGCCTTCCTAATCACCTAAGCTGAGCACTCTAGGTGCTGCTCTACCTCCCTGTGTGGGCTGTATGCGCCCTCCTCTTGTAGTTCAGCCTTGATTTCTGTTGGCAGGTCAATGGGAGGGATTTTCTATCTGCTGAGGAGACTGGCTGTGATGAGTTTAGAGGCTCTGCTATTCAAGGGCTAGCCCATGGAGCAGGACTTGCTTCAGCAGTGCTCTAGTGCCTGCTGAGTTCACCCTCTGAATGTGTTGCTTATGGAGATTGTTGGGTAATGTTTCTACTTGGTCTGAAGCTGTCTACAGGGTGCACTGGCTCTGAAGCTCCTGGGAGGTATGTACAAAGGCCAGCCACTGCCTTTGCCTGCCCAGGACCACCAGCATGAACTACAAAACCATCTGCTTGTGCTGGACTTAGAGATGCCTGGTAGAGGCCAAGCTGCCAACCAAGGCCAGTTGCCACTCATGCCAGGTCTGAGGCTACTTAACTGGAGGTATAAGGTTTACTGAGGCAAATGCTGCTTGTCTGAGAAATTTTAAGAAAGTCCACAGAGTGAGCCAAGATATGGTTTTTGTATGGAATGTCCACTGGAAAAGGATTGGATGGGGAGGGGTCTAGTTAATCATCAGGGTAGGTAAACAGTGTGAGCCAGGTCAATTTGACACAGATACGAAGCCTAGCATTTGGCTCTGTGGGAAAAGGGGCTAGCCAAGGGAAAATGGCCTCTGCCAGCACTTCTATCTAAAAGACAACTGCCTCTCCAGCCCTTGCCCTTATGCCAGACATCTAATTTCCTTACCATGTGTTCCTTACACCTTTTAAATTGCTTTTCCAGGCACTAAGCTCAGAGCAAGTGAATCTGAGTAATTACTGTAAGCACTTTGAGAGGAATGCCTGGGACTGCAGAAGCACTCCATCCCACTCAGGCACAATCTCTTTGGGTTTTCTCTGTCAGAAATTATGGGAGCATCTCTTCCTTGCACTGGAACCCTGCGCTAGGGGCCTGCTGTGTGGCTGGAACTCCTCAGTTCACAGCAGGGACTTCTGTTGCCAAAATATTTCTCCCAATGTTTTAATACCCACACATAACATCAGTGCATTCTATGTCTCTGCCTTTCCTACCAGTCTTGTAGCTTCTTTAAACTCTTAGGTACAGGACTTCTGTTCAGCTAGATTTCAGATGGTTCCAAAAGATGGTTGTTCTATGCTTTAGTTGTAATTTTGTTGTGGTTGTGGGAAGATGCAAGTACCACACTTGCCTACATCACCATCTTGATCAAAACCCTTAAATACTAATTATTTTCAATTAAATGTATTACAAACATAAAAAAAAAGAGAAAGATTTCATACCAGAGGTGAAAACATCCATGACTCAGGGAAAATGAGTAGAAATAATATATTTCCAAAAGGCTGTGTTGAGTAAAAGTTTTGCAAACTGCAAGAGTGCATCCACAAAGCTTTCAGAGTGGAGTAGCTCATAGGTTGGTTTTCGTTTTGCGGGAAGAAGAGAAGCTTAAGGATAAGGCCATGCATATCAAATCATATTATAAGGCAACATATAGAAGTGAAACATTATTTCCAAAAAAACAAAGCCCAGCAAACTTCCCTCACTGAACAAAAACAGAAAGAGCGGCTCTAAATTCAATAACCAACCAAGCTCATTTCCCTTAATCTGTAAGTGTTGGGACTCTGTGTTATAAATGCTTTAAACCATTGTGGAGTTGTAAACATGGGAGAGATTGCCACTGATTCTTTTGTAACTGTGCTTGTATTTTATTAATTATCCACTTAGTGCCTATTGTGTGGTTCACCTTCCATGTAGGAATTGAATGAGAGTAATTTATTGTTAAGTCAGACTTTGGCATTAAAGCTTATTTTCCAAAGGGATCTCTAGAAAAATAAATAGGCTTAGCTACTGAATGAATGCATTTTAATCTCTTGACAATTATATACCTGTAGGACACTTGTCTTTTCCAAGGAGAAATAAACTAACTAATAATGTTATTAAAAAGTGAAAATAGTATACCTATCACCATTATTACCCAACCTTACTTTTTGGCAACTTCTATTTTATTCTGTTATAATCCAACTGCTCTTCATCTCATGCATATAGCCAAATAACTAATACACATTCTTTGTCAGTCAGTGAACTCTCTTTTTTAAAAAAACCTGAGCTTCTATATTATTATTCGCTATTAATCAACATCAGTTTGAGTTAATTTTTGTGCATAGTGTGTGGTCAAAGTTCATCTTTTGCATGTGAATATCCAGTTGGCCCAACATTTTTTGAGCAGTCTCTTGTTCATTACAACAGTATGGATGAACCCAGAGGCCTTCATATTAAGTAAAATCAGACACAGAAAACAAACACTGTATGATCTCACTTAATATGTTAAATCTAAAACAGATTAGATTTAACAAGTTAAATCTAATTCATAGAACCAGAGAGTAGAATGGTCATTCTCAGGGAATGAAGGGTGGGAGAATTAGGGAATTATTTCTTTCTGCTTCCCAGAAAATACAAACTTTCAGTTATAGGATAAATAAATCCCGAGGAGATGATTATAGCATGGTGATTCTATTTAATAATACTGTATATTCTTGAAATGTGCAAAGAGTATAAATCTTAAGTATTCTCACCATAAAAAAGCAAACACAAAGACAACAAAAGTGGTAAATGTGAGGTAATGAGTGTGTTAATGAACTTGATGTTGTATGCAATTTATTTGTATACTATGCTAAATCATGTTGTATACTTTAAAAATCATTTTTGTACAACCCAAATTTATAAAATGTTTATTATCATACTGCAATACACTGGGAAAGAAAGAAAAATTTTAAAGTTTTCTCATTGAATTGTATTGGTCAACAATCAATTTACCATGTATGTAGGCATTTATCCTGGACTCAATCCTATTTCACTGATCTATATCCTTACTGACAATACTGTACAGAATAGGTTACTTACTGTAATTGATTGCTGTATTATAATCAATTAATTACTTATTATAGTATTGATTACAGCAGATTTGTAGTAAATTTTGAAGTTAGATAATGTGAGCACATCAACTTGGTTTCTCTTTTCCAAGATTGTTTTAACTATTCTGAGTTCCATGAATTTCCATGAATTCTAGGAACAACTTTTCTACTTCTGCAAAAAGGCTGCTAAGAGGTGGTAGCTTCATTTGGTTTTGACTTGCATTTTCCTGTTGAGTACAGGTGTTGAGCACCTTTTATGTACCCATTGGCTACTTGTGTACCTTCTTTGGAAACTCTCTGTAGAGGTGGAGACTAGAATGGTGATTACTAAGGCTGGAGAGCTAGAGATGGGAGATACAGAAAGATGTTGGTCAAAGGACATGAAGTCGCAGTTGTATAAGATGAAAACATCTTGTGATCTAATGTATAGCATGATAACTACAGTTAATAATATCACATTATACACTATAAATGTGTGAGGAAATTAATATATTAATTATGTTGATTGCAGGAATAATTTCACTATATATGACAATATCTTGTCATTTGTTCAAGCTTTTTTAATTTTTTAATTATATTTTATATTTAATATAATTTTGTATTGGTTTCAAATGTCCAGGATAGTGGTTAGGTAATCATATACTTTACAGAGTGTTCCCTTTGATGTTTTCAGTACTCACCTGGGACAATAGAGGGTTATTAAAATATTATTGACTATATCTCCTATGCTGTACTTTGCATCCCCATGCCAATTTTATACCCACCTATTGGCACTTCTTAATCCCTTTGCTGTTTCCCCCAGACCCCCAATTCCACCCCCTTTGGGAACCATCAATTTATTCTGTGTCTATTGGTCTGTTTCCCTTTTTTGTTCCATTATTTTGTTCTTTACACTCCACATGTAAGTGAAATCATATGGTATTTTTGTCTTTTTATGATTAACATTTCATTTAACATCATACCCGCTAGGTCCATCATGCTGTAACAAAAGGTAAGATTTCATTCTTTTTAATGGTCAAGTAATATTCTATTGTGTGTGTATGTATAGATATATATATATATATATATATATATATATATATATCACCTACTTTTTTACCCACTTGTCTATGTATAGATACTTGGTTAGCTTCCATATCTTAGATATTGTAAACAACACTGCAATGAACATAGGAATGCATTACTTTTTGAATTAATATTTTTAGTTTCCTTAGATACACATCCAGAAGTGGAAACATTGGGTCATAAGTCAGTTTCATTTTAAGTTTTTGAGGAGCCTCAGAACTGTTTTCCATAGTCATTCCACCAATCGGCATTCCTACCAAACAGTGCAGGAGGGCTTGCTTTTACCACATCCTTGTCAACACTTGTTCACTGATTTTTTTGATGATGGCCATTCTGACAGGTGTGAGGCGATGTATCGTTGTGGTTTTATTTTCATTTCTCTGATGATTAGTGACCTTGAGCATATTTTCATATGTTTATTGGTCATCTGTATGTCCTCTTTGGAGAAGCATCTATTCAGGTCCTCCGTCCATTTTTTAATTAGATTTTTGTGGGGTTTTTTTTAGTGTTGAGCTGTATGAGTTGTTTATAATTTTAGCCATTAACTCATTTTCAAATGTTTCACTGATAAATATCTTCTCAAGACCATATTGGCTGACCATATTGGCATGGGTTTATTCCTCAGCTTTATTCTGTTCTATTAATCTACATGTTTGTTTTTATGCCACGGCTATGCTGTTTTGATTACTGTGACACTGAGGTATAGCGTGATATCAGGTAGCATGATTACTAGAACTTTGTTCTTTATTGAGATTGCTGTGGCTATTTGAGGTCTTTGTGATTCCATGTAAATGTTTAGATTATATGTTCTAGCTCTGTGAAATGTGCCATTTGTATTTTGATAGGAGTTGCATTGAATCTATAGATTTGCTTTGTTTAGTATGGATATTTTAATAGTGTTAATTCCTCCTATCCATGAGCACAATATAATCTTTCATTTACTTGTATCTTCTTCAATTTCTTTCTTCAGTGTCTTATAATTTTCTGAGTACAGGTATTTTACTTCCTTGATTAAATTTATTTCTAGGTATTTTTTGATGCAGTTGTAAATTGGACCAATTTATAAATATTTATTATTTATCCAGTTACTTTCTCAAATTCTCTATCAATTCAAGTAGTTTTTTTGTGTGTGGAATTTAGAGTTCTCTTTATATGTTATGTCATCTGCAAATAATGACAGTTTCACTTCCTCCTTCCCAGTTTGAATGCTTTCTGGTTTTTCTGTTTTCTTGTCGAATTGTTGTAGCTGGGACTCCCAGCAAAATATTGAATAAACATGGTAAAAGTAGACATCCCTGTCTTGTTTCTAATCCTAAAGGAAACACTTTTAGATTTTTTAGTATTAAGTATGTTAGCTGTGGCTTTGCTATATGTGCCCTTTATTATGTTAAGTTATGTTCCATCTAGTTCCATATAACTGAGAGTATGTATCATAAATGGATGCTCGATTTTGTCAAATGCTTTTTCCTCTTCTATTGATAGGATCATATGATTTTATTTGTTTGGTATATCATGTTAAATGACTTGCTGATATATTGTACCAGGCTTCAATATCAGGAATAAATCCCTCTGGATTATGGTGTTTAATCTTTTTCATGTATTACTGCATGTGGGTTGCTAATACACTGTTGAATATTTTAGCATCAATGTTCATCAAGGAGATGGCCTATAATTTTTTTATTTATTGTATCTTCATCTGGTTTTGAAATAGGATAATGCTGGCTTCTCAAAACGAGCTTGGAAGTAATCACTTCCCTCCAATGTTTCAGAATAGCTTGAAAAAAATAGGTGTTAGATCTTTTGAATGCTTAGTTTATGGGTGTACTGGCTCAAAGTGCCCGTGGCATCATGGATGAGACATGAGACAAATTCACATGGACTACCAAGTACTGTGGAGGAAAAGGGATGTCATGGCTACTCCTTAAAGGCAGGGAGGGACTCAGAGTGGCCTGGCAACTCTCTCAAGGGAAGAGCATGCTGACCCTTGCCTGGACAGGTTTTTATTGTTTTTTTTTTTTTGCACAGGAGTTCAGGTACAATTTATTAATCATTGTCAGACAGTAAACAGTAGATAGTATACAAAGAACCAATAGGGCTTCTTCTAAGTCAGGGTCTATCAGTTAAAAGGCTACAGAACTTTGGGAAAATAAACTCATTTTCTGTTTGGGCCTTTATCATTTAACTAAAAACATTCTTAGCAAACCAGGCTTCACAGGATTGTTAGGAATTCTTTCTTATGCCAGATCACCCGGGATCCCGCTCTAGCAAGGCAAGGGGCTGCACTGCCTCCCCCATCATAGGTTTTCAGGCTTAAGTAGATTAGTCCCAGGAGGAACTCCTCCCAGGGGACTTGGGGACTCATGCTATGCCAGAATAGCTGGGGGCAAGGGTCCATCACTTCCTCTTTGTTGCAGCCCCCTGAGTCCTTCCATGAGGGCCTCACAAGTGATGTGTCGGGCTTAGGTTGGCCCCCCTCTGAGGAGTTGTACCTGTCATCAACTATTGATCATGCTTTGGGGGCAGGGGGAGGAAGCAGAGGCAGCATTTTCTACCAGAGACAAGCTTTGTCTCCTTGTAGCTCGAATTCCAGAGGTTGCTCACTCATCCTTTTCTATGGGGGGTTTACAGCTCCTGAAATGAGGCAGAGTGGTTTCCAACACTTAGTGAAATTCATTTGTGAGGACAATCTGTTCAGGACTTGTATTTGTTGAGAGTTTTTTTTTTTTTTTAAATTTACAGCTTCAATTTCACTAGCTGTAATCTGTATATTCAGATTCTCTGATTCTTTCTAACTTAGTTTTGGAAGATTGTATGTTTCTAGGAATTTATCCATTTCCTCCAGATTGTCCAATTTGTTGGCATATATTCACTCATAATATTTTCTTACTTGTTTTTGTATTTCTGTGGTGTCATTTTTATTTCTTTTGTTTCTGATTTTATTTGGGTCCTCTTTCTTTTTCTTTAATAAACCTAGTTAAAGGTTTATTGATCTTGGTTGTATTTCTAGGAGCCAGCTCTCAGTTTCATTGATCTTTTGTATTGTTTTTCTAGACACTATTTTATTTATTTTTGCTCAGGGCTTTATTGTTTCCTTTCTTACACTAACTTTGAGCTTTGCTTATTGTTCTATCCTTGGTTTCTTCGGTTGTAAGGTTAAATTGTTTATTTGCCATTTATCTTGTTTCTTGAAGTAGGCTGATAGACTGAAGTAAACTGTAATGCTGAACCTTTATTTATTTATTTATTTATTAAGATTTTTTAAAAATATTTATCTTTATAGGAGAAGGGAAGGAGAAAGGGAGAGAAATATCAATGTATGGTTGCCTCTCATGCATTCCCTCCTGGGAACTAACCTGCAACCCAGGCATGTGCCCTGACTGGAAATTGAACCAAGATCCTTTGGTTTTCAGGCCTGTTCTCAATCCACTGAGCTACACCAGCCAGGTTGAACATTTATTTTTTTGTTTTATTTTTTCAGTGAGAATTTACATTCAACATTATTATGTATTATTTCAAGAATACAATACGGTGGTTAATCATATACTTTTCTCCCCAATATTTCCAGTACCCACCTGGGCCCATACATAGTGATTACATTATATTTTCAATATCTTTAGTTTATTTATTTATTTTTAATCGTTAAGTACAATGGTCTTCATCCCTCCCCACTACACACAGCTACCCCAGTCGTCCTACCTCCCACCCTCAATTCTATCCCCCTATGGCTTTGTCCATGTGCCCTTTATACATGTTCCTTAATGACCCTCCTGCTTTCCCCCCATTATCCCCTCCCACCTTCCATCTGTGGAAAGCAGTATGGAATTCTCTCAGAAAACTAAAATTGGAACTGCCTCTTGATCTGGCAATTCCACTGCTGTGATTATGCACTAAAAAAACAGTAACACCAATTTGGAAGAACCTATGCATCCCAATATTCATAGCAGCACAATTTATAATAGCCAAGTATTGAAAGCAACCTAAGTGTCCATCAGTAAATGAATGGGTGAAAAAACTGTGGTACACTTACACAATGGAATACTATGCAGCACAAAGAAAGAAAGAGCCTATCCTTTGCAATATCATGGGTGGAACTGGAAGAAATTATGCTAAGCGAAACAGGCCAGGTGGTGAAAGACAAATACCAAGTGATCTCACCTATAAGTGGAACCTAATCAATAAAACAAATCAGCAAGCAAAACTCAACCAGAAACACTGAAATAAAGAACAATCTGACAGTAACCAAAGAGGAGGGGGCAGAGGGATAATAGGAAATAATGGGGGCTGCATCAAGGAACATGTATGAGGGACACATGGATAAAGCCAAAGGGGGTGGGTTCAAGGGTGGGAGGTGGGGGTGGGTGGGGCAGGGGGATGCGGTGCAGTGAAAAATGGAGATAATTGTACTTGAACAACAATATACAAATAAAGATATAAAGAACAAACTGAACATTTCTATCTTAGGTCTGCTTTTGCTGTGTCCCATTGACTTTGGATAGTTGTGTTTTCATTTTCATTTATCTCAAGATATTTTCTGATATCTTTCTTGATCTCACTGTTAATACATTAATTGTTCAGTAGTGTATTATTTAGCTTCTATATATTTGTGAGCTTTTCAGATTTTTGTTTCTGATTTCAAGTTTCATACCAGAAATCATACCAGTCTGGTCTGACAAGATGTTTGATGTGATTTCAATCGTAAATTTGCTGAGTTTTATTTTGCGTCCTAACATGTGGTCTATGCTATAAAATGTTTCTTGTGCACTTAAAACTGCATATTCTGATGTTTTGGGATGAAATGCTCAGAAAAGATCAATTAAATCATCTGGTCTAATGTTGTTTAATGCTGCTGCTTCCTTATTGATTATCTGTCTGGAAGACCTATCCATTAATATCAATGTGATGTCAAAATTCCCTACTATGACTGTACTACTGTCAATCTTTCTTTTTACATCCATCAAGATTTGCTCTATCTATTTAGGTGCTTGGGTACATAAATGTTGAGTACGTAAATGTTTACAAGAGTCATATCTTCTTATGTTGGGTACATAAATGTTTACAAGGGTCATATCTTTCTGTTGGATTGATCCTTTTATCATTATGTAATGTTTCTTGTCTACAATTATAGTCATTTTAAGGTCTATTTTGTCAAATATAACTATTGTTACTTAAGGTTTTATTTCATTTTCTTTTTTTAAGATTTTCTTTTTTTTTTTTTTATTTTTAGAGAGTGGGGAAAGGAGGGAGAAAGAGAGGGAGAGAAACATCAATGTGTGATTGTCTCTAGCATGCCCCCTACTGAGGACCTGGCCTGCAACCCAGGCATGTGCCAGGACTTGGAATAGAACTGGTGCCCCTTTGGTTCTCAGGTCTGTGCTCAATCCACTGAACTACACCAGCCAGGCTACTTCATTTTCATTTACATAAAATATATTTTATGTAAAAAATAAATAAAAAGAAACAGTATGAGGAAATCCTTACAGTGATGAAACTGTTCTGTATTTTGTTTGTCATGCTTATAACATGACTGTGAATTTGCCAAGGTCATATAAGCGCAGACAAAAGTGAATAAATTTTACTAGATGTCAAAAAAATCTTTTTTACTTCTTTACTCTCATTCTGTGTGTATCTTTTATTCTAAGGTTGATTTCTTGTAGAGAGCATAATTTAGGGCCTTGATTTTTTGTTTTCTCATTCAGTCAGCTACCCTGTGTCTTTTAATTACATCATTTAACCCATTGACACTTAAAGTAATTATTTATAGTTATATATTTATTGTCACTTTATTCTTAATGATCATTTACTCTTTCTTTTACTTAACGAATTTTATTATATCCACCCTGACTGTTGTAGCTCAGTGGACTGAATATAGGCTGTGAACCAAGGGGTTGCCAGTTTGATTCCCAGTCAGGGCACATGCCTGTGTTGCAGGCCAGGTCCCCAGTGGAGCCCACATGAGAGGCAACAACACATTGATGTTT
Organism: Sturnira hondurensis; assembly: GCF_014824575.4. Taxonomy (NCBI): domain Eukaryota; kingdom Metazoa; phylum Chordata; class Mammalia; order Chiroptera; family Phyllostomidae; genus Sturnira; species Sturnira hondurensis. The sequence continues at coordinate 814,907 of NW_028084977.1, forward strand.
CTCTCCCTTTCTTTCTCCATTCCTTCCCTTCTCTCTAAAAATAAATAAATAAAATTGTTAAAAAATTAAAAAATAAATAAAGAATTTTATTATATCCTGTAATTGTGGTCTGTGGTGATGAACTCCTTTAGTGTTTTCTTGTCTGGGGATCTATTAATTTCTCCTTCAATTTTAAATGATTGCCTTGATGCATAGAGTGGTCTTGGTTGTAGATCTTTGCTTTTCATCACTTCAATAACTGCATGCTAATTCATATGGCCAAATTTTTTGTTGTTGTTGAGAAATTAGCTATCAATCTTATAGGATCTCCTTCGTATGTGGCTATCTTTCTCTTGATGCTTTTAAAATTCTCTCTTTGTGTTTAAACTTTGGCATTTTAATTATGATATGTCTTGGTGGGGGCTTCTTTTGGTTCATATTGTTTGAGACTCTGTGATTCCCAGACTTGTGTGCCTTTTTCCTTCATCAGATTAAGGACGTTTTCAGACATTATTTCTTCATATAATTTTTGAGCCCTCCTTACTCTTTCTGCTCTCCTTCTGGTACCCCTATATGATGTCCCAGAATTCCTTTAAAAAGCCCTCACTTAAAAGCTAAAAAGGTTTTTTTTTCACTTTCAACTGGATATTTTCTTCTACCTTGTCTTTCAAATTTCTGATTCAATATTCTATTTGATATAAACTATTGTTGATTTTTTCTAGTGCATTCTTCATTTCAGATATTGTCTTTTTCATTCCTGATCGCTTATTTTTTATAGTTTCCATATCCTAAATTCCTTAAAAATCCTTACAACGATTGTTTTGAATTATGCATGCAGTAAATTGCTTGCCTCCATTTCATTTAGGCTTTTTTTTTCTGAGGATTTCTCCTGTTATTTTATTTGGGACATGATTTTTGTCTCCCCATCATGGCTGCCTGTTTATATTTGTTTCTGTGTATTAAGTAGATCTGCTATGCCTCCCAGTTTTGGAATGGCAGCCTTATGTAGTATATGTGTTGTGGGGCTTAGAGGTATAGTCTTCCTGATCACCTGATGTAGGTGTTCCAAGAATGTCCATTCTGTGAGTTATATGAAATCTCCTCTTTTGATTGAGGCTTTTTTTCTGTTGGCCTATCCTTGGGGGGGGCTGCTCCTCAGGCTGCCTGAATACAAGGACCAGCCCCAACCACAGTATACAAGCTGTAGTGCAAGCTTAACCCATGAGGCAGAATTTGCCCCCAGCACTATTTAGCGACTGCCCAGATCTCTCTTTAGGTGTGACACTTGTGGAGCTAATTGGGCCACACTCTAATATTGTCTGAATCCTGCCACCTGATTTGTTGGTTTTGGCACATCTTGGGAGGGACTCCTGTGCAGATCAATGTCAGGCACCACCTGTGACCAACCCTAGGCTAAGGATACCTGCTTGGCGCTACAAGTGATCCAGTTTGTGACTGCCTTTGCTGAGCCTGGTTGTGTGTAGGAGTTGTCAAATGGTGCACTAAGTCTGGTTTCCACCAGCTCCTAGACTGAAGGCAAGTTGGTAAAAGGCCCAAAACAATCCAATATTCACCTTTTCCTATTGGCTTCTTGTTAGGCTCTGCCACTGAAAAAGCCTTTGGCGATAGCAAGTTGTGTAAGGTATGTTCTTGGTAAGTCACTGGGTAGGGGCAAGTGATATTCAACAGAGTGATACAGATTCACACTCTGGCACCTGTGCTGTGTCTGAAGAATTATCTTCATATACATTCAGAAAAAGTCTCAGGATACGCCAAGACCAGCAACCACCTGTCAGGTGTCTCCATACCTTCATGGTGGGGTGAGGTCTCAGGAAGTCATCAAGGCGAGGCCAGCAGTGTTTATCGGGCCCAAACAGGTCAAGATTGGCCACACAAAGGAGAATTCTGCACAGGAATGTTGGTACTGGTCAATCGCGTGAGCGAAAATTTCCCTCTTCCTAGAGCCGTACAACTGAACCCTTCATAAAGTCTGCCCAGACCTCCTGGAGAGTCTCACAAAGGAGTCTGCACTGTGGAATCAGACTGGCCACATGACAGTATTTCAGAATGTGAACTAGGCAAGACAGGGCCACCAGGAGTTCTGAGCGTGGAGCTAGTGAATTTCCCATGGAGGGGAACGGTACTGCTGTGGTACCACTCTGGCACATGGCATGGGAAGGGTGTGTGGTTTCTGACCCATAGCCAGGCAACTCTGTCTCTGACACCCAATGACTTCACCCTGAAGAGCTCTCCAAGAAATTCTACACCATTGAGTCAGGCAGCTGAGTCTTCTGAAGCCCATGAGCTCAGCAGGGGAGGGCATCTGGGGTTGGAGGGTGGGAATAGTGTGTTCTTCCAGGCTGATGCCACTTGGAGGAGAGTGCTTGACCCAGGAAAGATGCCATCTGCATGCAGTATGAGAGAGGGACTCAGCATAGCAACTCTGGTGGCTGTCCCTTCAGCTTTCCCCCCAGAGTCACACAACCCAGCCTGCTCTCACAGCACTCAGTTTGGTTTGGTCTGCCCTCTCTCCACCAGAGCCCAGGGTGAGTGACCAAGAGCAAGATTTTGTGCAGTTGTTTTTGAGAGGGTATCTGGGTTTCTAGCAGATTCTTAACTCTCCGTGGCTGACAGAATTTCAGCTGATCTTCACAACCAGGTGTTCTGTGGTCTCCTCTTCCAGGATCTAGGGCTCCAGGCTGGGGAGGCTGGCATGAGATTGAGATCCTATGCTCCTCAGGGGGGCACTTTGCAGCTGAGATGTCCCTCCAGATCCTCAACTGCTGCACATGCATGTGGGGTCAGCATATTTCCATATCCACCCTTCCCACCAGTCTCGATATGTATATCTATATTTTTTTAATGTAAATTCTTCATCATAAGACTTCTGTTCAACTAGTGTTCACTTAGTTATTCCGGTTGATTGTTTTATAATTTAGTTGTAATTCTGTTTGGACTTGGGAGAAGGTGAGAGTGTCTTCCACCTGTCCTACCACCATATCAGATCTCCTTATCTTCTACTTCTTATACAATTGTTGTTTAAAACACTTTCTTTAAAAAAAAAATCATTTGGTAGTAATTGTGGTGATTGCATTTAGTGGAATTAAGTTGATTCATTGGGCCTAAACTATTTGTGTATGGGAAGGGATTGGTTTCTAATTTAATCTCTTTATTTGTTATAACTCTATTCAAAATTTCAAAGTTTTAGTTTTTTTGAGTCAGTTTGAGTAGTTTGTGTCTTTCTAGAAAGGTGTTCACATTATCTGTGTTTCTAATCAGAAGACATCTGATTTGAAAGTGTATAATATTCCCTTTATTAGATTATGTGGTTCCTTCGAGTGTTTTTTTTTCTTTGTATGCATTTGAGTTGATCAGAGATCTTCTATTTTAACTTAACTCCTTTTAGTATATATTGTAGGGTGTACTTGCTGGAAAAATATTTTTTTTTGAGACTATCTTAGTTCCTTCTTTCTTGGGGAATGATAGTTTGGCTGAATATAGACTTCTAGATTGACAGTCTTTTTTTGTTCAGTTCTACTATTCTAGCACTGATTTAAAATGTATCTATAGTTATGAAAGAATGCCATACCTCATTTTGAAATTTTTTGAAAGATCATTTTAGTATGAAGTTACATGAAATGTGAATTGGTAGTCAGAATTTATCCAAAGTAAAGCTTATTTTGTGATTTAGAAAGAAGCTGTAAGTTATGAAAAGCTGTTGGAGTTAATTTGAACAACATTTTTAGAAATGACTATAATTATTGTAAAATGTTTGGTGCAGTTATATTATTATAATCATTATTGTTGTTTTTGATGAAATATCCTAGTGAAATAAAATTAGAAAAAGTTTGGAAACAATAGGTGTGCTGTATATAAACACTATAACATTGCAAAGGTAACATAATATTTTTTTAATTTTAACTTTTGAATTATGGTTTCATCAATTGAGTAATTTGAATTATAATTGTTGCTTGGTAGAGATTTTTCTGTGGGATTTAAGATATAGAAATATCTTTTTACTTAAAACATGCTTAATTATCTTCTCAAATTAAGAGAACTATTAAATAAAATTTATAATTTTATTGTTATTTGTATTGTCAGTTTCAGTAATGTCTGTTTCATCATCCATTCCCGTGTTTCTTTTCTATTTTTTGCAAAATATTCCTAGTGAACATTTTAAAAAATTTTATTTATTTATTTTTAGAGAGAATGGAAGTGGGGGAGAGAGGGAGAAAAACAGCAATGTGTGAGAGAAACATCAGTCGATTACCTCTCACATGCCCCCAACTTGGAGACCTGGCCTAAAGCCCAGGTATGTGCCCTGGCTGGGAATTTAACTGGTGACCTTTCTCTTTGCAGGATGATGCTCAATCCAATGAGTGATACCAGTCAGGGCTTTATTGAACATTTGAAATGCAACAGCTGTCTTATAAATATTGGACACAGAGCAATGAAGTGAAAAAACAATAGTCTTAGCCTTTATTTTATTACTCTTATCAGGATAAACTTGCTATATAATATATACTTCATAAATATTAATAGATAAAGTAAATACATACATTTATTTTATGAATGAATGAAAACTATATTCAAATTTTCAGAATATTCTTTCCAATTATTTGCTTAAAGGTTCTATTCCTGGACTAGTTCATTTATGGTGCAATAAAAGACAGTTCTGAAATGCCAATAGTTTAAAATAAAGATTTGTTTTTCCCACACTGCTTATAATCCCCAATCAGCAGAGAAATCACTTAGGGAACCTGGTTAATATAACAGCCACCATCTCAATGTTGCCAATTTCTACTTGAGAGAAAAGGAGAGTATCTCCTTGGCCAGCACTCAAGCACATGGCAAAATCCAAAGACAATTGCACTTTTGCCATGTGTCCTGAAGTAAGGAGTACATAAAATACTAGATAAAATGTAATAATCACTACAGGATATTTTATCTTCCAAATATCTGGTGGACCAAAGAGATTTGTTTCAGTTGATCAGACTAAAGGAGAGTTCTAATAAGGTTAGACATACTAGGATCATGGACTCACTGCAATCAAAAGAAAAAAAAATCAAGTCTACCTTTGGTCATACTAACATTTAAAAGAAGTCCACCTATGCCAATTATTTATTGCAATTAGTTATATACATTGTCAATTCTGTCAGTTTCATTCTTTTGATAATCACTTCTGCTATATTTCAACAGATATTTTTTTCAGTACTTACTAAACTTTATATATTGTGTTTGGGGCTTGTTTACCAAAGTGGCCTGAAGAGACAGTCTCTTGTCCTGAGCAAACTGAAACGGCAGGTTCTCCAAGCACTGGCGGTTTTCCACACTTTTGAAGGAATGTTCTGCTCTCACCTAATGTATGTTCTCACATCTAGTCAGGGAAGCTAATCTAATCTACTAAAATATTCAGTGTGTTAAAGAATGATTATTTATTAAAATAAAATTATATTTACTACCACTAACAATTGTTAAATGACTATACTTCCATTTTAAGAATCTGCCTATTGTGAAAGCCTGAGACTTATAATAACTTCCAGATGAGATGTATGGGATATAATATTTTCTAGTGAAACACTGTTTCCATTTACTGAAGCATATCCAGTAAAATGGAATTAAATTTAAATCTAATATGAACTATGTAATCAAATATAATTTTCTTGTGTTTCATACATGTATTTGAAATAGTTCTAAGATCATTCTTAAATTTATTTTTAAAATTTATATTAGAAATGACCACTATTTTAGTACTTTTAGTAAAAATGCTGTATTTTCCTAGAACCCAAAGCAATTGATGAAATAAATTTAACTCTAGCAATTTGATAGTCTAATTTCCCATTTATTTGGCATATTACATTGTGCTACATTTCCCATAAAATTACATGTACAGAAACATGAGATTTAAAAATAGTAATTTACCAAGGTATAATAATACATGATTGAGATGTGATACTATATATGCATTAATAACTTTTTCTTTGATTATTAAAAATTTGAACTTAAGAACATAGCTTCTGTTTTGTACTTTAATAGGGACACAGTATAGAAAATATATCATATTCTATATTATGTTATCATCCATATTTTTATCTAATAATTTAAACAAATTTACAGTGTATACAGGGTCTGACACAAACAGTACACCCTTTTATTACAAAATCTTTTATTACAAATTATAAACATGTGATTCTGTAACATAGCAATATCACACTTAAGCACACTATATGACTTTTTAGGTGAAATGTTCAAATTAAAACTATAAATTATTATATCCATATTATTACCCTACCAACCACACTTAAGCAAACATTACTTCTGCTGAACTTTGTATAATTTTACTTAAGAGAATACATTCCTTGGTTTGACATCAAAACTCCTAAAAATACTCAAAAGCAAATTCTAACATCACTGATATATCATTTTTCATCACCTAATAAAATGTTGAGTTCAAGTGTACTATAGAAACTCTGATAGATGATTATGGAATAATGTAAAGCATAAACTTAAGGATATTAAATCTGAGTGAGTAAAAGTGATACATTTTTCTGAGGTTTAGTTTAGAGTTATATTGTAATAATCACTGAAAAAAAATACTAAATATAGGTGGTTTTCAATAGGCATTGAGATGTTTATAAGAGCATGTGGAGATATATAGCATTATTGATTAAATAAAATTAGTGACAACATTCACAAGAAAAAAAAATGTCAGTTTAATCTTGGCCTAAAGAGTTTGAGTGCTATTTGTTTACTTGCTTTATGCCTTTCATTGAAAAAGTTAAAAATAAAAATATCTTCTTTAGGAATAATAATTATTTAGAAATATGTGGAGAAGATTAAGGGAAAACTAGAGGCAAAGAAACAATTAGAAACATTTGTATTAGTCTAAAAATAAGCAAATGTGAGCTTGGATTAGAAAAACAAAGCCATGGGAATAAAAAACAAGTCATAGGTAATATATTTTAAATATTTTTCATTACTTAGCAAAAGATTAGCAAGTTAGATGAAGGAATTAGAGTTTGATTATAAATAAAGGGCCATCAAGGATCATGTATAAAGGACACATGGACAAGCCAAAGGGGGGGGGGTAGGTTCCAGTGTGGGAGGTAGGGATGGGTGGGGCACAGGAGGGGGAGTGGTGGGGTGAAAATGGAGACAACTGTACTTGAACAACAATAATAATAAACGTTTCCTCTTTTTAAATTTGAGGTTTTGCAAAAGACATGTTTCAAATATATTTAAAATTGATTAAAATCTGGTCAGAGTTGTCCATGGCTTGTTATATCTCTTTCTGCCAGAGAAGAATATTTTCATTCATTGAATCAACATTTCATTTTTACTAAAAAAGCTCTTATGTATTTCAAGTATTTATAATATAGCATTGCATAAGACAGAATACTTATTTATATTCTGAGAGAAGATACTAAATTAATGTAAAATATCATATTAGAAATCTGTATTTTATGTCAAAACTGAATCACAGGTAAAGGGATTTAAGAAAGGTAAATGTTCACCAGGGACAGATCATGTAGATTCTTACACACTCGTCTCAGGGTGATTGGTATCTGTGGGATGTTTTGGAACAAAAAAAATATAATGATCTGATTTCGAGTTAATAAAATAAAATAATTTGCATAGAGTATTATAGAAGGCAATATTGGCTTGGCCAAATACAATAGCATAGAAAATTATAGAGAAATGACTATATTAAAGATATACTTTACAGGTAGAGCTGACAAGACTTTCTAAGGGGTAATGTAGACTATGAAAAAGTCAATTCAAGGATAACTCCTTTAGGCATTTTGGGGCTTGAGTAACTTAGCAAGTGAGGTGATTTGCTGAACTGGAAAATATTAGGAAAAGTATAGGTCAGACTTTCTTATTCTACAAAAGTAAAGATGTTTAACATAAGTTGGGCATATAGGGGATAGGTTTGTGAGAAACCTTCCCTTCCCACAATTCACATAGTTTATTTTGTTTTCTTCAAGCAATATTTTATTGTCCTCTGTAATAGATCTTTTTCGGGGGAAATTTTTTTATTGTTCAGTTACATTTGTCCCATCTTTTCCCCCATTGCTTGCCCTTACCCTGTCCCCACCACCACTAAAAACTCAGGATACAATTACTATTTAAAGCCATGAAACTTGGTTAGATTAGGTAGCCAAAATTGTTTTGTAAAGAAAAGTTCTGAAGACTTAGTCTCAGGAAAGTCTATCATTTACTAATGAGACAGAAAATAATCCAGCAAAATAAATTAGAAGAAATTGTGCGTAGTGAGGCAGTGGGAAGACAGGGAAGCATGGCATCCTGTAAAGAAAATGAAGCACATACTAAGAAGAAGAAAACAACCAAACACAGCGAATGTGGCATGACTGAGTATGGTAAGGAAATTGTTCATTAAATCTAGTTACATGAAAGCCATTGTTGACAACAAAAAAATGTATCGGTGGAATTTTACTCACATGTCTGACTGAATTTAAGAGAAAATAGTAGGCAAAGAATTGACACTGGTGGATGTATACAAATTTAGTGGAATTTTAGTATAATAGGCTATAAAGAAAATGAGTTATACTGGAAAGATATATAGAATTACAGAATTATTTTATCCCTTTTTACTGGGACATATCTCAACATGTTTCTATGCTCATAGGAATGGTTCAGATACATGAAATAATAATACAGTGGAGAGGGTGATAACCACTGAATCAAATTACTCATGTTGAGAGGAAATGGATCCAGATTCCAAATGGAGGGTTGGACACAGACAAATCACAGTGGAAGATGAAGTGTGAGTTTGTAGCACTAGGGGAGGAAGATGGGTTATTTCTTCAGAGATATTTTTAAGTGAACTGCAAAGTAAGATATAAGGTAAAAATTGAAGAATAGGAAAGGTCGGAGGGTTCAAGAAGGAAGAAAAGGTTTGAGGTCGTTGAACTGGAGGGGGTGAAGATTCATGGGCTAAATTTGACATCAACATTTTTTTAAAGATTTTATTTATTTATTTATCTTTAGAGGGGAAGGAGAGAGGGAGAGAAACATCAATGTATGGTTGCCTTTCTTGTGTTCCCTGCTGGGAGTTGGCCTGCAGGGAACTGACCTGCAACCCAGGCATGTGCCCTGACTGGGAATCGAACCACGATCCTCTGGTTCGCAGGCCTATGTGACATCAACATTATCAGTGTTGGATTATCAGTGTTGATAATTATCAGTGTTGGATTTCCTCCAACTGGTGCAGTTAGATCTAGAAAGGACAGACATTTGGCACATTTTATACTGGCCTGAGAGTCCTATGGCCAGGGTCTATTTTGCCTCCTTCAGTATCTGAAGCAGGTAATCTCTTTTAAGTCATCTAAATGCAGTGAAATGTCAAACTCTCATTTATTAACAAAATAATAATGAGCCCCAAGTTTTAAATGAATACCAAGCCAAAGAGTTTAATATGGATCATCTTATTAAATACTCAAAACCACGTTAATATTATTATCTCCTTTGTACATTAATGGCTAAACTTTAGAGAAGGTAAGATACTGATTCAAACAGATATGGTTAGCCAATGTCAGAGTCTGGAATATCAATCACCCTGATATGACTGTTAATGTAAATGGTCTTCCATCTTCACTGTATTTCAGTCTAAAAAAGGATAAAAATTAAACACGACTAAAAAAATGCCCATTGGTTAAAAGGAACAGATATTATTGGTAATTTTTAAAAATATTTCACTTACTTATTTGTAGAAAGAAAGAGAGGGAGAGAAACATCGGTGTGTGGTTGCCTTTCACGCACTGCCTGCCAGGGACCTGGCTGAGGCCCAGGCACATGCCCTAACTAAGAATAGAACCCACAACTTTTTGGTTTGTAGGACAACACTTTGATTTGTAGTCTGGCACTCAATCCACTGAGGCACACTAACCAGGTCTCATTGGTAACTTTTGAGAAGGACCTGACAAACTTTTTCTTTAAAGGTCCAGATATAAATAGTTTATTCTTTTGGTACAAGATAATCTGTGTTGCAAGTATTCATTTCTGCTACTGAAACAGAATAACAGCTATAGACAATATGTAAATGAATGCTCATGTCTACATTCCAATAAGTAATTATTTACTATGGGACATAAATGATCTTTTAGTAGTTCCCAAGGCACCAAATGATAATCTTTGGTGAACTAACTAAAATGAGAGCCATTGTGAGGGCCCTTGAGGATGAAATTTATAAGTTTAATAAGCCTCACAATTAAGTGGGACTAAGCGAAAAGTTTGACTCCAGAAATTTTTCAATGTATTAAGTTGAGAATAAAAAATGGGTAATACTGAAAAGGAGGGGCATATTTAACAAGAAAATAGAAATTAAATGCTAAAAAATATATCAAAGTAGTAAAACAAAATATAAAAATACAATTGAAAAATTTGATGTAATGTGACAAATATTTCCATTGATTTGGCTGTGAATTGTTACATGAGAGTTTAAAGTATAATTTAATCACAGATATTTTTCAAATCCACAACTTAATTTTCAGTAAATACTAAATGATATATCAAAAGCCAAGTCACACAATCATAGACCATTAAAGTATTATATACCTTTAAAATAATAATCAAAAGCTTCTATATTTTTATTTAGTATGTACTATGATATTCAGAGCCTTCAGTGCTTTCAAGGCTATGTTAAAATATATATTTTATTTGCTGTATATATTTTGGAGATCTAATCCTTGTCCAAGATATCATTGGCCAATATATTTTCCCATAGAGTTGGTTCCCTTTTCATTTTGCTAATGTTTTCTTTAGCCAGGCAGAAGCTTTTCATTTTGATGAAAACAAAAGTCCCATTTGTTTATTCTTTCATTTATGTTCCTTGCTCTAGGGGACATGTCAGTGAACATATTGCTCTGTGGAATATATGAGATTCCCCTGCCTATCTTTTCCTCTAGGACTTTTATGGTACTACAACTTATATTTAAGTCTTTTATCCATCTTGGGTTTATTTTTGTGTATAGTGTAAATTGGTGATTGAGTTTCATTTTTCTGCATGTAGCTGTCCAGATCTCCCAACACCATTTTCAAAGAGGCTATTTTGATTTCATTTTATGTTTCTGCCCCTTTTTTGAATATTAATTTACCATAGAGACATGGGTTTGTTTCTGGGCTTTCTATTCTGTTCCATTGATCTATGTGTATGTTCTTATGATCGTACCAGATTGTTTTGATTACCGTGACCTTGTAATATAGTTTGATGTCAGGTATGGTGATCCCACCTACTTTGTTCTTTCTTAAAATTGCTGTAGCTATTCTGGGTCATTTATGGTTCCATGTAAATGTGACTCCACACCAAGAAGACAAACTATCCATTTAAAAAATGAGCAAAAGACCTAAACAGACACTTCTCCAAGGAGGATAAACAGAGGGCCCAGAGACATATGAAAGGATGCTCAGCATCACTAGCCATCAGAGAGATGCAAATTAAAACCACAGTGAGATACCATTTCATACCTGTCAGAATGGCCATTATTAACATATCAACAAACAATAAGTGCTGGTGGGGTTGTGGAGAAAAGGAAACACTAGTGCACTGTTGGTGGGAATGCAGACTGGTGCGGCCACTATGGAAAACAGTATGGAATTTCCTCAAGAAACTAAAAATGGAATTTCCTTTTGACCCAGCAATTCCACTGCTGGGTTTATACCCCAAGAATTCTGAAACACTAATTCAAAGGAACCTATGTACCTCAATGTTCATAGCAGCACAATTTACAATAGCCAAGTGCTGGAAACAGCCTAGGTGCCCATCGGTAAATAAATGAATCAGTAACCTATGGTACATTTACAAAATGGAATACTATGTAGCAGGAAGAAAGGAGGAGCTCCTACCCTTTGTGACAACATGGATGGAAGTGGAAATCATTATGCTAAGTGAAGTAAGTCAGGCAATGAAAGACAAATACCATATTACCTCACCTATAAGTGGAACCTAACTAGCAAATAAAACTGGCAAGCAAAATATAACCAGAGACATTGAAATTGACAACAAACTGACTGTAACCAGAGTGGAGAGGAAAGGGAAATAATGTGGGGAAAAAAGGTAAAGGGATGTAAATGAACACGTATGAGGGACCCATGTATGGAGCCATGGTGGGGAGTGGATTGAGGGTGGGAGGTGGGCCTGGGTACGGCAGAGGAAAGTGGTGGTGGGAAAAATGAAAACAACTGTATTTGAACATCAATAAAAAAGTAAATATATATTTATACACATAGTGACAGTGAGCTTAACATCTTTTAGAAAGTCCATTCCATCTTAGATATTCCCAAGAATTAGAAAGTTATTCACTCACAGAAAAGGGATGCAATACCTCTTTCTTTGAGAGTCTTTTAGATAATTAAATATAGATATAGCATACTTTAACTTTTAATGTTGGCTGCAGTCAACTATACTAAATATAGAAAAGTTAGAATTATGTAAAATGTCTAATTTCACTTTAGTATGTTATATGAAGCAGAGGGCACCTTTCATGGTGGAATTGATTGGAAACCATGAAAATAAATGTGTTGACACACTACTTTTGAGATAGTTAAGACTGGATTAGTCATTAACATTGTTGTAAAGCCAAAAAAGCCTGCTGAAGCCTACTCATATTAATAATCCGTTACCTAAAGATTCAAACAAAAAAATCAAAGGGGTGTGGTTAGTCAATTTCCAAATTTATTATACCAATAAATATTCTGTGCCTTTTCATTATGAAAGTAAAGTTTTCCAAATAAAGCAAGCATTCTGCCATGATATTATGTTTCTTACAAAAACATATGTTTGATAGACTACAGAATATAGTTTTTTGTATCATGCTATAGTGATGACATTGTTGTTTTATGTGTCTATTATAAAAAATGAGTTTGTCAGAGGAAATGGAGCCTGTTTACTCAAGCTATAGTGTATACAGCATCTGTATTATGACTAACACATTATCTGAAATATTAAATTGTAATTCTAACTCCAATAGTAGGTATGTGATATAAATCCAGTTGGTAGACAGAAACTTTAAAAATTCTGTTTCCATTTCCTGTCTAAACTCTCTGAGAAAATTCAGTGGGCATTTCTAACAGATTTACTTTAAACTCATAAGGATTTTCCCCCTATGACATCTTATGTCAGACTATAATTTTCCTTTAAGCATTTCTTTAACTAAAAGCACAGTTTTTAAAATTACCTATACTGAGATAAAATTTATGTAAAATAAATGTTTCCAGAAGTTGGTATTTGTCTGTTACACTCTTGCCTCCTATTGCTATTATTTATTATTTGTACATAAATGAGATCATATAGTGTTTGTCTTTCCACATATGACATTTCTTTTAACATAGTGCCCTCAAGGTTCATCTATGCCACAAACAGCACAGTTTCATTCTCTTTTTTGATTGAAAATTTTATTAAGTCTATAATTTTAAACTAACTTAATATATGTATTTAAATGTTTATTAATTAAAGCATAGACTATTTAAGTTTAGGGTATAAAATATGTTAGCATAACAAATAAAAACATCATGCTTTGAAAATATTAAAAATCATCTCTTTAACCCTGGCTGGTGTGGCTCAGTGGATTGAGTGTCGGCCCATGAACCAACGGGTCTCCATTTCAATTCCCATTTACGGCACATGCCTGGGTTGTGGATCAGGTCCCTGGTAGGGGGCACATGAGAGGCAACCACACATTGATGTTTCTCTCCCTCTCTGTCTCCCTCCCTCCCTCTCTGTCTAAAAATAAATAAATGAAATCTTTTAAAAAATTTATCTCTTTAGTATCTTAAATCTAAGATTCTGGGTTTCCAGATGATTAGATCTAATGCAAACTGCATTTGTGTTCAGTGACAGGCATTTTGGAGTGCTTTTATCTAGAGGTTCAAACAATCAGAGTATATCACAATGTCAAATCAATGGTCTCTGCTGTTCAAAATAGGCATGCTAGGGGTTTGGGCCAATTGTTTGGCATGTGAAATAAGTTAGAAGATGAGTAGAATCATGAGTTATTCCATTGGTTTCATTCTTTTTATGGCTGAATAATATTCCAATATCTGTGTGCATTATCTTTATTCATTCATTGTTTCCACATCTTGGCTATTGTAAATAATGCTGCAATGAACACACTCATTTTTGAGTTAGTGTTTTTGTCTTTAGGTAAACCAGAATTGTTGGATTATATGGTAGTTCTATCTTTAACTTTTGAGACACCTCCATACTGGTTTCTGTAGTGAATGCACTATTTTATGTTATCAGCAATGGTACACAAGGCTTCCCTTTCTCCATGTCTTCAACATTTATTTCTTGTCTCCTTGATAATAGCCATGTTAATAGGTATAAGATGATATCTCATGGTTTTTATTTACATTTCTCTGATGATTAGTGATGTTCAACATTTTTTTATGTATTTGTTGGCCATCTGTATGTCTTCTTTGGAAAAATGTATATTTATATTTTCTGCCCATTTTTAATAGGATTATATGTTTGGGGTTTTTTGTTGTCATTATTGAGTCTTACTAGTTCTCCACATAGTTTAGATACTAACCCCTTATCAGGTATATGATTTGCAAATATTTTCTCTCATTCCATATGTTGTCTTCACATTTCATCAGTGGTTTCTTTTCCTGTGCACAGGCTTTTTAGTTTGATGTAGTCCCATTTGTTTATTATTATTTTGTTGCCTTCACTTTTGATAATATTATCACCAAGTCAGATGTCAAGGAGTTTATTGTCTGTATTTTCTTCTAGGACATTTATGACTTCAGGTCTTATAGTCAAGTCTTTAATTCATTTGAATTAATTTTAATGAATGGAGCAAGACCATGGTCCAGTTTCATTCTTTTGGACTGGCTGTCTAGTTTTTCTGCCACTATTTTCTGAAGAGCTGTTCTGCCCCCAATGTATACGATCTGTAGTATTTCTGTGATGCGTGTTGAAATGTCTCCTCTTTCATTTACGACTTGTTTATTTCAGTCTTCTCTTTTTAACTTAGTCTAGCTAAAAGCTTGTCAACTTTGTTTATCTTTTCAAAAAAACATACTGGGTTTTTGCACTGTCTACGATGGGGTTCATGTTTGGCCTGCTTATTCTCGGGACTCCCTTGGATGTGGATCCTGCCTGGTCTCTGGATGGATGATACTGGGATAAATGTTCACTGCTGGGTCCTTGATCCGTGGGCCTCATGCCAGGCTCATAGCAGTGTGGGTTCTCCCAGCTCCTTGGGAAAGCTGCTGCCTCATTACTGGATAGGTCTCTGTGCGGGCAGGGCTGGCCCACAAGTGTGAGTGAGAGGAGCTGGATTTGAATCTCAAGGCTATTTCTGGTTCTACAGGCAAGACTGAGGTCAGTATACTTCACTCTGTAGACAGGAATGGTTGTGTCTCCTTCCAGATTCCTCATCATGGCTAGAATGGCTGGCTGGAACTGAATAGACAGACCTATCAAACTGCCTGAGGCATAGATATAAATGCCATTCACCAGGTCCATGCACTGACTGTAGCTGGGACAGGCTGGAATTGAGTCTAAAGCTGTGTCAGGTTTCCAGAGGTGTGAATTGGAGCATATCCCACAGGTCCCCTGGACCAGCAGTGGTGCTCATGGAATGTGGTTGAGAAGGACCGGAGCTCCCTCAGTATCTCCAGGGTGAAGCTGGGAGTGTCTCCTACTGTGTCCCTATGTCAGCAGGCCTTTTCATGGACTTTGTTGGGATAGATTGAAGCCTAATAGAATCTCTTTCATAGTCTTTGGCATTGCAGACCAGGAATGTGTCCTGCTGGGACTTTAGAACTTTGGGTCTGCTGGCAGACTGTGGGTGTCAAGAAGCTGAAGCTGCACAGAAAGATCTTTTAGGATCTCCAGAGGCCCAGATGGGAGTTCATCCTGCAAATTTCTGATACCAGCAGGATTGCTTGCACATTGTGGCTTGGGTGGGCTGGTGCCCAGGTACAGGGTCATTTCAGAATCTATAGTCTGACCAAGTTTAGTAGGCTTATTTACAGAGAATTCTAGACTGCATTGAACAGTTCCTGAACTTATTCACTTATTTGTGTGCCACTCTAGGTTCACCTTTGAAACCGAGGTCTGTGTGTCTATTACATGATGCTGAGGTTGCCGTGATTCATTAGGGATCTCTTGTCTATCAGGGAACCCAAAGCCAGGTGTGGCTGTATACAGTTTCTCAGGAGCACAAAACTGTTTCTGGGTTTGTAACCAGCACCACAGTCTGGAATCAACTATCTGGGGATGGGCCGGCCTGCTTATAATAATTCTCCTCTCTCTTGAATTGCACTGGGTTTCGCTGTCTCCTACCTGTCCCATGAAGTGACATTTGTCTGTGGGTGGATGCTGAATTATTACTATTGAAAAGGGGACAGGTGAGGGGGACATCATTGACCTCAATTCTTTCTAAATTATTGAGGCTTGGTATATGCCTAGCATCTGGCTTATCTTGGGGAATATTCTATAACAACTTGAAAATATTTTTCTTCTGCTGGTTCGGGTTGGGGTCATTTTATAAACATCAATTAGGCCAGGTTGGCTGATAGTGTCATTCAAATTTGTGTCTTTACTGATCTTCTATCTTTACTGATCATTTTATTAATTAGTGAAAGGAGAGCGGTGTAACTTCCAACTGTAATTGTGTATATGTCTATTTTTCTTTTCAAGTCTGTTAGTTTTTACTTTATGTATTTTTAAAGCCATGCTATTAGCTCAATTTACACTTCAAATTGTTGTGTCTTCTTGATAAACTGCCCATAAGTTTAAAGAGCCTCAGCTAATATTTCTTTTTTATTCTACTTTGATTCATATTTATTTTCTCTAGGTACTTCCATTTGCTTATCTGTGTTTGAATTTTTTAAATGCGATTTCTGTACATGAGAATTGGGTTTGCCTTGTTTAGGATTTTTTTAATTTCAAACATTTACCTAAGTGTTTAGACAAATGGTATATGATTTAATTATTGATTGGCTTAGGCACTTTGTATCAACTATCTTGCCTTTTGTTTTCTAATTGTTCCATTTGTTTTGTTTTCTTACATTTTTATTACTTCTGTTGTATTATGGATGTTTTGGTATATTCCATCTTGACCCATACGGACTTGTTCACACTCAGTTCATGACTGTGTCATCTGTGAAGTATTAAAAACCCATCACCTTCAGGAACTTCACTCCCGGTGTAATGTTCTGATGGAACCACCTTGAAATTTTTAACAATCTTAAAGAGAGGGTTCAGCATTTTTATTTTGCATTCAGTCCCATGAGTTATGTGAGCAACAATAAAATAATTTTTAAAAAGAAAACTTTTACTCTTATAGTGTATTTCTTCCTCCTGAAGAATTATCTGAATTTTTTTTGTAGTACAAGTCAGCTGCTGACAAATTCTTTCAGCTTTTGTTTGATTAAAAGTAAATCTGTGTATTGCCTTATTGTTTAAAGATATATTCAGAGGTTGTAGAATTTTAGGTTGACAGTTGAAGGGTATCATTTCATTATTTTTATATTACACAGTTTCTCATAAATTTGTGATTGTCATCTTTGTGTCACAGCATGCAATATAAAGTATCCCTCTCACTTGTTATAATTTTGTCATTATTATTGGTTTCCAATAATTTTATTACAATATCATATTTTCTTGCTTTGGTTGTTTTTGTATTTATTCTGCAAAGGGATTCCTGAGTTTTTTGGTTTCGTTTAAGCTTTTCACCCAGTGTTGAAATCTCTTAGAGCTATTTTATGTGATATATTTTCACTGTCTCTCTCAAACTTTTCTAGGATTTTAATTACATAAGTGTTCAATTACTTGAATTGTCCTATGAGTCACTGAGACTCTTTACTCTCAGAACTTCAGTTGCATAGTATCCATTTCCAGGGTTTTGCTTACTGGTCTTCTGTAGATTCTCGTCTGTTCTTAATCTCCGACCCACTGCATCTTCATTTGAGATGTTGTATTTTTCATCTCTAGAATTTTTTTCTTGATTACTCAATTTTTCTTCCTTTTGTCTTTTTCTTTTAAATTATTTTTCATAGCACACATGTTTGTAATGCTAATTTAAATCACTAATACATTATCTTTGTCATTTCTTGATATTCTTTTTCTTTATTGTCCTTTCTTATGATGATTAGTCATATTTCCCTGTATATTTTCATCTGTGGCACCACTAATTACATGAGCTATTGTGATTATATGTTGTTGAGTGCTGAAATCGGTTGATGACATTTAAATTGCTTGGATTTTTTTCTCATGTGAAGGTAAATTCTTGGCAATCTGCTTTATCATTTTGGGGGTTAATTTTAATGTATTCTTAGGGAAGATATATGGTATCCCTGACTTTGCTATAGTTTACCATTACTAGTAAGGCTTGACCCCTCTGAGTTCCCTATCAAATGGCTCTGGTGCTCTTCAGGTACTTTCTATTCTGACAGTTCAGAGCTCAAATCTCCATCAATCCTTGGTTTGCTCTGGAAATTATTTGATTTACTTGATCACATTCCATATGCTCTTAAGCTCAAAACATTTCACCCAAAGCATATTTGGCTTGGTATTCAGCAATTAATTCAAGAGACTCTGGGACAGATTTCAGGACCTTTTATTCTGCCTAGGTGTGACATCTCCAGGTCTCTGTTCCATTTACTCCTCTAAACTCACCAATGTGCTGTCCTCTCTTGAGTTCCATTTCCCTAGACTTCAGTTTAGTAATTGCTTCCAAGCCAATCTATTGCATACCCATAACAGTCACTTAGTCTGTATCCCTCCTTTCAGTGATTAGATCCTCTGCCTCCTGTTACCTGATGCATTTAAACTTCTGTATATATTTTGTCCAATTTTCTCATTTTTTACTATGCAAGAAAAAGTCTCTTTTTCCTCTTAGTCCATCATTATTACATGTTCCTCTTCTAATTAATATATTGTAAAACCTATAATAATTTGCAATGAAACTTGTAAATAATAACATATCCCTACTAACACATCGCCCTGCCAAAATATCAGCACAAGTTTTAAATATAAAGGATAGAGAAAGAAGAGGAAATCATTTATAGTTTAACTACATGCTCAAACCGTATATGCTTATGCTCAACTGTATTAGCTGACATTATTAAGTACAGATTTGCACCTACTTATGATAAGCAAATTTAGTTAATAGAAGTCCAAATAAATAAATTGCTTTTATGTTAATAGAGATAATAACGTCAAACTTCTGTGCACATACTTAGAGGAAGAGGGAAATTACCACATTAAAGTACAGGTGATATTAGAGAACAGTTTGTACATTGTGTAGGCTGAGAAATGAGAAAGCAATTTTTTGTTAATAATATTGAATTTTTAAATTTAAGTTTAGTGTTACTATTATTTGTTATGGCATAGTGATAAAATATTAGAGATAATACATGTCATATATTGAAAAGTCATCATATGGTACAGCAATAACTTTGTCTCTGATACCTAAAAGGACTTTGAAAATTATAATTTTGTACTGAGCAAAGCAAGAATAATATAAAAGCCTTAATAACGTTAGATACATTCTGGGCACAGAGAGTACAAATACTACATTTAATAAATATTTTTTAATTTAATTTTAATTGTTGTTCAAGTACAGTTTTCCATCTTTTACTCCCATACCAGCCCCCCCTAGCCCCCCACATC
The DNA here is from genome assembly GCF_014824575.4 of Sturnira hondurensis. Classification (NCBI taxonomy): domain Eukaryota; kingdom Metazoa; phylum Chordata; class Mammalia; order Chiroptera; family Phyllostomidae; genus Sturnira; species Sturnira hondurensis. Next base: position 834,531 of record NW_028084977.1, read on the forward strand.
CTTCCTATTTCCACCCCCCTTAGTTTTTGTCCATGTGTGTTTTTTAACGGTTTTATATATTTTTTATTTTATTTTTTATTTTTTAATATATTTTATTGATTATACCATTACAGTTGTTCTATTCCCGCCCTTCATTCCCCTCCACCTGCACACTCCCTCCCCCACCATTCTCCCCCCCTTAGTTTATAACCACGCGTCTCAAGTTCTTTAGATTCTATATTTCCCCCACTATTCTCGCCCTCCCCCCTATCTATTTTCTACCTACCATCTATGCTATTTTCTGTGCCTTCTCCCCCCTTCTCCTCCTCCCACCCCCCTGTATCTAAACCTCCATGTGTTCTTCATTTCTATGGTTCCACTCCTGATCTAGCTGTCCTCTTGGTTTGCTTTTGTTTTAGGTGTGGTTGTTAATACCTGTGTGTTTGCTGTCCTTTCACTGTTAATATTTTTCATCTTCTTTTTCTTATATAAGTCCCTTTAGCATTTCATATAATAAGGGCTTGGTGATGATGAACTCCTTGAACTTGACCTTATCTGAGAAGCACTTTATCTGTCCTTCCATTCTAAATGAAAGTTTTGCTGGATAAAGCAATCTTGGCTGTAGGTCTTTGGATTTCATGACTTGGAATACTTCTTTCCAGCCCCTTCTTGCCTGTAAGGTCTCTTTTGAGAAATCCGCTGACAGTCTGATGGGTACTCCTTTGTAGGTGACTGTCCCCTTATCTCTTGCTGCTTCTAGGATTCTCTCCTTCATTTTGGTCTTGGCTAATGTAATTATGATGTGCCTTGGTGTGTTCCTTCTTGGGTCCAACTTCTTTGGGACTCTCTGAGCTTCCTGGATTTCCTGGAAGTCTATTTCCTTTGCCAGACTGGGGAAGTTCTCCTTTATTATTTGTTCAAATATGTTTTCCACTCGTGGCTGTTTCTTTCCCCCTTCTGGTACCCCTATAATCGGGATGTTGGAAAGTTTAAAGATGTCCTGGAGGTTCCTAAGCCTCTCTTCATTGTTTTGAATTCTCATTTCTTCATTCCTTTCTGGTCAGATGTTTCATTCTTCCTTCTGGTCCATTCCATTGATTTGAGTCCCAGTTTCCTTTCCATTGCTATTGGTTTCCTGGACATCTCCCTTCATTTCAATTAGTTTAGTCTTCATATGTTCCTCTAATTTGTGACCATAATCAACCAGTTCTGTGAGCATCCTGATAAATAGTGTCTTGAATTGTGCTTCTGAGAGGCTGGCAATTTCTCGGTCGCTTAGAGTTATTGGCTCTGGGACTTTGAGTTCTTCTTGCGCCATCTTTTGGGCTGTTCATGCCTGTTCCGTAGCAGGATCCGAGCCCTAAAGTGTTCACTAGAGCAGGGCAACTAAGTCACTGAGTTGCGATGTTGTATGTGGGTGCGGGGTCAAAGAGGGTCAATGTCTTCCCGTCTGCCGCCTGCCGCCTCGGCCCCCACTGGCGCAACAGCCGCCACCATCACCAGGCCCATGGGTTTCGTTCCACTGCACACTAGTGTGCCACCGCCGTCAGCCCTCCACCACTGGGTTTGCCCCCTGGGGCCTGCACGGTCCGTCTCACTGTGTGCGAATGTGCCACTACGGTCAGTCTGCCCCACACCCCGACTGGTTCTGGGCTGCCTGCGCGCCTAGGTCGGGGGATCTGTCCTGCCCAACCCAGCTCCGCTGCTGGCTCTGCCTCTCTTAACGTCCCATTGAAAGGTTCGTTGTTGTTGGACTTCCATATAATTCAATTTTCTGTCCTTTGGCTGTGTCTTTGTTTCTCCAAACCTTTGTTGTATTCAAACTTGGTTGTGGGAGAAGGCACAGTGTTTCCACTTATGCCTCCATCTTGGTGGAAGTCCTGTCCATGTGTTCTTTATACTTGTTCCTGCAAACCCTCCCCCCTTTCCTCTAAAATTCCCTCCCCTCTCCCCTCTGTGGTAGTCCCTGTCCCCTGTTCTCTATTTCAGTGTCTTCGGTTATATTTTGCTTGCTTGTTTGATTTGTTGTTTAGGTTCCTGTTAAAGGTGAGATCATATGGTATTTGTCCTTCAACACCTGGCCTATTTCACTCAGCATAATGCTTCCCAGTTCCACCCATGCTGTTGCAAAGAATAGGAGCTCCTTTCTGCTGCATAAAATTCCATTGTGTAAAGGTACCATAATTTTTGGATCCATTCATTTACTGATGGGCATCTAGGTTGCTTCCAACAGTTGGCTATAGTAAATTGTGCTGCTATAAACATTGGGGTGCATAGGTTCTTTTGGATTGGTGTTTTGGGGCTCTTATGATGTAATCCTAGCAGTGGAATTGCTGGGTCAAAAGGTAGATCTATTTTCAGTTTTCTAAGAAAATTCCATACACAGTTTCCATAGTCTGCAATCCCACCAACAGTACACTAGGGTCCCCTTTTCTCCACAACCTCTCCAACACTTATTTGTTGCTTTGTTTATGATGGCCATTCTGACCTATGTGAAGTGGTATCTCACTGTGGTTTTAATTTGCATCTCTCTGATAGCTAGTGATACTGAGCATCTTTTCAAGTTTCTCTGGATTCTCTGTATGTCCTCCTTGGAGAAATGTCTGCTCAAGTCCTTTGCACATTTTTAATTGGGTTGCTTGTCTTCTTAGAGTGGAGTCATGTAAGTTCTTTATATATTTTGGAGATTAAGCCCTTGTCTGAGGTATCATTGGCAAATAAGTTTTCCCATACAGTTGGTTCTCTTTTCATTTTAATAGTGTTTTTGTTAGCCGTACAAAAGCTTTTTATTTTGATGAGATCCTGATTGTTTATTCTTTCATTTATGTCTCTTGCTCTAGGGGACATATCAATAAAAATGTTGCTATGTGAAATATCTGGAATTTTCTTGCCTACGTTCTCCTCTGGGACTTTAATGGTGTCACAACTTATATTTAAGTATTTTATCCACCTTGAATTTGTTTTTGTGTATGGTGTAAGTTGGTGCTTGAATTTTATTTTTTTTGCCTGTACTTGTCCAGCTCTCCCAACAGCATTTGTTGAAGAGGCTAATATTACTCCATTTTATGCTGCTACCCTCTTTGTCGAATATTAATTGACCATAGTGACTTGGGTTTATTTCTGGGCTCTCTGTTCTGTTCTACTGGCCCACGTGCCAGTTATGCCAATACCAGTTTTTTGTTTTTTTTTTTAATCACAGTGGCCTTATAATACAGTTTGGTATCAGGTATTGTGATCCCTCCTAATTTCTTCTTTCTCAAAATTGCAGCTGCTATTCAGAGTCATTTATGGTTCCATATAAATTTTTGAACTGTTTATTCTATGTCTGAAATATGCCATTGGTATTTTAATAGGTATTGCACTGAATCTGTAAATTGCTTTGGATAGTATGGACATTTTGATGATGTTAATTCTTCCAATTCATGAGCATGGTATATGTTTCCATTTGTTTGTGTCTTCCATGATTTCTTTCTTCAGTGTTGTGTAGTTTTCTGCATACAAGTCTTTTACCTCCTTGTTCAGGTTTATTCCTAGGTATTTCATTTTTCTTTTTGCTGTATTAAATGTGATTTTTTTTAGATTTCTGCTTCTGCTATTTCATTGTTGGCATACAAAAATGCCTTTGATTTCTGGATATTGACTTTGTATCCTGCTGTTTTTCCAAATTTATTTATTAGGTTGAGGAGTTTTTTGTCCAAGTCTATTTTATTTTCTATGTACACTATTATGTCATCTGCAAATGATGACAATTTTGTTTCCTCCTTTCTGATTTGGATGCCTTTTATTTCCTTTTCTTATCTAATTGCCGTGGCTAAAACTTCCAATACTATATATTGAGTAGAAATTGTGAAAGTGGACAACCTTGTCTTATTCCTGATCTTGGTGGAAATGATTATATTTTTTGTCCATTGAGTATGATGTTGGTTGTAGGTCTTTCATATATGGCCTTTATTATGTTGAGGAATGCTCCCCCTATTTGCACTCTTGAGTGTTTTATCATAAATGGATGCTGTACCTTATCAAATGCCTTTTCTGCATCTATTGATATGATCATGTGATTTTTGTCTTTGCTTTTGTTTATGTGATGTATTACATTTACTGATTTGGGAATATTGAACCATCCTTGCATCCCTGGGATGAATCCTACTTGGTCATGGTGTATGATCTTTTTGATGTATTGTTAGATGCGATTTGCCAATATTTTATTGAGGATTTTAGCGTCTATGTTCATCAGTGATATTGGCCTGAAGTTTTCTTCCTTTGTTTTGTTTTTATCTGGTTTTGGAATAAGGATGATGCTGGCATCATGAAAAGAGTTTGGGAGTCTTCCATCATTTTGAATTTTTTAAAATAGTTTGTGAAGGATAGGGGTTAGCCCTTCCTTAAATGCTTTGTAGAATTCTCCTGTGAAACCATCTGATCAGGGCTTTTATATGTTGGGAGTTTTTTGATTACTGCTTCAATTTCATCTGTTGTTATTGGTCTATTCAGGCTTTCTACTTCCTCTTCATTGAGTTTTGGAGGATCATATTTTTCTAGGAATTTATCCATTTCACATAGGTTTTCAAATTTCTTGGCATACAGTTCTTCATAGTAATTTCTTACAATCCCTTCTGTTCTGTGGTGTCAGTTGTAATCTCTCCTCTTTCATTTCTGGTGTTTATTTGGGTTCTCTCTCTTCTTTTCTTGATGAGCCTACTTAAAGGCTTGTCTATTTTGTTTATCTTTTCAAAAAACCAACTCCTGGATTCACTGATCCTTAGAATTGTGCTTTTAGTCTCAATGTCATTTAATTCTGCTCTGATCTTGGTTATTTCCTTCCTTCTACTTGCTCTGGGCTGTCTTTTTTGTTGTTCCTCGAATTCTTGCAGGCGTCAGGTTAGGTTGTTTGTTTGAAATGTTTCTATCTTCTTTAGGTAGGCCTGTATTGCTATGAACTTCCCTCTCAGGACTGCCTTCACTGTGTCCCATAAGTTTTGGGTTGTCATGGGTTCATTTTCATTTGTTTCCAGGAACTTTTTGATTCCTTCCCTAATTTCATTCTTAACCCATTCATTGTTTAATAGCATGCTATTCAATCTCCATAATTTTGAGTGTTTTGTGTTTTTTCCTTTGGGGCTGGTTTCCAGTTTCAGTCCTTTGTGGTTGAAGAAAATGCTTGGTATGATTCCAATCTTCTTGTGTTTGTTGAGGCTTGTTTTGTGTCCTATCATGTGGTCTATATTTTAAAATATTCCGTTTGCACTTAAAAAATGTGCATTTAGCTTCTTTGGGATGAAATGCTCTATATATATCAGTGAAGTCCATTTCATTTAGGGCATTGTTCCATGCCACAATATCTTTGTTGATATTTTGTTTGGAAGATCTGTCCACTTTCACCAGTGGAGTGTTAAAATCCCCTACTATAATTGTGTTGCTGTCAATATCTTTCTTGAAGTCCTCTGAGATTTTCTTTATGTATTTGGTGCTCCTATATTCGGTGCATATATATTTACGATGTTTATGTCTTCTTGGTGGATTTTTCCCGTGAGTATTATGAAGTGACCTTCTGGGTCACTTTATGGCCCTATTTATGGCCCTTTTTTGAAGTCTATTTTGTCTAATATGAGTATTGCTACCCCAGCTTTTTTCCCTGTCCATTTGCTTGGAAAATTTGTTTCCAGACCTTCACTTTTAGTCTGTGTAGGTCTTTTGTCCAGAGGTGGGTCTCTTGTAAGCAGCATATATGTGTCGTGCTTTCTTATCCATTCAGCTATTCTGTGCCTTTTGATTGATGCATTTAACGCATATACCTTTAAGGTTATTATTGGTAGGTTCTTATTCATCGCCATTTTTGTACCTGTGTTCCTTTTTCTCTCTTTCTTTTCCTTCCTTTCTTTAAAGCAATCCCTTTGCATCTCTTGCAGAGCTGGTTTGGTGGAGGTGTATTCTTTTAGACTTTTTTTTTTTTTGTCTTGGAAGCTCTTTATTTGGCCTTCTATCTTGATTGAGAGGCTTGCTGGATAAAGTAACCTTGGTTGCAGTCCTTTGGTTCTTATTACTAGGAATATTTCTTTCTATTCTCTTCTGGCTTGGAGCATTTCCATTGAGAAGTCAGCTGCTTACCTTATCAGAGCTCCTTTGTACATTACTTCATTTTTGTCTCTTGCTGCTTTTAAGATTCTCTCTTTTGGAAATTTGCCATTTTAATTATGCTGTTCCTTCAAGTGGGCCTTTTTTAGTTCCTTTTGATTGGGACTTTCTGTGTTTCCTGGATTTGTGCGACTTTTTCTCTCATCAAATTAGGGAAGTTTTCCATCGTTACTTTTCTAAACAGGTCTTCTATTCCTTGTTCTTCTTCTTCTCCTTCTGATTTCCCTATTACAGGGATGTTATTACATTTCATGTTGTCCTACATTTCCCTTAGCCCCTCTTTGTTCTTTCTGAGCCTCTTTTTTTTCTTGCTCATTCTGAGTGTTTTTTTCTGCCTTGTCCTCCAGCTCACTGATCAAATTCTCTGCTTCTTCTAGCCTGCTTTAGATTCCTTCTACTGTGTTCTTCAGTTCAGATATTGTATTCTTCATTTCCTCTTGGCTCTTATTGATAGTTTCTATTTCCTTTTTCATGTTGATATAGTTTGTAGTGAGTTCATTGTAGTTACCTTGTAGTTTTTGGTAATTCTCTGTGAGCTCATTGAGCTTCCTGATAACCATTGCTTTGAATTCAATATCTGATAGTTGACTTGCCTCTATTTCACTTAGCATTCTTTCTGAGGCTTCCTCCTTTCCTTTCATTTGGGGATTGTTTTTTTGGTCTTCCCATTTTTTGTGAAACTCTTCTTGTTAGCCTCAGCTTCTTAATTGATCTGTTCTGATTCTCTGGGTTTATGGTGTGAACTTCTGTGGTAAAATACCTGTGAGATTCAGAGGGGCAGTCTCCTTGATTTCTTCAGCTCACTGGTCTCAGGTTGTTGTTTGTGTTGTATTTCTGTATGGCTTTGTTTTGTTATTGTTGTTGGATATTTCTTTGCTGGGTCCTACCCTCCAGCTGGTTAACTGAGTGTCCCTCTCTCCACCACTTCTTGTATTTTGTTGTGCAGGTGTGGGTAGGTTGTGTTGAATCTGGTTCTTCCATGTACAAGGTTTTGAGGATTCTCTATTGCTCTTGTTCAGTTGTTTGTTCTGGGTAATTTTTCCACTCTTTAGTTGTATTTCCAGATTGGTCCTGGTTTGGAATTAGTGTGACTTACACTCCGTCCTTCACCTCCTTCTGTTGTTATCTGTTGGTAGTTTCTTTGTTGATGGATTTCCTCTTCCAGCAGGTACCCTGGTGTTCACAGCTTCCACCTACTTTTTTTTGTGATCCATTGTAGGGGGAAGGCAAAATGGTTTCAGAGAGGAGGAGTATATTCTATGATATATAAACTACTGACCTATAGAGAAGAGATAGGAGATCCTTTGACTGTGTATAGTGTTAAACATAATCTTCCACCCCACTCAGCCAGGCTACCTCAGTCCCACAGGTTTGGACATGCACACTAGTGCTATGGGGATTCACAAGGCCTTCCATGCTACCTTGGAATTGCTGCTGGCTGGATAGGGAGGTAACCTGAGTGGCTGCACAAAAATTCCCCAAGCAGCGTCTCTTTTTTTACTTTTTCATTTTGAGAATTTTTTCCTATTTAAGACTGATGCTCTGTACAGTGGCCTGGCCTCTGGCAGAGCCCAATTCTCCAGCCAGACCAGGAACTGTTGGGGTCAGGGCCCATCACTGTGCAACTCTCAACTCTCCCCAACCAGCGTCCACAGACTCCATGGGTACTCACAGCCTCTGCATATTTGACACTTAGTCCTTATTCCCTTCTCTCTGTGACTTCAAGCAGCCAGATCTCTCCCAGTGCTGCTCAAACCTTGTTTGGCTTGGGAGGAAGTGGTTGACCTGGCTCTCTCCCAGGGTCCCTGTGGCAGACCCAGCTGTGGGTGCTGGGCCTGGGACTGCAACCACCTTGATCCCTGTCCTGGTTCCTGGGACCTTATTGTCCTGAAGCACTTTCCTTACCCTCTGTTTTTTCAGTGTCTGCTACAATTTTTTGTCTCTTATTTTCATATATGTTGGGGTACTGTTGGCTGTTTGCTCTGTTCCTCTGTAGATCAGTTAGGTTTTTCTCCCATGTGTAGGGGGAAATGGAATCTGCTTTCTCCTACCTCGTCACCATCTTCCTCCTAAATTTAATAAATAATTTTAACCATACATATTATACTTTCATAGAGCTACAATTTTAAAAAATTAGATACAAATGATATATAATATTCTAAAAATCGCCATTAATAGGGTTTAGTGAGGTATCTTAATGTAATGTGTTTTTCACAGGATTAGCAATTCTGAAACTATATAATAGAGTTTTAAAAATAAGTAAATATGTTGTATTAATTACAGCCAGATTTCTCGCCATAAGAGAAGAGAGAAGTCTCAAGAATTTAATGTGTTGGAAGAAGGAAAAATAGAATATCTGTTCATATTTCTAATAACTACAAGAATTGGTTTTAAGAATAATTAATCACCCTGGCTGGTGTAGCTCAGTGAATTGAGAATGGGCCTGCAAACCAAAGGGCTGCTGGTTTGATTATCAGTCTGGGGCACATGCCTGGGGTGTGGGCCTGGTCCCCAGGAGGGGGCCTCTGAGAGGCTACCATACATTGATGGTTTTCTCCCTCTCTTTCTCCTTCTCTTCCCCTCTGGCTAAAAATAAGTAAATAAAATGTTACAAAAAAATAAATGATTAACCATGAGCCATCAATACCTTTTCTTTTAATTTTGAGACAACTCTTTAGTTACCAATATAAAATTTAAAAATTACATGATGGAATACTATACAGCAGAAAGAAAGGAGCTCCTACACTTTGCGACAGCATTGATAGAACTGGAGGGCATCATGGTAAGTGAAATAAGCCATGCAGTGAGGAACAAATATCATATAATCTCATCTATAAGTGGAACCTAATCAAGAAAACAAACCAACAAGCAAAAATATAACCAGAGACATTGAAATTAAGCGCAAACTGACAGTAACCAGGGGGAAGGTGGGAAGGGATAATGCGGGGGAGGGGCAGAGTTTTTAGGAACATGTATAAAGGACACATGGACAAAACCAAAGGGGGTCAGAGTCAGTGGAGGGATGCCTTGGGTGGGGACAACTGTACTTGAACAACAATAAAATATATATATAACAATAATAAAAATTATCTCTGGTTTAGAATAGAATGTTTGCTTCCTTCTAATAATTTAAAAAATATAATAAACAAATGAGATTAATATAGTACTATGTGCAGCAGTCAACATAATTGTTCCAACTACAGATTGGACAAAAGGGGAAAAAGATATAAGAAATCTCATATTATATCCTAAACAGAGCAACTACATAAATAGTACACATCATTTCCAGAGTGATATTTTAAGTTTGGTTGGACACAGAGATATGTTTCGTTTTTTTCATCAAATATTCTAATGTATTCTCTTTATAAAATTTAATTGTTAATACATATTGTGTGCCATTTTAACCATTCCCAGTGTACAATTCATTATATGCATGACTTGGGGCAGCCATAATCATTACCTATTTTCAATACATTTTCATCAAGCCAAACAGAAACTCTGTCACTACTCTGCAATAACCACTTTTTGCCTTTCCAGCACCTGGTGGGTAACCTCTAATATTTCTTTCTCTATTAACATGCCCAGAAGTACTGATGTTAACACACCTATTCCTTTCCTTTCCCTTAGAAGTCATATTACTTTTTTTATTTTGTTTTTCAGTATATGAATACATTTACTTAATAAATTATCTGCAGTATAAATATAAATAGAGAAATAAGAAATAAAGAACTTGTTTGTTCTTACTCACTTTTGTTAAATAATTTTAAATGATATTTTGTTTGATGTTATATGCCATGAAGTAATCACTATAATATTTGTCAAACTGGGAATCAGATTTTTTTAATAGTTAAGAATCTTCTTTTTTAAATAGAGATTTTAAAAAGATTTTATTTATTTATTTTTAGAGAGAGGAGAAGGGAAGGAGAAAGAGAGGGAGAGAAACATCAATGTGTGGCTGCCTCTCACGTGGGTCCCACTGAAGACCTGGCCTGTAACCCAGGCATGTGCCCTGACTGGAAATAGAACTAGCAACGCTTTGGTTCACAGGCCCATTTTCAGTCCACTGAGCTAACCAGCCAGGGGAATTGGATTTTTTTTATGCTAGTAGTATCTTGTTTTAGACCATAGATACATTGTTGAAAATATATGCATTTACTATTTACGTATTATTACATATTGAACCTCTCTGAAACTACAAAGAACTTTATATTTTAAAATGTTTATATTTAAAACTCTAGAGATCTTAAAAGGGCATTCTGGCGGGAATAGTTTACCATTTTCTTCTCAACTGATTTGAATGAATAAAGTTAAAATCAGCATTATTTGATGTTTCCTCTAGGAAATGGCAATTTAAATTACATTGAAAAGAAAGTGGTAATGTCTAATTCAAAGAAGCTATGACTATAATCGTTGTTGTAGATTTACCACAGTGATGTAAGCATGTAGGTGCCTCTCTAAGAGATTATATCTCATGAAACATAGCTGGGATCTAACAGGTAGGCTGTAACTGGTCTTTATCCCTAGAAATATAGTTTTACTTTCTAGTATTTGTTTCTCCTCCTATGTCTCAAAATGATTCCACCTGTCTTCTGTGGAAAATAACAGGTTATTTTGATATAGTAATGCTTTACATTAAAAACAGTCACTGTTTTTAATGGGTAAAGTTCATTCTTTCTCAGTATTAGAATAAATTATGTGCATATTAGCAGACAATAGAAAGTAATAAATTGTTCTAAAATGAGGATTATATATATATACACTTTAATTTTAAATGTTTCAATTATAGCTCACATACTTTATTAGTTTCAGGTACACAATCCAGTGATTAGACATTATATTATTTACTTATCACCCTGAAAAAATCTAGTACACATCTGACACCATATATAGTCATTACAGTATATGTTCTATGCTGTACTTTAAATCCCCATGACTGTCCTATAACTTCAAAGTTGTAGTTCTTAATTCTTTTACCTTTTTCACCCATCCTCTTAACACTCCCATCTTGAAGAAGATCCATTAACACTTCTTACAATACTAATTTGGTGGTGATAGATTTCTTCAGCTTTTTCTTGTCTGAGAAAAGTTTTACCCGTCCTTCCATTCTAATGATAGCTTTGCTGGGTAGCATATTCTTGGTTGTAAATCTTTGCTTTTCATCACTTTGAATATTTCTTCCTGATCTCCTGTGACCTATAAAGTTTCTATTGAGAAATCAGCCTACAATCATATAGGACCTCCCTCATAGAGCACTGTTCTCCCCCACCCCCACTTTTAAGATTCTCTCTTTGTCTTTAAACTTTTGCATTTTAATTATGATGTGTCTAAGTGTGAGGCTCTTGGGTTCATCTGTGTTTTCTTTGACTTGTACGTCTATTTTTTCACCAGGTTAAGAGGGCTTTCAGTCATTATTTCTTCATATAGGTTTTCAGTTCCTTTCTCTCTTCTTTTCTGGCACCCCCATGATGTGAACTTTGGTAAGCTTAAAGTTGTTCCAGAGGTTGTTCCTTACACTCTCCTTATTGGGGGGCGGGGGATTCTTTATTTCTTTTTGCTATTTTGATTGGATGGTTTTGCTTATCTACTAAATCTGTAATTTGATCCTCTGCTTCATCTTCTCTACTGTTGATTCCCTGTAATATAGTCTTCATTTCTGACTATTTTTTTAGTTTTGTAGTTCTTTTTTTGTTTCCTATGTTTTTATTGATGTTCTCATTAAGTTTCTCTATTGTTTTTCTAAGTTCATTGAACATCCTTATAACCAGTGTTTTGAACTCTGCATTTAGTAGATCACTTGTCTTCATTTTGTTTAGTTCTTTTTCTGGAGTTTTATTCTGCTCTTTCATGTGGGAAATGTTTTTTTGTCTCCTCCTTTTGAATGTCTTCCTGTCTTTTGTATCTATATATTAGGTAGAGCTACTACACCTCTTAGCATGGTAGAATGGCCTTATGTATTAAGCATCCTGTAGAGTCCAGTGGCACAGCATCCCTGATCACCCAAGCTGAATCAAGTGTAATCACTGTGTAGGCTGTATGCACCCTTCTAGTGTAGCTGAGCCTTAATTGCTGGGCAGGTCAATGGGAAGGATTTGTCCCTGGTGTTGATCAGTTGCAAGGACTGTCTGCAACTACTGTGGAAGATCTGCTGTGCAGGGGCTGATTACACAGAATAAGACTTACTCAGAGCATCTCTGGTGCTTATTAAATCTGCTCCTTGAATGTGTTGCTTGTGGAGGTGGCTGTGAAGCCCCCCTGGAGGTGCAGACCAAAGTCAGCCACCACCTTCATCCTGCCTGGAACCACCCAGTATGAGCTACAAAGCAGGCCTCAAATGGCTGCTACTTGTGCTGGGCTTAGAGGTGTCCATGAAAGGCCAAACTGCTACACCAAGGCTGGCTGCTCTAGTGCCAGTCTTGGGGACATTTAGCAAGAGATATGGGACATGTGATGGGCAGGTGCTGCTTGTTTAGAGATTTAAGAAGGTCTGACTCATGAGCCAAGGTAGGTAATTCCTATGGAAAAGCCACTGGAAACAGCTATGGTGGGACTGCAAGTTGGAAGTTCAGCATCCCTGGGAATCACTAGGTCTGGGTGAAGAGTGTTAGTTAGGTTGATGGTAACTAAAATACAGCACTAGCCTGCTGGTTTGGAGTGGGGGGAGGCCTCAGAAAGGAAAGATGGACTCTTTCACCAATTCTGTCTTGGAAAAAGCTGTACCTTCATTTCTCAATCTGATGCCAGACATTTCAGTTTCTCCCCATAAGGCTCTGGTGCCTTTCCAGCTGTTACCCTAGTGTTGGAGCTCAGAGGGAGTGATTATGAGTCAGTCTGAGCATGGACTCTTTAAGAGAAGTTTTGGAACTTCAGAAGGATTCCATCTCATTAGCCAGAAGTTGTGGGGACTTCTTTTCCTGGCATTGGAACCCTGGTTTGGAGAATCTGGTAGTAGCTGGGACTCCTAGCTACTCAGGGGGAACTTTTGCATTTGAGTTATTCCTCCCAATTTTCAATTGCCATACTCGAGTGTGGGTCCAGCTGGTTCAGTATCTCTGCCCTTCCTGCAAGTCCTAATGTGGTTTCTTTTTATATCTTTGGTTGTAGGACTTCCATTCAGCTAGATTTCAGGCAGTTCTAAATGACTGTTGTTCTGTAGTTTAGTTGTGATTTTGATATTCTTCAAGAGGATTCAAGTGCCAGGTTTACCTATGCCACCATCTTGACCAGAACCCTGTTCCCCTGAGAACTATATGTATAGTTCTTAGATTTGTGTATATATATATATATATATATATATATATATATATATATACACACACACACACACACAAATGACTGTTTTTAAATACAATTTCAAATTTTAATATAATCCAAATAAATGCCCATCTACATTTCTGTTTCAATTATTTCAATCATATACATTGTTTTATCATGTAGATTAAAAATCCCAGGCTGTCTTTTACAAATTATTTTTCTTAAATTGTATTAAGTCTCAACCTTCACACCCTGACATCTCCTATATAATGTGAGGAAACTATCATTATACTTGGTTATTTTGCTTTATTTGTTTATTACCAATGATTTTTCAGGAGTTAAATATTTAATATAATTCAATATTTTTGCCAACTCTTTCTGATATAATTCAAATTATATCCCTTCCTGCCCATACATGTTAAAATGTTAGTTCTCCATTACCTAAATGGTCATGGGTTTTACTCTTAAAGTAAAATTATGTATTGTCCAACCTCCCTTAATTTATCATCTATATTTTCAATTTACATGTATTATAATAATATAGCAAATAAAGTGCTGTTTCCTAAATAAAACTAATGCTTTCACTTTTCTATGTTTATGTAAACATAGTCTTCAGCGTCTTTCTCATGCCTTCTCAGGCACGTCTTTCATGACCTTGAAAAAGACTAACTAACTCATGAGTCCCTTGTTCATTGAAAGTTTCTGTGTGGAAGCAGTTTCTTTCTTTAAAAATTCCTATGATGATTTCCATATACTTATCAATTTATTACAATCACAATAACAACCTTTCTACGCTTTCTTAACTACTTTGGCAAACATATTATTTCCTCTTTTATTCCTTTTACTTCAATTTATAAAGGCAGCATCCATACATGATTAATTTTCCACAGGGCTTAATATTATGCCATATTCCCAATAAATGCTAATTATTTGTTGAATAAACATTTCATTTTAATTATATATATTTAAATCAATACATTTATGATTATAACAGTAAGGAGAGGACTACATTTTTTATCAGGCTTGTCAAGGTGAAAACATACATTTTAAGTGCACATTTCTGTGTACATCACCTGTATGTTGCATTGTGGGCTCAACACCCAACATCATATCATCTTCCACCACCATATATTTGAACCTGTTTACCTTTTTGGTTATCAGAGGGAGGTGGTATGGGAAGTAGCAAAAGACTGCATTTTTGAAGTAACACATGGAAGGGACTAAGAAAGAATGGGCCACTTTGATGAAAAACTATTAAAAGTCCAGCCATTGTTAATAAATGAGAAATGTTTGCGCAGCACTGATGTAACCTGGCAGGCAAGGAGAGTGGACTGGAATGAGTATGTGTGAACAGTGATGACTTCACTGTACTGGTCAGTGGGGGCGGTAGAGCCCATTGAGTGAGCGTGTGTATGGTGTGACTGTCATATTCAAAGCGATTGGGCAAATAGAGCAACAAATCTGCATCAAATTTTGCCTTAAGCTTGGACAATCCTCCTCAGAAACTACTTGGATGATTTAAAAGCCTACAGCCAAGAGGAAATGGTGATCAGCAGCTTCACAAAAGACAATGCGCCCACTCATGCATCACATCTCCTGCCGAGTTTTTTATGTGAAACATCAAATCACACAGGGAACTCAGCCCCCCCATAGCCCAGATTTGACACCCTGTAATTTCTGGCTTGTCCCAAAACTAAATTTACCTTTGAAAAAGAAATGATTTCAGATCATGGATGAGATTTAGGAAAATATGAAGGGGCAGCTGATAGTGATTGGGAGAATTGTGTGAGGTTCCAAGGTGCTTACTTTGAAGGGCACTGAGGCATCATTGTCCTATGTACTGTATTTTTCACATTACATGGCTGGATAACTTCCTGACAGACCTCATATGAAAGTTCAAACAAATACTGATATTAAAATAATGGGAAGAAAAGGACTAACTCATCATGGAAAAACTAGCTCTAAATAAATATATTCATTTATAAAGGAATAAAATATATAATATGCACTTCTATTGTTGAAAACAAAACTCAACTGAATAGATTTTAAAGATTTAATTGGCTTTATTCAATAACTCATTAATTGGATGTCATCTAATCTAGCAGACAAAAGGAATGCTGAAGAGGTATGCAAAATGAAAGGCTTTTAGAGACAGAAAGGAATTGGAACAATGAAGTTATTTTTAGCAAAAATGAAAACAGTTGGTTATTGTTATTTTGTACTTTCTTTTAGGGTGTAGCAGGAGTTTATCAGGAAAATTGTGCCACTAGCGCTGATCCAACAACCCCTGATTAGCCAATTCCTGATTGACTGGTTCAAGATTCTATTTTTGTGTGAGTTACAACTGTAAGTAAGTTAAGTTTCCATTCGGTAATTAAGTCTAGTTCTAGTTTGGTGATTTAAGACATGGGGTTTGGCATACGTGACTCAACTGGGGGCCTGGGGTTTTTGTTTTCTTTTATTAATTTATTTTTGTTGAGTTATAATGTACATATAAAATTAAAATAGTTTCAAGTGTACCACATAATAATTCAATATTGATATAGATTGTAAAATAATCACAGTAAGTCTAGTTAACATCCATCACCCTAGTTATATTTTTTCTTTCAATGAAAACATTTAACACTTTTCAGCAACTTCAAATGCATAATATGTTATTATTAACTACAGCCACCATTTTGTACATTACACTTCATGACTTATTTATTTTATAACTGACAATTTCAAACTGTTACAGAACAGAGGTCTAAGGGGGGGGGGCAATATTTGGCCCACCGAAGGATGACAAAAACTGCTACAGAACAACAGGGGCCCCTGCCAAGGGTGGTATATTAATACCTACTGGGCTCATCTATCCACCACCAATTGGAAAGACATCTCTCAATGCCAGAGAATTGTGAAATGGAAACAAAACGTTTATTTAATGCTATTTAGGCCTAACACCTCCATTAAAATATTAACGCCTTTAAGGGTATACACCTACCCCCCCTACACACACAGTGCTTCCTTCTCCCCCTGCCCTAATTTGGGGTACCGTATCTCAGGAAAAGAAGCACGCATCTGTGTTTCAGGTCACTGGCACCGTGAGCTATGTCGCCATCCAGGCAGGATCTCCAGTTAATCCAAAGTCATGTGGCTCTTTCTCACAGTCCACTGGCAAGAGTTCTCTGTACCCATTTTTCCAGGCAAAGTCTCTCCTGCTTCCCAGGCATGTGCCCTGACTGGGAATTGAACAGGTTACCCTTTGGTTCCCAGGCCCATGCTCTATCCACTGAACCATACCAGCCAGGCCGAAACTTAATTTTCAATGCCACACGGTGAGTAAATGGATAAGATTGCAGATAATAACATTTTGTATTAATTGACTGACTATAGATGATTCTGAGCGCTTCAAGTTTTCCTGGAATAACAACATGATGGCGTCAGGATTCTAATAGATGGCTCCTCCAAAGACTGGGGCATCTATTTGGAGGGAGGTTCTGAGAACAGTTGCATTGAATTGCCTGAATGTCAACACCTAAAAATGCTTCTTAGTCCACAATGTAGAGTAAATAACTTATGTCTCCTGAAATATTTTATCCCAATACATGTTCAGATACATGTGATTTATGCTGCCACATTATATTCTTATTTTTACATTTAAGACAGTCTCACCATCATCACTTCATTTTTTGTAATGAAATGAACTATTTTCACTTAAACATCCAAGTTATTTTTTAAGAAAGTGTGATACAGGGTGCAGCCAAGGGGGGGGGGGCAGAAAAGATTTGGAATGGTGTCCAGAACTCAAAGTGTACAGGAATATTGGAGGAAATATTAAGATGTCCTCACCACCACCCCCCCACCAGGTGTCAGTTGGGGGAAGAGACAAAGGGAGCAGGGCCATTGAGAGCTATTTTGCAGAGCAACAGTTTTGCAGCTAACCTCTGGATGGTCATTTAACATATCTATAACCTTTAACTAGTTTCATAGATATGTTAAATAGCTGTGGCCAAGTTTGGGGCAAAGGAGAAGTGAGTGGCTGCTACCCAGACTGGAATTGGGGGCTGCTTCTCTGAGAGAGTGCCTGTGGGAGAGGCATGTGGCTTTAGCAGAGTGAGGGCCCCCTCTTGGCCAGGTGAAGGGGAGAGCCACGCTATTTTGGAAAGATGTAGACCCCTGTAGCCATTAGGAGGGAGGGGCACACGGTTTCAGCAGAGTGCAGACCCCCTCTTGGCCAGGTGAAAGGGAAGACCACGCAGCTTTGCCAGAATGGAGATCCCTGCGGCCAGGTGAAGAAGAAAGATGCGCTTTTGGTGGAGTGTGGCTTTGGTAGAAGAGGCCCACGCGGCTTTGGGGTGCTCCCTTTGGCTGAGTGGCCTGGAAACCAGGAGAGACTTTGACTGGAACTTGGTACAAAGAACTCTTGTCAGTGGAAGGTGCTGCATGGCTTTGGATTAGTTGGAGATCCTGCCTAGACAGGCGACACAGCTCACGGTGCCAGCGACCTGAAAAAAACGGACGTGTGCTCTTTTCCTAATTTATGGTACCCGGAGTTGGGACAGTGGGAGAAGGGAGTGCTGTGTGTGTGTGTGTGTGTGTGTGTGTGTGTGTGTGTAGGTGTATACCCTTAAAGACTTTAATATTTTAAGGAAGGCATTAGGCCTGAATAGCATTAAATAAACATTTTGTTTCCTTTTCACAAATCTCTGGCATTGAGAGATGTCTTTCCAATTGGCGGCGGACAGAAGAGCCCAATAGATATTAGTATACCGTCCTTGGGAGGGATCTCTGTTTTCTGAAGCAGTTTTTGGCATCCCTCGGTGGGCCAAGTATTGCCCCCTCCTCGGGCCCTTGTTCGGTAACAAGTGTACACCCCCAAATACCAAAAATTGATCTTAAACACTGGCTTGCATCAAGAAGCCACTTTGGGTAAAAGTGGTTTTGTTGGTTTAAATTACTAGTTTAATTTAGCCAAATTTCTAGAAATGAAGTATGCTATCATTTGTATTAATGATACTTAGCTTTTTACTAAGTTCCATATTTTTTTATGATAATGCAAAACTTTTAAATGAAATTTCAATGTATTATCCATGTAAGAATTTTAAGTACAACTTAAAGAAAAGCCGACAAGAGGATTTACCTGTGAAGCCTGGAGAACATTTCCTGTTTGCCTTCTCTGTGTTTTTTAAACTTGCAGCCCATTGTAATTGTGAGGTGTTTTAAAATGCTATTGTTTCCCAAAGAATTTTTGTTTAGAAAAAGGTAATTACTGTAGAACAATAAAATCTGAGATTGTTATTCTTAATGCTTTTTACTTTAAAGCAATTTTCCTCATAACTTCTTTGTGTTAATGGTATGTATAAACTTGTGCAGTGTTTGTTAAATTATGCATAAAATAACCAATTTCTAGCTGGTGAACAAGGAATATGTCATCAATGCCTCTGAGTTATTGTTGCGTTTCTCAATTGTTCAATTATGCTGCTAAAATGCAGACAAATGGGAACCTCACAAGAACTTTTGTACTATTGTAGAAAAGGGAAAAGAAATAAGCAACTTAAGATAGTATTTTTTTTAAAAACAGTAGTTTCAAGTGGCATGATATAAAAGATGCTTTCAAAGAAGTACATTATATATACCTTTACATCATAAATACGTAGGAAAACTAACATATATTTGAGCATAAGGAATATTGCTTTAATATGTTTACCACTGTAAGACATTAGTTGAATGAATAAGCTTAAATATGTACATGAAATATATTTTAGTAAATATGTGGCATTTGAGGTGTTCTGCAAATATTAAAATTAAATTCAAGTGTATATTTTCACTAAAATGAAAGAAATTTTAAAGATAGATATATTATTTCTGTCTATATATTAAACATTTTATGTCCTTATGTAAGTAAGGGAAGGAATTAACAATGATTTTTAGGATGGAAATTACAAAAAAAGTTCAAAAACCTTTTTTAGAAATTAAAACCAATGAAAAATTTTAAAAGAGATATCATAGCACTGGCTGTAATGGCTCAGTGGATTGAGCGCTGACATACAAATTAAAAGGTCACAGGTTCAATTCCCAGTCAGAGTACATGCCTGGGTTGTGGGCCAGGTCCCCACTAGGGAACACACAAGAGGCAACCACACATTGATGCTTCTCTTCCTCCCTTTCCCTCTGTCTAAAAGTAAATAAATAAAATAATTTTAAAAAAAGTAAAAGATATATTATAGACTGAGTTAAATACTATACCACCCTAGTATAAAGAGATCTTCAAATAACCTGATCCTTTTAAATATGTGAGAGCACTAGGAAAGTTGACTTTCATGGTTGGCCTTTCTCCTGCTTATTCGTGAAATGTAAATAAGAGCTAATGTGACAGAAGCAATAATTCCATATGAGTAATAGCTCCTAAAAGTCTACCAATATGTTTAATCTACAATGTCTGGAACCATCCACATTTAAGCATTAATAAAGCAATGAAATTTTGAACCATTAAACCTGGAAGAATTTATTTCAACCCCCCCAAAATTTTCCAAACCTCAGGGATTCCTTTTTGTTTATAACTCTGGTTTCACAAACTTATTTATAATTTTCCAATTAATAATAAAGTAACCCTGGACAGGATGGTTTCACAGGAGAATTTTACAGAACATTTAAGGAAGAGCTAATCCTTATCCTTCTCAGAATATTACAAAAAAAATCAAGAAAAGGGAAGACTCCCAAATTGTTTTTATGAGGCCAGCATCATCCTAAACTCAAAACCAGAAGACACAACAAAGAAAGAAAACTGCAGGCCAATAGTGCTGATTAATGTAGATGCTAAAATTCTCAACAAAATACTTGCAAACCACATCCAGCAATAAATTTAAGAGATCATGCATCATAATCAAGTGGCATTCATCCCAGGGATGTAAGGATGGTATAATATTCACAAATCAATAAACATGATATATCACATGAACAAAAGAAAAGAATCACATGATCACATCAATAAATGTGGAAAACAGCATTTGATAAGGTACAACATGCATTTATGATAAAAACATTTAGCAAAGTAGGAATAGAGGGAGCACACCTCAACATAATAAAGACCATATATGAGAGAACTACAGCCAACATCATACACTATGGGCAAATACTAAAAGCTTTCCTGCTAAGATCAGGAACAAGAAAGGATGTCTGTTTATGCCACTTCTGTTCAACAAACTACTGGAAGTTCTAGGCACAGTGATCAGAAAAGAAAAAGAAACAAAAGGCATCCAAATGAAAAAGGAGGAAATAAAACTGTCACAGTTTGCAGATGACATGATAGTGTACATAGAGAACCTGATATACTTCACCAAAAAACTACTTTACCTAATAAGTGAATTTGGGAATAATAAGCAACTGAAATACAAAGTAAGTATGCAGAAATCAAAGGCATTTTTGTGCACCAACAATAGAATATCAGAAACAGAAATCAGGAAGAATCCCATTTGCCATAGCAACAAGAAAAATAAAATACCTGGAATAAACCTAACTTAGGAGGTAAAAGACCTGTATGCAGAAAACTACACAACACTGAAGAAAGAAACCAAGGAAGACACAAACAAATAGAACCATATACCATGTTCATGGATCAGAAGAATTAACATCATTAAAATGTCCATACTACCCAAAGCAATTTACAGACTCAATGCAGTCCCTATTAAAGTACCAATAACATATTTCACAGACATAGAACAAACACTTCAAAAATTTATGTGGAACCATAAATGACCCCAAATAGTTGCCGCAATTTTGAGAAAGAAGAGCAAAGTAGGAGGGATTACAATACCTGACATGAAATTGTATTACAGGGCCACTGTAATCAAAACAGTCTGGTACTGGCATAGAACAGACATATAGATTAATGGAACAGAATAGAGAGCTCAGAAATAAACCCAAGTTTCTATGGTCAATTCATATTCAACAAAGGGGGCAGAAGCATAGAATGGACTAAAACTAACCTCTTCAACAAATGGTGTTAGGAGATCTGGATGGCTACATGCAAAAAAATGAAACTCGACCACCAACTCACACCATACACAAAAATAAACTCAAAGTGGATAAAAGACTTAAATATAAAGTGTGACACCATAAAAGTCCTAGAGGAGAACATACACAGAAAAAATTTAGATATTTCACACAGCAATGTCTTCGCTGATATGTACCTTAGAGCAAGAAATATAAAGGAAGGAAGAAATGGCTTTCTGAATGGGTTTAAAATGAAAAGAGAGTTTGCGGAAGGAATGATTTCCTGAAGCATGAACAGAGTAGTGAAGAAACACAAATGATGAGCCACTCAAAAATGAACAACAATCAAAAGGTTTTGGCCCTGGCCAAGTAGCTCAGTTGGTTAGTGTCTTCCTCATAGGCTGATATTGTTATACATCAAATTTGCAGTTTTGATCCTCAGTCAAGACACATATAAGAGTCACGCAATGGAGGCATGTATGGGTAGGACACCAAACCTCTCCCTTTCTCTCTCTCTCAAATCAATATATTTTTAAAAGCTTTATTACCTTGAGATTGGAATGACCAAGGGTAGGAGTTGTGAACTTAGAGCCCAAAGTGGATGAAGGAGGCAGACATGGCCAGTACCTCAGTGAGGCTGAGAGAGTGTGTGAGAAATACCTTCCATTTTAGTATAAGTGCTTTCAGGTGTCATGGAAGTGTCTTCTCTTGGCCTAAACCAAATTGAATCCTTGGAAGAAATGAATCATTTTGGGAGTGAAATCAAGGAGAAAAAAAGAATATTGATTGAGGTGCCTGTGATAAAGACTAACAAAATGATTATTTCCTTTTGCATCTGAATCTACCTTACATGTTTCTATCTCCCTACCTGTATGTGCATGTTCAAAGAAAACAGAGGAAATTCTTGTATTCTTCCATTTTTTGGAATTGTTATATTTATTTATATTCTCATGTAGAATTTAAGTTACTCAAAACCAAAGCTCTTCATATAAAATAGAAGAAAAAAGGGCAATAAAAATAACAAAAACTATTCTATCCCCAGCTCTGTAGCTATTCCTCATATCTAATTGTTAGTATTCTACTTTTCATTGCATATCCTCCTTAAAACTTGACACCATATTTACTGATTATTTTTAAACAACCACTATACAATCATTCACCTAAAAAAAGTTGTTTGTAAGATTTTTTGTTGTTGCTGTTGCTGTAGTTTTCTAAGGGAGAATCTTATTAGATGAGGGACTACCATGAGGAAACCAAGTGAGTCTTCTGGGTTCCAAAGTATAGTTTTATTGTTTAGACATTGCTATAACTGTAAACTTCAGAGTAAGTCAATGTATCAATCTCTAATTAGATCTAATTAGAAGGATTCATCAATGTAATAAACTGATGCACTCTAACAGATTACTTTGGGATGTCAAGCCAGTCAATGTCTCTCCAGACTGTGTGATAACTGAATGCAGGGTCAATGACAAAATCCTGAGGTAAGGCATTAAAGATGTCCTCCTGTAACTGCTGAAGCAGAATACTGGTTCTGATTATTTTTATTGGCTGGGATTGAAAACCAATAATCTGCTAGGTAAATAGGCGCATATTAGATGGCAAGACATTTATTAATTTAATAAATACATATTTGAAAAAAATAGTTACTATTTGGTACCACAGGTTTTATCCCCTCAAACTCATGGCATTTTGAATCATAAACATAGGTAAACTTAATAAGGTGTGAAATGATTAATCACTCTTGAATCTTCTAAATCTTTGATGGTGGAATAAGTATCTAAAATTCCTCCAGACAGGTTTGCCTTTACTTTGGATTACTATATTGTCTGGATGGGGGGCAAGGGCTGGTAGGCTTCCACTTTGTTCAGCCTAGGTCTGGAAAACAATCTGGGTTTTTTCAAGTTATAAAATACATGTATTCCTACAGTATGATCTGGGACTGGGGGAAAAAAACAAAGGATGGTATTGTACTTTTCCTAGTGTAGAGTTCCCTTGATAAACAGTCCCAATCTCACCACAGTCACTGTAAGATTGACTTGGGCCCAGATACCATTACTCCCCATCTTTGATAAGACTGCTCTTACTGGTATACACAAAGGCATTTTTTCAGTGTCTAATAGCTCCCTGAAGGTCTACAAATTATACTTTTCCAAGTTTGCAGTCATCTTATTAGTGGTGAAGTTTCCTCTGGGAAAGCTTGGAATACAATTCTCTTTTTAAAAGAAACAAACAAACAAACAAACAAACAAACAAACAAAAACTGGCTATGTCGAAGAGGCCTTTCTCAAAAGGACTAGTCTCCCCCCAGTGAGCCTGTAAGCCAGCTTCATGTCTGAAAACAGAGTAAGACATTGTAATAATCTCTACAGTGACCATAGTCAGATGTCTGCCTAGAAGATATATAAATATTCTACTTATAAAAATCAAGAAATACAGGGTCTAGCAGAATTAATGTCTGCTTGAGTGTGGTTGGTAGGGCAACAATATGGATACAACAATTTACACTTTTAATTTGAACATTTCACCTCAAATGTCATATGGTGTGCTTGAGTGTGACATTGTTATGTTATAGAATTACATGCTTATGATTTTGTAATAAGGGATTTTTTAATAAAAAGGGGGTTTTATCTGTGCCTGACCCTGTATTTTAGTAGATTACTGATTTGCTTCATTCATTGGAAGCTTATTGTCAGTAATTAATGAAACACAGAACTTAAAGGGCTAAATCCCTGAAATTACTATTTGTGTGCCGACGATGATGATGGTGATAGTGATGATGATGATGATTTTGCCTATTTTGTCTTAGATGGTTACATGGCACAATGAAAGACAAGTATCAGCGGAACAGAATAAGAGTCCAGAAACACACACATGCAGGCAGAGACATCTGATACATGACAAAAGAGACACTGAAGTACAGGGAGGAAAGGGTGGCCTTCTGAACAAATAAGGCTGTTCAATTGGCTACACATATTAAAAGAACGTGTAGTTTGTCCAGTAACTCACCTCATACATAGAAATGAATTCCAGAAAAATTACAGATCCAAATTCAAAAGGTAAAGAAAAAAGTCTTCTGGAAGAAAATGTAAGATAATGTTTTCATGATCTTGGGGTAGGAAAAATGTATTTAATATAATAGAACAGAAATAACCATAAATAAAAATTTAATAACTGAACTCTACTAAGATTAAAAACTTGTGTTCATCTCAAGACTCTTATAAGAGTGAAAATATACCCCCTGGAGTGGGATAAAATATTTGTTTTACTCACCTAATTAATAAATCTAATTAGCTCTGAAGAAAAATCCAGCTGTGCAAACCAATAGGAAAAAAAGATAAAAATTTATTTGAGGCTGTTTGCTTTCACTTCACTTGCTTTCTGTTGGTTTGCTGCCTTCGTTTGCCAAGGTTCTGGAACAAATTGCATGATTCTTAACTAGCTGTGAGGTTGTAACAACATTTGATTTTCATTATTTCTTGCCTTTGGTGCTTTGGTTTACACATATTTTGATCCATTCTGCCACATTATCCTACCTTTATAGAAAGAGATAAAACAGTGCTCAAAAAACATTTTCTTATTTTATTAATTTACTTAGTGAAAAAATCCTCACAGGAGTAAGATCCTCCTTATTCATTTTTTTCACCATATCTATTATGACTGTGAGATTAGAAAAGGATAAACCTTATTATCTCCAGAAATGACTGAGCCTAAAACCATAAAGAAAGAAAAAAAAGATTTCAAGGATTTTAGTTTTATTAGTAAAACTAAACTTGTCAAAAAAACTTTTAATTTTGACATTTGTGCATTCCCTCTGCACTTAGGTAAATTCTGTTCTGGTAATGTAGAATGAGAGACCATTCTCAGGATCATTTGCTATGTGTTCCCCAGTTCTTACAGAAAAACTAAGTGGCATACTTATTTGCCAATATTTTTGTAAATCCTTAATTAGTACCTGTATGATTTGAGTGTTTTTAACTCAATATACCAAAAATTAAAGGGGTAGGAATTCATGGTGTATTCTATTCAATGATGATCTTAATAAAATTTGAAAATTAATCTTCAGAATCTCTGTATTCTTAGGACCACTCTCTACTTAAGCACTTAAATCCCTGATTAAACACGGCCTGGTATAACTAGGGAAAACTCTATTATGAATTCCCTTGGAGCAGTTTTTCATATTTTGTTCTCCCTTTGTCATGATTTACTTTAGTACAAACCCTGAGAATTCAATTATTTTTCACAGCCGCTATTTAAACAATAAATTAGTTCATGAAAATGTGCTAATAATTTACCTTCTCTGGTAATATAATTACTTTTGAACAAGGTCCTTCTAGAGATATAGTGGCTTACATCACAAAGTTGACAGTAACAGCAAATTTACTTTCCACAACATATTGAATCATATAATATTTTTGTTTTTCACAAAATGAGTCCCAGATGATCATTTACTCTCTATCTGTATCTGATTGTTTTCTAACACATGGCACATCTCCCACTCCCAGCTGACCAGAGTAAGTGGAAAGATAGTTGTTTTGTTTCTCTTGGCCCTTGATTTTTCTCTCCAGATATTCTCATAATGAATACTTTGTCATAAATACAGGCAAGAAGAAACACTAATGACTATTAAAGGTATTACTAATTTAATACAAAGTGTTAATTTTAGACTAATTAAGGGAAAATAATGAAGCGGTAGCAGATATGACATTTAAAATATTTTAAAGAAATATATTTTACTGTTATTTAATAGTGCAGAAACTGATGTTTACAGAAAGGTACACTTTTTCTTCCTCCTTAGTAACATTTCCTCTGAATTTTTTATGAATGAAAATGCATCTAAGAGACCTGAATTTGTATTTTCTGATGTATAATTGGCACACAAAAATTGCATGCATATAACATATATTTTGATAAGTCTGGACATATGTATATATGTTTATGATACTATCACTACAATCAAGTTAATAAGCAAATGCATCACCTCAGAATTTTTCTTAATGTTTATGTGTGCACATTTGGTAAGAATACTTAATATGAGACTTACCCCCTTATTTTAAAGTGCATGATATTATGTCAATAACTGTAGATACTATGTTTCAAGCAGATTGCAGCTGTTTGTTTCATGATAAATTTTTAGAAAAATGATGTGTGAAGGCTACTGTAATGATGAGATTTCAGGTATGGCTAATGTATTGTGTACAGGTACTGTGTTGGCAAATTTCCCTAGAAAGTGTTTTCACATTGTCCTTCCTTCCATCCTGTAACCTGGGAAACATGTAGGACATGAGAATAACCTTCTAATACTTGAGGGTTGATATCAGTAAAACCTAGGATGCTGGAGAAGTGAGAAAGAAAGGACTCGAGTCTCCAATAATCATGGAGGGCCCACAGAAGCCTTGTATCATATAATTTTGGGATTCATTTTATACAAAAATATTGTATTAATTATTTCTTTTTTAGACATTTTATATAGCTGCTTAATTAAATATATGCACTAATCCCAAGGATATAGATTTAGACATCTCAGCAGTGGGAGTTTTTGTTTCTGATTTAGGGGCAATTAATCAAATGTATTAAAATACTTAAAAGTTGTTCATTATAAGTACCTTTATGCATACAAAGTTATATTTTTGAACTCTTTCAGCTTCTTAGCCTATGACTTATTTTGTCAGGCTTTATTGAGATATAATTTATATAAAACATTGTTTCAAGTATAAAATATATTGATTTGTTACACTTATATATTGTAAAATGATTAATACCATTGTGTTACTTAACATCTGCGGAATCCCATTAATTACCATTTTGTGTGTGTGATGAAAGATTAAGATATACCCTCTTAGTAACTTACTAAGTATAATTATTATGCTGTATGTTAGACCCTAGTACTTATTCATTCATCTTATAACTGGAAATTTGTACTCTTTGACCAGCATCTCCACTTTCTCCCATGATCCAACCAATGGTAACTACTACTCTTGTCTGTTTCTACAATGTTGACTTTTTTATATTTCATAAATAAATGGTACTATACAGAATTTTTCTCTGTCCAACTTATTTCACTTAGTACAATAACCTCAAGATTCATCTATACTTTTGCAAATGGTAGGATGTCCTGCCACATGGCTAAATAATGATCCATTGCATATATGTGTACCACAACTTTTTCATCTATTCCTCCAATTGCTGACCTTTGACTGTTTCCATATCTTGACTATTGTGAATCATACAGCAATGACCATAGGAGTGCAGATGTCTTTTTGTTAATTACTTTACTGTTCAATTACAGTTGTCTGCATTTTCTCCCCACCCCTCCCCCCACCCCAGCCAAGCCCACATCCCTCACTTGCTTCCACCTTCGCCCTTAGTTTTGTCCATGTGTCCTTTATATTCTATTTTCATTTTCTTGGGATACATTTTCAAAAGTGAAATGGCTAGATCATGTGGTTGTTATATTTTTAATTTTTTCAGGAAACTTTATACTGTGTTCTATACTAGTTGAACAAATTTACATTCCCACCAACATTGCAAAAGGTTTCCTTTTTTATCAACATTTGTTATGTCTTATATTTTTGATGACATCCATTTTAACAAGCATGAAGTGATATCTCGTTGTGATTTTAATTTGCACCTTCTTGATTATTAGTAATGGTGAGTATATTTTTATATACTTGTTGTCTATTTATATGTCTTTTTTGGAAGAATTATTCAGTTGTTCCTATTTTTTAATAGGACCAATATACACATTAGACCAGATGAACTTAACAGATATTTATAAAACATTCTATCTAAAAATAACAGAATACATATTCTCAAGTGCACATTGATCATTCCCCAGGATAGATAAAATTATTATAGGCCACAAAACAAATCTTTAATTTGGTAAAAATAAAATTATATCAAGCATCTTTTCTTACTACAATGGTATAAAACTAAAAATCAAATATGTGTAAAAAACTGGAAAAATCACAAGAAATATGGAGATTGAACAACATGCTCCTAAAAAACCAATGAGTCAAAGAAGAAATAAAAAGATAAATTAAAAAATATCTTGAAACAAATGGAAATGGAAAGAGACATACCAAAATGCATGGAGTTCTATAAGGGAAATATATAGCTGTGAATGCCTTCATTAAAAAGAAGAAAAGATCCAGCCAAGATGGAGGCAAAGGGAGATATACTTTGCCTCCTTGCACAACCAAAAAAAAGGAAAACCAACAATTTAAAGACAAAAAGTAACCAGAGCTGCCAGAAAAATGAACTTCGTGGAAGTCCAACAGCCAAGGAGTTAAAGAAAAAACATGCATTCAGACTTGTCAGGCAGCTATGGTGGAGAGGACACAAGACAAGTCAACATCTAGAAGACTGAGCAGGCACAGAAGTTACTGGTGGACTGGGTAGTTCCACATTTGCATGCTGATAAACCAGGAGGGACACCTGGAAAATGAGACAGACTGCATAACTCAGGGTTCCAGTGCAGAAAAAGAAAGCCTCAAAATGTCTGGCTATAAAAACCTGTGGGGGTTGAGGCAGCGAGAGAAACACCCAGCATCACAAGGGAGTCCATTAGAGAGACCCATGGGGTCCTAGAAGGTAATCAGCACCAGAAGAGCCCAATTTATTTGTAGTGAGTGAGGGAAGTGACTAAAAGCCAGCTGAGAGCCAAGTAAGCAGCATCATTCCCTCACTGATCCTTTCCCCACATACAGAGGCACAATGCAGCAAAGTGGGTTGCCCCACCCTGGCGAATACCTAAGCCTCTGCCCCTTACCACATCACAAGTACACCAAGACAAAGAAGTATGGCCTAAATGAAAGGACAGGTAAAAACTTCAAAAATAGAACTAAGTGATGAAGAGATAGCCAACCTATCAGATAGAGTTCAAAACACTGGTAATCAGGATGCTCACAGAAATGGTTGAGTATGGTTGTAAAATAGAGAGAAAAGTGAAGGCTATGCAAAATGAAAAATAAAAGAAAAATATACAGGGAACCAACAGTGAAGGGAAGGAAACTGAGACTCGAATCAACAGTTTGGAACAAAAGGAAGAAATAAACATTCAGTCAGAACAGGATGAAGAAATAAGAATTTTTTAAAAAATGAGGAGAAGCTGAGGAACCTCCAGGGCAACTTTAAATATTCCAATATCTGAATTATAAGGGTGCCAGGAGGAGAAGAAGGGCAAGAAATTAAAAACTTATTTGAAAAAATAATGAAGAAAAACTTCCTAAATCTGGCAAAGAAAATAGATTTCCAGAAGTGCAGGAAGCTCAGAGAGTCCCAAAGAAGCTGGATCCAAGGAAGTACACACCAAGGCACATCATAATTAAAATGCTAAAGCTTAAAGATAGAGAATCTTAGAAGCAGCAAGAGAAAAGAAGAGAGTTACTTACAAAGGAGTGCCCATAAGATTATCAGCTGATTTCTCAAAAGAAACTTCTCAGGCAAGAACAGACTGGCAAAAGTATTCAAAGTGATGAAAAGCAAGGACCTACATCTAAGATTACTATATGCTGAAAATCTATCATTTAGAATGGAAGGTCAGATAAAATGCTTCCCAGATAGCAAAGCTAAACAAGTTCATCATCGCCAAGCCCTTATTGTATGAAATGTTGAAGGGACTTGTCCAAGAAAAAGAAGAAAATCAAACATATGAGCAGTAAAATGACAATAAACTCACAACTATCAACAACTGAACCTCAGGAACAAAATAAGCAAACAACTAGAACAGAAACAGAATCACAGAAATAGAGATCACATAGAGGGTTATCAGTGGAGAGAATAGGGATAAAGGTACAGGGAATAAGAAGCCTAAATTGTAGGTTGATAATAGACAGGGGGAGTAAAGGAAATGTAGAAGCCAAAGAACTTATGCGTACAACCCACAGATGTGAAGTAAGATTAGGGGGAATGCTGGGTTGTAGGGAGAGTGCAGAGTGGAGGGGAATAAGAGGTAGAAAAAAATAGGACAACTGTAATAGTGTAATCAATAAAATGTACTTTAAAAAAGAGTAGTCTTGAATCATTTTTCCCTTCATACTAACATGCATATCATGAGATTATGTTGTCTTCTCCTTGTAATATATACATTCACATGCCAGTCCTTCTTTACTATGCCTCCTGCTACCACCCCATTCGAAGCCCATGGCCGCCGTAATTTATCTCCTTGGGCAATACAATAAAGTCCTCAGAGGGCTTTCTTCTCTTACATTCTCGTCTATAGAGCAGTCAGAAGGAGAAGTTGGACATAATGGCACTGTCCTTTAAAGCAGCTTCACTTCCCATTCAACTATATATCTGCCTGTATTTTTATTTCATTGTCTTTACTTTTCTTTTGCCTCTATCTCAGCAATTATTAGTATGCTATTACAGGTGCTTATTTTTATCTTCTTTCATTGTTGTTTATTTGTGGATCTCAAATCTTATCATAGTGTCTGAAACACAGAAGGTACTTAATAAATATTTGTTGCATTTTAAAACTTTGAATAGATCTCTGCTTATATCAGCAGAATGTTAAAATAAAATATAAAAAAAATGTATTCAATGAACATTTTTCTTCTGATTATGTAGAATATTTTGTTTTATTTTAAATAAACTTTTTATACATTTTGCTTATTGAAAAAAATTAAACAGGGTATGAATAGTACTTACATGGCCCACACACAGTTTTAGGCATTATTAACACCTTATATTTGTATTGCACATTTGTTACAAATAATAAATGAACATTAATGCAGTATTATTAACTCAATATATTTAGACTTTTTTAGATATTGCCTAATGACCTTTTTGGCTTCCAGGATCCAATCTAGAACACAACATTATTTATTTTGTTTTATTATTTATCATTTCATTATTCAGATTCATTCATTATTTCTTTTTAGAGTTGTCTATGCTGTGAGAGTCTACCAGATGCTTCTTGATTTTTGACGACCTTGACTTATTTGAAGAGCACTGACCAGGTATTTAATAGAATCCCCTTTTATTGAGATATATCTAATATGCAGCTATGACTTTAGGGAGGAAGAACACAGAAGTAAAGTGCCATTTTAATCAGATGATCTCAAATATACGTATTATCAACCTAGTTTATCACTATTGATGATAACCCTGAGCACTTGACTGAAGCAGTGTTTATCAAGGTCTTTATTACAAAAGTTCTTTTTCTTTCTCTCTCTCTCTCTCATTACCTATCTCTCTTTTATGTCTTTTCATACTGCACTCCTTGGAAGGAATTATGCTTAGCTTATTATGTGAAGAGTAAGGAATTATGCTTTGCCACTTCGAAGATTGAGTATCCACGTAAATTATTTATACATTTTTTACATTGTAGAATTGTGGTGTTTATTTCTTATTAAATTTGTTAGGGTGGCACTGGTTAATAGTTGTATGTTTTGTGTGTACAGTTCTGTATATTGTGTGTTTAATGCCTCAAACCCAGTCTCTTTCCATCATCACTACTCCATTTATTTTTTCCAGCACTTATTTATATCAGTATGAACACATTTGTACTTATTTTATGTTTCCAGTTATAATTCAATGCAACTTTAATTATTTTGCTATCCACATTAGTGAATAGCAGTGACCACTGAAATATTTTTCAGTTATCTTCTGTGCCCTCTGATATACTTCCATTATTGTGGGTGTTGTTTTGTTTTGGGAGCTCCCTTACTTTCTAATTTATAAGATTCTCCAGGCTTTTGTTTTGTATTTCCTGCCTCCATCATGGATTGAGATTTTTTCCAAGGAGCATAGGTTTTTAAAATTGGAGAATACTGTTAGTGGCCCAGGTATAGCTGCTTGTTATCTTCATAGTTACCATTGCTTTCAGGTTTTTTCACCTGAAAGAGCATGGACATACATGTGTGTATAGTAACCTATATATACATATACATATATATATATATATCAATATATCTATATGTAACCATCTGTATTCATATTTAGCTAAACCTGAGTTCCTAACAGCTTCTCAAACACTAATGATTCAACTACCAAATGACTGTCTAGTTCCCTCTCCTGGCTTATCTATAATTTTTCACTCTAATAATGAGGAACTTGGCTCCAATTGTTTGACATTCATTTACTTAATTGATCAATTCCAGTATACATGTACAGTAGTATCATAATTATTAACATACTTTCTGGCACTTAACTGTATTGACCAGAGTACAGGTGGCAAACACAAGGCCCATGGGCCAAATCCAGTCCTCCACCTTGTTTTATTTGCCCGGGACCTTGTTTCTACCCAGTGGCAGCACCAAGCTCCTTGCCCCTAGTTAAGGAGTAGTTACATCTACACAGTCCTAAAATTACATTTGGCTCTTTGAAGGCAACTGCAAGGCTGATGTGGCCCCTGGTGAGAATGAGTTTGACACCCTTGGACTAGAGTATACTACTTATGTACAGGCTTTTTTTTTTCTTTAGTGTTACAGATCACACCAGTCATTTCTACACTTTGGTCAATACCTTTCTTTCCTACATTTATAAGTAAGATTGTTTTATAATTTTGTGTTATATTTGGGTTCCTGCATATCTCATTAAATGAGAAGTTAGGGAGTATCCTGCTACTCCTATTATTTGGAAGATTTTGTGTAGAATTGGCATCATTTTTTCCTTTAAATATTTTTTAAATCATCCATAAAAAATAAGTATGTCCCTGATTATTTATTTTTGAAGAGCTTATTAATTATCAAGTTAATTTCTTCTGTAATAAAGTCTTATTTTAAGATGATTTTTATTATGTGGTATTTGATACCAAGTGTCTTTCATGGAGGGGTTAATTTGATCTAAATTATCAAATTTGTGGATGTTGTGTTTTGTGTAGTATTTGTTAGTGTCCTTGAAAGTTTTTAATAAATAGGAGATATACTAATGAAACATACTGTGAGGAGGAAGTACTCAACTCTGTCACTTTTGCTAGCACAATAATTCCATTGATGCAATTAAAGTAATGGAAAAAAAAGTTTTGAAAAAAAAGCACCATGTCTGTGTGGGCAGACATGGCTTGCCTCTTCACACAATCACATCAATGTTGTAACTAAAATATGGGACAACTATCACTCAGAACCATTAGAAATTGAGTTAAATGGAAGTTTGACAACTATGGAATTAAAGAAAGCACATCCATCAAGATTGGTAGGAGGGGTGGGGATGCAGAATGGGCTGCTTCCTCACCCATGTGGAGTGGATAAAAATTTGGGAGGAATATCTCAGGAACAAACAGTTTTGGCCCTACACCGGGTCCCGAGTCCAGGGTTCCAATCCCACGAAGATAAGCCCCCACAATTTCAAGTTGCAAAAACCAGCAGCAATTGAGTCAGTGGAAGAAATTTCTGGACCCCCAAGCAGTGCTTCTTAAAGAATCCACATGTGGACTCAGCTACAGAGACTTTCTCCCTCTGGGTAGCAGCTTGAAAGGCACCAGTGCTATACAGAAAGGAACTGAACTGTCTGGCATCAAAGCAAGCAGAGGCCATTTTCCCTTTTTTAAACCCTTCTCCCCTGGAGCCAGCAAGCTGGCGCCATATCTGAGACTCCATCAACCTGGCTAACATTCTTTGACCTGCTTTGGAGATCCCCAGAGGCTCCTCCTCACCCAAACTATGGGACCATCCAAACTGATTTTTCATTTCAATGACTGTTCTTGGCCCACACTTCATAGCTTCCTAAATCTCAAATAAGGAACAGCTGGCCTCAGTGAGCCCCAGGCCAGGCATTAGCAGCAGCCAGCCAAGATCCACAGCTTGGCTTTGCCAGGGAATCTTCAAGCCCAGCATAAGTAGCAGCCATCTCAGATTGCTTTATAGCTCAGGTAGGGCAGCCCTGGGCAAAACAGGTGGGGGCTAACCTTGGCCTGTACCACCTGAGACATCCTAGGGCCTACATACACTCAGCAGATAGCCACAGACCATGTTTGAGCACCGCCATCTTGGCCCTGCTTAGCTGATCCTCCATGGATGACAGAGGTAGGTGGTAAGTAGTCACAGTCAATCCTTGCAACTGACTGGCCTGGCCAAATCTCTCCCATTGATCTGTCAACAGCAACAAAGTCTCAGCTACAAGAGGCGGGCTTACTCAGCCCACACAAAGGGCACACCTTGAGTACCCAGCTTGGGTGATAGGGGAAACTTTGCCACTGGACCCTAAAGGACATCTACGACATTAGGCCCACTACCAAGACACAGAGTCAAAGCAGCTCTACTTAATACATAGAAATAAATAGAGGGACACAGAGTCAAAACAGCTCTACTTAATACATAGAAATAAATAGAGGGAGGCTGTCAAAATGAGGAGACAAATAAACATGGCCCAAATGAAAGAACAGATCAAAACTCCAGAAGAAGAGCTAAATGAAATGGAGATAAGCAATCTCTCAGATGCAGAGTTCAAAACACTGTTTATAAGGATGCTCAAGGAAATTAGTCAGGACCTCAAAAGCATAATAAAGAATCAGTCAGAAATGAACAATAAAGTAATTGAAATAAAGAACAATTTACAGGGAAACAACAGTAGGGAGGATGACACTAAGAATCAAATCAGTAATTTGGAACATAAGGAAGCAAAAAGCAACCAATTAGAACAATAAGAAGAATAAAAAATGAGGATAGTATAAGTAGCTTCTGGGACAACTTCACGAGGTCCGACATCCTCATTATAGTGGTGCCAGGAGAAGAGAAAGAGCAAGAAATTGGAAATCCATTTGAAAAATTAAGGAAAGAAAACTTCCCTAATTTGGTGAAGGTAATAGACATGCAAGTCCAGGACACACAGAAAGTCCCACACAAGATGGACCCAAAGAGGCCCACTCCAAGATGCATCATAATTAAAATACCAAAGGTTAAAGATAAAGACAAAATCTGAAGTACAGCAAGAGAAAAGAAGTTAATTACCTACAGGGGAGTTCCCATATGACTGTCAGCTGATTTCTCAAAAGAAACTTTGCAGGCTAGAAGGGATAGGCAAGAAATATTCAAATTTATGAAAAGCAGGGACATCCAGCCAAGATTGCTCGGCCCAGCAAAGATATGATTTAGAATTGAAGGGCAGATAAAGAGTTTCCCAGACCAAAAAAAAAAGCACTAAAAAAGCTTATCATCACCAAAGCATTGTTATATGAAATGTTAAAGGGACTTATTTAAGAAAAAGAGATCAAAACTATGAACAATAAAATGGCAAAAAGCACAAATCTATCAACAATTAAATCTAAAAATCAAACTAAACAAAAAAGAAGAATAGAGACAGAATCATGGATACGGAGAGCATTTTGATGGTTGCCAAATGGGAGGGGTGCTTAGGAGAGTGAATAAAGAAGTGAGGGGATTAAAAAAATACAAATAGGTAGTTACAGAATAGCCATGAGGATGTAAAGTACAGTATAGGAAATGGAGAAGCCAAAGAGTTTAAATACCTGGACCATAGACATGAACAATGTGGGGGCTTAATTGTCTGAGGGAGTTCTAGATGTTAGGTGGAGGAAGTTGAAAGGGGAAAATTAGAACTATAAAAGCATAATCAATAAAATATGATTTAAAAGCAGAAAAAAGCCCTGACTGGTATGGCTCAGTGGGTTGTGCATTGTCCTCCCAAGTTCAAGTTCACTGGTTCAATTCCCAACAAGGGCACATGCCTAGGTTGTGGGTTCAGTCCGCAGTCAGGATGTGCAAGAGGCAACTGATCAATGTTTCTCTTACACCGATCTTCTCCCTTTCTTTCTTCCTCCCTTTTTCTCACTCTAAAAATAATTAAATAAAATATTTAAAAATAAAATAAAATAGTCATCTTTATCATAATAAAACTAAGTTTTAGTTTGGATTATAAAGCACATGTTGGTGACCAGTAATTCTAAGAGGAATAATTAGCTGATATACAAATGCTTGTTTTCAATTGTGCAAAAATTATCAGCATTAATAAATTAAAACAAAAGTCTTTTTTTCAAAAGTCTGTCTGGCATGTAAAAAAGAGACCAGTCACATTAAATTAAATTCCATAATAAATATTGAACCTCTTATTTAATATATCAATTATCAATATGGAAATCCTGCTAAGTTATCTTTCTTTAAGAAATAAACATAACTGCATAAATTAGAAGGATATAATATGCTACACTGGAGAGACAAGAGCTTAGAGTTTACAGCTGTCTAAACTGAAATAAATTCATCAATCATTTTTATTTTCACAAAGTGGTTGATAGAATTTTTACATTTCACATTTTCATACAGCATAAAACCTATGTTTTTTTTTAAGATTTTATTTATTTATTTATTTTTAGAGGGGAAGGAGAGAGGGAGAGAAACATCAATGTATGGTTGCCTTTCGTGCGTCCCCTGCTGGGAGTTGGCCTGCAGGGAACCCGCCTGCAACCCAGGCATGTGCCCTGACTGGGAATCGAACTGCGATCCTCTGGTTCGCAGGCCTGCGCTCAATCCACTGAGCTACACCAGCCAGGGCTAGCATAAAACCTATGTTAATGTGTGGCAAAGGTGTTAGTGAATTTTGGTTAAGTAGAAATGGCATAAAGCATGTGGGAAATTAAATTCTCAGAGATTTTCTTGCTTAAATTTAGAACCCTCTCTACATGCCTGTATAACAATTTATCATTCTAAACATATAGCTGTATGGAAATTTTGTTTAAAATTAGCATTTGTTTTGCACTGTGGGATAAACATTGTCTTAGTTATTTGAGATGTTGTAACATCTAATCTTATCAGCAGTTTTATGTTAGGTATTATTATCTTCATTTTACAGGCTTAAATGGGTATGCCACTTATCAAATTTATACAATTAATCAAGGTATGAGCTTTCTTTTAAATTCAGGTATACTTGATTTGGCCCAAATTATAAAGCACTGTACACTATCATTTATTCTAATAGGTTTCCCCAGGTTTCTACTGTATATTGACATAAAATAGATATTTGAAAATTACATATAGTCAGGTATTAGACTTATTGGGGTGATCATTTCACAAATTATATAAATCTCTAATTACTATTCTGTACACTAGAATCTAATATAATATTGTTTATCAATAATAATTTTAAAAAAGCAAAGTGACACATACTGATGTCACTCTATGTCCCTGTAAAAGTTGTTACAAACAAGTCAATAATTAATATGAAAGATTGCTATTAAAAATGTAGAGAATGAAGGACTTTTGGTTAAGACACCAGAGTAAGTAAATACGTACTTGCCCTCTCCCACAACCGCTTTAAAATTACAACTAAACTACAAATGACCAACATTGTGGTGAGTGACAGAATTGGTCCCACACCTACATGTGGTAGTTAATAATTGGGAGTGATATCTCAGCTGTAGCGTTCCCCCCTCAGAAGTGATGGGTTCCAGCATCACACCAGGACCCCAGTCAAGGGTTCCAGTGCCAGAAAGATGAGTCCACATAACTTGTGGTTTGAAACCAGCTGGAATGGTGGGTGAGAGAGTTCAAGAGCTTTGGGAGTCCCATGTGTTCCTCTTCCAGGGATCATATATGGACTTACGAAAACTGACTTGATCTGAGTTCCAGCACTGGGACAGCCCCTGGAAAATCACCAGAGACATACAAGGAGAAACTGAATTGTCTGGCTTTTGGGTGAGGACTGGAGAGGCAGCTTTCTTCCAAACAGAAGTGCTGGTGGAGGCTGTTGTTACCTGTTGAGCCCTCCTCCCACAGAGCCAGAGGCAGACATCATATCTGAGTCTCCATCGATAGGACTAACACTGATTGCCCTGCCCTGGTGATTCCTGTAGATGCAGCCCCAGCAAAATTTGGGCCCACCCAAGCCTCTTTCAGAGGCTTTTCCAGACAAACTCCCTGTCTTGGCTTGTACTTTGGACTTTCCTAAAATTTCTCAAAGATCTACAAACCTCAAACAATCAACACTTGGTCCGTGTGTCTCACACTTTTTGCTAAGCAGCTCTAATTCCAGCAATAGCAGCAAACAGCCTCAGTTCTTAGCTTAGCCACACTTAGGCACCTCCAAACACATAACTAATCTAATACAGTGGCAACTATCTGAAGATCACTTTGTAGCTTATACCAGGTGGCCCCAGGCAGGGCTCAAGCAGCAACCGGCCTTGGTCTGCAACTCCCAAAAGGCCACAGAACCAAAACACCTGATGGTCAGTTTCAGATGACACAAGAGCACCACCCAATGGCTTCAACAACTGACATACTCAAAGGCAAGACTGGGCAGGCACCATATTCATATGAAAGAGAATTTTACCACATGAGTTGAGTCCCCACATAACAGCTCCTCCACAGTAGTGACAGCCAGTCATTACTTCTAATTACCTTGAGTCAATTAACTCCAAACAGCATCAATTACAACAGGAGGCTCAATTACAATGGCAGGGTGCACATACCACCCAGGCAAGGAGCACACCTGGAGCACCTGGAGCAGGTGACTAAGGAGACTGTGCCACTGGGCCCAATAGCATGCCTACCATATAAGGCCACTCTACCAACACTGGGAGACATAACTTCTCTACATAATACATAAAGACAAACACAGGGAGGCAGCCAAAATGAAGAGTCAAATAAACATGCCCCAAATGAAATAACAAGAAATCTTCAGAAAAAAATGACTAAATGCAATGGACTCAAGCAATCTACCAGATACAGAGTCCAAGACAATGATTATAAGGATACTCAAGAAATTTAGTGAGAACTTTGATAGCATAAAAATGGTCAAGAAAACCATAAAAGAACCAGTCAGAAATGAAAAAAACAGCAACTGAAATGAAGAATATATTATAGGGAATCAATAGTAGGGTAGACGAAGCAGAGAATGAAATTAGCAATTTCTAAAGTTAAGGTAGCAGAAAACACCCAATCTGAGCAGTAAAAAGAAAAAAAAATTAGAAAATAAGAATAGTTTAAGGGACCTTTGGCACAACATTAAGCAAAACATCCATATCAGAGAAGTATCAAGAAAAGGGAGAGCAGGGATTGAGAACATTTGAAGAAATAATGATGGAAAACTTTGCTAACTTGGCAAAGGGAAAAGACACACAAGTCCAGGAAGCAGAGAGTTCCAAATAAGATGAACCCCAAAAGTCCCACACCAAGAAACATCATAATTAAAACAACAAGGGTTAAAGACTAAAAGAGAATCTTAAAAGCAGCAAGAGAAAGACAGTTGCTTACAACAAAGCTCTCATAAGATTGTCGGCTGATTTCTTAACAGAAATTTTGCAGGCCAGAAGGAATTGCCATGAAATATTCAAAGTGGGGAAAACCAAGGATCTATAACAAAGATTACCCAGCAAAGCTATTTTTAGAACCAAAGGAGATGTANAGATAACTTGTGGTTTGAAACCAGCTGGAATGGTGGGTGAGAGAGTTCAAGAGCTTTGGGAGTCCCATGTGTTCCTCTTCCAGGGATCATACATGGACTTACGAAAACTGACTTGATCTGAGTTCCAGCACTGGGACAGCCCCTGAAAAATCACCAGAGACATACAAGGAGAAACCGAATTGTCTGGCTTTGGGGCGAGGACTGGAGAGGCAGCTTTCTTCCAAACAGAAGTGCTGGTGGAGGCTGTTGTTACCTGTTGAGCCCTCCTCCCACAGAGCCAGAGGCAGACATCATATCTGAGTCTCCATCGATAGGACTAACACTGATTGCCCTGCCCTGGTGATTCCTGTAGATGCAGCCCCAGCAAAATTTGGGCCCACCCAAGCCTCTTTCAGAGGCTTTTCCAGACAAACTCCCTGTCTTGGCTTGTACTTTGGACTTTCCTAAAATTTCTCAAAGATCTACAAACCTCAAACAATCAACACTTGGTCCGTGTGTCTCACACTTTTTGCTAAGCAGCTCTAATTCCAGCAATAGCAGCAAACAGCCTCAGTTCTTAGCTTAGCCACACTTAGGCACCTCCAAACACATAACTAATCTAATACAGTGGCAACTATCTGAAGATCACTTTGTAGCTTATACCAGGTGGCCCCAGGCAGGGCTCAAGCAGCAACCAGCCTTGGTCTGCAACTCCCAAAAGGCCACAGAACCAAAACACCTGATGGTCAGTTTCAGATGACACCAGAGCATCACCCAATGGCTTCAACAACTGACACACTCCAAGGCAAGACTGGGCAGGCACTATATTCATATGAAAGAGAATTTTACCACATGAGTCGAGTCTCCACATAACAGCCCCTCCACGGTAGTGACAGCCAGTCATTACTTCTAATTACCCAGAGTCAATTAACTCCAAACAGCATCAATTACAACAGGAGGCTCAATTACAATGGTAGGGTGCACATATCACCCAGGCAAGGAGCACACCTGGAGCACCTGGAGCAGGTGACTGAGGAGACTGTGCCACTGGGCCCAATAGCACGCCTACCATATAAGGCCACTCTACCAACACTGGGAGACATAACTTCTCTACATAATACATAAAGACAAACACAGGGAGGCAGCCAAAATGAAGAGTCAAATAAACATGCCCCAAATGAAATAACAAGAAATCTTCAGAAAAAAATGACTAAATGCAATGGACTCAAGCAATCTACCAGATACAGAGTCCAAGACAATGATTATAAGGATACTCAAGAAATTTAGTGAGAACTTTGATAGCATAAAAATGGTCAAGAAAACCATAAAAGAACCAGTCAGAAATGAAAAAAACA
Source organism: Sturnira hondurensis (assembly GCF_014824575.4). Lineage (NCBI taxonomy): Eukaryota > Metazoa > Chordata > Mammalia > Chiroptera > Phyllostomidae > Sturnira > Sturnira hondurensis. The sequence continues at coordinate 875,495 of NW_028084977.1, forward strand.
GCAACTGAAATGAAGAATATATTATAGGGAATCAATAGTAGGGTAGACGAAGCAGAGAATGAAATTAGCAATTTCTAAAGTTAAGGTAGCAGAAAACACCCAATCTGAGCAGTAAAAAGAAAAAAAAATTAGAAAATAAGAATAGTTTAAGGGACCTTTGGCACAACATTAAGCAAAACATCCATATCAGAGAAGTATCAAGAAAAGGGAGAGCAGGGATTGAGAACATTTGAAGAAATAATGATGGAAAACTTTGCTAACTTGGCAAAGGGAAAAGACACACAAGTCCAGGAAGCAGAGAGTTCCAAATAAGATGAACCCCAAAAGTCCCACACCAAGAAACATCATAATTAAAACAACAAGGGTTAAAGACTAAAAGAGAATCTTAAAAGCAGCAAGAGAAAGACAGTTGCTTACAACAAAGCTCTCATAAGATTGTCGGCTGATTTCTTAACAGAAATTTTGCAGGCCAGAAGGAATTGCCATGAAATATTCAAAGTGGGGAAAACCAAGGATCTATAACAAAGATTACCCAGCAAAGCTATTTTTAGAACCAAAGGAGATGTAAGAAGCTTCCCAGATAAGAAAAAGCTAAAAGAGTTCATTACCACCAAATTAGTAATTCAAAAATTGTTAAAGGGCCTTCTTTTTAAAAAGAAGAAAGCACAAAAATATGAAACATAAAGTGGCAATAAAACATATCTATTAGCAATTTGTATTAAGTATAAATGGGTTAAATGTTCAAACAAAAGATATATGGTGGCTGAATGGATAATAAAACAACACCCAGACATGTGCTGTCTACTAGGACTCATTTCAGGTAGATAGATACACACGGACTGAAAGTAAAGGGATGAGTAAATATATTTCATAAAATTGAAAACACAACAAAATAACAAAGCCAGGGAGCAATACTTATACCAGACAAAACAGACTTTAAAACTGAGGCTATAACAAGAGACAAATACCCTGCAATTTCACTTCTGTGTATGTATCTAGATAAACCGAAAACACTAATTTGAAAGAATATATGCATTTACACTTTCATTTCAGCATTATTTAAATAGTCAAGATATGGAAACAACCTAGTATCTATCAATAGACAAATGAATAAAGAAGACATGCTGTGTATACACAATGAAATAGGACTCAGCCATAACAAAGAATAAAGTCTTGTCATCTGCAACAACATGGATAGATCTAGAGGGTATTATGCTCTGTGAAATAAGTCGGACAGAAAAAGACAAATGCCATATGATGTACTTAAATGTGTAATCTAAAACAAACAAATAAAACAGAAACAAATTCATAAAAACAGAACATTTTGATGGTTGCCAGATGGAAGGCTTATTGGGAGGGGCTGGTGAAAAAGTGGAAGGAATTAACAAGCACAAACTGGCAGTTACAGAATAGTCATGGAGGTGCAAAGTACAGCACAGGGAACATGGTCAATGATATTATAATTATGTATGCTGTCAGATGGGTATTAGATTGATCAGGGTGATCATTTCACATAGATATATGTATATGTATATATATAATCACTATGTTATAAAAAAAGTTTATAATGTATGATTTCATTGCTAGAAAAAAACTGTAGACAAAGTAAACTGATCTCTAGTGACAAAAAGCAGATAAGTATGAAATATGTTTGGGGATGGTGGGGTGGAAGCATGAGGAAAGAAGTGGGGATAATTACAAGGGATCCCTGGGAATCGTAACTGTGCTTATGGTTGCATGTATGTGTACATATTTCAAATCTTATCAAATCATACACTTTAAATGTATGAAGTTTATTATTTATCAGCTATAGCTCAGGAAAGATTTTTAAAGCAAAAAAAAGTGTGGAAGATAGGTTTTCATAAGAAAATATTAATCTATTTTGCAAATATAGCTCCATCCAGATTTGTTTATGAAAAACCATGCCTGTGTTCTTCAGCAAAACCTGTGCTCCATTCTCAGCTTTACCACTTACCAACTGGGTAATGTGAAACAGTTCACTCCATTTTTTTCCTTGTTTCATTAATAACAAAATAAATATAAACTTCAAATAAAAGTATATTTGAAGTTTTGGGAACATGTATTAGGGCACTACATAAACACAGAATCAATAGGATATGTAGATCTATGTAAGAGGAAATTTATTACAAAATATGGATCATAGGATTATAAAGAATAAGAAGTTGCATAATCTGACATTTGCAGGCTGGACAACTGGGAGAGCTATAGTGTCATTCAGTCTGAGTTTGAGGTCCCGAGAAGCAGGAGCACCGATGTCCAAGGGTAGGAGAGGGATGAAGTAACTCAAAAAAACATAACGAATTCACTTTTTCTTCACATTTTTGTTCTGTTCAGTCCCTCACTAAACTGGGTGATGATCACCTGAATTGGTGACAGTGATCCTCTTTGCTCACAGTACAGATTCACACCCCAGTTATGTACATTCAGAAATAATGTTTTTCCAGCTATCTGGGCATCCCTTAGCCCAGTTGAGTCAACACACTAAGTTAACCATTACAGGAGAATTAAGTGAAGTAAATGAGTTGCCTGTAAAATACATATAATTACTTTTCAAAATGATTACCACAAAATAAATAATAATATAACTATTATCTATAACACATGCTATTAAGTTTTAGAGATGGAGATATAAACAATTAATCCATGAGTTTTGTGGATTTGCTATAAGAAATGTTTGATGTATTACTTTACTAATATGGTTTGACATAAGAATTCCCTTTAATTATTTACAGACTTACTGGAAAATGTGATGGACAATTAATATAATGAGTCATACCATCATGCTAGTAATAATGCAACCTAGTGAATAAGCAATAAATGCAACTTAGTGAATAAAAAGTATAATTTCTACAAAAGTAAATTTATCTTCGTAAAATACCAAAATATCTTAAATGATAAGCCAAATTAGCCTACCATTGTATTTTCTACTAGCAAAAGATTGCTTCTCCGGAAGGTGCACATTATGTATTATTACATATTAACGTATCCAATAATTTTGTATCATATTTGCAAGCTGACTCCTGGAGAACAGATCACATGTCTCATATATTTTGGTTTTGACCATGTTAACAACATGAACAATCACCCCATCTTCCAGAGAGAGCAGGGAGAGCTACTCCATAAAATACTGACAAAGCTTTAGTAGAGTATTTTGATGCAGAGTGAAGGTAATTAAAAAAAAACACTCTTCAAACCAAAGTCTTGTTTATCAGAAAAGGAGGATATCAGACAGGTTAGGATAAATAAATCAGTCACATAATATTTCTGTACCTCAGTTTCTGCACATACCTGCACTCTGCACACACAGTTTTAAGGTCTCAGCCATCGTGATGAATGATGGTTTCTATTTGTAACAACTAAATTGTTCCTGAAACTTTTATTATTCTATTCAATAAAAAAGGAAAATTATTAAATTCAAATGCAAAAAAAAGAAAAATTCATTCTCATTAATACTCATCATCCTGGTTTTTTTCTTTTCTTTTCTTTTCCTTTTTTACTGTGTTTCAAATAATGGGAAATTGATTGTAAGGGATAAACTAAACACAATCATGGTGGCTTCTTCTCCTTTTTGCAACTGCTTTACTATGTCTTAGATATTATGGCATTACGTCATATATATTAATTTATTCTTTGTCTCTAAATTCTCAACACTTATTCATTTTTCAATATATTACTGTGTAAGTGCTCTCAGATATGCTGTGTTTTCCTAACCCCTTTACACTGGTTGTCTTCAACTAGTTTGTTTTCTCATTCGGCTATTACTGCATTGAAACTTTACAAAGCATAATGACCTTTTGTTTTAGCTATTGACAATTATACAAACACACAGGTGTGCCAAAATTTATTGAAACTAGAAATAAGAAATAATTAAACCTAGAAAAATTTGAAATTGACAAATGTTAATTCAACAAATTAGTGTACAATTTTAATGCATTCAGTTCTCGTATACTAATGGAGCCATGATAGACAATAAGAGAGATTCTAAAGTAAAGGCAAAAATTAAAAGTCATTTAGATTTTGGAATAAGGTAGGCCTTCCTGGCTTTGAATGTCAGGTTTGAAAATAGAGCTATAATTTGAGTACTTTGCACCACCTGCCCTGTTATTACTATTGTACAAAGCCTCATCGCCTCATGCAGGATTGTCACAACAGCCTGGTATCGATCTTTCTGCTTTACCATGTGTCCCTTTATGTCTTTTTTCAACACTGCATCCAGAAGATTTTTTTGTTTGAGATATAATTGACATGTTACATTATATTAGCTTCAGTTGCACAACATATGATTCTATATTGGTATATATTACAGAACAACCAACACAAAATATCATTAATCAGCACCACATAGTAACAAAATTATTTTTCTTTTGATGAGAATTTACAATATCTACTCAGCTATTTTCAAATATACAATATAGTGTTAACTAAATATGTCCCCTGGACTTTTCATTTTTTTATTTTTAAAGTATTTCTTTTTTCAAGAAGTTATTTATTTATTTTTGGAGGGAGTGGAAGGAAGGGAGAAAGAGAGAGAAACATTAACGCGTGGTTACCTCTTGCTCGCCCCTTACTGGGGTCCTGGCCTGCAACTCAGGCATGTGCCCTGATTGGGAATCAAGCCAGGGACCTTTTGGTTCGCAGGCCGTCGTCACTCCAACCACTGAGCCACACCAGCCAGCGCTTGATTTTTTATTTTGTAACTGAAATGTTGTACCTTTTTGAAGGAGGTCATACGGTACAAACTTCTAGAATGCTTCTTTAAAACAGTCAGTTTTTTCCCCTCTGTAGAAAACACTCCAATGGTTATTTCTTCTTGCTCAAAGTAAATGCCAAATTTTTAGAACAGTTTATAAGAATCTATAAATTGTGTTTCTCCTACCCCACCTCTAATTCTTTGATCTTATCCCTTACTATTTTTTGTCTCTCTCACCTATTTCAGATTCTAAATCAAGAGGCACTTTTTCACAGACTATTCCCTATTCCTTAACTACACTAGCTAAATTGTTATTATCCTAGAATATTACCTATGTTATTTTCCTACTTTATTTTCTTTTAGTGTTCATCAGCATCTATGTTGTTATAAGACTGAGCCTGAGCAATATGAAGTTGGGTTGCCAAACCCATGTGCAGTTGAAAATGTGTGTTTATAACATTTGACTCCCCCAAAACTTAGTTGTACCTACTATCTATGTGGGATTGGTTCAAGGACCTGCAGTGGATGCCAGCATTCCCAGATGCTCATGTCCTGGGTATGATAGATCAATGCACAGAATCAACCCGCCACTGCCGCAGGTGCCCAACTGTTAATGGAAAGGGTACAAGTATTTACTGAAAAATACGTGTGCATAAATGAACCAGCTCAGTACAAACCTGTATTGTGCAAAGGCCAACTGTATACTTTATTTATTATTGCTCTTTTCTGTGTAATGGCTGCTAGAATGTAAGCCACATGAGATTTTATTTTGTTTCGTTCCTGTTTTCCCAGGATTAAAATGGTAGAGACTCAAGAATAATTGTTGAATAAAACAATAAATAAACTTACAATGCTGCTAATTTTTTAGACATGTGACATAAAGTCTTCTATGTAAGTTGAACATCAGTACCTTCATCCTTGGAAATACAACAATATTATAATAATCATAATGTCACTGAGAAGATTAAATATAATTTACGAAGTATAGAGTAAATGATGGTTATAGAGGTAGCAGTTCATCGCTGTTACTGGTTATTATATTGTCACTACCACTTGTTATTACTATGTTATTACTAATTATTATTATAATCTAGATAAATTTGTTTACTTTTTTATTTTTCCCCATTGCAGTAAAGACCTCAAAAGTAGCACAAATCTGATTTTTTTAAGTGCGAATAAAATCAATGCTCACATTCCTATTATAAACATGTAGAAAACTATACCACTATTAGACAATAGCTTTCAAACTCTGGAAAATGGTCAGCAAAAATCTGCTCTATTGCTGAGAGGAGGAGGAGGATGAATGAGAGACCTAAAAACTCTGGCTTTCTGGTAGAGGCAATTTCCAGAATGCAAAGTTGGAAGGCTAAAAGAGACTGAGCCAAGCAGTCTTGAGTTGAAGAGACAGTGAAAAGTTGAAGGAGGCAGGTTCAACTTGAATTTTCAGGAAAAGGTCTGGAAAGGAGAGATATGCATAAGAAGAAATTCAGAAATCAGTAAAGCATCCTCTTCAATCTCTGAGTGAATATCTGTATATCCATGGGCTGAAATTCCTTGAGTTCAAGCAAAGAATAAATGTCAGGAAAGAATAATTGCTGGAAAACCATGAACCACAAAATTCCTAGAACTCAGAGAGGCTTTTGAATCATTCTAGTCCACACTTGCCCGAAGAGAACAACTTTTTAAATATACCTGGTAGTTACTAGACATCAGAAAATTTCCCTGCTCAGCAGCAGACTATAGGATTTAGTCCAGAACTGCCCTCAAAAAAGTCTATAAATAGCCCTGGCTGGCATAGCTCAGTGGATTGAGCACGGGCCTGCGAACCAGACGGTCGCGGTTCGATTCTCAGTCAGGGCACATGCCTGGGTTGCAGGCTGGTTCCTTGCAGGCCAACTCCCAGCAGGGGACGCACGAAAGGCAACCATACATTGATGTTTCTCTCCCTCTCTCCTTCCCCTCTAAAGATAAATAAATGAATAAAATCTTTAAAAAAAAGTCTATAAATAAACTTCAAAGGGTTTAGTCAATGTGTAAATAACTTAATTGCCTGCCATTATAAAATTAAGCACTCTTTAATTCTTTATTCAGTTTTTGAAAATATAAATTTAAGAATAGTCTCTATCAAAATAATTAATCATATAAAGAAGCAGGGAAATATGACCCATAAAATGAGAAAAATAGTCCATAGAGACATAATTCACAATCACAGATTCATAGAGCATAAACCTATAAAGATTTTGAATGTGCTGTTATTTAACTAAGACAAAATATGGGAAAGAAATAAAGATATAGGGAGAACCAAATATCAAAAATAAAATATATTCTGGGTGATATCATTAGCAAACTAGATACAATAAAATCAATGAATTTGAAGATATATCATTATAATGTAATCATATCTAAGTTAATCATAGAAAATTGCTGTTTCCCTGACTTTAATTGTGCTGAAAATATAATTAACAGCATTAGTGACTTGTGAACTCATAGGCAATATTAAGTATTATAGTGTGTGTGTAATTGGAATCTAGGCAGAAAAGTCCAGAAGGGAAGAAAATATATTTGCATATATAATGGTCCCAAAATTTCCAAAATGGATGAAATAAACTCATAATTCCAATTTAGTCTGTAAGTCCCAAGCTAGATAAAAATTAAAAAAATAAACACATACACCCTAGTACATATCATATATTATTTATAAAAATATTGATAAAGATAACATTTTACTTCTTTACTGAATTTATTAGTGTGACATTTGTTAATTAAATTATATAGGTTTCAGGTATACAAGTCTATACTACATCATCTATATATTCCATTATGTGTTCACCAACTCAAGTCAGATCTCTTTCCATCACCATTTATGCCTCCTATATTCTCTTCTACCTCCCCTCACTGGCCTTAAAGATAATATTTTTATAACATATTTAAACAGGAAAATACTAATGACACAGTATGTACTGAAAATCAGAATAAGGAGAACTAAATATTCTCATCAGAGTCAGTGCTACTATATCCCGAAAACAACAAATAACATATATAAAGTACTTAAAGATTAAAGAAAAAGTAAAAGCTTTTCGAGAATTCTCTGACTTAACATACATATACTATAACATTATGATGAACTAGATCTCAGCAATTAAAGGGAACCAACTATTAAGACATGAAAAACTTAGATAAGCCTTAAGGGAATTATGATGTGTGAAAATATATAATTTAAAGTGAATATATACAATAAGATCCCATTTATAAAATATTTATGAAATGACATTGTTACATAAGTAAAAAATATTTTATTGATTGCTAGAGGATAAAGATAAAAGGGGTTAGGATGCCAACTAAAGAAGCAGCATGAGGAAACCTTTTGATGATGTTAATTTTATTTTTTATTTTTACTAATATACTTAATAAGTATATTTTATCAATTATGCTATTACAGTTGTCTCATTTTTTCCTCTCCTTTATTCCCCTCTATACTACACTCTCACTCTCTCCAGCATTTCCTTCCCTCCTTAGTTCGTGTCCATGGGTCATACATATAAGTTCTTTGGCTTCTCCATTTCCCATACTGTTCTTAACCTCCCCCTGTCTATTTTGTACCTACTAATTATACTTATTCCCTGTATCTTTTCCCTTAGTTACCCCCCTCCCCATCTCCACTGAGAATCCTCCATGTGATCTCCATTTCTATGATTCTGTTCCTGTTCTAGTTGTTTGCTTAGTTTGTTTCTGTTTGTTTGTTTTTTGTTTTTTTTTAGGTTCAGTTGTTGATAGTTGTGAGTTTGTTGTCATTTTATTCTTCATAGTTTTGATCTTTTTCTTTTCCTTAGAGAAGTCCCTTTAACATTTCATATGATAAGGGCTGGGTGATGAACTCCTTTAACTTGACCTTATCTGGGAAGAACTTTATCTGTCCTTCCATTCTAAATGATAACTTTGCTGGGTAATCTTGGATGTAGGTCCTTGCCTTTCATGGCTTTGAATACTTCTTTCCAGCCCCTTCTTGCCTGCAAGGTTTCTTTTGAGAAATCAGCTGACAGTCTTATGAGAACTCCCTTATAGATAACTGTCTCCTTTTCTCTTTCTACTTTTAAGATTCTCTCCTTATCTTTGATCTTGGGAAGTGTAATTATGATCTGTTTTGATGTGTGTCTCCTTGGATCCAATTTCTTTGTGACTCTATAAGGATCCTGGACTTGCATGTCTAGTCCCTTCACCAGATTGGGGAAGTTTTCTTCATTATTTTTTCAAATAAGTTTTCAATTTCTTGCCATTCCTCTTCTCCTTCTGGCACCCCTATGATTTGGCTGTTGGAATGTTGAAAGATGTCCTTGAGTTTCCTAAGCCTCTCCTCCTTTTTTTTTTTTTTTTGAATTCTCGTTCCTTCATTCTGTTCCCATTGAATATTTATTTCTTCCTTTTGTTCCAAATTGTTGATTTGAATCCCAGTTTCCTTCCCTTCACTGTTGGTCCCCTGTATATTTTTCTTTATTCCACTTTGCATAGCCTTCACTTCTTTCTTTATTTTGCAATCATACTCAACCAGTTCTGTGAGCATCCCGATTACCAATGTTTTGAACTATGTATCTGATAGGTTGGCTATGTCTTTATTGGTTAGTTTTATTTTTTTTCTGGAGCTTTGATCTATTCTTTCACTGAGCCATATTTCTTTGTCTCTGTGCACCTGTTATATTGTTAAGTGGCAGAGCCTTATATATTTGCCAGGGTGGGGCAACCCATTTTGCTATGTTGTGGTGCTTTTTTAGGGGGAGTGGTCCAAAATGGAACCATGCTGCTTGCTTGGCTCTCACCTGCTTTCAGTCACTTTCCTTGCTTTCCCCAAGCAGATTGTGCTCTTTCAAGTCCTGAATTCTGAGTGGTGGGCTTGTGTGTATTCTAAGATCCCGTGGGTATCTCCAATGGGCACCTCCAATGAGCTCTCTTGTGATCCTGGGGGTTTCTGCCACCGCCACAAGCCCCACAGTTTTTACAGCCAGAGGTTTTGAGGCTTTAGTTTCCCACGATGGAACCCTGGGTTGCAAGGCCTGTCTCACTCCCCAGTTGTTTCTCCCAGCTTATCAACAGGTGAATGTGAAACTGCTGGTAGACCAGCCACCACCTCCTCAACTCTCGTGCACCAGCCCCTTCCTTTTCAAGCAGCCTCAGGGTCCTGGCTTCTCATCTCCACCCCTCCTACCAGTCTGGATGAATGTTTCTTTAACTCCTTGGTTGTTGGACTTCCATATAGTTCAATTTTCTGGCAGTTCTGGTGTTTGTTTGTTTTTAATTGGTCATTATCTTCCTTTTGGTTGTTAGAGGAAAGCATATCTATGTATGCCTCCATCTAGCCTGAAACCCTGATGCTATTTTGTAACTTCATTGTGGTGGTGGTTGCGTGAACACATATGCAATAAAATTGCATAGATATATGCACATACACACACAAATACATGCACTAATGAGTGGCTGTATTACAGGTGAGACTTGAATAGAATCTTTGTATTGTACAAATGTCACATTCCTGGCTTTGCTATTGTTTGGATAACTCAAGATGTTGAATACTGGAGAAGCTTGAATGAAGGGGGGGCATGTGACCTTTCTGTACATTTCTTGGTTACTTTCTTTGAATCTATAATTACTTCAAAGTTAAAAAAAATAACGAGACACAGAGATAAAAGGGGGGAGTTGACTTAGATTTCTATATGCAAATAAAATATCTTTCAAAGTTAAGTATGAGATACCAAATAAACAAAGTTACAGGGTCTACTATGACCACTCTATATATGAATTATGAGAAATGTTAAAATAAGTTATTTAACTTAAAAAATAATATCAAATTGAATTATAGACATACAAAGAAATAATTAGCTCCAGAGGTAGAAAATATGTGGATAATATAGAAGACATTTTCACATTTTTAATCTCCTTCAAAGATAATTACCTATTTGTAGCAGAAATAACCATGTGGGATTTATAGCATGAGTTTAAAAACTGTAGAATGTATACAAACACTATAACACAAAGGATGTGCATGTGTAAAGGTCATGTGCTAATATACATCTGTAACTACCTCTTCTCTCTCAGGCACTTTTGCCAAGTCTTCTGAGCCATAACAGAATTTTCGATTTAAGTGGTTTTTCTTTGGCTTTATGTATTTTATTACCTATCCTTGCAGCCCTCTTTCTATTGAGAAATTCAGTGTCCACTGCATTCAGCTGTCTCATTTGTACATATTTAAGTAGCAGACAAGATGAGCATCAGACTATTTTGCCCAAGAAAATCTCGATGTGTGACCAGAATGATGTCATTAGTGTAGCTAAGCCTCAACTACAAAGCAACCAGGGAGCATGGAACACTGAATACAACTATTTCAATTTACTCATTTAGGAGATCATCAACTTATTTAGGCAACTTTTGATTAGTAGTATAATAGAGCTGCAAAAGATAAATTAAGTGGAATTACTTCTAGCTGTATGTTATAGGCGGAAGGTTGAGGAAAGGATGGTAAAAACTTATTGAAATAATTGTTGGGCAACAAATAATTATTTACTTTTTGGTAATAAGGTTTGGTGAGATAAAAATACCCCCCCTTTAGAAAAATCCTAGTTTTGTGGTGGGGGGAAGGAGAAAGAAATAATAAAGCAAAATTATGACAGGGAATAATTTTTTAATTGCCATGTTTTTTATCTTTTTAAAATTAAATTTGTTGGGGTGACACTGGTTGACAAAATTATACTGGTTTCAGGTGCACAATTTTACAACACATCCTTTGTATACTGTATTGTGTGTTCATCACAAGTCGTATCTCTTTTGATCACTGTTTATCCTCCCTATGCCCTCCTCCACCTCCCCTATTCTCCCCAGGGGCAATCACAGCACTGTTGTCCATGTCCTTGAATGTTTTTTCCTTTTTGCGCAATCCCTTCACCCCCATCCTGCCCTCCCACCCCCGATAGCTCTCAGCCTGCTCTCTAGCTATGAACCTGTTCACTTTAGTTCATTTAGTATTATGTTCATTTTGTTTATTGTATTTCACATATGAGGGAAGTAATATGGTACTTGTCTTTCTCTGACTGGCATATTTTACTTAACATATTGCTCTCCAAGTTCATCCATGCTGTCACAAAGGGTAAGAGGCCCTTCTTTTCCATGGCTGAGTGATTCCATTTTATAACTGTGCCATAGACTTTTTATCCACTCATCTACTGATGGTCACTTGGGCTGCATCCAAAACCTGACTATTGTAAATAATGCTGCAATGAACAAAAAGGTGCACATATTCTTTCAAATTAGTGTTTTGAGTTCCTTCAGATAATTTGCCAGAAGTGGAATCACTGGGTCAAAAAGCAGTTGCATTTTTAATTTTTGAAGTCATTCATACTGCTTTCCACAGTGGCTGCACCAATCTGTATTGCCAGCAACAGTGCATGAGGGTTTTTTAAAAATTTTAAAATATTTTATTTATTTATCTTTAGATGGGAAGGGAAGGAAAGAGGGAGAGAAATATCAATGTATGGTTGCCTCTCGTGAGTCCCCCTGCTGGGAACTGGCCTGCAACCCAGGCATGTGCCCTGACTGGAAATCGAACCCCGATTCTTTGGTTCACAGGCCCGTGCTCAATCCATTGAGCTATGCCAGCCAGGGCGGGTTTTTAATCTTATATGTTTGTATCTTTTGTTAATAGAGAATAAATATATCCTACATTTTATTTAAGAATAATGGAACAATAACACAGTGACAACTATTTTAAGTAAAATATTAAATTAAAAGATCCCTTATCTTCCTCTTTCTTTTTTCCTATTTTCCTTCTCTCTTATTCTTGTAATCTTAATGTTGGGGGTGGGGAGTCTTGGCAATTGTAAGAAATCAAGGAAATACTAGTTCCCTTCAGAAAATGCAAAATGAGGTTGAAGCTAGTGTTGGAGGGAAGTGGCAAATAATAAATAAATTCTTTTCAATAGATCAGAAGATTTTCTAAAGTAACACAGAAAGGAAGTGATTGGAGGAATTTTCAGAAAGAGGGAAACTTTGAGGACTGATAAAGGGTCCTTTTGGCAGGATTTGCTGTTCATTAATCTGTAATTTTTCAGAATCTAGAGGAGACCTTCAGTACTGTGTTACAACATTTACAGTGATTTATTATTTTTTCAGGTTAAATTTAAATTTATATCCACTAAAATTTATACAGATCTGATAAGCATAGTTTGATAAATGTCAACAAATACATATACCCATGTAATAAAAAACAAAATAAAAGTATATTTTCATCAATCACTATTCAGGCTATTCTATAATAAACACTGTAGCCTGATAGTCCTCCCATAGCCCTTCTCCAAGCACCTCTACCAACCATAGCAAAATATGATCCTACTTTTTATTTTTAAGATTTTATTTATTTATTTTTTTGGACAGAGGGGCAGGGAGGGAGAAAAAGAGGGAGAGAAACATTAGTGTGTGGTTGCTTCTTGTGCACCCCTCACTGGGGCCTGCCTGCATCCCAGGAATGTGCTCTGAATGGGAATCAAGTCAGCAACCCTTTGGTTCACAGGCCAGTGCTCAGTCCACTGAGCCACATGACCTACTTCCTTTTACTATACATTGTATTTGCTTTTTGTAAAGTTTCATTTGGAAGAAATTATGCTCTGTGTAGTCTTTTTGTCTGGCTTCTTTTTTGCCTGCATTAAAAGTATTGCTATTCATCCAAGTTTTCATAAGACACCCAAAGTCCATCAATTTTTCATTATAAAGTGTATCTCCATTGTATGCACACCACAATTTGTTTACACATTCTTTGGCTACTCATCGTCAATTTTTCCTCTGACTTTTAGCCATTATATATACATATTTTTTTATTTAAACAGCATCTATATAAAATACATCTGCTACTACTAACAATATATGTGCAAATTTGTTTACTGTTAATTTACATTAGTAAACAGGAATGTTAGAATTAAAATAAAGTATCTTTAAATATATGTACTTAAAAATTTAACTTTAATTGAAATGCTGTATGTGTCAATAGCATGCCCTTGAGCTATGCAAGAAGCAGAGGTGTGAGTTTTACATAAGCCATTGAGGGATTGCAAAGTGAAGTCAATAGACTTCTCAAACAAGGGAATTCTGCTCATCAGTATTCCATTTTGCAGTTACTTTACTTGAACACAGATTAGAAAAGATTCTGATGTGCATGTTAATCATTAACATTTTTTCTTGGTTTAGCATAAGGTCAGGTGATTCTTCACTATGTGAAATTTATGAGTTGAATGAGCACCAATACAATTGGCCTGATATTGTATAAAAGAGCTATCAGTAAAAATAGTACTTCAATATTTTCTAGTGAAATATATGTGAGACTATTTGCCTAACTCTGCATTGAACCATTAGAGCTGTTTTTGTTGGTTGCCACAATAGGTAATTTAGATTCATATTGGCTACTCCACTTGATCTATCAATATATAAATATTTTAAAAATGAATCACTCTCTCAGTGGTCCAGATAGAGCACTAAGATAGCCATGCTGGGCATATTAGCAAAGTCTCAGCTTATTTGTATGGATTTAGACTGAGCAACTGATAAGAGAAGGGCTGGAGAATAAAATACTCACTGCAATTAGTATATATGCTCTACAGAAAATATCAACCAGGTCTCTGGTTGATATCAACCTTGGTCTCTGTGTCAGTTCAGTTGAAAGTGACTTGGGAGGGTTCAAAGGATGTAAGGTAACTTAATTTATTTGATGCCATAAGGACTGAAGAATTGATATAGTTTTTGGTCTATTGCTTATGCTATGTTAGTCTGCTCTGAAAGAGAGCCATGTGCTGGATTTGGTTAGTGGAGGTTTCAATGAGAGGAAAAAGTGCCTGCCATTCTTCTGTGTATGACCCCATGACAGGTTAGAAATACACAGTACACTATCTCTATGTAAACTATGTTACCTAAACAAGTATGGATACCTTGTATATGCATAGAAAGTTTAAAATGCTAGCTACATTTCTACAGTATCAAGCACTTGGATTGCTGTATCTAATTAAAACATTTCTTTCTCCATGCTTTTAAGATAAAGTCAGACTTCCTGCCAAGATGGAGATATAGGTAGACACACTGTGCCTCTTCACACAATCAAAAGAAGGACAACAATGATTTGAAAACAAAAAACAACCAGACTGACAGAAAATTGAACTGTATGGAAGTCCAACAACCAAGGAGTTAAAGAGGACATTCTTCCAGACCGTAAGAGGGGTGGAGTTGGGCAGCTTGCAGCAAAGTGGTGGCTGGCGGACTTGGGTGCACAAGGTGGCTGGTGGACTCAGCGAGGCAGCAGATTGTGGATCGAGGTGCACAAGGTAGCAGCTGGCGGACCAGGTGGTCCCACAGTCAAGTGCAGATCAATCAGGCGAAACTGAGGAGCAGGGCTGACTGCACAACCCAGGACCCCAGCATGGGGAAACAAAGCCTCAAACCACTCATTTAAAACACCTGTGGGGGTTCAGGTGCCAGGAGAAACTCCCAGCCTCACAGGAGAGTTTGTTGGAGAGACCCACAGGGTCCTAGAACATACACAAACCCATCCACCTGGGAATCAACACCAGAAGGGCCCCATTTTCTTGGGGGAGGTGGGGAAAGTGGCTGAAATCAGTCAGAGAGCAAAGCAAGTGCCATTGTTCCCTCTCGGACCCCGCCCTCACATACAGTGTCACAACCCAGCAACCTGGGTTACCCTTCCCTGGTGAATACCTAAGGCTCTACCCCTTATACATAACAGGTGCATGAAGACAAAAACAATGGTCTAAATGAAAGAACAAATCAAAGCTCCAGAAAAAAATACAACTAAGCAATGAATAGGTAGCCAACCTATCAGGTGCACAGTTCAAAATACTGCTAATCAGGATGCTCACAGATTGGTTAAATTTGGCCAAAAATTAGATGAAAAAATGAAGGCTACACTAAATGAAATAAAGGAAAATGTACAGGGAACCAATAGTGATGGGAAGGAAACCAGGATTCAAATCAATGATGTGGATCAGAAGGAAGAAAGAAACATCTAACCAGAAAAGAATGAAGACACAATAATTCAAAAAAGTGAGGAGAGGCTTAGGAACTCCAGGACATCTTAAGTGTTCAAACATCTAAGTTATAGGGGTACCAGAAGGAGAAGAGGAAGAACAACAAGTGAAAAGTCATTTGAACAAATAATAAAGGAGAACTTCCCAAATCTGGCAAAGGAAATAGACTTCCAGGAAGTCCAGGAAGCTCAGAGAGTCCCAAAGAAGTTGGACCCAAGAAGGAACACACCAGGGCACATCATAATTACATTAGCCAAGATGAAAATGAAGGAGAGAATCCTAGAAGCAGCAAGAGATAAGGGGACAGTCACCCACAAAGGAGTCCCCATCAGACTGTCAGCGGATTTCTCAAAAGAGACCTTACAGGCAAGAAGGGGCTGGAAGGAAGTATTCCAAGTCATGAAAGGCAAGGACCTACAGCCAAGATTACTCTATGCAGCAAAGCTATTATATAGAATGGAAAGGCAGATAAAGTGCTTCTCAGAGAAGGTCAGGTTAAAGGAGTTCATCATCACCAAGCCCTTATTATATGAAGTGTTAAAGGGATTTATCTAAGAAAAAGATTAAAAACATGTACAATAAAAAAAATGACATAAAGTCATAGTCCATTGAAACAATCACAAAATACCCATCAACATCTGACTTTGGACAGCTATGCCATGATTATCTTTAGTCAGCTTTGGCTCTAGCCTTAGTAAGTCATTGTTTCCTTAAGATGTTTTTCAAACTCTGTTTTGAAGGAAGGAGATGGTTGCAGGAGGTTAAGTGACACCTAGTGGCAGAACTGGGACTGACTCCAATTGCTCACTCCACTGCTCTGTGCTGCCCTAAAGCTTCTAACGGGGTTGAAAAACTTTTTTATTTGTTCGCAGTGAAAGTTTTTGTTAAAGACTTGAAAAATATAAGAAAATGATTTTTGCCTGAAGAGTTACCTGACTTGCTTATGTGTACTGTCAGATTTAGTCTGTATTAAACTGTTGTCTCATTTGTAATAGCAAGCAGAATATACGGAATCCCAAGTGAACCTTGGTCCCTGGTACCTACAGGAAGTCCTGTACACAAGCGGCACTGCACTAAAGCTCTGTAATGTACTTCCACTGGGAAGGAGTAACAGCTTATTTTTTATTGCAATCTTATATAAAATGTTTAATTCCCAAATTGATTTTTTGTTGTTGACATACAAAAATGTGCTCAGTTTTAAAATACAAAAGACAAAAATGAAGCTATTTAGAACTTAGTTTTGTTATTTTTGGATAAAAGCATACATATATAAGTATCTTTCATCATTGCATAAGAGGAGAGCCTACACATATGTTATTATCTAATATTGTCATTTTTAAGACACTGAATGCAGCAACAAATTTAGGTAGAAGCTAAAGTGTATAGTTGGTTGCAATATATTATGCATAGCAGTGCATAATATATTGCATAATATATTTCTAAATCCATATTTAGAAAGTGCATGGATTAGAAAATATTGTGTTTATGAAAATATAGATGCCACCATAAAACACAAAATATTGAAAAAACAAAAGATATAATAGACATATACACTTTTAGAGTAAACTGCCATATATTTTTCTCATTTGATAATATATCCTGTCCTATAGAAATATTTTAAGTAAATACAATCCATAGAAAGCTAAAATTTTAACCTCTGAGAAAGGATAATATAGGTAGAAGGTAAAAATATTAGAAGGAAGTAAAACTAATTTTTGCATTTATTTATTTAATCTCTATTGTATTTTTTCCAGTACCATTTAGTCCCCTATAACCCTTCCCCCAGCAATCACCACCCTGTGTCCATATGCCTCAGTCCTTTTTCCTTTTTGCTCAGTCCATCCACCTCTTAATCTCCCCACAACCACCATCTGTCATCTGCTCTCTGTCTGAGTCTGCCTCTGTTATGCTTATTAGTTAAGTTTATTGATTAGAGTCCATATATGAGTGCAATCATATGGTATTTATCTTTCTCTAACTGGCTTATTTCACGTTGTACAATGTTCTCCACGTCTATCCATACCGTCACAAAGGGTAAAATTTCTTCATTTTTATGGCCAAATAGAATTCCACTGGATAAATAACCCATAGTTGTTTTATCCACTCATTTATTGACGGACACCTGGGCTGCTTCCATGTCTTGGTGATTATAAATGATGCTACAATGAACATAGGGGTGCTTATGTTCTTTTGAATTAGTGTTTTCAGTTCCTACAGATATATTCCCAGAAGTGGATTGCTGGGTCAGAAGAGAGAACCATTTTTAATTTTTTGAAGTATCTGCATACTGCTTTCCACAGTGGCTGCAATAGTCTGCATTCTCACCAATGGTTCATAAGGGTTCCCTTTTGTCCACATCCTTGCCAGTACTTGTTGTTTGTTGATTTATTGATGATAACCATTCTGAGGTTATCATCAATAAATCTCACTGTGAGATTTATTGATGATAAATCAATAGATTTGAGGTTATATCTCCCTGTGGTTATAATTTGTGTTTCTCTGATGATTAGTGGCATGAGCATCTTTTCATATATATGTTGGCCATTTGTCCCCTTTGGAGAAGTTTCTATTCAGTTCCTTTGCCCATTTTGAGTTGGGTTGTTTGTGTTTTGGTGCTGAGTTTTATAAGTAGTTTATACCTTTTGGATATTCAAAAACCTTATTGGATGCATTGGTGAACATGTTCTCCCATTCTATGGGTTGTCTTTTTTATTTTGTTGATGATTTCCTTTACCATGCAAAATCTTTTTAGTTTCATAAGGTTCCATTTGTTTATTTTTTTCTTTTGTTTCCATAGCCTGGGGAGATATGTCCAATAAAAAAATTCTAAGAGTAATGTCTAAGACTTTGCTGCCTATGTTTTTTTCTATCATTTTTATAGTTTTTGGTCTAATATTTAAGACTTTATTCCACTTAGAATTTATTCTTGTATGTGGTGTGAGAAGGTGGTCTAGTTTAATTTTTCTGCATCTATCTGTCCTATTTTCTCAACAAAATTTATTTTAAAATTTTTCATTTTTAAAAAATTTTTAAATTTATTTAATTCTTGTTCAAGTACAGTTTTCTGTCTTGTATTCCCAGCCGTGCCCCCCACCCAGTGCTCCCCACCTCCCTCCCATTTCGCCCCCCCACCTTAGTTATTGTCCATGTGTCCTTTATACTTGTTCATGTGAGTCCTTCCCCTTTTCCCCTGTGATTCTCTCCCCTCTCCCCTCTGGACCCTGTCAGCCCGTTCTGTATTTCAGTGTCTTTGGTCACATTTTGCTTGCTTGTTTGTTTTGTTGTTTAGATTCCTGTTAACAGTGATATCATATGGTATTTGTCTTTCACTGCCTGGCTTGTCTGGCTCAGCATGAAACTTATAGCAAAGCAAAAACAAAAATAAAATATCTGGGAATAAACCTAACCACAGAGGTGAAAGACCTGTATACAGAAAACTACACAACACTAAAGAAAGAAATCAAGAAAAGACACAAACAAATGGAAACATATACCGTGTTCATGGATTGGAAGAATTAACATCATCAAAATGTCCATACTACCCAAAGCAATTTACAGATTCAATGCAATACCTATTAAAGTACCAATGGCATATTTCACAGACATAGAACAAACACTCCAAAAATTTATATGGAACCATAAAAGACCCCGAATAACAGCTGCAATTTTGAGAAAGAAGAACAAAGTAGGAGGGATCACAATACCTGATATCAAACTGTATTGTAGGGCCACTGTAACTAAAACAGCCTGGTATTGGCATAAAAACAGGCACATACAAATTTTTTATTTTAATTGTTCAAGTACAGATTTCTGTCTTTTACTTCCATCCCAGCCCACCTCTCACCTCCCTCCTATTCCTCCCCACCTAGTTTTTGTCTGTGTATCCTTTATACTTGTCCCTGTAAACTCTTTCCCCTTTCCCCTGAAATTCTCTCCCCTCTGGTCACTGTCAGCCTGTTCTCTATTTTAGTGTCTTTGGTTATATTTTGCTTGTTTGTTTGTTTGTTTTATTGTATAGCTTCCTGTTAAAGGTGAGATCATGTGGTATTTGTCTTTTACCGCCTGGCTTATTTTGCTTAGCATAATGCTCTCCAGCTCCATCCATGCTGTTGCAAAGGGTAGGAGCTCCTTCTTTCTTTCTGCTGCATAGAATTCCATTGTGTAAATGTACCGTTGTTTTTTGATCCATTTGCTGATGGGCACCTAGGTTGCTCCCAACACTTGGTTATTGTAAGTTGTGCTGCTATGAACATCGGTGTGCGTAGGTTCTTTTGGATTGGTGTTTCAGATTTCTTAGGATATAATCCTAGCAGTGGCATTGCTGGGCCAAAAGGCAGATCCATTTTTAGTTTTCTGAGAAAATTCCATACTGTTTTCCATAGTGGTTGTACCAGTCTGCAATCCCACCAACAATGGATTAGGGTCCCCTTTTCCCCACAACCTCTCCAGCACTTGTGGTTTGTTGATTTATTGATGATGGCCATTCTGACTGGTGTAAAGTGGTATCTCATTGTGGCTTTAATTTGCATCTCTCTGATAGCTAGGGATATTGAGCATCTTTTCCTGTGTCTTTGGATCCTCTGTATGTCGTCCTTGGAGAAGTGTCTGCTCAAGTCCTTTGCCCATTTTTTAATTGTGTTGCTTGTTTTCTTAGAGTGGAGTCATGTGAGTTCTTTGTATATTTTGGAGATTAATCCCTTGTCTGAGGTATCATTGGCAAACATGTTTTCCCATATGGTTGGTTCTCTTTTCCTTTTAATACTGTTTTATTTAGCCATGCAGAAGCTTTTTATTTTTATGAGATCCTATTGTTTATTCTTTCCTTTATGTGTCTTGCTCTAGAGGACATGTTGCTGTGTAAAATATCTGAGATTTTCCTGCCTATGTTCTCCTCTAGAACTTCAATGGTGTTACAGCTTATATTTAAGTCTTTCATTCACCTTGAACTTATTTTGGTGTATGGTGTAAGTTGCTGCTCGAGTTTCATTTTTTGCACGTAGCTGTCCAGATCTCCCAACACCATTTGTTGACGAGGCTATCTTTACTCCATTTTATGTTGCTGCCCCCTTAGTTGAATATTAATTGACCATAGAGACTTGGGTTTATTTCTGGGCTCTCTGTTCTATTCCATTGGTCTATGTGCCTGTTTTTATGCCAGTACCAGGCTGTTTTGATTATAGGGGTCTTGTAATATAGTTTGATATCAGGTATTCTGATTCCTCCTACTTTACTCTTCTTTCTCAAAATTACAGCAGCTATTTGGGGAGGTTTATGGTCCATATGAGTTTTTGAAGTATTTGTTCTATGTCTGTGAAATATCCAGAAATCAAAGACATTTTTATATACCAACAATGAAACAGCAGAAGAAGAAATCAAAAAAAGAATCCAATTTGATATAAGAATAAGAATAATAAAATACCTAGGAATAAACCTAACCAAGGAAGTAAAAACCTGTACCCACAAAACTATGCAACATTGAAGAAAGAAATCAAGGAAGACACAAACAAATGGAAACACATACCATTTTCGTGGATTGGAATAATTAACATCATCGAAATGTCCATACTACTGAAAGTAATTTACAGATTCAATGCCAATACCCATTAAAATACCAATGGCATATTTCACAGACATAGATCAACATAGTTTATTGAATAAATTATTTTTAGCCCATTGTATTTGCTTGCTTCCTATGTTGAATAGCAATTGACTATAAAGGTGCAGGCTCTCTATGCTGTTCCAATGATTTCTGTGTCTGTTTTTATGCTATTACCAGGCTGTTTTGATTACTATGGCCTTGTAGTGTAATTTGGTATTAGGTAGTGTGATTCCTCCAACTTTGTTCTTTTTTCTCAGGATTGCTGTTGCTGCGTAGGGTCTTCTGTGATTCCATATAAATTTTGAAATATTTGTTCTAGTTCTGTGAAATACATCATTGGAATCTTGATAGGAATTGCATTGAATCTATAGGCTGCTTTGGGTAGTATGGACATTTTAATGATGTTAATTCTTTCTATACATGAACATGGCATGTGCTTCCAATGACTTGTATCTTCTTCAATTTCTTTCTTCAGTGTCTCAAAATTTTCTAACTACTGTGCCTTTACATTCTTGGTTCGATGTATTCCTAGGTATTTTATTCTTTTTGAAGCAATTGTAAGTGGGTCTTTTTTCTTAATTTCCCTTCTGATACCTTGCTATTGGCATATCAAGATACAACTGATCCCTGGATATTAATTTGGTGTCCTGCTACTTTGCTGAATTCATTTTCAGGTACAGTAGGTTCTTGATGGAATCATTGGGGTTCTCTATATACAATATCATGTCATCTGCAACAAAAGACAGTTTTACTTAGGAGAAAGTAAAATTCTTAAGACGTACATTTTTGTGGATAAGATATTAATCATTGTCAGAGACACAGGGAATCTTAATACCCCCATTAAACAAGTTTAAGCCTGAACTTTTGGAAAGACTTTTGGTTGCCTATAAAGAAAAATAGTGAATCTTCTTATCCTCTTCTCATGCTTAATGGCTATCAGGTGCAAGTTGAAAAACCTTTGAGAAATATAACAGGGTGACAATGAATTAAAAACATATAAATTCCTGAAAGGTAGTAAATTACTTTTTTAAAAACTCACTCTATTATAGAAAAGCAAATTTAGAAAATATCATATGAATTAAATATATAGAGATAATAAATTTAATACCTTTTGTATATGGTGCTTTGTCCTCATCAATAAAAATGATGAATAATATCTTATTTAAGCTGTCCAGAAATCAGAAATAATATAGTAAAAGCTGTATACACAAAGTAATCACTATGATATGATTTAAATATTTTAAAAGATGTTTATAGCAAAGTTCTGAGGAGTATGTTTGAAATAACTGTCTGCAAATGTTTTATAGTAATGAGAGAAAGGACGGGAGACATGGGTAAAGATTTCGGTGATTGAAAACCTTTCCTCACCCCCTACCCCCTGCTGATTCTTCAGTAAAGAAACCTACATGGCATTAAATGTGATAAAACTAAAGCACACATTAAGGGCAAAGAAGATAGTTCTAGCATGTACAAACTAATAAGAGTAAAAAAGGAGTATTTTGGCCCAAAAAGGAGGACATAAAGGGCAGTTATGAAGACTCTGGTATCATCAATATATTTTAAGGGGAAAACACACATTATTGAATCTCTTGCTCAGGTAAAATTTGCCATTCCTTTATTTAGATAAAAGAAAACTCACTATAAATAATATTATAATGGCCTCCGTTATTCTCTCAATGTTATGCAATGAGTAGAAAATGGTCCCTTCAAAGTAAAAAAAAAAATTATGTCTACATGACCATTTTAAACCATTAGATTTTAATTTTATTTTTGATACCACTGTTTATGTTTGAAACCATATTACTGTGGTTTCAAAAGCTTCAAAAGTTTCTTACATACACAATTATTAGGCTATTATTAAAACATTGAAATAAAGAACAAGCAAAGTGATCAGAGAGAAAGGGAGGGGGATAACAGGAGAGAGGGGAGGGTCATCAGGGAACATGTATAAAGGACCCATGGACTAAGCCAAATGGGAGTAAGATTGAGAGTGTAGAGGTGGGGGTGGGGTGGCAGGGGAGAGTAGTAGGGGAGAAGTGGAAACAACTATATTTGAACAACAATAAAAAAAAGATCTTCAACAAACAAAAATTCCTGAGCTATCAACAATTATAGCACTTGTCATTTTGATTTCTGTTATTGTCCCTAGATTTTCTAATACTCAGTAAAATTTCCTAGTACTATCTCTGAATAGATTCCAGTCATAGATCAGTAATATATAAAATGTATATTTTGAATATTTTTCAAAATATTATAATTATAGTAAGTTACAGTTTAGTATAAATTTTACTGAGGTCTTTATTATTTCATGAAACTATGTTCATATTTACTACATTTGTTTGTTAACTCCATGTTTCAAATTTCCATTGCTTAATCTTCTATTTGTATTTCTTTAGTTATGAGAAATAGAGAAACAAAGCAAATTCCCTTAAACAAAAACATAGCTTTTGCCCATTTCATGATGGCTCATTTGAGGCTAGTGCCAAAATTGACTAAAGACAATGATGGGATAGTTATCCAGGATATAATTAGATTCACAAGTGATGTTCCCAAAGGAAGATCTTAGCAGCCACCAGACTGTGCTGAAGGGAATTTTGCTTTGTGTGGTTAGCTGGTACACAGCCACTCACATGCTGTGGTCAGGGTTGAGCCTCCCAGTTAGCCAGCCTGAGGGGTGGCCCTACACACAAATAAGCCAATGGCAGTCAAGACTCAGTTACAACAGGAAAGCCCACATAAAATATATATGGAATATTCCTAAAGCACACAACTCAGGTTATCAAAGAGACAGAGCCACTGGGCTCCACAGGACATCTACCACATGTGGCCACCCTACCAAATCTGGGAGTCATAGCAGATCTACCAAATACATATAAGCAAACACAAAGAGGCAATAACAATGGGGAGTCTACAAAATAAACCCTAAATGTAAGAACAGAAGAAATCTCCAGAAAAAGAGTTAAATGAAATGGAAGCAAGCAAACTACCAAACATATACTTCAAAAAAGTGGTTATAAATAGTATGCTCAAGGAACTTATTGAGAACTATAAGGAACTTAGTGAAAAACACAACAGCATGTAAAAAAAAAAGACACAGAGCCCTGGCTGTTTTAGCTCAGTAGAATGAGCACAGGCCTGCGAAGCAAAGGGTCGCTGGTTCGGTTCCCAGTCAGGGCACATGCCTGGGTTGCAGGCCAGTTCCCAGCAGGGGACACATGAGAGGCAACCATACATTGATGTTTCTCTCCCACTATTTCTCCTTCTCTTCCCCTCTAAAATAAATAAATAAATAAAAATATTTAAAAAGACATAGAAGCTATTAAAAAGAACCAGTCATAAATGAATAATATAGTATCTAAAATGCAGGATATTGTCAAAAATACACAGTAGTTTTGGAAGAAACAGAGGATAGAATCAGTGAATTGAAAGATGAGGCAGCAGAAAACACCCAATCAGACACATGCACACACACATAAAGGATTTTTTAAAATGTGGATTGCTTAAGGGACCTTTGTGACAACATGAAGTGTAACAATATCTGTATCATAGAGGCACCAGAAGGAGATGAAAGACAGCAAGTGATTGACAACCTATTTCAAAAAATAGTGATTGAAAACATCCCTAAATTTATAAAGAAAAAGACAGACAAGTCCAGGAAGCCCAGAAAATCCCAAACAAGATGGACCAAACGAGGCCCACAACAAGACACCTCATAATTAAAAACAGCATATGTTAAAGACAAAGGAAGAATCTTAAAGAAACAGTGAACACTGTTTAGTTAACTGAGAGGGAACTCCTATTGGACTGACACCTGACTTCTCAACAGAGACATTTGAGGCCAGTAAGGTTTGGCATGAAATGCCAGTATTGAAAGTTATGAAAGGCAATGACCGACAACCAAGACTACTTTCCCCAGAAATACTATGCCTTAAAATTGAAAGAGAAACACAGAGTGTCTCATAAAGGAAAAAGTGAAAGGAATTTATTACCTCCAAACCAGTATTACAAGAAACATTAAAGGGCCAGAAATAGAAAGAGGAGGAGGAAGAGGAGAAAAAATGGAGGTGGAGGGAGAGGGTGAGAGGTAGGGGGAAGAGGAGACAACACAGGAACATAGGTAAAAGAATAAAATGGCAATAAGTACACATCAATCAATAACCACTTTAAATGTAAATGACTTAAATGTTCTAATCAAAAGATATAAGGAAGGTGAATGGATACAAAAACAAGATTTTTATACATATATATATGTGTGTATTATAGCTATATGTTATATATATATAATATATATTATCTATTATATATAGAGACATATATAAAGTCAGCAAGAAAACAAATCAGAAATAAAGATACACACAGACTACAAGTAAAGGGATATTCAATCCCTCCACTCCCCAACCACCCCCAACATAGACATGGCAACAGTGTGGTGATTGATGGAAGGAAGGAAGTATAAGAGGACTAAGGGTAAGGGAAAAATACAATAAAGTTTAAAAATAGTAAAGTGAAATTGAAGGGATGAAATACAAGGTATTTCCTGCAGATAGAAATGGAAAAAAGCTGGATTAGCAATTATTATATCTAACAAAATAGACTTTAAACAAAGGCTATATAGCAATAGACAAACAACACAACCGAATGATAAAAGAAATTATTCAATAAGAGGATATAACCCTTGTAAACATTTATGCACCCACCATAGGAGCACCTAACTGTGTAAATCCAACCCTGATGAACATAAAGGAAGAGATTGACAGTAACACAGTCATAGTAGGAAATTTTAACATCACGTTGACATCAATGGATAGATCTTCCAGACAAGAAGTCAACAAGGAAACAGTGGCCTTAAATTATATACTAGATCAAATAGATTTAATTGATACCTTCAGAGCATTTCACCCCAAAGCAGCAGATATACATTTTTGTCTAGTGCACATGAAACATTTCCTAGGAGAGACCACATGTTAAGACACAGAAATAAGTCTCAATAAATTTAAGAAGATTGAAATCATACTAAACACAAAATTTTCTCTGACCATAATGGTATGAAACAAGAAATCAATTGCAAGAAAAATACTAAAAAACACACAAAAACACGGAGGCTAACAATGAATGAGTTAACAGTGATATCAAGGAAGATATTAGGAGATATCTTGAAACAAATAAAAATGCGACCCCAAATCAATAGGATACCAAGCAGTTCTAAGAGGAAATTTATAGTATCACAGTCTCTCTCAAGAAACAAGAAAAACCTAAAATAAACAATGTAACTTTATACTTAAAGGATCTCTAAAAAAACAAAAAACAAGGCCCAAGATGAGTAGAAAAAAAGAAATAATAAAAATCAGAGTAGAAATAAACTAATTAGTCTAAAAATTAATATAAAAGATTAATATAAATAAGAACTGATCTTTGAAAAGATAAACAAAATTGACAAAACTTTAACCAGACTTATTAAAAGGAAAAGACAGAGGGGAGAGGGGAGAAAATTTCAGTGGAAAAGGGGAAGGATTTACAGGAACGGGTGTAAAGGACACATGGACAAAAACAAAGGGGGGTGGAAATGGGAAGGAGGTGGGGAGCACTGGGGGAGTGGGCTGGGATGGGAGTAAAAGACAGAAAACTGTACTTGAACAATAATTAAATTAAAAAAATCACAAGACAAAAAAAAAAAGAACGCAAATTTTAAGAAAAAAAGAAAGAAAAAGACAGAGGACCCAGGTAAATAAAATGAGAAATGAAAAAGAAGTAACAACCAACACCAAAGAAATACAAAAAATGTAAGAAACTATCACAAACAACTATATGTCAAGAAATTGCACAATCTGGAAGGAATGAATAGATTCTTAGAGATATAGAATCTTCCATTACTGAATCAGCAAGAATCAGAGAATCTGAATAGGCTGATCACAACTAGTGAAATTGAATAAGTAATAAAAATTAATCCCTACAAACAAAAGTTCTGGACAAGATGGCTTCACAGGAATTTTTACCAAACATTCAAAGATGAACTAATACCTATCCATCTCGAACTATGTCAAAAAATTCAAGGAGAGAAGACTCCAAAGCTCATTTTATGAGGTCAGCATCATCCGAATTCCAAAACCAGATGAAGACACTAGAAAAGAAAAGTGTAAGCTTGTATCCCTGAGGAACACAAATGCTAAAATCCTCAACAAAATATTAGCAATCTGGATATCTAAACACATTGAAAAGATCATACACCATGATCAAGTGGGATTTATTCCAAGTATGCAAGCTTGGTACAATGTCTGCAAATCAATAAATGTAATATTTCACATAATCACAATGAAGAATAACAATAATATGATCATACCAATAGATACAGAATATCCAGCAAACATTTATAACAAAAATTATCAGCCAAGTGGGAATAGAGGGAATATACCTCAACATAATAAGGGCTACATATGACAAGCCCACAACCAAATTATACTCACAAGGCTAAAACTACAAACATTTTCCTTAAGATCTTGAACAAGGCAGGGATGTCTGCTTTCACCACTCTTAGTCAACAGTTTACTGGAAGTCCTAGCCACAGCAATCTGTCAAAAAAGAAAAAAACANAAGTATGCAAGCTTGGTACAATGTCTGCAAATCAATAAATGTAATATTTCACATAATCACAATGAAGAATAACAATAATATGATCATATCAATAGATACAGAAAATCCAGCAAACATTTATAATAAAAATTCTCAGCAAGTGGGAATAGAGGGTATATACCTCAACATAATTAGGGCTACATATGACAAGCCCACAACCAAATTATACTCACAAGACTAAAACTACAAACATTTTCCTTAAGATCTTGAACAAGGCAGGGATGTCTGCTTTCACCACTCTTAGTCAACAGTTTACTGGAAGTCCTAGCCACAGCAATCTGTCAAAAAGAAAAAAAAAATACATTCCCATTTAAAAGTAACAAGTAAAACTGTCATTTTTTTCAAATGACATAATACTGTATATAGAGAAGCCTAAGATTCCACCCAAGAAGTAATAGAACTGATAGATGAATTCAGTAAAGCAGCAGGATACATAGTAAATAAATAGAAATCAGTTGTATTTTTAAACACCAATAATGAACTAAAAAAACAATCCATTAATAATCACATCAAAAATATCTTGGAATAAATTTAGCCAAGGAGGTTAAAGACCAGTACACAGAAAATTATAACACACTGAAGAAGATACTGAAAAAGATACCAATAAATGGAAGCATCACTATTTTCATGAATAGGAAGAAGTACTATTAAAATGTACATACTACCTAAAGCAATCTGTGAATTCAACAGAATTTCTATTACAATATCAATGGCATATTTTAGAGAACTAGAACATGTAATTCAAACATGTATGTGGAATCACAGGAGACTCCAAATAGTCTCTGCAATCTTGAGAAAGAACAAAGCGGGAGATCTCACATTACCTGATAGCCAAGTATTCTACAACACCATTGTAATCAACACAGCCTGGCACTAGTATAAAAACAGACATGTAAATCAATGCAACAGAGTAAAAGCCCATAAATAAAGCCATGTCTTTATGGTAAATTGATATTTGACAAAGAGGCAATAACATGCAATGCGTTAAAGACAGTCTCCTCAATAAGTGGTGCTGGAAAAATTTGAAAGACACATGCAAAAAGAAAAGAAAAGAAAAAAAACCACCTTCTTATACTGTACACAAGAATAAATTCAAAATGGATTGAAGACTTATATGTTAGAATCAAAACCATAAAAATCTTAGAAGAAAACACAGGCAGTAAAATTTCAAACATTTCCCATAGCAATAATTTTTCTGATATATCTTCTTAGGCAAGAGAAACAAAATAAAAAATAAAGAAGTGGGACAACATCATGCTACTAAGTTTTTGCACAGATAAGGAAACCATCAATAAAATGAAAGACAACCCGCTGTATAGGAAAACATATTTACCAACATATCTGACAAGGAATTAATATTCAAATTTATAAGGAACTTATAAATAATCAAGACCCAAAAAGCAATCTAATTTTAAAAATGGGTAAAGGACCTGAATAGACACTTCTCCAAGGAGAACATACAGATGGCCAACAAACATATGAAAAGATGGCTATCACCAGTAAATCAACAAATAACAAGTTCAAACAAGGATGTGGAAAGGAGAAAACCCTCATGCACTGAAGGTTGGTGAGAATGCAGACTGGTGCAGCCACTATGAAAAATAGTATGGTGTTTCCTCAAAAAACTAAAGATGGAACTGCCTTATGACCCAGAAATTGCACTTCTGAGAATATATCCAAAGAAACCTAAAACACTAATTTTAAGGAATATATGCACCCCTGTGTCCATTATTTATAATAGCCAAGGTTTGGAAGCAGCCCAAATGCCCACAGTAGGTGAGTGGATAAAAAAGCTGTTATATGTATACACTGGAATACTACTTGGCTGTAAAAAATAAGGAAATCATACCCTTTGCAACAATGTGGACAGACCTGGAGAGTATTACGTTAAGTCAAATAAGCCAGTCTGGGAGACACAAACTCCACATTGTTCCCAGACAGGGAACAACAGGTCTGGAGTAGGTCCACGTTAGACTGGCCTGTAGTGTGTGGATTTTCAACTTTGTGTAGGAAAGATTTCACAACATGAGTCCAGGTGATTTTGAGAGTATGTGTATTAATGCTGGGAAAGTGAAATAAAAGAAGGACTTAGGGTAGAAAAAGTAACAGGAGAGAGCCGAGGTGGTGCTCTGCTATGACTCCCTAGAAAAATTGTAAGAAAGGAGACAACTGAGGTGGGGCTGCTTCTAACTCACCTGGGGGTCAGAGAGAAAGTGGGCCCTGGAGACAGGATCGAGCAGTAAGCCCCCATAAAGCTGCCGCTGCCTGGTCTTCCCCTGGCTGCAGGTCTCCTGGGGACACTTAGAGTTTAAGAGGAAATGAAAAGTTATTAACAACCATACCTAAAACAAAAACAAACTAAGCAAACAGCTAGAACAGGAACAGAACCACAGAAATAGAGATCACATGGAGAGTTAGCAACAAGGGGTGAGAGGAGGAGGGGGGGGGAGGTACAGAGAATAAGTAGCATAGATGGTAGTAGAAAATAGACAGGGGGAGGGTAAGAATAGTGTGGGAAATGTAGAAGCTAAAGAACGTGTAAGTATGGCACATGGACATGAACTAAAGGGGGAGAACTAAAGTGGGTGGGAGAGGGTGTGCAGGGTGGAGGGGAATAAAGGGGGCAAATGGGACAATTGTAATAGCACAATCAATAAAATATATTTTTTGAAAAAGTTCATGCCTGAGAAGGGGCATGGGCATTCTTTAGAGGATCCTGCACTGAGTCTTTGTCTTGAGGGCTTTTGATCTTTTTGCCTGGCAGCGAGAATCTTAGAGGAGGGTTTCAGCAGAATATTCTTCAGCTCTCCAGGTGCATTTTCAATATACTAATGTGTCAAAATGAGTGCATGGGTGAGGGGGTTGGAGAATACTCCTTGGTCTGTTACACTGTTTTACTTTTATCTTGGGTCTGTCTGGTTTGTAATGGAATTTTTGTTACTTGTTCCCCTGACTTCATCTGTCCTCCTGTTTAGCTGGCGCAAATGCTATTAATTGGGTCTCTGTTCTCTATCTCCCAGACCAGGGAGATTTAAGCTGTGCATTCTTTGGTTAGGGAAGAGAGGTATAAACCATTCACTTTCAAGTGTCCTTGGTTAGGGAAGATAAGGTCTTCCAATTCACCAGCTGGCTGTAAATCGCTCAAACTGTTTGGCCTTGTTTAATTTTCTTATCTTAGTTTCTTCATTCCACTTGCCCAGGAATTTTCCTAGCTTTTTTCTGTCCTGTCACAACATGATTTCACATGTATGTGAAAGCTAATGAACGTAGTAAAGTAACAAAAAAGTAGAAACAGACTCACAGACTGAGAGCTGTCAGAGGTGAGGGGTGTTCGGGAGCTGGGAGAAAAAAGGTGGAGGGATTAAGAAAAAAAGTCCTCACCAACACTGACCACAGTATGGGGATTGCCAGAGAGAAAGGGAGGTGGGGATGGGGTGGAAGAGGGTAAGGGGGGAATAAATGATGACAGAAGGACACTTGGTTTGAGGTGGTTACACATGATACAATATACAGGTGATATATTATAGAACTGTATACCTGAAATCTGCATAATTTTATTAGCCAATGTCCCTCAATAAATTCAATAAAGGAATCAAACAAAGATGCATATCTTACTGAGTTAAATCATCCTAATTTGGACTAATAAACAGCACCCACCATGAAACTGAAAGAATAATTTTATTCCCTGTGTCCTATTTTCAAATCTGAAATTTTTATTGTTGTTTAATTACAGTTGTCCCCATTTCCCCCCATTACCCATCCTGCTCTACCCCCAACACCTCCCATATTCTATCTATCCCCCACTTCCCTGTTGTCTTTGTCCTTGGGTCCTTGTTCCTTGACTTGACCCTTCCCCTTCTTTCCCCCATTATCCTCCCTCTTCCTCCCTTCCCACTGGTCACTATCAGTTTGTTCTTTATTTCCATGCCTCTGGTTCTATTTTGCTTACTTATTTCTTTTGTCCACTAGGTTCCACTTATAGGTGAGATCATATGGTATTTGTCTTTCACCACCTGACTTATCTCACTTAGCATAATGCTGTACAATTCTATCCATTTTGTTGTGAAGGGTAGGAGCTCCTTCTTTCTTTCTGCTCCCTAGCATTCCATTGTGTAAATAAATCAAAAACAGTGATACATTTACACAGTGAATATTTTAATAAATAGATATAATATGCAAAACACATACTTTGGATTTAGGGTATCTTGTTTCTAAATTTGGCTTATTACATTGGAGCAGCCACTGAATCTCTCTGGTATCTTTTTCTCCACATCTAAAAATTTGTTCTGCCAAATTAAAATGCATCATGTTTCTTAAGATAAAAAATTCTGTTCTAAACTATGGTCTGCATGAATTTATTTCATGTTATTACACAAAACAACTTCTGAACACATCTCTATCAGCTTTACTCAGGCCTAAAACAGATACATTTTCATAACCAGTATGTTTCAGATACTATGCTATGCTGGAAACACAGAGTAATTAAATGTGGGGTCTGTGCTAAGTAAGGTGATGTTAATTATAACGAAAAATACATAAACAACTATAATG
Source organism: Sturnira hondurensis (assembly GCF_014824575.4). Lineage (NCBI taxonomy): Eukaryota > Metazoa > Chordata > Mammalia > Chiroptera > Phyllostomidae > Sturnira > Sturnira hondurensis. Next base: position 908,046 of record NW_028084977.1, read on the forward strand.
CTATAGAATTGTAAGTGCTATGAAGAAATATCAGTCAGATATTTTCAAATGGCATTGAAGCTTAAAATTGGACATGACCAGTCCCCTCTCCATGTTTCACAGTGACGGGGGGTGCTCCGTGGACACTGACCCTTGCTCTCAGGAAAGTAGATGTGTGGTGATGTGGACAACCATTAATCTTAGATGAGAAACTTTATGAGAGAAAGTGTTTATGTCTCTCTATTTTTTTCAGGGCTAAATTCTCAAGACTTAATGCTGTGACAGCAAGTAGGTATCATTATTAGTTCAATGAATGGATCATAGCAAAAAAGTCGAACATAATCAACAATACTCATTTTATTTTAATCTGGCTTCAGTTTAATGTATTAGCTTGATTTGATGAAAATAAAAATCACTCGGATATGATTTTTCCAGCTGGGAGCATATTTCAGTACAGCTCCTAGCCCTTTGCGGCGAGGTCTCTCTTTTTTCCTATGTCTTTAAACACTTCAGTAGCTTTTTGCTCTTTCCATCTATGGGCCTGCCACAACACCCCCAAGTCCCTTCTTGTATCATCTTTGATATTTCTATACAATGGTATACTTCATCTTTCTCAGGGAGCACAGGGAATAATTTAAATACTTTGAAAAATTATATTGTTCAACTTCAAATAGGCAAAACATATTGTATAACAAGAGACATTCTACCTAAACTAGCACACTATCTTCTTTGATGTGTTAGCCATTAAGTGCTTTAATTATTTTACCACTTTTTGTTAAATGATTTTAGCTTTGACATTTTGGTACACATCTTCCAATTTTGACCATTTCTTCATTTATTTCAAGAAGTGTGGTTTCATATGATCATTATGATCATTTCTCTTATAAGTTGTTTGAGATCATTATTACAGCTAAGTTCATTGTTGCATATAACTTTATAACATTCTAATAACATACAAAATAATGTGAATTTGTATAATACTTTTTATTTTTCATTTATTTCTTAAATGTTATTCATTAATTTTAGAGAGAGAGAAGAGAGAAGAGAGGGAAGGGAGAGAGAAAAGGAGGGATGAAAGGGTGAAGAGAGAGAGAGAGGCATCGATTTGTTGTTCCACGTATTTACATATTCGTTGTTTGACTCTCACGTGTGCCTTGACTGGGGATGTGACCTACAACCTTGGTGTATCCAGGCAACACTCTAACCAACTGAGTCAACCTGGCTAGAGTCAGTATATTAATTCTTAAAGCTCTAAACATTGTGTTCTCAGGAAAGGGACATTTTTCTTATGAATGTTTCTGCAGTCTTGCTTTTAGATAGAATTAGGTACTCTTAGAAAAGAATTATTTTTATACCAACCTTCTGCTTTTGGTACTGTTTTATATTTATGCCACTAAAACAAAAATTATTTTTATTCTTTGAAATTATTTTGTGTGCATTGTCATATTCAAGACCATAAAAGCATTTTAAAAAGTATCACACTTCACTTTGTGCTTTTTGAACAAAATATAGCTATGTGTGCTATTATCCACCATTCATAAATCAGTGTGGAACCTGCTTTAGGTTTTCCCTATAAAACCTTAATATTGCATTGGACAAAAAAGAAGCTATAAGTGTATAATATTTGTTTCATTGCTGAATAAGTAAAATACAATATGTATGAAAATAATTGAGATATTTTGTAAATCAGAATGTCTTTAGCTTGTCAACAACAACGAAAAAGATGAGAATTTATAGATAGACTTCATTTATAAATAATGTCTCATTAATGCTAATTAAACTGCTTTGGAAACAGTGCAGTTGCAATGTTGCAATGTGTTTTAGACCCATCATTCTATGACNTTTTGCATTTGACAAAAAAGAAGCTATAAGTGTATAATATTTGTTTCATTGCTGAATAAGTAAAATACAATATGTATGAAAATAATTGAGATATTTTGTAAATCAAAATGTCTTTAGCTTGTCAACAACAACGAAAAAGATGAGAATTTATAGATAGACTTCATTTATAAATAATGTCTCATTAATGCTAATTAAACTGCTTTGGAAACAGTGCAGTTGCAATGTTGCAATGTGTTTTAGACCCATCATTCTATGACTTTTACATTTTGAACTTGTAGCTTAATAAATTTTGGCAATTGTCACCCATTGGAAACATCTTCCAAAGGGCACTTTAGATGTAAGGGAGCACTACTACATTGTGGAGAAATTGGAATAAATGGATAGTTGGGTGATGAATAAAAGCTAACTTTAGGTGGACTCTTACTTCATACAAGGGGATATATTTGCATAAATCTTTTTAACCAACTAATGACTCTGAGATCTCTCTTTTTTAAAATTCATATTTACAATTTGGAAATTTAGGACACTCATACAATATATCTAGTTCTCATGAACTTAAAAGCCAGTAAGTAAAAGATTAAGACTTTGAATGTGGACTCTGAAATGTATAATCCATGCCTCCTTGTTCTCTCTGTTGCTCTGCCTTGTGTGTGCCTAACTTGGCCACCTGTCTCTAACCATCGTTCTTATATGTAAGTATCACCCTTATGTAGTTTTTTTTTACTCTCAGAATTGATTGTATACTAATAGTGAGAGTGTTTTCTCCCTCAAAAACATTTTCATTTAAAGACAAATCTTTACACTAACATGATAAACTGGTAAATGAAGGATGGTTTAATCTGATTTGGAACTTTATTATGCTTCTGCTTTTTGTAACTATGTTTCTTATTATAGGGCCAAACATTTCACTTACTAGACACTAAAATTTTTATACTAGTCCCCTGATAGAATAAGTAATATAGCTAAGTGGTTTTGATAATAAGCTTTGTGTAAGAAAATTGAGCATTCAAATCTGAGCTCCACTCACTTCTGGTTGTGTGAACCTTAGAAGCTGGTTTGAATGATCAAAACATTCATTTCCTTTGTTCCTTCATTTGTCAAATGATCCCTCCATGGTTGTTTGGAGGATTTGTGACAATATATTCAAAAGTGATGCTACTTAGTAGTGATTAAGAGCACCATGTAACCAGGGAAAATATATTAAGAAACAAAAGTGCCTACAATGTATCAGGGATTATTCTAGTCCAGGTAACAAATGCCAAACTATGAGTCTTTTGAGATGTACCTAGAAGAAAACGTATCCCCAGAAAATTAGAGTTGTAAGAACTATTACCTCCTCCACCTCTCTCTCTCTTTCTTCTTGCATTCTTTCTTTCCATTTTCATTTAACTTTTTGTAACCTTCAAATAAACACTCCTAAGTAAAATCATATTGAATCATAGTTGAGAAACAAAAAAAGTAGGTTCAAGGAAATACAGTTAATAGAAAATAAACAAGAAAGTCACTCAACATCCCCTACCCACATGTGAAATGTAACTTTTAGTATATAATAAACTTTATACATATATATATATATACATATCCGAACAAACATACTGGATTTTTATTGCTGCCTTAACCTATCTACTTTATTGTTATAATTATACTAATTTGCTTGCAATATCACTATAAAATATTATGATTTCTGAAGATATAATTTCCCGCATTGTTTTTATTTATTTAATTATTTATTATTATTATTATTATTATTTGCTTAGGCATAGACAATAATTGTGATAAGACAATTTTCAAAGACACCTGCAAATGCAGGAATTGGAATTAATTATAGATGTTGCTTATGACACACCTTGATATTAGCAGAATCTAAATTATTTGGATGAAAAATTTCTAGTAATATCTATCATAATAAGAATTGAACTGTGGCTTCAATTATCACTTTTCCCAATTAGAGTGATTTATTAGTGTGCCCCTTATTTTTATGATATTGACAAGTTTCAATATATTTAATATATAAAAAAAACTCACTGTTTTCCAATCTTGTCAACTAAAATGTATTTCAGGAGTATTAAAGTCATTTTCACTCAGGACTGATAGAAAAGGGAAGTATACATATCTGATGTGTACAGTTTCCTTGGGGATTTGTCTTCCATTTGCCACCAACTGTTGTAGTAAATGATATAATATAAAAATGCATCCAAATAATATTTCAGTAGTCATGTTGTTTCAAACACAATGTATTCATTATGGGTATTTTGTTATAGAATTTGATGGATTCTTATTGATTAGGCTGTAAATTTAGTAAATAGATAAAATTTTGGAAGGGGTTATATTCACCTATTTGGTCAGTGTAATTGGATGATAGAATATTGGGAACATTTGTCATCAGTTCATTTCTTGTGATGACATTGAAGTTGAGAATTTAAAATATACTTATTAGTCTTTGCACAGATAATGATAAATTTTATGTATTTTGGGCTATTTTAAAGCTATTTTTCATGTGCAATTTAAAAATAAAGTAAAACTCCAATACATGTTTTTCATGAAAGCAATTTTACCAGTACCCCTTCATTATTCATTTAATTAAGTGCTGATGAGCTTTTAGATGGAATTTAGTTTCTTGATTCATTCACAAAGGATCATTAACACTTTATAAATGGTTGAACCAAAGACTTAGGTGGAATAAAATTATTCTTACAAAAATGTGTCACATAGCTATGTCTGCATCATTATCTACATTTAGACCATTTATGCATGGCAAAGCATACCATAAAACATCCAGAAGATAAATGGTAACTATGGAAATAAAGATTTGTGACAAGAATAATAATAAAAAGTACAACAAAAATTGTGCAAAGACATAAAATTCAATAGTAACAAATGAGTGAATTAAGCCAAAGTGAAAGTTTTCTCAATATATCAGACTAGAAAGAATGACACAGAGCAATATATAAAAAAATATAAATTGCTTCCAAAAATATGAGTTAAAAGAGTATTCTCATACATGTTGTTTGGAAGTTGGGCAACATCTATCAGAAACAAATCCATGTTTATACTCAGTTAATATTTGACGAAAGAGGCAAAACTATACAATGGGCTAACGATAGTTTCTTCAGTAAATGAGGTCAAGAAAATTAGACAGATAACGGGTAAAAAAAAGGACACTAACTCACATTCTCACATCACATACAAGAATAAGCTCAAATGGATTAAAGGCTTAAGTGTTAAACTCAAAATCATAACAATTCTAGAAGAAACAGAGGCAGTAAAATATCAGACATTTCTTGTAGCAACATTTTTTGTGATATTTCTCCTTGGGCTAGGAAAACAAAAGAAAAAATAAACAAATTGGACTACATCAAACTAAGAAGTTTTTGTCCAGCTAAAGAAACCACAACAAAATGAAAAGGATACACTTAATGAGATAATATATTTACCAATATATCTGATCATGGGTTAATATCTTAAATTTACAAAGAACTTATAAAACTCAAACTAAAAAACAAACAATGTAATTTTAAAAAATGGGCAAACAACCTGAATAGACACTTCTTCAAAAAGAACATACAGATGGCCAATACACATATGAGAAGATGCTCAGTGTCAGTAATCATCAGAGAAATGCAAATTAAAACCACAATGAGATATCACCTCACATCGGTCAGAATGGCTACAAACAATAAATCAACAAAAGAGTGCTGGCAAAAATATGCAGAAAAGGGAACACTCATGCACTGTTGGTGGGAACACAGATTGGTGCAGCCACTGGAAAACAGTATCGAGATACCCCAAGAAATTAGACATGGATCTTCCTTTTGACCCAGTGATTCCGCTTCTGGAAATATATGTGAAGGAACCCAAAGCACTAATTTTAAAGAATATATGCACCCTTATGTTCATTACAGTATTATTTACAATAGCCAAGATTTGGAAGCATCCCCAGTGTCCATCAACAGATGCGTGGATAAAATAGCTATGATACATTTACACAATGAATTACTACTTGATTGTAAAAAAGAAAAAAAATACCCTTGCAACAGCATGGATGGAACTAGAGAACGTTATACTAAGTAAAATAAGCCAGTCAGAGAAAAACAAGTACCATATCATTTTACTTACATATAAGAGATAGTGAACAAACTGAACTAACAGTTGAGATAGAAACAGACTCATAGATGGAGAGCAGACTGACAGCTCTGGCCTGGGTTGGGGGGCAATGGAGGGGTCAATCAAAAATAAAAAGAGACAGAGAGAAAGAACTTACGGACACAAACAAAAGTGTGATGATTGGGGGTGGTTTTGGAAAAGAGTGTGGGGGATAAATGGTAATGGAAAAAAATACAATAAAATAAATAAATAAATGTCAAAAAAATTTTAAGTCAAAATTAAGAATACAGGTACTCTGTAAGCTAGTCTATCCTAAGTCTTGGAATCCATCAATTAAAAAATAAAGGCACCAGAGTGCATGGATATATATGCAATGATATGTATTAACTATGGTGAAAAAATTCAAAATGAGATCCATTCTCATTAATGGGCTAGATGTACTATGTTGCCTCTCTATCACAATATATATTGAAGTAATTAAAATGAAGTAGAATGCTATCAAATAATTTTGAGAATTTTATTGTATTATGAAGTGAAAAATAATGTGAATTATCAATAGGAAAATGGATTAAAAAGAAGCATTACTTTGGAATGTTACTCATCCATAAAAAAATAATGAAATCCCATCATTTGCAACAACATGGCTAGACCTAGAGGGCATTATGCTAAGTGAAATCAGTGAAGGAAAAATACTACATAATTTCACTTATATATGAAACCTTAAAAACAAAATAAAGGAACAAACAAAACAGGAACAAACTCATAGGCACAGAGAATAAATGAATGGTTGTCAGATAAAATGGGGTTGGATAGTGGGCAAAACACGTGAGGAGATTAAGTATAATGCCAGACAAAAATACAGTCACAGAATAATAGGAGATATAGTCAATGATATTGTAACAACTATGTATGGTGACAGATGGGAACTAGATTTATTGAGATAATCACTTTTTAAGGCTCTACAAATCAACTATGTTACATCTAACACTAACATAATATTGTATGTCAACTGTAACTGAAAATAATTTAAAGAAATAATGTTGATTAAAATTATATATCTTACTCTGTTTAAAAAAACAGCTGATAAATTCCTGCATTTAAATATAATTATGTGAGTCCAGGAAAAAAAAAGTTGAAGAATACATCCTAGCTTGTAAATGAGGGTTGAGTGTTTGGAAAAGTGACTAACATGATTGGCACTGGGAGTAGATGGAGAGAATAAACCAAACAGTCGGGGTGGAGCTTAGGCAGAAAGAAAGAAAAAGAAAAGAAAAGAAATGAAAATATTTAAGGCACATTTTATTTTTATATACATTAGAATATACATTCTATCCTTTTGATATTCACTTTTTTTGTTCATCGGATAGATAACATTTTGAGAAATATGTTAAAATCTACATTGTAAAGTGTGTGGTTGGGGGGAAAGAAGAAAAAGGAGGAGAGGGAGGGGTGAATGAGAGGGAGAGGGTGAGGTGGTGGAAAGATGGAGGGACAATATGTATAAGGTTATAAAAAAAGAGTATAATAAAAGTAATAGTTAAGTGGAAAGGAGTCCAAATTTCTTCACCTAATGTCTAATATTGCAAAGTAGCTCTCGAATTAAAAATCTCCAGAAAGGCTAAGAAATTAAAAGGAGAATGGTTGATCTTAATTTGGGTGTGGGTAGTACAAACTGGGATTAATTTTACATTGGATCGACTATTTCTTATTGCTTAGGAATATTGTGCAAGAGAATAAAAACATTGTTCTATTCATAATAAGCAGACAAATAATAATTTATCTCAATTTCATTCTGCATTTAATATAATTACTTATTCAACCTACCAATGTGACCTGTGCTTCCATTTTTCAGAATTAAGAAAATACAAACAATATTTATTAGGATTAAAAGCCTATTGTACACATGTCCCATATCTTCTTTACACAATAATGTATCAAAGGACAATTTGGCTGTTTCACATCTTAGCCACTGCATCCAATACTGCAGTGAACATAGGGGTACATATGTCTTTGTGAATAAATGCTTTCAAATTTGGGGGGTAGGTACCTAAAAGAGGGATTGCTGGGTCTTATGGTACCTGTTAAGTTTTTGAGGAACTTCCATACAGTTTTCCATAGTGTCAGTACCAATTTACCTTCTCATCAGCAGTGAATAAATTCTGCTTTTTCTCCACACTTTTTCCAATACTTGCTGCGTATACAATGGAACACTACTCAGCCACAAGAAAAGATGAAATACTTCCATTTGTAACAACATGGATGAATCTTGAGAATAACATGCTAAGTGAAATAAGCTGGACTGAAAAAAGTCAAGAACAATAGGATTTCACTCATATGTGGTATATAAAACTGAAAGCAACAAACAAATAAGACAGGCAAACTATAGATACAGAGAACGGTATGGGGGTTACCAGGTGGAAAGAAGTCTGGGAGAGCAGTGCAGGGCAAAGAGAGTCCAGTACATGGTGGGAGAAGGAGATTTGACTTTGGGTGGTCAGCACACAATACAATATATAGAATGTATTATAGAATTATACTGTTGAAACCTATATAGTCTTATTAACCAATGTCACCCCAATACATTTAATTAAAAAGAAAAGAAATACCCTCTACATAACAATACAAAAATCAATGGGTGATATATTCCAGTAATAGCCAAAGCTAGGCACACACTTCTCTTTTATAGAAAAAAGTAGATCTAGACTTTTCTAATACTGTCTTTTCCTAATACTGAAAAAACAGTAGAATTATGTCCTTTTATCAGACAAATCGTAATATACAGGGAGGATGTGATAGCTCTGTTGTTTTTAAACAGCCTCATTTGGATGGAGTTTGAGAAAGTGACAGAAGCAGAATCTGCTGAGGTATAATAGTTGCCGCTCCAAAGATTCAGTCTTCACAGCAAACCTCTTTCACCTCTCCAGATGTTTGTGTTGATTGCTGAAGTGATTGGAGAACAAAAGCTTTCACAAATCTAAATAAAAGAAGCTACAAGAAAGTTTGTCTTTCATAAAAGTATATAATTCTCACATAAATATAAAGATCAAATATTTCAAAACTTTAAAGTAGAGGCTAGCTATATGCAGATTTTTTTTATGTTTTCTATTTCTCAATGAGATTAGAATTCCCTATTAAGGATATAGACTTCTGGCAAAGAGGGGGGCTTAGGTAGATATACTTTGCAAAGTATATATGGCCCAAATGAAAGAACAGGTCAAAACTCCAGAAGAAGAACTAAGTAACAAAGAGATAGCCAGCCTATCAGATGCATAGCTCAAAACGCTGGTAATTGGTTTGCTCACAGAAATGGTTGTGTATGTTTGCAAAGTAGAAGAATAAGTGAAGGCTATGAAAGTGAAATAAAGAAAAATATACAAGGAACCAAAGGAGAAAGGAAGGAAATTGGGACTCAAATCAATGATTTGTAGCAGAAGACATAAACATTAAATTAGAACAGAATGAAGAAACAAGAATTCAAAAAAATGAAGATGATCAAAAATATGAACAGTAAAATGACAAGAAACTCACACCTATCAACAACTGAACCTAAAAAACAAACTAAGCAAACAATTAGAATAGAAACAGAATCACAGAAACGGAAATCACATGGAGGGCTATCAGCTGGGAGGGGACGAGGGGAGAATGAGGGACAAGGTACAGGGACTAAGGAACATAAATGGTAGGTACAAAATAAACGGGGGAGGTTAAGAATAGTATAAGAAATGTAGAGGCCAAAGAACTTCTTTGTACAAGTCATGGACATGAACAAAATGGAGCAGAACGCTGGTGGGAGGTGGGTGCAGGGCAAAGGGGAAAAAAGGGGATAAAAAAGTGGACAACTGTAGTAGGATAATAGATCAAATATACTTTAAAAAGAATTTAAATAGTACATGTTTATGGATATTAAGTGATTTTTACAAAGGTTCTTTACACTTAAGCCTCAGCATAAAGCTTTGAGTCCATAACATAAACTTTTACTCCTAATTGTGCCTTTGTTATTTTTAGCAGTTTATTATTTTAATATGTTCAAAAACATATCCACATTAAAATGATTTGTGCCCTGTGGAATTACACATCTATAGTAAAAGATAAATTTATAGTGAGCTTTCCATTGTTCACAGTACCAAAAAACAGCATGATAACATGCATGATGTGCAGAGTGGCATTTAAAATTATTCAAAAATCTCAGAGCAAAAGCAATGCCTTACCCCACATTGAAAGTACTGCGTTAGGGACTGAACACTAGTATAAACCTTTTCTTCATTTTACATTTCATCTCTCAATGGTAGTTCTTAAAAATACCTATTAAGACATTTCATGTGTGTATCAGTATGATATGTCAAGGTATTTACATTGTTTTTGTGGAAAATCAGTGTTCCCCTGCTATCTTAAAAAATAATCTAGTTAAAAGTAGTCATATAATTGGTATCGTAGTGTAGAGGCTACATGTTTATTGATTTGTAGCGCCCTACATCTTCCTCTCTCCCTGGAGATGACCTTCATAAAAGGTCAGTTGCTCTCTTGAACAGATAAATGGCATATTTACAAGTTGATACCCGCTGCAAGGTAGTAGGATACCAAATGGAGCATGGCAAAAACAAATGAAACAATTTGACAGGCTGATAATCAGTTCAAGCTAGGCTAGTTTTAAGGTAATTATAGCAGTTAGAACTTATCAGACTATTCAAACATTCACTATATCTCTGTTAGTATAAACCTATATCCATTGCATGATTAAAGTAATCTCTAATACTATAAAACAATTCCCATTAGCTCACATAACATGTAGAGCTAACTGGCAAAGAAAAACTATGAAATTGTGAGAAATTGTTCTCTAAACTTGACCAGATTAATTCTCATGGTTTGCCTCAAGAATCAAGTGTAACTGCCTAAACCATTAATTTTATCAGAAAATCAAAGGGAATGGAGGAAAATAATCTTTAGAGATAAAGAATATCTTTGCAAAAGCTTTTTTTCTTTTATGTAAGTCACAGTGCATTATAGGACATGAGCATAACTGTTAGGTTGGCATATATGTATTAAAATCTATGTACTATTTCTACTATGATAAAAATTAAAATTTCATTGATTATGTCAAACCTCTACTTGGTTCATGGCTCAGGGACAATGTACTTGATTTTCTTTTACAAGGACAGCTGATTAATACTTATGCTGTGAAGTAATATAATTTTTAGATAAGCATTTCTATAAAACTGTAACTTATTAGTTACAGAATATATTATTTTGAATCCTTAACATTTTCCATGGATTCATCTAGGCACCGGAGAGATATAGTAACAAAGTTACAGGCCCTATCCTTTTATTCTAAAGGAAAAAACACACCAGAAAATAAACATCACAATGCTTTCTATAATATGACATATACATGACTGTAATTAAAAAGGATAATAATAAAGTGAAGAAGAGCTGGGACTAATCTAGCTAAGAATTTAAAAAAAGGCATGATATCTTTTTATTAGGGGTATCTGAGATGACACCTGAAAGATGGAAAGAAAACAGCCACCTAGAGATCTAAAGAAAAGCTTTCAAAAGTAAAGAAAAGCAAATATAAAGACTGTGATATGGTGATAAACTTGTCATGTCCAAGGAACATTAAAGTGGATACTGTTATTCATCACTCAGTAAGGGAAACCATTCTACCATCCCAAGACAAAAGCATTCTGAAAAGCCGTTAGGGACTGTTGGGAATTTTGCTTGAGACAGTTGATTCTATCATCTATCTATCATCTATCTGTCTGTCTACCTATCATCTATCTATCATCTATCTATCTATCTATCTATCTATCTATCTATCTATCTATCTATCTATCTGTCTATCATCTATCATCATGTAGTTAGGTGGAAGCTCAAGATAATAGTACAGCTCTGATGGAAGGCAAATGCCAGAATCTTAGAGTGTATTGAGAAATCTGCCAGAATGAGAGGAAATCCTAAAAGGAAGCTGGGAAGCAGTAGTGAGAGTCAGGAGCATTCTCACTAACTGGTAAACATTTAACAACTCACTTGCAGAGGAGCTGATTTGTAGTGTTTATTAATTCCTGTCATGCGAACACTCTTGTTATGGCTTATTTTAAACTAAAAGTGATGTCACCGAAGGTGTAGTTGGGAAGAGACATGCAGTAGCACAACGTTATAGAGCACTTTCACCATACATACCCAAGAGCCCCAAATAACGTGAAAAGCATAATAACAGGAAAACTACTGTTGTAAACTACTTAGGACTAATACCACTGAGTATAGGTATTTTTAATATTGTTTGTTTATTCCAAGTTATATAACTTTTACAGTGACTGTGTTTAATAAATGGCTCACAAAATACCATATTTTTGGACTATAAGACGCACTTTCCCCCAAAATTTGGGAGGAAAATGGGGGTACATCTTAGAGTCCAAATGTAGCTTTACATTTACATTGGTGAAATATTATGTTATTTATGTTATTAAGTATTTTAACACATTTTTTGCTTCAAATTTTTTCCCATTTTTCTCCTCTAAAACTGAGGTCTGATAAATGCAATACACAAAATTTAAAAAAATCAGCTCCGATGAGCCAGTTCAAGACCGCAAGCATACTAACAGGTAGGAGACAGGTGAATTACATACCGATGCAGGTTTGATTCTCTAGGAAACAGTCACTGATAAGAAGTTAGAAGTTCAGAAAGTTTTAAGGGAGTAGTATTTTTTAAACAAAAAGTGGAAAAAGCAGGATTCCATAAGGAGAACTGTCAGACTATAATATTGACTTGTCAAATTCACAGTAAGTACATTGATGAGCTCTGGAGCAGAGTATCTGTTGGAGGAGTCCCATATTAGTAAGAAATGGCTCCATTCTGTACTTGAGCTTTTCTCAGTTGTTGTCCAGGGACAACATGCTTCAGCACGAGCTGAAGAAGCTATCAGCTGGAGGCTGGTGTCCACTTTCTCTCCTTACAGATGGATGACAAGTCTGTTCCTGATGGGGCATCAAGTGGTACATCTCTGTGGCTACTGCAGTTATTGTGGAGTAAGGAGTAACACAGTAGGATTAATTTTTCTCTGTAATCTAGAGATATTTAAAAAATAGACAATTTTCTATTGGGATTAATAAAATATAAGTCATGGGCATAAATGGTTTTCAACCTGACCAGTGAAAAAATATTGAACTGAGAAAAGGAGACTTCAAACATAGAGGTTTCTGTCCACTACTAAAAGGGAGTGTATTCAAACTGAGATTCATGTATTGAAACTGAGAAACAGTAGTAGCAGAAAAATTGGAAACATTGAAGTGTACCAAAAATATTTTTAAAAATTCACAAGCAACTTACATTCATAGAAAAAAGAAAGTGCATTTCAGAAGAAAGATAGTTTGTTTGTAAGCAAATTAAAAAACAATCAAGTAGTAAATAACTTTGGGGTTTTATTATACCCATGGTTTTGTTAGGTGGCAGACAAGAATGAGCAGCTGGAGGGAAATAAAGCAGGGCCCCTGCCCAGTGCAATCTGATCCTCCACAGAAGGTGTAGATTGTTGGTCAGAGGTCACAGCCAGTCTTTGCAGCTGACTGGCCTGGCTACATCCCTTCTATTGACCCACCAACAGCAATCAAGTCACAAGTACAAGAGGAAGGTGTTCTCAGCCCACAAGGAGGGCTCACCTTGAGTACTAGCTTGGGTGAGAGGGGAGGCTGTGCCCCTGGATCCTATACAATATCTACTATACTAATCCGTGCTACCAAGACAGGGAGTCATAGCACCTCTACCTAATACATAGAAACAAAGACAGGGAGACTGCCAAAATGAGGGGATAAAGAAACATGATCTTAATGAATGAACAGATCAAAACTCCAAAAAAAGAAGTAAACAAAATGGAGATAATCAATCTATTGGGTGAATAGTTCAAAACACTGGTTACAAGGATGCTCAAGGAATTTACTGAGGACCTCAAAAGCATAAAAAAGATCCAGTTAGAAATTAAGGATACACTAATTGAAATAAAGAATAATTTACAAAGAATTAAAAGTAGAGTGGGTAAAGTTGAGAATCAAATCAGTGATATAGAACATAAGGAGGTAAAAAGCAACCAATCACAACAAGAAGAAAAAGTCCAAAAGAACAAGGAGTGTAAGGAGCCTCTGGGGCAACTTCAAGCATTCCAATATTCTTACCATAGGGGTGCCAGAAGAAGAAGAGAAAGAGCAAGAAACTAGAAATCCATTTGAAAAAGTAATGAAAGAAAAATTCCCTAATTTGGTGAAGGAAATAAACATGCAAGTCCAGGGAGCACAGAAAGTTGCAAACAAGATGGACCCAATGAGAACCACTCCAAGACACATCATAATTAAAATGCCAAAGGTTAAATGCCAAAAGAGAATCTGAAATGCAGGAAAAGAAAAAAAGTTAGTTACCTACAGGGGAGTAGGTAACTAACCTATTCTCATAAGACTGTCAGCTGATTTCTAAAAAGAAACCTTGCATGCTAGAAGGGATTGACGAGAAATGTTAAAATTCATGAAAAGTGGGGACCTACAGCCAAGATTGCTCTACCCAGCAAAGCTATCATTTAGAATCAAAAACAGGTAAGAGCTTTCCAAAGAAAAACTAAAAGAATTAATCTTCACCAAATTATTATTATATGAAATGTTAAAGGGACTTAAGAAAAAAGATCAAAACTATGAACAATAAAATGGCAGCAAATACATATTTATCAACAATTGAATCTAAAAATCAAACTAAGAGCAAAGAAGGACAGAGACAGAATTATGGATATGGGGAGCGTTTTGATGGTTACCATGTGGGACAGGTGTTTAGGGGAACCATATCCAAAGGCTGTAATATGGTGATATGGTGACCCACTTAATATTTACTTTATAAAGTCATTAACATTGGCTGATGTTTAAAATCAGCTTTAAAAATAGCCCATTTTTCTTGTCTCCTCTGAAGAAAAAAATGTTATTTCAGAAATTTTACTAATTTATCCCCTAACACATACCATCCTTTCTTTATTTCTTACCTGACACTTAACTCTTCAAAATACTTAACCAGGCCTAAAACATCAAACACCACAACTACTTCTGAAAAATGTCAACAATAACCACTACTTACCAAATCAAATTAAATATTTTGGTGCATGTCTTATCTTATCTATCCTACCTTAAGTTAACACTGTAGATCCTGATTCTCTTGCTTTTCTTTTCCATTGGTTTCTAGGATATTTTTATCATGTTTTCACTCTTACATCTCTAAATACTAAATTCTGGTCTCTATCTTAGGCTGTTTCCTCCACTGCCCATTTTCAGATGCCAATATTTGTCCCATTCATGTTCATCTACTTTTATTTTTAGAATATGTCTTTCCTATCCTGTTTCCCATGATTTCTACATTATATTTTGTTAAATCACTTCAATAGGCACTAAACTGACCTCCATGAAGCCACATTTGCATTTATCATCTGCAAAGTTATCAGGAGAATATTTATAACATAATAGTCACACTTCAGGTTGAAACTTTAAAATGGTTTTCTTAAGCAGATAATAAACTTTGACATCAGGAAATGTGTATGATTTTACTCTGCATCCTCAGCATGTAGTTCAGAGGGCATTCAATAATTGTTTAAGGAAAGAAAAAAGAGAAGGTGGGTCAATTGTTCAGACAATGCCAAATTACTACGATAATGACTTTTTTTTTCTTTTGAGATAAGAAATTACAATGAGAACTATAAACAAAAGATAAATACTCTGGTATTTCCAAATAGTGGGAAAAACCTTGCAAAAAATAAAAATAACAGCTGAGAAAAAGATACTTTTTTAGAGAGTTTAGATGCAATTATTTTATATATAATATACTTATACATTATATGCATTATATATTATATATAATATTATATATAAAGATATATATATATATATATATAATCCTCATTTCCATGCATTTATACATTGCACATCTACCAGAAGCAGGAAAGAGCCAACATCAAACAAGTTATTTTTTTTCCTTCTAAATATTGCTTTCAGAGAAAATGGTCTTAGTGAAACTGAAAGAAATAAAAGAGGCAAGAACAGCGGAGTTCTGAAGCAAAAACTGAGATCAATAGGAGAAATTTTGTTTTAAAAAAGAGCATTGAGCATATTTCAAAGTTGAGATGTTTCCATTAAAAATGGAGCAAGTGAAAAGGTGAGATTAGCTCACACATATCTATGGTATCCAATCACAATATTCTTAGGAATAGATTTCTCTAAATGCATCTAACATCACTTATCAATAAACAGTAATACTTAGGAAGACAACACAAAGGTATGCTGTTACTTAATTGTCATTATGGATAATCTTTTAAATTATCATGCCTAATAATCCAGTTTATTTTGTGTTTTCTGGACAGGTCATGAGATATAAATATTACTCAATTGGGTTTATTTGAAAGCAAATACAGCTTGTTTACTCGCAATAAAAATCAGAATGAGAAAATAGTTTTTCTGGATACCAATCTCCTATCTTTCCTTTATATCCTTACTTGCCCAAAGATAATTTTGTTTTGGCCTTTTTTAATTTTAGAATTTTTATTTTCTATGGATTTTAAATGTTTTCAGAGCTTTAATATATAAGATAGTTTTATTAGATTATTTTCTTGAGCGCTATAGAAAAAATACTGAGTATTGGTAAAAATGGCTTCTTTATTATAGTAGACATTTATATATGAATAAAGCAATGAAAAAAATTTTACTTATGGTTGAACATGAAACAATACAGTTCCATGGACTTCCTAATAATATTATTTTATTTATAAATTTTTGGAAGGCAGAGATAAACCTAATTCAGAAAAGCTATCACAAACCATAATGTTTATTCTTAAACACAATGTAATGTTCAGGCCCAAGGAAAACATATATTGAGCTTTGACAGAATTCGAATGTTAAATTTATAGCCTGAAATAAATTTTTGTTGTTATTGTGAAATCCAGGGAGCTTGTAATTTTTCATAAGACCGACAGTTGGATTACTGAAATTTGTCAGTTGTATGGCCTGCATGCATGTGCGCACATGTACCCAAAATGTATTACTGCACTGATGTTAGTGCTCATAAGTCTCGTTGTTTGTGAATCTGAACTATGATTGTCTACTGTTTGGGGTCTCTGTTTGTGTTCAGACTGCCTACGGATTCAGTATGTGAAACTGGCTCTTAAACAACTTTCACAGAGGCCATTGAGCTCAAAATTGTGTGTTATAATCCTCTCTTTCCTGAAAACAATGAAAATACCACAGTAGGATAAACATGATAAATATTGCTATTTCATGTCTCTAAAGTTATATTTTATATTCAGAAATAGTAAATTAACTTAGTATATTTCATTTGACTTTTCCATATGACTTTATCTAGTAAACACATTACCCAAAAGTTTTAAAAAGTTGAACTAAACATACAATTCAAATTACAACAAATATAGTGTCGTTTCATTATTTATTTATTTTTAGAGATGACCTTCTTTACTTGAATAGTTATTTGTCTTTATAATTGTGAGTTTTTGAGAACTATAAGGTGTAATATATATGGTTTATTTTTTTATGAAACAAGGAGGAAATTGTATCTGAAATTCTTAGTTTAAACACACTTAAATTCAATTTTTGGATTAAATGAAGCTGTCTATGCTTAATTCTCACCACTCAAACTGGCACACAGTACTTTTAAAAAGAGTGTTCTGTGAAGGAAAGGGATGTAATTTGGAAAAGGTTTTGGAAGTTTATAATAACTTTCTAAAATATAAAGCATACAAAAGTATTATCCACATGATGTAAACTACAGAAATTATAGCTCCACAAAATTCTTGCTAGCTGTGGTACAATAGAAAGCTATTCAAAGCAAATTCTGCAATTTAGGATACATGAGTGATGCATACAATACCACAGACAATGGATTCAAATGGGCCTGAATTTAAATTTCATCCATTCTACCGATCACTGGCTGTTTATGTCCTGTGACAGCAATCTGAGTCACTCGATGTTACTTCTGCCTGTTTCCTTATCCAACTATGAGCTACATAAGGATTCAATTGGAAGTACATGCAAATGACTTATCATCATTATAGCGTACATTATAGCGTAGAATGTTCTGTGAAAACTGGCTTTTTTTAAGCACTTAAAATTTTGATATTAGATGCAATTGATATAGTATATTTGTAACATTATATCCTTTTAGTTTAATATTTAGTTCAATATTACAGTTTTTTAAAGATTTTATTTATTTATTTTTAGAGAGGAAGGGAAGGAGAGAAGGAGAGAAATATCAATGTATGGTTGCCTCTCATGGGTCCCCTGCTGGGAACTGGCCTGCAACCCAGGCATGTGCCCTGACTGGGAATTGAACCGCGATCGTGTGGTTTGCAGGCCCGTGCTCAATCCACTGAGCTACACCAGCCAGGGCTCAATATTATAGTTTTTTTAAAATTTCAATGTATTGTGCATTTGAATTGTTACTAAATGTGGTTTTAGCTCTCCAAAATTATTATATTCAATCCTCATTTTATTTTTTCTAGACTAGTTTTATTCTAATTTTTAAGTATGTTTATTGATTATAGGGAAAAAAGAAGGGAGTGGAAGAGAAACATCAATGTGAGAAAGAAACATCAATCATGCGACTTCCATATGTGTCCTGCCCAGGACTCAAACCCCCAGACTTTTTGTGTACAGGATGATACTCCAATCAACTGAGCTAGACCAGCAAGGTCTGTGATTTAGCTTTTAACTGTTACTTAAAATGACATAATTTTTAAATTGTGAGTATTTATATTCTCTGCATACTCCATCAAGCTGTGGCGGTTGTTAAGCTGTCAACATAGGTATTTAGAGAAAGTAGAACTAACCCTTAAAAATGAGGTTATTTATACACATGCCAGTCTTCATTTACCACTCTGGTTTATAACTAACATGTATTCAAAGTCACTTGTAATTCTCCCTTAAAAATGTAGCTTTTGAAAAACAAGGACTAAAAAATATTTAAAAATTATAGATCACACAAGTATACCTTCTCAAATTTTACAAAGCACTCTAAAAATCAATGGGTTTTATCTTTCCAAAATAGTGTATTTCAAGATTAATAGTATATTAGTCTAATATAAGAAACATTTATTTTTAGGAAATCAAAGGTTTTTATCTACAAAGTATGTGTTATTCAATATAATGAGCACATATTATTAGAAATAATCAGAATTAACTCACACATTTTCTTTTATATTTCAGGAATACCTTCCTTGTTTTAAAGATAAAAAGGCTGTAACATTGAGGAGTCACTTCTCCAAGGTCGAACAGATAACTGTGCACTAGAATTTCAAATAATTTTGTCTAAGACGTTAGTCGAGTAGGTAGAAGTTGGGTCCACTTGCTCTTGCTCCCAACTCAGATTCTCAACTGATCTTCCAACAAATAACCTGAACAATCAATGGTATCTTACATGATATGAAGTTTTGAAGCCAAGGACCACAGAAGAAACCTCACAACAGGACATAGGGAGATTTTATAAACTGAAGGGGAACTACCCCAGATATGGTGCCTTGTGGCTCCTCCCACCCAGGTCATGGTGCTCCAGTCCCACACAGGGAATTCCCAGAACCTGGCCTGGAGGGACTTGGGAGAATAGTCAGGGAGATTCAGGCTACATACACAGGGAGCACCACATCCATAACTGCAGTGACAAACGCCAACCAGGAGAGTACCAGAGAGATAAGGGGACTCTATCTCCCAAAATGATCAGGAGCCACACCTGGGTCAGACGGAGGTAGGCTATGGCCAGCTGTGACTGTGAGAGTCTTTTTGCTTTTTGGAGAGGTGGTGTGCATGAAGAACTGGATAGTGACTCAGTACTACAGTGTTGGTGTCACAGAGAGACTTTGTAAAAGGGCATCTGAAGCATGCTGGGAAAAGATCCCATAGGCAGCTGCCCTGCCAGTAAAAGGACAAGATTGAAAGCACAGTTAGCCCCCACTAAATAAAGTTGGGCAGGGAAGTGAGAAATTTGCATGGCAGAGGGATTTCTGGGACCTAGCCCAGTGTGGCTAGGAAGCCAGGGGCTACACAAAATGCAGAGTTCAGGACTGTGTCTACTGCAAGGGCACTGGGCTGGGAATTAGATGGGCAAAAGTTGAGCACCTGAGATTATTTATAGTCAGGCAAGACCCTCTTCCCTGGCAAAGTTCAAACCTCTGGGAAGGGAAGGACATATGTAGCCCCAACCCTTTATAGGATTGTAAGCACTGTATCCAAAAGGGAAGCTCTGCAGAACAGTCATGCCAGGCCCAAGAACCCCTTGCTGGGTGAATATCCACAGGCAAAGATAAGAAGAGAAACTCCAAAAGAGACCATTTTGAACTTCTCTCAGTGATACAAAATACACGGGTTCCTAGAACCCTATTCCACGGAAGCCATCAAGACAGAGAGATGAGAAATCAGTGCACCAAGGGATAATCAGAGCTCCGCACAGACTCAGCTCTCTCTCACACAGAGCTGCCATTAGCACAAAGCAGGAAAGAGCCGACCACCTTACACAGATTGGCCCTTCCCTTGAAACAGACAGCTAGTACATCAGAAACTATACATGATGGAAAATAAGCTAGAACAGACACAGATGGGTAGCGCACAGGCAGGGAAACACACCCACAATATTCCCGGAAGACTAAACAGCACCTCCTAGGGGAAATCCAGGTGTTTCACCTTTCTAATCATGATAGAAACCCCCTCTAGAGGCAGGTGAGAATGGTACATGCAGTGATGCCAGAAGTTGGATGACCCACCCCTGGATCTTGAGTTCATGAAAAGCCAGAGGCAGATACAGAAGGAGAAGATGGAAGGGAAACACTAAAGTCTGCTGAGACAAATTATACCTTGTTCTTCTTCATTATTTGAATTATTTTTCTCACACATAGTCTTTTAACATTTCTCTTTTTATTCAGTTGTATTCCAATTTATTAACTGTTTTGTCTTTTTTATTATTTTTATTTATATTTTTAAGTTTTTATACTTTTATTTCATTTTTTATTTCAAATCTTAACATTGTGCTCTTCCCTTATCTTATGCCAGTTTGCCTGCTTCCTTGCCTTTCTTATTTTGTCTTAAATTTTATTTTCCAACTTTCTTTGCAATGTTCCTATTTCTTACTCTTATTATTTCTCTTCCCTCTAGCCTCTCTAAAACATTTTTCTTTCCTCTAGTCAGCCCATGGTCTTTTTTTTTATTTCTTATGACATTGTTATTTTCCTTCTGCCTTTATTAAGTGTTACATTTTTGTTGTGGATATTTTGGTTATCACCAATTTTATTCAATTTCATTCCTATTTGTTCACTACCTCTCTTCACTTCAAATCTTATAGCTTACTTTCCCCCTGACTTACTCCATTTTGCATTCCTCCTGCCCTTACTAATTTACATTTGAAATTTTATGTTCCCCTTTATTAACTGGATTCTATTCCATACTCTTATTATTTCCCTCCTTCTATCTCTAAAAATCATTTTTTACTATAAACATCTCATATTCTATTTTCTATTTCTTATAATATTCCCATTCTCTTTCCATTTTTATTAATCTTTATTCCACTGTTATTGTTATTGATCTTGTGGTGGTTTTTCTTCAATTTTGTTCCTATTGGTTCAATATTTTTAAATGTTTCTTTCATGCCTCATATGTACTCTTCCCTTTTACCACTCCATTTTGCACCTCCTTTCCCTGCTAAATGTTATTTCTCCCTTTCTTCACCTTGTTTCTATTCCCTACTCTTATTATCTCTCCTTCTGCTTCCTTCTCAAAATAATTTCTTCTTTCCTTTAGTTATCTCATATTTGTTTTTCTTATCTTATAATATCTTTAGTCTCTTTCCACCTTTATTAATTTTTGCTCATTTGCTTCTGATATTGCTGATGTGATATATAGGTCTTTTTGCTGGTGTTGGTTTGGTTTTTCTGGGTAGTTTTTATCTGTTCTGCCAGCACTTGTACAATAGCATATAAGACTAGGTGGAGGATGTGACTCTCCATCAGCCAGAGGGAAGAACCACCAACAAATGAACCATCAATAATCAAAGCCCAATTACAAAAAGAGAGCACACATCTACTGAACAAAGGGCATCCTCAGAGTGTCCAGCTCAGGAGATCAAAGAGACTGCATCACTGAGTCCCACAGAACTCCTCCCAGAGAAGGCCACCCTACAAAAACAAGAAATCAAACCAGATCAATCTAATATACACAAACAAACAAATAGAGGCAAATCAAATGGGGAGACAACGAAACATCTAATTTAAAGGAAAGGAGGGATTGCCAGAAAAAGAGCTAAGTGACATTGAGGCAAGTAATTTATTACACACAGAGTTCAAAGTAATGCCTATAAGGATGCTCAAGAAACTCAGTGAGAACTACAAGAAGCTGAGTGGAAACTACACCAGTATGGAAAAAAGACAAGGACACCTCGAATAAGAACCAGGTGGAAATGAAGAATACAATATGGAAATTGAAGAACACACTAGAAGAAATTGATATCAGGCTAGATGAAGCAGGGGACCAAATCAATGATCTGGAAGACAAGGTAAAAAAAAGGTCAAAGTAATAAAACTAAATAAAAACACCCAGTCAAAGCAATAAAACAAACAAACAAACAAACAAACAAACAAACAAAATGTCTCAAAAAAGAATGAGGATGGTTTAAGAAAGCTTCAGGACAACATGAAACATAACAACATGTGTGTTATAGGAATACCAGAAGTAGAAGGAAAGGATGAAGGGATATAAAGCCTGTTTGAAAAAATAATAAAAAAATATTTTTCTAATTTGGTGAAGGAGAAAGTTACGTCAGTTCAGGAAACACAGAGGGCAAAATCAAGATGAACCCAAAGAGGCTCACTCCAAGACACATCGTAATCAAAATGGCAAAATTTAAAGACAACGAGAGAATCTTAAAGTCAGCAAGGGAGGAACATACATTTCCATACAAGAGAAATCCAATACGGCTATCAGCTGATCTCAACAGAAACACTACAAGCCAGAAGGTACTAGCAGAAAATACTCTAAGTAATGAAAAGCAAAGATCTGCAACAAATACTACTCTATCCAGAAAGGATCCCTATTTAAAATGGAAGGTGAAATAAAGAGCTTCCCAGACACACAAAATAAGGCTGGAAGAGTACATCTTCACCAAACCAGCATTGCAAGAGATGTTAAAGGGATTGCTTTAAGAAGGAGAAGAGAGAAAAAGAAGAAAAAAGGTACAAAGGAAAATCATCAATGAACAGGTACTTATCAATAATAACCTTGATGGTAAATGGATTAAGTGTTCCGATCAAAAGTCATAGGGTAGCTGAGCCCTGGCTGGTGTAGCTCAGTGGATTGAGCGCGGACCTGCGAACCAGAGGATCGCGGTTCAATTCCCAGTCAGGGCACATGCCTGGGTTGCAGGTCAATTCCCTGCAGGCCAACTCCCAGCAGGGGACGCACGAAAGGCAACCATACATTGATGTTTCTCTCCCTCTCTCCTTCCCTTCCCCTTGAAAGATAAATAAATAAAATATTAAAAAAAAAAGTCATAGGGTAGCTGAATGGGTACAAAAAAGTGACCTGCATATATGCCGTCTACAAAAGATCCACCTCAGAACAAAGATCTATGCAGGCTGAAAGTGAAAAGATGGGAAAAATATTCCAAGCAAATGGAAAGGAAAAAAAAAAACCTGGGGTAGAAATACTAATATCAGACAAATAAACTTCAAAACAAAGGCCATAACAAGAGATAAAGAAAGTCACTACAGAATACTTAGGGGAGCAGCCCAACAAGAGGTTGTACAACTTGTAAACATATATATGCCCAACACAGGAGCCCCTAAATATATAATAAAATATTGGAGGACTTTAAGAAAGAAATTGACAGCAACACAACTATCATAGGGGATTTTTAACACCAAACTGTCAAGAATTGATAGATATTAGAAGCAAAGAATCAACAAATATATTGTCACATTGAATGATAATCTAGATCAAGTGGAATTGATTGATATTTACAGAACATTTCATCCCCCCAAAAGCAAAGTATACATTCTTTTCACACATACATGGATCATTGTCAATCATAAACTATATGGTAGGACACAAAACAAGCCTTAACAAATTCAAGAAAATAGAAACATATCAAACATCTTCCCAGATTGCAATGGTTTGAAACTAGAAACCAACCTTAAAAAAACCCCTCAAAATCATTAAGATAGGTGGAGACTTACTATCAAGTTATTAAATAATGAATGAGTTAACAATAAAATTAAGAAATAAATTAGACCTTCAGCAAAGATGGAGGTGTAGGTAGATGCACTTTATCTCCTCCTACAACAAATTTAAAAACCAAAAATAACCAGAACTTCTAGAAAATCAAACTGTATGGAAGTCCAACAAAAAAGAATTAAGGAAGAAACATTCATCCAGACTTGCTGGAGTAGGGCAGATGGGCCGTCAGAGTATAGAGGAGAGGACAAGCAGCAAGGTGGCAGCTGGAGGGCTGTAGTGGGCAGGGCCATGGCTGTTGGACCAGGTGAAGCGGAGGCTGGAGGAGTGGGTGGTCCCACATTTGTGCATGGATGAATCTGAACAACTGAGAACCAAGATAGAGCATGCAACCCAGGGTTCAGGTGCAGGGAAATAAAGCCTCAAAACCATTGAATAAAAAAAAAAACCTGTGCGGGTTGAAGTAGAAGGAGAAATTCCAAGCCTCACGGAAGAGTTATTTGGAGTGACCCACAAGGTCCTAGTATGCACGCAAAATCACCTACCAGGGAATCAGCACTAGAAGGGCCCAATTTGTGGGTAGAGGAGGGAGTGACTAAAAGCTGACCTAGAGCTAAGCAAGCCACATAATTCCCCCTCAAACCCCTCTCCCATATACAGCACCACAAACAGCAACGTGTGTTTCCCCATTCTGGTGAATACCTAAGGCTCCACCCCTTGCAAAAAATATGGCCCAAATTGTAGGGGACCGGTTTGTCTTGCCCTGGCAAATGTGATTCAGCTTTGTGTGGAAAACCTACAGATACGAAGTGGTGGGCAGGAGCCAGATCTTCAAACCGAGTTTTCCCATGGGAATCAGGCCTAGAAAATACTTACAAACTGTTATGGCCTGCTCTTGCTAAAACTCCCTCATCCTGGTCTAAAGCAACAAATGTGCATTGTTTATCTTCAAGGTAACTTCAAAAGCCTGTGTGCACTGTCTCAAGGACAGAGCTAATGAGCTCATTGCCATCCCCCTCTACATGCTATTTTTATGTCCTTGATTGTACCTAGAATGTAGACAATAATGTTCTAAGTGATAGATAATAAATCTTTTTGTGATGTAAGACCCCAGGAAAATAATAAAAGCCTGTCTAGGCAAGGGTCGGGGCGCTCCCCTCTTGAGGGAGTGGCCGAGGCACCATAGGCGCTCTCCCCTTGAGAGAGTAGTAGCGCCTGTTCCCTTTTTCCACATGGCATTGTTGTCACCTGTGAATTGATTCTTGTCTTCAGCCGCAACAGGCGGACTCTGCTGGACAGAGTCTGCAGCACCAAAAGAAAGAACAGATAAAAGCTCCAGAAAAAAATACAACTAAGCAATGAAGAGATAATCACTGTGATAGATGCAGAGTTCTAAACACTGATAATCAGGACACTCAAAGAAATGGTTAAGTATGATCAGAAAATAGAGGAAAAATGAAGGCTATGAAAAGTGAAACGAAAGAAAATGTACAAAGAACCAGCAGTAAAGGAAACTGGGACATAATGATTTGGAGTAAAAGAAGAAATAAACTTTCAACCAGAACAATATCGATAAACAAGAATTCAAAAAAATGAGAAGAGGCTTAGGAACCTCTGGGACAACTTTAAATGTTACAACATCTGAATCATAGGGGTGCCAGAAGAAGAAGAGAATGAGCAAGAAATCGAATACTTAATTGAAAATGTAATGAAGGAGCAATTCCCCAATTTGGCAAGGGAAATAGACTTCCAGGAAGTCCAGGAAGCTCAGAGAGTCCCAAAGAAGTTGGGCCCAAGGAAGCACACACCAAGGCGCATCATTATTACATTGCCCAAGATTAAAGAGAAGGAAAGAATCTTAAAAGCAGCGAGAGAAAATGAGACAGTTACCTACAAAGGAATTCCCATAATACATTGAGTTGATTGCTCAATATTACTAGCCATTAGAGAGATGTAAATTAAAACCACAATGTGATATCACCTCACACCTGCTAGAATGGCTATCATTCTAGGATGTGAAGAAAAGGGAACCATACTGCACCATTGGTGGGAATGAAGACTGGTGCAGCCACTGTGGAAAACAGTACAGCATTTCCCCCCAAAATTAAAAATGAAACTACCTTATAATGCAGCAATTCCACTCTGAGAATATACCCTAAGGATCCCGAAACATCAATTTAAAAGAATTTATGTAGCCCTATGTTCATAGCAGTGCTATTTACAATAGCCAAGTGTTGGAAACAGCCCAAGTACCCATCAGTAGGTGTGTGGATTAAAACACTGTGGTACATGTATACAATGAAACATTATGCAGCAGGAAAAAAGAAGGAATTTCTACTTTTTGCAATAGCATGGATGAAACTGGAGACTATTTTGGTAAGTAAAATAAGCCAGTCAGCAAAAGACATATACTATATGACCTCACTTATAACTGGAATCTAATGAAAAAAATAAACTAATGAGAAAAATAGCATCACAGACATGGGAAAATGGAACAGACTGATAACTGTAGGAGGTGAAGGGGGAGTGGAATAGTGAAAGGAAGAGAAAGGGATTAGTCAAAGAATATGTGTGAATGATCCATGGACATGGACAATGGAGAGGGGATTGACTGTAGGAGAGAAGATTGGGTTGGATGGAGAGGGGAAAAAGGGAAAAAATGGAACAACTGTAATAGAATAAACAACAAAAAAGTAGAGAAAAAAGGAAATAATTCTAATTCAAAAGATTTTATTCTCTTTAACTTCAGTATAGAACTCCTGAAAACTAGTAGATAAAATGGGTAAGGGGATATTATTACTGCTCAAGAAAATATTGAGATCTCACTTATTCCTAATATGTGAATCTCAGGGTCAATTTTATTAATCAATTTCATAGTGAAATAGTGTTATAGAATCTTTATGCTCTGATTTCAAAATATAACCTGGATATTTTACATCTAGAGCTCACAAACTTAGTAATTATTTAGCATTTTCTAGGGTATCATTCTTTGCAAACCCTTCTAACACAAACACTCTTTATTATAATTGTGAAGAAAATGTGACATACAGAGGCTAAATAATTTTCTAAAGGCCAAATAATAAGTCACACAGTGAGAATTAAAATACTTATTTTTCACTAGGCTGTTTTTCTGCAGCAAGTTTAGTTAGCCACATTGTGGAAAAGGAAAGAAGAAGATTAAGAGAGAAGGTAAGAGGCAGGGAAGAAGAAAGAAAATGAAGAATTAAGACAATTTAAAAGGAAACATTTTAAAATGAGGGTAGAGCCAAATAAAGTTAATTGTCTTCAACATCACTAACAGTTGATTATGTTTCTAGCTTAATCTTTAAGGATAAAGGAAGAAAAATATCACTTTTGAAATACCCACAGAAAAGTAGATTACTTTACAATATCAAAATAATCATGGAGGCTTCTTTCAAGATGGTAGCTTAGGCAGATATGGCTTGCCTCCTCATACAACCACATCAAAATTGCAACTAAAATATGGAACATCCATCACTCAAAACCATCAGAAATTGAGTTGAATAGAAGTCTGACAACTATGGAATTAAGAAACTGCATGCATTGAGACAGATAGGAGGGGCAGAGATGCAGATTGGGCTGGACTCTCACCCACATGTGATGGATAAAAATTCAGAAGAGATGTCTCAGGAGTGAGGAGTCCCAGCCCCACACCAGGTCCCCAGCCCAGGATTCCAGTGCCAGGAAGGTAAGTCCCTAGAACTTCTGGCTACAAAAACCAGTGAAGATTGAGTCAGTAGAAAAAATTTCTGGAGTCTGAAGCAGTTCCTCTAAAAGAACCCATACAGGAACTCACCTATAGAAACTCACTCCCTCTGAGCTCCAGCACCAAGGTGGCAGCTTGAAGGGCACCAATGGCATACTGGGAGATGCTGAAGTGTCTGGCACCCATAGTGCAGAGGCCATTGTCCCTTTTCTGAGCCCTTCCTGTTAAGAGCCATAGATCTGGTAGGCTGGTGCCTTATTTGAAACCCCATCAACCTGGCTAACACTGTTTGACCCACCTTGGAGATCCCCAGAGACTCCTTCCCACCCAACTTGTAGGCTCACTCAATCTACTTTTGCATGTGAATGACCGGTCTTGGTTTATGCTTCAAAACTTCCTAATCCTATCAAACAAGCAACAGATTGTCCCAGTGAGCTCAGACAGGGCACTTGCAGCAGCCAGATTAGTTTCATAGCTTGACTTCACGTGGGATTCTCCAAGCCCAGCACAAGTAGCAGCCTTCTCAGACTGCTTTAGAGCTCGGGAAGGGAGGCCCTGGGCAAAACACAGGAGGGAGCTGATCTTGGCCTGCACCACCTGGGAAACCCCAGGGCCAATGTACCCAGTGGAGAGGTACAGACTACAACACAGCATCATCACCTTGCCCCTGCACAGATGATCCTCCACAGAGGTAGGGGGTTGGTGCAAAGTGGTGACAAGCAATCCTTGCAGCCAACTGGCCTGGGTAAGTCCCTCCCATTGATCTGTTAACAGCAACAAAGGCTCATCTACAGGAGGAGGGTGTATTAAGCCTACATGAAAGGAATACCTTGAATACCCAGGTTGGGCAATATTGCCCAGGTTGGGCAATATGGGAAGCTGTGCAACTGGACCCTACAGGGCACCTACAACATTAGGCCACACTACCAAGACACAGAGTCAAAGCAGCTCTACCTAATACATAAAAATAAACACAGGGAGGCTGCCTGAGACACAAAACAAAGAGACAAAGATACATGGCCCAAATGAAAGAATAGATCAAAACTCCAGAAAAAACTGATAGAGTATCTAGTGAAACAAAATGGAAATAAATGATCTATCAGATGCAGAGTTCAAAACACTGGTTTAAGGATGTTCAAGGAACTTATTGAGGACCTTAGCAGTATAAAAAAAAACCAGTCAGAAATGAATTGAAATAAAGAACAATTTACAGAGAATCAACAGTAGAATGGATGTAACTGAGAATCAAATTGATGATTGGGAACATGAGGAAGCAAAAAACAACCAATCATAACAAGGAGAAGAAAAAAGATTCTAACAAAATGAGGGTAGTATAACTAGCCTTTGGGACAACTTCAAGAGGTCCAATATTCACGTTATAGAGGTGCCAGAAGGAGAAGAGAAAGAGCAAGGAATTAGAAATCTATTTGAAAAAATAAAGAAAAAAATTCTAATTTGGTGAAGGATATAGGCATGCAAGTCCAGAAGCATAGAGAGTATTAAACAAGATGGATGAAAAGAGGTCCACTCCAAGACACATCATAATTAAAATGCCAAGGGTTAAAGATAAAGAAAGAATCTTAGAAGCAGTAAGAGAAAAGCAGAAAGTTACCTACAAAGAAGTTCTCATAAGACTGTCAGCTGATTTCTCAAAACAAATTTTGCAGGCAAGACGGGGCTAGCAAGAAGTACTCATAGTTATGAAAGGCACTGACCTACAACCAAGATTACTCTATCCAGCAAAGCTATCATTTAGAATGGAAGGGCAGATAAAGTGCTTCCCAGACCATGTCAAGTTAAAGGAGTTCATCACCGCCAAGTCATTATTACATCAAATGTTAAAGAGACTTATCTAAGAAAAAAAGATAAAAACTATGGACATTAAAATGACAGCAAAGTCACAATTATCAACAACTGAATCTAAAAAATACGAACAAAAGTAAAAGCAAACTAAGCAAACAACCAGAACCAGAACAGAATCATAGGTATGTGGATCATTTGGAGGGATATCAACTTGGGGTTAGAAAAAGGGAAAGAGGGAAATTGTGCAGGGATCAAGAAGCATAATTTGCAGGAATGAAATAGACAGGGGGTGCTAAGAATAGTATAGAAAAGGGAGAAGAGAAAGAACTTACATGCATGATCCATGGACATGAACCAAGGGGGTGGGATTGGTGGAGAGAAGTGGGGTACTGGGCAGAAGGGGAAAATGAAAAAAAATGGGAAAACTGTAACAGCATAATCAATAAAATATACTTAAAAAAAGAAATAATCATATTATGGAGTCAAGTGAGAGAAAGCATTCCTAAAGTATATGAGAAAACCATGTAAGGCTTAAACTTGTTGTTTCTGAAGTCCACTGCTCTCAGGAACAAGAAAGGATTCCACTTTTCAAGCTTCCATGGGAAGAGTTGACTAAAGTCAGAACCCAGGCACTCTGATAGCAAGAAGGCAAATAGATAGGAAATCTTTAGTTTTTTCTGAATTCTTATCTATGAGGTGAAAAACCATCCTCTGCAGTTTGGAAACATGGAGATAGTTCACAGTGATATATTTAAATAATTGAAAACATTTTCAACCAACTTGTTATTCTCGTTTTTTCTTTGTTTATAATTTTATTATTTTTTCAATGACAATTTATTTTTGTTATTGTATTCTCCCATATATCTGGATTTTTAAAAAAATGTTTTTAAATCTTTTACTTATTTATTTATGAGAGAGGGGAAGGGGGGGAGATTGAGAGAGAAATATCAGTGTGGTTGCCTCTCAAGGTCCCCCTACTGGAGACCTGGCCCACAACCCAGATGTGCTCTCACGGAGAATCAAACCTGTGACCTTTTGGTTCGAAGTCTGGCACTCAATTCCCTAAGCTGTATGAGCCAGGGCCATATATCTGGGTTTGATAATGGTCCCTCCCATTGGTGTAACAATTGTTATTTGGGAGTTAAATGGCTAGTAAGAAGAACGCTCACATTCCTCTGTTCAGTTTATCACCAGACAAGTTTCTGAAAATATTAACTTATGACTTTCTATATTTGCAATATAGTTAAGTGATGATATCAAAAGCAGAAATTAGCAATATGGACGGGACCTGAAAATCCTGTTGAATTATCCTGATTTGGATAGTTTTCACTGGCCACGTCCTTACAAGCAGAATGAATAGTTCAGAAATTTGTCTTAAAAGACATCAAATGGGAGGTAACCAAAGTTTCAAACATGTAAATTCAAGAAAAAAGGAATAAAGTGTAGAATTATTTTATTCAAAAATTAGTAGAGGTGGTGAATTTTTCAATAAATTAAAGAAATTGACTTTGCATCTTGCCTCAGAAAATGTTCAAAAGTAGAGACTTGAAAGTACAGAGAGAGAGAAGGAGGGGGAGGGGGGAAGAAAGAAGGAGAGAAAAGTCTCTAAGATAAAAATTGGGGTATTAATTTTGATTTTCTTAATGTTTTTGGTTTTCTTTCCTTCTTTGGTTTTTCTTACTACTAAATGAAGTTGTGGCCTTAAAAGAGAAATTTAGACTCTCTGAACATTATTTTTGATCCATTAGATAGTTATACCTATCTTATAATTCTGTTACAGAAATTTATTAATAATATCAAAGTACCTCACAAATTTTATAATTTTGTGGATACTTTATTCTAAAAGTGGTTTTAAAATTCACTACATAAAATATTTTAGATGACTGATTTTCAGGCTATAAACATGAGGTTTCTAGATGTTAGAGGTGTAAAGATCTTTATTTTTCACTTTATGATAGGTTATAACTACTTCAAAAATTATTAATAGTTGGCCAGAAAATAAGAGACCTTTCAGTTCCACAGAGGATACTGAAAAAATATTTCCTAACAGTTAAAAAAATGGAATATATGGCTTAAATATTCAGTTGTAGACTAGGTTTCTAGTCTTGGATTTACTTTTTAGATATGTTTTATATGTTTATCTGAGAGAAATTTAAAATATAAATATTAGACTCTTGAGGTGTACTTGGATACTCAGGGTAGAAATGTCATAATTGACATAGAAAAATATGAAAGGTAATTGGAAGAGCTTGGGCTTTTCCCCACTAGCTTTATATGAAATTAACAGTGTAATGTGTTTGCACCTGGACGTGGGTGCCCATTGCAAAACTTTGGCAGCTACTGAAGCAGCAGGCTGTAGGATGTGGGGCTTCGGTTTATGGAAATGCTCTGGCCACATGTCGACTGTGATATTCTGTGAACATGAATACTCTGTTTAAGGGAATGTGATTGAATTGTGCCTCTTCATGGTTGGTGTCACAACGAACAGAAAGTAAGAGTCCTTTCATGTAAATGTATTTGGACTGAACTCTGCCCAGATGCCAGGGCTCTTTCACTTCTCATGGATTTTACAAAGAAGCCCACGAGTGAAGCAGCTGTTGTTTTGCAGGAGCAGGAATATCGTCTGTGCATGGAATGTTAACAAAACAAATGACAAAACACAATCTATTTCAAAAAGGGTATTTCTTTCATCGGCAGACGAATTTATAAATCAAATGTTTGAGTTCATCAAATTAAACTACTTGAGTAGTAAATCCCTATAAAATGGACCAGAAAATTGCACTGCAATATTTACCCTGTATGCCTTTATTTTAATGCTGTATAGATTGTTTTTTAAAAAACCTGCTTATAAACTGAAGCAATAATAAGTTGCAAAATCAAATCATAAGGACTGAAGTTCTACAGTATTGAACATCTCTTATATTCTTTGGTTTTCAAAGATCTATATTTGAATTCTGGAATTCAAAGATAAATATTTCCTTCCTCTATTCAAAATGGAAACAATATGACTCTGACCATAATTCAGCATTTTGACACAGATCTTAGGAGGATTCAGTACACTTAAAAGAGTACAATGACTCTAATGACCTTGAATACCATGTACCAGGGTAAAATATTTGACTATATGGATTGAGATATTTTATTTTAAGGGGAATGTGGTGAAAGCATAAATTCATATTTGATAAAAGTGGTATTTTAATATGACGATGTCACAGCTATTTCTCCTTTATAATTTAAATACCAGTCACTTGTGAAAATATTCATGTATTTGATATTTATAAACAAAAAATTATTCAAAATTCTCCTGAAAATAATTTTTCTTTCCCTAAAATTTTGTGTAACCACCTTCTTTTTAAAAGGTTTTTCAACATAGTACCATTTATCACAAAATTAATAGAATTAATAAATAAGTCCCATAAAATATTTAACTTTCCTTTATTTCCAAAGTATTTCTAAAGCAACTAACTAAGCTTACCAACTTTCAAAATGTACTCTTTTAAAAAAATCTTGCTTTGAATCATCAACTATTTTCTAAAGGTCAAAATGAATTAATTAAATTGTACTAAGAAAACCTCCTCTGAGCTTAGTTTTATCTTTCGCTAAAGGGATTAAATGATAATGGGAAAATAAAATACAGATCAATGTTTTTAAAAAAAATAAGTCTGTGTATGTATCAGGTAGGATAAAATATGCTTGCAAGGAACAAGATTTTCCGAAAAATGACCTGAAGGAGGACCCTGACTTGCCTAGACTGCAAGTTAACAGAAGGAGGGCCCCACTTCTCCCCACGGTAGGATTGGTGCCCAAGTTTAGTTCCCTACAATACTCTTGGTCTCTTCAGTTCTCCTGGGGTCATTGTAAACGTGTACAGGCTCCAAAGGTCTGACTGCCACAGTGTCCAGGAGCAGATCAGTTGGCTCTCCAGGCAATACCTGAAAACAGCTGACATCTACATGACTGCTACCTACTGTTGAGCTGCCAGAGCATTCTCCAAATGGTAAAGAAGCATGCCCTTCATTGCCATACTAAAAGGGAGCTCACAGCTCAAAATGGGAAAGGCTCTCTTCCCCACTAGAGTGAAACTGACACCATGTTCGGTAGTTGGCCTGGCAGCCCTCTCCACAGTTGGTAGACTGGGATATCGTCATGCTGCTAACCTCAATTTATGATTTTTCCCCGTTTTCCCAAAGAAGCCATTCCCTAAACCATGTCCAAACTTTGTGACAGATGGTAGACCCAAAGAGACCCACCTGTCCATAATATATCTTTTTTCTTAATTCTATAAACATTTTTACACAGTGTCTATTTTTAAAGACAACAGGATTTTTAAAATATGAAAAAGTTTAGTGGGATATAGCTTAAATCCTTTATGATATTTAAGCCATAGGAAGAAAAGACCTTCTCTGCGTTTCATTTCATTTTACAAATGGATGTTTTCTATTAAAATAGTGCCAAACGTACAAATAACTTAAGAGGTTAGGAGCCATGTTTACCTTTAAGAAAAGAGAGTCAGCACTAGATTCACCTTGAAAATACCCATTAAATTAAATAAATCTTGTAGCACCAATAACAGTCCATACAAGTGAAGCCAGGGAGAAAAACGGAGCAAGTGTGGCTGTGGGGAGCACATGCTCCACCTCATGGAGTCAAACAACACTATGTTCTAACTGACCTACGCATATTTAAATAGTTATTTAAAGAAAATTCTACATTATTTTACCTTAAGACACTCTGGGCCAATAAAGCCAACAACAAAAGCATCACATCTTGATATGCAAGTTCAGGATGTAAGGCATGCTGAAATATTTTGTGACTCATTCAATATGCAAAAATTAGTATATTGTGTCTTTATAAAGAATTTCTACTCTGAATCGAAGATGTTTAATGAATGTAAAGAATGATTAATAAATAAAAGACATTACATTAATTTTTGGTCATTCAAAACCAATGTTTGAGCAAAAAGCCTTTTGATATTGTTTAAATAAACAAAATGAAGACCAAACTTGAGAATCCCCCAAGCAGACAAAATCACTTAACCCATGTAAGGAAAACTAAATCTAGCTTGTTTCATGAATATAAGTGGAATCAGGTTATTTCTTATAAATAGCTCTGGTAATCATTAAAAAATCTGAAGTCATCTTCCTAAAATGGTGCAAGATGATCATTATTAAGAAATCCCCTGTCATCTGGAAAACCCTGTTGTAATAACCAGTTGTTGTAAAGGTTAGATAATTTCTTTATTTTCACTTTATAAGCTGCCCTATTACATTATGCCCTTGATCTTCATATCAGTTTGGGTATAAAAGCTCCCAGTTCACAAGCTATTCTTATGTGCAGAATAAACTATTACTAAATACTATTATATTGATATGTTATTTTAAATTTTGCTCTTTCTAGATGTTCATTGACTTAAATAAAGAATGCTAACACAATATGTTCATTTTTTTACATTAGAAATAAAGAATCAAGTTTTACCAATTTCACTTTCATAGTTTCAGTTAACTATGTTCAACCTCAATCCACAAATATTCACAGTAAATCCCAGAAATAAACAATTTGTTAGTTTTAAATTGTGTGCCGCCATTCTGAGCAGCGTGATGAAATTTCTGGCCATCTTGTTTCAATCCCTGTGGAAGGCGAGTTAGTCTTTCATCAGTGTATCCACACTGTAAATGCAACCCACCCTGTAGTTGCTTGGTATCTGTCTCATTTATCAAATTGATTGTCTTGTATTTAAGTAACCCTGTTGCTACTTAATGATGGCTCCAAAGACATTCATTACATTATATTTTTAGAGTAATTGTTATAACTGTTCTTTTATTATTATTACAATCTCTTATTGCACCTAATTCATAAATTAAATCTAGTATAGGTGTATATGTATAGGAAAAAACATAGTATATATAATTTCAGGACTATCTGTGGCTTCAGGCAGCCACTGGGAGTCTTGGAAATATCCCATGCAAATAAGGGAAAACTACTGAATGTGCATCCTTATAACACATATGAAATAATAGGGTATTGATAAAAATGTGAGCTTTTTTTAGTACATTTAGGAAAGCATTAAATATATCAGTTCATAGCATGTGTTAAAAAGCAACAAAAGTTTCAAGAGACATATTTAAGATTAGTTTTGAAGAAGAGAAATTTTGCTGGTTTCAAGCAATTAAACTTTGACCCTTATAGAAAGTTTCCATTTCAATATACAAACTCGAAGCTCCTGAAATGTTTTAAAACTCTTGGTAAAACTTTGGTTTCTAAGAGCAACATCTTAGTTGTATCTACAGCGCTTATATCAAGGGTTTTGTTCAACTTGATAGAAAACCAGAGCAGAATGTATAGAAATAAGGTAAAGTTTCAGCTTAACCTGACTTTGATTTGATGAAATCAGACAAGTTTTCAATTCCAGTTCAGTGTGTATTTGGATTTGGATTTTCAGTTCACTAAGCCAGATAGTGAATCAATACAAATTATCAGTAATTTGTCACATTTGATAAATGAGTTAATGCCAGTGAGCGACCACTGATCTTTATGTCATCTTCTTCTGCCTGAGTTGGTGCATTTTCTTAATGTTCTAAGAAGCTTTACAAAGACTGTTCAATAAATTCATGTACTTAAGACCTTAACCCAAGTTTGTTTAGTTAAATGAGATTAAGCTTAACATAGTAATGCAAATTAATGTTTCATTTTATAATATTATACTTTAGGGTTAATTATAATGTTGAGCTACAAGGAAATATCTAACCAGCAAGAAAAAAACCTTATTATTGCATTTCTTTCCATAATAAGTGTTTACCAAGCACTACTATTTTATTTTCCTTTCAGTTTTCTTATTCTTTAGCATTTTATCCATAACCATTTGAATCATTTAGCTTAGTCGATTAACACAGATGATTAATGAGATAATAAACAAAAAGGTCACTCTTTTATCACCATATAGATTGCCTGGTTTCTAAATCAGAAAATCTCCATCTTAACATAACAACCTCTCCCCATTAACCCTGTTGTCAATATTTAGAGGAGAGCA
Source organism: Sturnira hondurensis (assembly GCF_014824575.4). Lineage (NCBI taxonomy): Eukaryota > Metazoa > Chordata > Mammalia > Chiroptera > Phyllostomidae > Sturnira > Sturnira hondurensis. Next base: position 944,756 of record NW_028084977.1, read on the forward strand.
CAGAGGGAAGTCATGTGAATGACTGACTCATCTGGGGATCCCTAAAAAGACAGTGCTTGAAGCCCAGCTTACACAATAATGAATGAAGGTATGCAATCCTGGGGAAAATGGATTGAAAAATTGGAAAGAAAGGCAAGAGAGAGCAAATATAATGTGATGTTTTAACCAGCTGGCTAAAGCTTCCCTATAAGCCCATCTGTTTTCTCATTCAAGTGTCATGTCTCCAGAGATGTACTGTGAAGATTCTATTGAGTTTCTAGATGGACCTCGATACACTTTTCATTTGTTCAGTCACCCCTAAGAGAGATTACTTCCCTGGCATTACTGAGTTCCACTGCATAGCCTTCCCAGCACTGCAGCCAGAACTGTGTGCAGCATGGTGGGGAGAGAGCAGAGCAGTCTCTTGTCAGCGGGAACCTTCTGTGAGGGCTTGGTTTTTGGTGATGGCTGCAGCAACAGGGAAGCAGCTGTGGTTTCTGACTACCAGAATAGCATGAGAAAACAGAAGGACTGCTCTGGCTAAGGCTTCTCAGGATGGCATGTAAGCATATCTAGAATAAAGAATAAACTGTGGCCCTGGCCAGGTAGCTAAGTTTGTTAGAGCCTTGTCCCCATATGCCATGGTGAGCTGATCCCCTGTTAAGGCACATACAATAATCAGCCAATAAGTGCGTAAACCAGTGAAACAACAAATCTCCCCCCCCCACTCCCTCCTCCCTCTAGTCCTCTTTCTCTAAAATAAAAGAAAGAAAGAAAGAATGAAACAAAGAAACAAATTAAAAGAAAATAAACTGAGTTTGGCACAGTAATAAAAAAACTCAATCCACAACCAATGTAAGCAAACAGTTCAATCCATATCATTTTCAAAATTGAAAGACACAATTCAGTATAACTACTTTTTTTTAATATCTCAAAGTTTTTATTCTTTTTTTTAAATATAATTTTTATTTAATTCTTGTTCAAGTACAGTATAACTACTTTTTTAAAAGAAAGGTAAGTGTAGGAAACCAGTTAGTGAATGTTAGGGGAGGAGGAGAGATGAAGTGAACACAAGATATCTTGATTTTGTGCTAAGAACAAAAATACTTTTAATTACATTTTGGATACTGAAAGTTGTCTTCCTTTGTTTGCAAATGGCAGAGAGGGGGAGTCAGGTTGAGGAATATATCCACAAAAAAACTGATCAAAACTTATCTACCAACCTCAGGTCCATGGTAGAGTTTGGCTCATAATACTTTCCTATCCATTTCTTTTTTAAAATATTTATTTATTTATTTATTTATTTATTTATAATTATTGTTCAAGTACAGTTTTCTGCCTTTTACTCCCATCCCAGCCCACTCCCCCCAGGGCTCCCCACCTCCCTCCCATTTCCACCCTTCTTAGTTTTTGTCCATGTGTCCTTTATACTTGTTCCTGTAAATTCTTTCCCTTTCCCCCTGAAATTCCCTCTCCTCTCCCCTCTGGTCCCTGTCAGCCTGTTCTCTATTTCATTGCCTTTGGTTTTATTTTGCTTGCTTTGTTGTTTAGGTTCCTGTTAAAAGTGAGATCATACGGTATTTGTCTTTCCTTGCCTGGCTTATTTCACTCAGCATAATGCTTTCCGATTCCATCCATGCTGTTACAAAGGGTAGGAGCTCCTTCTTTCTTTCTGCTTCATAGAATTCCACTGTGTAAATGTACCATGGTTTCTTCATCTATTCATTTGCTGATGGGCACTTAGGTTGCTTCCAGCACTTGGCTATCGTAAATTGTGCTGCTGTGAACATTGGGGTGCATAGATGTTTTTGGATTGGTGTTTCAGGGTTCTTAGGATATAATTCCAGCAGTGGAATTGCTGGGTCAGAAGGCAGTTCCATTTTTAGGTTTCTGAGGAAATTCAATACTATTTTCCATAGTGATTGCGTGAGTCTGCATTCCCACCAACAGTGCACTAGGGTTCTCTTTTTCCATATCCTCTCCAACACTTGTTGTTTTTTATTTGTTTATGATGGCCATTCTGACAGGTGTAAAGTGGTATCTCATTATGGTTTAATTTTGCATCTCTAATAGCTAGTGATGCTGAGCATCTTTTCATATATCTCTGGACCCTTTGTATGTCCTCCTTAGAGAAATGTCTGTTAAAATTTTTTGCCCATTTTTTAATTGGGTTGTTTTTCTTCCTGGAGTGGATTCATGTGAGTTCTTCATATATTTTGGAGATCAAACCTTTTATTGTCTGAAGTGTCATTGGCAAATATGTTTTCCTATAACGTTGGTTCTCTTTTTATTTTAATGCTGTTTTCTTTAGCCACACAGAAACTTTTAATTTTGATGTGATACCATGTGTTTATTCTTTACTTTATGTCCCTTGCTCTAGAAGACATATCAGTGAATATATTGCTGTGTGGAATATCTGAAATTTTCCTGTCTATGTTCTCCTGTAGGACTTATATGGTGTCACTACTTATATTTAAATCTTTTATCCATCTTTAATTTATTTTTGTGTATAGTATGCTGGTGATCAAGTTTCATTTTCTTGCATGTATCTGTCCAAATCTCCCAACACCATTTGATGAAGAGGCTGTTTCTATTCCATTTTATGCTTCTGCCACCTTTGTCAAATATTAATTGACCATAGAGATTTGGGTTTATTTCCAGACTCTCTGTTCTGTTCCATTGGCCTATGTGTTTGTTCTTATGCCAGCACCAGGCTGTTTTATTTTATTTTTTTAAAGATTTTTTATTTATTTGTCTTTAGAGAGGAAAGGAAGGAGAGAAGGAGAGAAATATCAATGTATGGTTGCCTCCCGTGAGTCCCCCGCTGGGAACTGGCCTGCAACCCAGGCATGTACCCTGACTGGGAATCGAACTGCAATCATGTGTTTCGCAGACCCACGCTCAATCCACTGAGCTACACCAGCCAGGCTCCATCTGTGACATTTTGTTACAGCATCCAGAATGGGTCGCAATGATACCTAACTTGTTATAGATATGTAGATTAGATATAGATCATTTGTTCAATATTTTATACAAGTCATTTCCATCGTTACATGTGTTTCACATTCTTGTGTGTTTATTTCTGAAAAGAAGGTGAGAAAGTCTCCTATTATGATAGCACTGTCTCTAGTTCTGTTGATTTGGTACACATATTTTGAAGTTAGTAAGTCTATAAAAATTGATGACTATTGTGCCTTCTTTTTATTATTGGATCTTCTCGATGTATCAAAATGTGCTTTCACAGTTATTAATATATTTAATCCTCTTGATTTCCTCTAAGAATTTTATCTTATATTCAATTTGATATTAATATTGCTACAGTTTGACTTCCTTTGAGTGTTTTTTAATATATTTTATTGATTATACCATTACAGTTGTTCTATTCCCCCCCTTCATTCCCCTCCACCCGCACCCTCCCTCCCCCACCATTCTCCCCCCTTAGTTTATAACCACGTGCCTCAAGTTCTTTAGATTCTATATTTCCCCACTATTCTTGCCCTCCCCCCAACTATTTTCTACCTACCATCTATGCTATTTTCTGTGCCTTCTCCCCCCTTCTCCCCCTCCCACCCCCCTGTTTCTAACCCTCCGTGTGTTCTTCATTTCTATGGTTCCACTCCTGATCTAGCTGTCCTCTTGGTTTGCTTTTGTTTTAGGTGTGGTTGTTAATAACTGTGTGTTTGCTGTCCTTTCACTGTTAATATTTCATCTTTTTCTTATATAAGTCCCTTTAGCATTTCATATAATAAGGTCTTGGCGATGATGAACTCCTTGAACTTGACCTTATCTGAGAAGCACTTTATCTGTCCTTCCATTCTAAATGAAAGTTTTGCTGGATAAAGCAATCTTGGCTGTAGGTCTTTGGATTTCATGACTTGGAATACTTCTTTCCAGCCCCTTCTTGCCTGGAAGGTCTCTTTTGAGAAATCTGCTGACAGTCTGATGGGTACTCCTTTGTAGGTGACTGTCCCCTTATCCCTTGATGCTTCTAGGATTCTCTCCTTCATTTTGGTCTTGGCTAATGTAATTATGATGTGCCTTGGTGTGTTCCTCCTTGGGTCCAACTTCTTTGGCACTCTCTGAGCTTCCTGGATTTCCTGGAAGTCTATTTCCTTTGCCAGACTGGGTAAGTTCTCCTTTACTATTTGTTCAAATAAGTTTTCCACTTGTGGCTGTTTCTTTCCCCCTTCTTGTACCCCTATAATCCGGATGTTGGAACGTTTAAAGATGTCCTGGAGGTTCCTAAGCCTCTCCTCATTTTTTTGAATTCTCATTTCTTCATTCCTTTCTGGTTGGATGTTTTGTTCTTCCTTCTGGTCCATTCCATTGATTTGAGTCCCAGTTTCCTTTCCATCACTATTGGTTTCCTGTGCATCTCCCTTCATTTCAATTAGTTTAGCCTTCATATGTTCCTCTAATTTGTGACCGTGTTCCTCTAATTTGTGACTATAATCTACCAGTTCTGTGAGCATCCTGATAGTGTCTTGAATTGTGCTTCTGAGAGGCTGGCAATTTCTCGGTCGCATAGAGTTATTGGCTCTGGGACTTTGAGTTCTTCTTGCACCATCTTTTGGGCTGTTCCTGCCTGTTCTGTAGTAGGATCAGAGCCCTAAATTGTTCACTAGAACAGGGCAACTAAGTCACTGGGTTGTGACGTTGTATGTGGGGGCGGGGTCAAAGAGGAACAATGGCTTCCCGTCTGCAGCCTGCCACCGCGGCCCTGGTGCCACAGCCACCACCGTCACCAGGCCCACGCGTTTCGTTCCACTGCATGCGAGTGTGCCACCACCGTCAGCCCTCCACCACTGGGTTCGCCCTCTGGGGCCTGTGTGGTCCGTCTCACTGTGTGCGAATGTGCGACCGCGGTCAGTCTGCCCCACACCCCACACCCCGACTGGTTCCGGGCTGCCTGTGCACCTAGATCGGGGGGATATGTCCTGGCCAACCCAGCTCCGCTGCTGGCTCCGCCTCTCTTACTGTCCTGTTGAACAGTTCGTGGTTGTTGGACTTAATTCCATTTTCTGGTCTTTGGGTGTGTCCTAGTTCTCCAAACCTTTCTTGTGTTCAAACTTGGTTGTGGGAGAAGGCACAGTGTTTCCACCTATGCCTCCATCTTGGCGGAAGTCCCCCAGGCTGTTTTATTATAGTGGTCTTGTAATACAGTTTGATATCAGGTATTGTGATCCCTCCTGTTTTTTTGTTCTTTAGCAACATTGCTGCAGCTTTTTCAGGCTGTTATAAATTTTTGAAATGTTTCTTCTATGTCTGTAAAATACGTCATTGGTACTTCAATAGGAATTGCATTGAATCTATAAATCTCTCTGGGTAATATGGGCATTTTGATAATGTTAATTCTTCCAATCCATGAACATGGTACATGCTTCCATTTGTTTGTGTCTTCCTTAGTTTCTTTCTTCAGTGTTGTGTAGTTTTTTAAGTACAGGTCTTTTACATCCTTGGTTAGCTTTATTCATATGTACTTTACTTTTCTTCCTGCTATAGCAAATGGGATATTTTTCCTTATTTCTGTTTCTGATATTTCATTGTTGGTGTACAAAAATGCCTTTGATTTGTGAATATTGACTTTGTATCCCACTGCTTTGCCAAATTCCCTTTTTAGGTTGATTAGTTTTTTTTTGTGTGTGTGTGTGTGGAGTCTATAGGATTTTCTGTGTACACTATCATGTCATCTGCAAATAACAATAGTTTTGCTTCCTCCATTCCAATTTGAATGCCTTTTTTTGTTTTGTTTCTTGTCTGAACTTTATGGCTAGGACTTCCAATACTATGTTGAATAGAAGTGGTGGCAGCAGACATCCTTGTCTTTTTTCCTGATCTTAGTGAGATAGCTTTTAGTTTTTGCCCGTTGAGTGTGATATTGGCTGTAGATCTCTCATATATGGCCTTTATTATGTTGAGGAATGGTCCCTCTATTCTCACTTTGCTGAGTGTTTTTATTATAAATGGGTGATGTACTTTATTAAATGATTTTTTCTCATCTATGGATATGATCAGGTGATTTTGTTTTTTATTTGTTTATGTGATATATTACATTTGTTGATTTGCAAATAGTGTATCATCTTTGCATCCCTGCGATGGATCCCACTTGCTCATGGTGTATAATCTTTTGAATGTATTGCTGGATGTGATTTGCCAGTATTTTATTGAGGATTTTAGTGTCTATGTCTATCAGTGATATTGGCCTGTAGTTTTCTTTCTTTGTTGTGTTCTTATCTGGTTTTGGGATTAGGATGATGCTGGCTTCTTAAAAAGACTTTGAGAGATTTCCTTCTTCTTGGATTTTTTTTTTTTGAACAGTCTGTGAAGGATAGGAGCTACTGTTGGGAAACTCTCTTCCTGGTTTCAGGAGTTGTAGCTGCTTCCTATGGCTGAGGCTGAGTGAACGATCTCCAGACTTCAAGCCACTAAGGAGACAAAGCTTATCTCTAGCAGCAGCACTGCTTCTGCTTCATCCCCTGCCCCCAATGCTTGGTCGGTTAGTCAGAGATGGGTAAGACCCCTCAGATGGGGAGCAACCTAAGCCAGACACCATCACTTGGGAGGCCCTAAAGGAAGGACTCGGGGGGCTGCAGCAAAGAGGGAATGATGGACCCTCTCCTCCAAGCTATGCTGAGATAGCTTGAGTCCCCATTTCTATCTGGGAGAAGCACTTCCTGGCTCTAATCCACTTAAGCCTAAAAACCTATGACTGGGAAGGCAGTGCAGCCCTTTGCCAGTTAGAGTGGGTTCCGGAGTGATCAGACATAAGAAAGAATTCATAAAGTTCTGTGAAATCTGCTTTGCTAAGAGTGCTTTCATTCATATGATAAGGATCTGAGCAGGAAATGAGTATGTCTCCCAAAGTTTTTGCAATCCCCTTACCTGATAGACATTGACTCAGATTAAGCCCTCAGATTTCTTTGAAATGTTATCTACTGTTTGATCCTTGCCACCTGACATTGATTGATGAGCTTTGCCTGTGTTCCTGTGTGTTATGAACCTAATAAAAGCTGTTGAAGACAAGGTTCTTGGTGCTTCTCCTGTGAGAGATTGACCACCTTTCTTCCCCGTGGGAAGATGTGGGGGGCAGGGGCTTGCAGGCAAAGTTGCCCCACAAGTTACCTCTTCCTTAAATGTTTTGTAAAATTCTCCTGTGAAACCATCTGGTCCAGGGCTTTTCTTTGTTGAGAGTTTTTTTTTATTACTTCTTCAACTTCACTAGCTGTAATCTATCTGGTCAGGTTTTGTGCTTCTTTTTGATTCTATTTTAGAGGATTATATGTTTCTAGAAACTTGTCCATTTCACCTAGATTTTCAAATTTCTAGGTATATAGTTCTTCATAGTAATTTCTTACAATTCTTTGTATTTCTGTAGTATCAACTGTAATCTTTGCTCTTTCATTTATGATTTTGTTTATTTGGGTCCTCTGTTTTTTTCTTGGTGAATCTGCTTAATGGTTTGTTGATTTTATTTATCTTTTCAAAGAACCAGTTCCTGGATTTACTGAGCCTTTGGATTGCTGTTTTTGACTCTATGTCATTTCATTTTGCTCTGATCTTGGAAATTTTCTCCCTTGTACTTATGATAGGCTTTATTTGTCATTGTTCCTCCAGTTCTTCTATATGTAGGGTTAGATTGCTTGTTTGAAATGTTTCTGTCTTTTTTACGTAGTGCTGTCACTATGAACTTTCCTCTGAGGACTGCCTTCTCTGTGTCCCATAAGTTTTAGATTATTTTGAGTTCACTTTTATTTGTTTCCAGAAACTTTTTGATTTCTTCCTTGATCTCATGATTAATCAATTCATTTTTTAATAGCATTCTATTCAATCTCTATGAATTTGAGTGTTTTAAGTTTTTTCCTTGAGGTTGTTTTCTAGTTTCAGGCCTTAATGTACCAAGAAAATGTTTGATATTTCAATTTTCTTGAATTTGTTGAGGCTTGTTTTATGTCCTATCACCTGGTCTATGAAAATGTTCTATGTGCATTTGAAAAGAATGTGTATTTTGCTTCTTTGGGATGCAAGTTCATATACACACATACATATATACAAACACACATATAGATATTAAGTCCTTATGATTTAGGGTATTATTCAATGCTGTATTGCCTTGTTGATATTTTGTTTGGCAGATCTACCCATTTGCAACAGTGGAGTGTTAAAATCCCCTAGTATAAGTGTGTTGCTGTCTATATCTTTCTTGAAGACATCTAAGATTGTTCATATATATTTGGGTGCTCCTATGTTGGATGCACATATGTTTATAATGTTTATGTCTTCTTGATGGATTCTTCCCTTAAGTATTATAAAGTGTCCTTCTGGTTTCTGGATCTCTTTTTATGGCTTTTGTTTTGAAGTCTATTTTTCTCATATAATTATTGGTACCCCAGCTTTTGTTTCCTGTCCATTTGCTAAAAATATTTTTTTAACCTTTCATTTTCAGTCTGTGTAGGTTATTTGTTGAGGCTGGTTTCTTGTAGGCAACATATGTGTAGGTCATGTTTTCTTATCCATTTAACTACCCTTTGTCTTTTGACTGGAGCATTTAATCCGTTTACATTTAAAGTTATTATTGATAGGACCTTATTCAGTGCCATCTATTCCCTTCATACTTGTGTTCCTCTCTCCACCACTCTTTTTCTTCCTTTTCTTAAAGCAGTCCCTTTAGCATCTCTCGCAGAGCTGGTTTGGAGGAGGTATATTCTTTGAGGCTTCTTTTGTCTGGAAAGCTCCTTATCTGACCTTCCATTTTAATTGAGAGCCTTGCTGGGTAGAGTAGCCTTGGTTGCAGGCCTTTGGTTTTCATTACTTAGAAGATTCCCTGCCAATCCCTTCTGGCTTGTAGCATTTCCATTGAGAAGTTAGCTGCTCATCTTATTGGGGCTCCCTTCTATGTTACTTCCTGTTTATCCCTTGCTGCCTTTAAGATTCTCTTTGTCTTGGAATTTTGCCATTTTAATTATGATGTGTCTTGTAGTGGGACTCGTTGGGTTCCTCTTGATTGGGACTCTGTGTTTCCTGGATTTTTATGACTTTTTCTCCCATAAAATTAGGGAAGTTTTCCATGACTACTATTGCAAAAAGGTTTTCTCTCCCTTGTTCTTCTTCTCCTTCTAGTATCCCTATTATACCGATATTATTACGTTTCATATTTTCTTGAAGTTCCCGTAACCTCTCTTTGTTCTTTTTGAGTCTCTTTTCTTTTTCTTGCTGTTTCTGGGAGTTTTTTCTACCTTGTCCTCCACCTGATTTAATAATCCTCTGCTTCATCTAGTCTGCTTTTGATTTATATAAACAATAGAACCAGCTTGCTATTTCTTACCCAAAAAAGCCTGCTGAGCTTTGATCAAAACTGTAATTAATTTGGGAATAATTGACAGAAATCACAATATTGAGTCTTCTACATTATGCTCATCATATATCACCCTACATCTGTAATTTTAACGGTTTTTGGAAGGTTCCAGTGCACATGTTTTACTAATCTTCTTCAAATTTTTCCTAAGTATTTCATTTAATGATGTGATTATATACATTTACTTAAATTTTCTCTTAATCATTATTATAATACAGAAATACAATTTATTTTTATGAAAATATTATAATCCTCAACCTTATAAAACTCACTTATTCATTGCCTTAACTTTTTGTACATTACTTAGATTTTATATAGAGATAATTATATCCTCTTTTGATAAATACAATTTTAATTTAGTTTCTTTTGCCTGTATGTTTTTTTAATACCATCATACACTTCACTATAATGATGAAGAGAAATGGTGAGAACAAACTTCCTTTCCTTATTCCTGATCTTAGATAGAGAGCATTGGGTCCAGGTTTTTCTGCTATGTGTGGGTGTTTCCTCTTCTTTACCAGATGTTTCATTGGAATAATATAATATATGAATGGAGGACTCTTCTTTATGCAAACTTTGGTGGTCTAGATGATCCATAGATCTTCTTTTCATGTTATTTTAACTGTTTCAAGTAGATGGAAATCTTTAGAATTACCTAAACAGTTTTAGTTGGTTAATTTGAATCATTATAGATTCCTGGCAACAAGGAACTTCAAATTTAATCAAAGATATGTTAGGTGCAGGTATTCATACTCACAATTTTTTTAGAACTTATTTGTTCATTTTTTTGAGAGATGGAAAGGGAGCTAGAAAGAGAGGGAGGGAAACATCGATTGATCAGTTGCCTCTCACATACCTCCAACTGAGGAACTGGCCTCCAATGCAGACATGGGTCCTGATGGGGAATGGAAGCAGTGACCTTTTGGTTTTCTGGCCAGTGCTCAATCCCCTGAGCCATACCAGCCAGGGCACAAATTTCTTATCTAACACTTTAATATGGCCTGTAAGAAAAACTGATCGATCCTAGAGGTTAATTGTAGACTACACATGACTGAATAACATCATGTTTCCAAGAGCGTCAGTTGATGCAAGCTGTTTAAAAAGCTGAAGGAGCATTTAATCTGCGATTAATATGATTAATGCCTTCTTTTGAACATGTATCTCAAAAAAAAGAAAGAAAGCCAATGCCATTTCTGCATTCATGTGGGACAAATTCCAATATACATTTATTGTTCTCTCACTGGGATAATCAAATCGTATTTATTATTAAATATATTGATAAAATAATGATATCTGAAGATCATTCTAAGACCAAGTTAGAGATGTTTAGTGAACACTTGATAACCAAGTCAGGCTGGTTAACCTAACTAATGTATGGGGCCCAGAACAAATAATGAAATCCTTAGGAATAAATTAAGTAGAAGTAATAAGAAAAAATGCAGTGGGTAATGTTGAGTTTGAGTTACTAATGTCATAGTGGTTAAAGCAGGCTTGGGTTTCTCAGTAGTTATGGCTGACTTTAGCTCATGAACAACTCTGCATTTCTCTTGCAGCTGGTGGATGGAGGCCTTTTCTCAGTGTTTTGGTTACCCTCTTAGGTTTCATCCTCTCCTGTGCCCCTGTGCTTCAGAGTACCCCATCTGTGTCCTCTTGCCCCTTCTCCAGTAGTCATCTGCTATTCCTTTTTCCTGGTCTTTGCCAGCTTGGTGGTGGTGGGCAGGGTGAGTTCTTTGTTTTCTTTCACAGCTTCTTTGTTAGGCAGTCCCTGTGTTTGCTCTAGGTCTCAAAGGTGCAACCTCCTCATGAACATGCCTCTTCTCCACTTGGTAGCCGAGTCTGCCTTGAATAGTTTATACTGTATATGGAGATTTTCCTGTGACTCTTTCAAAGATCACAGACTCATAATAATACTGCTGCAGTATTCTGGGCACACTCTACCCACCACCACAGGGATGGTGAATTTTTTTTTCTTTAACCTTCTCTCATCTTCAAAGAATCATCATCCACACACTGGGAATATAAATTTCATTTTCCTCCAGGGGCTTAAGGCTTATTTTTTTTGTAGAGGGAAGTATCTAAGATAAATTTTGTATCCTTCTTGCATTAATAACTGCCACTGTCTTCCAGGCCTGTACTCAAACACAGGCTTTCTTCTATTTCCCATCTGGCTTCCAACTTTCTTGTGAGCACCTGGTGAAGTCTGAAGAGTAGGCCCATGAGTAGGTTGAAACTGCCCTGTATCAAAGTATCCCAGTCTCTATACTCTCACACCGGTTCACACTCAGCCTTGAAATATGTCATTTATGTATAAGTTTATATATAAATTTAATGTCAAATGTTTTTCCTAGCTAGATACATTAATTTTAATTTTTATATCAACAAATAAGTGGGAAAGAATTGAAAATGGAGAGAAATAAGAGAGGGGGAAGTAACTGTCATTCAGCAAAACATATGATGAGTTTGTTTATATCACAAAATATATGATCAAGTCTTACCAGTGGAACTGAATAGAAAGTAGCTCAATACACGGAAATGCATACAGACCTTTATGTATGACAAATGTGTCCTCTCAAATCACTGGTGAAAAGATAGAACTCTTAACAGTACTGTTACAGCCAAGAAGATACTATTATATTTATGTATTATACAATGTGTTGTGAATAAGTACATATAGATCATATATATAAATGTAACAATAAGTAACCTTATAAGTACTAGAGAAAAATGCATACCTGATTTACATTCTAGTCACAAGACTGTGGTCACTAACTGCTAGTAGACAGATCAATTCAATTCGTTGTACACAAGAGTTTGTTTTGTGGGGAGGGGTTAAGGTAGTATCATTGCTTATTTGTTATGTTTTTGTTTTTGTCTGTAGAAATATACTCACGTTTGGATACATTCCTGTCCCTCCCTATTGCTTTTTAGTTAACCCGCCTCATCTACTTTCTTGCAGGGCCCCTGATTTAAAAAATGCACATGTGACAGGGAGATCTAAAATTCCCTTTGGTCAGAGAGAACCAGGAGTCAGAGAGAAGTAGCATTGAACCATTATTTCTTAGTTACTGTGCTATTTTGTAACATAATTCAGGGGAAGAAGAGGTAAATACTCATGTATCAGTTTATTCAATCTGAAGAAATAATGTCAGTAATATCAGTGGTTTAAATAAAGTGTCTCTTTGGAGAAAAAAGATTTCATAAAATAAGTTAGTTCTTAATACGCAAGAAGGGCTGTACTTAATTTTAGACACTTGTTGGTAAACGGACATATGCTGGAGTATAGCACCTGACCACACTCAGACTCCCCACCCTGGCCATCCTCTTTCTGCTTGTACACACCTCTCACAGTAGGAAAGCCAACAGACACTGGAGAAAAGGCAAAGAAAGTGGTGTCAACTGCTGCCACAGAATGTGGAATTTGCCAGACACAGGAAGGGAGTGATGGAGCAGGAGTTAGTTGAGGTAGAGTAATGCAAGAGTGCCATTTCATAGAATCTATCGTATTTTTCTGACTACAAGATGCACTCCCCTCCCCCAATTGGGGAGGAATAATGGTTGTTAATGCTGCTGTTGAGCTCTGTTTACATTTACATTATTTATGTTATTAAATATTTTACCATGTATTTTGCTTCAATTTTTTTTTCTATTTTTCTCCTCTAAAACCTAGGCATGTCTTATGGTCCAAAAAAATATGGGTAAGTCGGAGTAAGATAAAAAGCTACTCATTTCCACCACCTTTCAACTCTTCTCTTTTTCTAGCCCACTGGCATGTAAATCAAAGTAGAGTTAGAGAGACAAGATATTTAAAGAAAATGATAATTTAAATTAAGACTTGTCTGGTTTTTTAAAGCTAAAAAAGCCAAAAGCATATGAAAAGCTGTGAAGCATATCTGACTTAGTAGGAAGATTGGAAGAAAAAAATCATTGGAATTGATGAAAGGCAGCGGAGGCAGGGTCATCTTTTTAGAATGGAGACAGGGCCTTGACACGAGGGCAAGTCTTGAAGTAAGCCAGTGTGATTCACTGAATGCAGTTTAGTATTTTCACAACAAGAATAGTCTGTGGTTGGGCCACGCATCATTATTCTTTATAGAATTTTGTCCTAAATTTGTCTTTCATTGACTGGCTTATTTTGCCCAGCCTAATAAACTCCAGTTCCATCCATGCTGTCACAAAAGGTAGGAATCTCTTCTTTTTTCTCTGGTACATTTGCATAAATATACCAGTTTTTTGACCCGCTCATTTACTGATGGGCACTTAGGCTGCTTCCAAGTCTTGGCCATTGTAAAGAGAGACACTATGAATACGGTAGTTTGTAAATATTGAATAAAGTGGCAACAGCATACTTTATTTTTCTCTGGGGCTAATGAACTTAATAGTATTTAATTACACACTTCTCAAAGAATTGGCACTAAGAAATATGTATTACGAGTGTTAGAAAAAATGTTAAAATTTTTACCTTACAGAATTTTTAGAAATAGTAGAGAAAAAGTTCTATTCCATGCATTAACCAGAGTTACATGGGGAAAAATGAATGGTTTGAAAACTTTATTTTGAAAAGTATTGAAATGAGGTATGGAGAAAAGTATGAATCATGAATTATGGCATACACAAATATACATTATCATTCATATGGTTAGAATGAATATGGGTATATTATCACCCTCTCAAAGACTCTCAATTTGAAGTTAAAGAATATGTTTAAAAAATCACTAATTTTTTTCTTCTCTCCTACTTCACTGAAGCTCAGAAAATGTAGGGAGGTATTTGTCTATTTCTATCTCAAGCCAATCTAGTGAGTAAAATACTAAAATCTTTAGAAAAGATTAGAGTAATTTCAGATCAGTCAAGTACATGCACAACACTGCATCCTGGGAAACTTTAGTAGAGTCGTGCTCAAACTCTAACATTCAGACTTTCTTTTGTGATTGCCACACAGCTTCCATATCCGTTAGGAAACTGACATTACAAACCATGAAAATTTACTGGGAATTTCAGAGTAGGCTACTCCCTGGGTTTTGACCAGGCTACTGTTTTGCTACATCAGTATTTTCTCTGACCGTTTCTTCTTATCACTTTCATATCTATTTCACTCTCTGTATTTCATTACTTTTTTAAATGGGATCTGTCTTTGTCTAGACTCTACTTACCTGAGGTTCTCCAGTGGTCTGCTCAATATTCTTAACCGTGAGCTTTCCCTCTCCAGTCCCCTTCCCACCACCTCACAGTGCCAGTCTCATTTGCCTAACAAGGGACAGTGTTCAGAGCTAATATTTACTGAGCACTTGTGATAGCTCTTACACCCTGTGTCTCCTTTCATCTTCCCAACAAGCCTACAATGTTTCTTTGGGTCCTTTTATGCTTAGGTTGGCAGAGTCACTGTCTGTCACTTTCTACCAAAGAGTCCTAAGTGACATGGCTTTTCAAAGTAATCTTTAAGATCTGGTCCTCTGCTCACAACATTAGTTTTGCATGCAAACAAATTTACAACAAAATATGTTGATTTAGAGTTTTCAAACAAACACATGAATTCAGGTCACATTTGCCAAAAATACATTGTTTCTGCATAGCTCTAAATTTGGGTATTTTTGCTACCTGGTAAATGTCAACAGAGCGTAATGATTTGAAATGCCCACTGGCAGTACACACTTCTCTATTAATTCTACATCCGCTGATGTAGTGCTTAATTTAATGACAGGGTCCAATTTGTTTTCTGAGTATGAACATTTTAATTAAGTAAAATATAAACAGAGAAAGCTGGTGACAAACTTTTTTCTCTCTAAAAAATAAGGCAAACACAAATATCAATCTCTTCCCTCTCATTTCATCCACCAAGTTATTGGTTCTTAGGAAATAATTAAAATGAGTCTGTTCACCCAGGATAACAAATAATCCAAATCAAATCTAGTAATTTCATCACCTCAGTGTGTGTGTGTGTGTGTGTGTGTGTGTGTAATATTATTGTTACTCTTAAAAATCAAATAAAATATACAAGGGAGTAAGACAAAGCATAGAATAGAAAGAGAGATATATGTGAAATTGTAAGCAAGAAAGTTGCTGTTATCTGTATAGTTTATAATGAAGCTGGGTATATGCTTTTCCTCTGGAGACTTCCAAGTAAGAAGTTATTGACATATTTAGAGTTACAGTTACTCTGGATACAATATTGGATGAATGGATTATGAAAATGCAATCAGCACATATATATTTATGTGTGCTTTATTCTTTTGAGGTATATACTTTTAAATTTACTTATACTTTATAGTAATTGTCCTTTGAATAAAATACTATGAATTAAAATCTTCATCAAGGTTTGCCATTAACTCTAGGGTTTTACTATGGACAAATGAATACATAGTAATGAAAAAAAATGAGAAATATGATAAATAGGAATTAAAAGCTGAGATAATTCATCAAAATTATTATAGACACATTATAATATGTAATTAATATGTCATTATTTATGTTTTATTTCACTATGTAATTGTGTTCATATGCGATAAGAAGCAGTATAGTTACTCATTGTTGTAGTCTATGCAAAAGCTAAAAAACATTTGCATACCTTGGATGAATTATATTAAGTCAAAAGTGCCTTGATATAGAAGGTAGCTTAAAGTGTGTACCAATTAGTTTAAAAAATTAGTTTAATTGAAAAAATGTTTCTAGAGAATATTTTTCCTAAGCTATAATATAAATGGTGAGGTGGTGCAGGACATGGCTCCTTCAACCCCAATAACGGGAGGCTGGTCAGCGGGCTCATGGCCATGAGGAATGTGTGTGCTTTGGAAATGGATTATAATTCACTACTAATCTCTTTTTGGGAGCCACCTCTTGTCCTGTGTGATTGCTTCTTGACCTTTTCTCTTCCCACATACACCCTGAGGTAATGTAATTTAGAATCACACACAGGACACGTGTCCCCTTTGTTTGAGACCCCTTAAAACAAGTCTGGGACTCGGGTAGCTAAGGTCCTTCTTCAAAGATCTGTCGCCTTCGGTGCTCCCTGTAATGTGAGTGATAAAGGCTATGCCTGCTCCATCCAGTTCTCCTTGTGGTTTTTTTGGCTTATCCAAATGACCAGTTGAGATGCCTGGGCTTAACTGCTTGTGTTACATAAATGACTGAAAAGCAAAAGTATTATTTCTGATCATAAAAGTGCATATTTTCATGATATAGGAAATAATCTTTGAAAAAAAATTAAAAGTCATTCACCATGTTCATGGACAGCACAAATCAACCTACCCTACTTGCTGTCCATTGCCAAGCCTTCTAGTCTGTCTACCTTCCATCTATGCCATATATAATTGATCTTCCCTGATATTTCACTGGATGAATTCTCCTTGTTATTATCTGAAGTAAAAAGTAAAATTCTCCTGTTTTGCAATGGATATAATTTGATGTCCAATATGTAAGTCCTACTTTTTTTTCTTTTTTTATATTTTGTTTATTTATTTTTAGAGAGAGGGGAAAGGAAGGAGAAACAGTAGGAGAGAATCTCAATCTGTGGTTGCCTCACATGTGTCCCCTACTGGGGACCTGGCCTGCAACCCAGGCATGTGCCCTGATTGGGAATCGAACCGGCGACCCTTTGCTTCACAAGCCTGTGCTCAATCCACTGAGCTACACCAGCCAGGGCTTCTTTATCCTCATCCAAGAACACACACATTGATTTTAGAGAAAGGGGAAGGAAAGGGGAGGTGGGAGAAACATCAATGTGAGAGAGAAACATTGATTGATTGCCTCTCCTATGCACCCCAACTAGGAACTGAACCCACAACCTGGGCATGTGCTCTGACTGGTATTTGAACCCATGACCTTTTGGTTTATGGGATAATGCTCAAATCAACTGATATACACCAGCCAGGGCTGTAAATCCTATTCTTTTGAAGCACATACTCTCTCTTCTCCCACAGAATAAAAAATGAAGTAATAATCACATAAAAATAATAATCATACTAATAAAAGAAACAAAATACCTCATTGGATCCCATTCACTTCTTTATAATAAAATTTAATAGGAGAAATTTTCTATATTATATAGAAAATATATATTAAATATATATTAAATATATTATATCAACTATATAATATATTTATATATTAAATATATGATATTTATTAAATATATATTTTATATTATTTAATAAATATTTTAATATTATTTAATAATATGTTATATTATATATTAATATATTTATATATTAATATATAATGTATATTAAATATATATTTCTATATATCTTAGATCATCTTCCACTTCCTATTGTACTCAATCAAACCACACTTAACAGCCTACAAAATCCAATAAGCAATCAATCACGAGTTTGCCAAATCTCATTGATCTTGATCACTTAACAGATGAAACAATTGAGCATTCTACTCTGAAAAATGTATTGATTTGGTTTCAAATATAACTGTGATTACCTTCCTCAGAGCATGCTAGATGTCTCATCCCATTTCCGTGAACTGGCTCTGTCTCCTCTTTTACACCTCTACACTTTGAAGTGATTCACTCCCTGGCCTCTAATTCTTTTCTCTCTAGTTGACCTCTTCCTTAAGAGAGCTCATCCAGGCACTTGGCTTTAACTATTATCTGTACGGTAATAATCTAAATTTATAGCTCTCCTTTTGAACTCCTCTGAGCTCCAGGTTTGCATAATGAATGGCCTGCTCAGTTTCCCAGTTTGATGTCTAATTAATATTTTAAACTTAACATGCCTGAAACAAATTACTTAATTTCTTCTCCCCTCTAAATACATTTATATCTTCTTTCCCTAGTCACCCCACCTTCATAAATGGCATCACTCATCATCTTTCCTTTTGTTCAGGCAAAAAATATGAGAATTGCCTACTGACCCCCTGTTTTACATTCAGCCATTTAGCTAAGCTAGTGGGAATGTCTGTTGGCTCTGCCTCTGTGGCAGACATTAATATACGATGACCCCTGAGACTACCATTCCTGGTGCTTGTGCTCCACAAGCCCTCCTACTGAATGTGAGTGTGACCTGCGATTTGCTTCAGGTCAGTGAAATATGGCAAGGGTGAGGGATTTTTCAGACATAATTAAAGTTTTAAATGAATTGGTTTTGCATTAATAAGGAAAAATTATGTTAGTGGCCCTGACTTAATCAAGCAAGAACTTTTAGAAAAGGTATTGAGTCCTCTTTGACGTCAGAGAGATTCTGAGGTATAATGGGATCCAATGAGACAATTATGAGTGTATAAGTCTAAATATATGTAATTATTTGAGAATAGATTACATATACATACACACATAAACATATATATGATCTGTCCAGAAGGTATCCAGCCATGTAATATAAAAAATAGAGATGTTTATTGAAGAAGATACAAGATACAAGAAACATTGTACATAAGACAATGATGCCTCAGTCCCCTTCAAAGTAGGTACCTTGGGACCTCATACATTTCTCCCAATTGCCATCAGCTGCTCTGTCATATTTTCCTACACCTCAGTGACAGTCTGAAATCTCTTCCCTTTCGAAGGTGATTTTAGTGTTGGGAAACCAGAAGTCACAGGGTACCAAATCTGGAGTATAGTGGGGCTGAGTCAACTGGGTGATTTGATGTTTCACAAAAAACTCTGCATGAGACATGATACATGAGCATCCAGGTTTGTAAGGAAATTGCCAATCACCAGTTGCCCATAGCTACAACCTTCTGCATCATTCAAGCAGTCTCTATGGAGGAATGAATGTTCAAGTTTAACTCAAAATTTGATGCAGGTTTGTTGTCCTACTCACTCAGTCATTCTGAATGAGACAGACACACAGTACACATACTCACCCAATGGTATCTACTGCCCTCACTGACTAGTGTTGTGAAGTCCTCATTGCTTATTCATCCATATTTCAGCTCACTCTTCAGATTACACTGATGTTACACAAACTATTCTCATTATATTAACAGTATCTGGACTTTTTTTGGAACAGACTATTATATATAATCTCCCACATATATGGCCCCTGAAGACAAATTCAACAATTCATATTTATTTTGTGCTTTGGCTGGCATAACTCAGTAGATTGAGTGTGGGCTGTGAATCAAGGGGTTGCTGGTTGATTTCCAGTCAGGGCACATACCTAGGTTGCAGGTCAGGTCCCCATTGGGGACCATTTAAGAGGCAACCACACATTGATGTTTCTCTCCCTCTCTTTCTTTCTCCCTTCTCCTCTCTCTAAAAATAAATAAATAAAAACTTTAAAATATATTAATTTTGTTATTAAGAATTTGCTTGTACTAAGAGAAATAACTTTGTCAAAAAAGCATATACAACTTTCTATTAATTTTTAAACTAGATTAGATATATACATCACCAAAATGAGATTAAGAAAATTAGTCCCTGGCTGCTGTAGCTCAGTGGATTGAGCACGGGCCTGCAAACCAGACGATCGCGGTTCAATTCCCAGTCAGGGCACATGCTTGGGTTGTAGGTCACTTTCCAGCAGGAGCCAGTTCCCTGCAGGGGATGCACGAGAAGCAACCATACATTGATGTTTCCTTCCTCTCTCCTTCTTTTCCCCTCTAAAAGATAAATAAATAAAATACTTTAAAAATTAAAAAAAAAAAAGAAAATCAGAGAGCAGTTGGTGTCACTGTGTACTTATTGCAAGTAGAGATGTGGAATCAAGTGCCGTGCTATGGAGGAAAGGGGAATAAATATAAAAATTGCCAAGTTCACATTTCTGGCTAAGGGTGGATTCAGTTTCCATACTTTCCTGAAAATGTGGCACTATGTACAACTGTCTGAGACAAAACAGCAAAATTCAGAGCTGAATATAGCACAGGACTATCTCCACATAGTGTTTCTTACATCCTGTGTTCTTAAACCGAGGTCAGTAGGCATAAAATTAAATATCTGGTGAGGATGATGTGAGCAAGCTTCTTCCAGAAAAGCTTAGGGATTTAGGGTTCACAGCATGTAGCCATATTAAGGATGATGATATTTGCTATTTGTTTTAAAACATTATTGCTTTTATTACACAGCTATTTTTGACTCCTAAATGAATGAAACTATATCATAAATATGTATGTGTGTTTATTCTCCAGGAGAGCCCAGAGGAAGCTGATAAAATGATTCAAGGGCACAGTTCTTCTCAGTGGCACTTGAGATGGAAACACACATGCGCTGTTATTAGAAGGTCAGGCTCTCTGAGAGGTAATATACCAATCAATATTCTTCTATGGAACATAGGTTCACCATGAAAAACACATGAGCTCTTTAGCTATCTTCATGGGAAGGATTGTTCCTTAGGGAAATTCGGCTAGCAATTGGATCATTCATTAGTTATTGAATTTTGTCCAGCAAAGTTGTTTGTGCTTTGATAAGCAACAGCTTTAATTTATAATTGAAATGTTTCCAGTACAGGTACCACAGGAATTAGATCATAATGAAAGGGTGCTTTCTGTTTATGAGGTAATAATTATATCAAGTCTAGAATTAACTTGGACTAACTATTGAGTTATTATCAAGTCACACTATCATTTTGATTACTAAATGAAAAAGAAATATAAAGAAATTGTTTAAAAACCATAAATTCAAAATAATAATATTAAAACACAATTTATTAGGAAGTTTTGAGGTAGCATTTATTCGTCTTGGGTAGTGTTTTCATTAATATACTATCTAAGAGTCCTTAACAGTTTGGCAAAACTGTTAATATGTATGTCTAATATTCTAGTTATTCAATAAAAATTAGTAGCACTAGGCACTGTGTCTGTTTCAAAGGAAGCCGTGAAAAATATGTAAAATAATACTACCTTACAATGAGTACAATAGTGGAGAAAGAGTAATGGAACCATAAAAGTACAAAATAATGGATGTGTGTTGAATAGTTTTCACAATATGTGTTCCACTTTTACTGAGATGTAAAAGCTTCAAAGATATTTGCCTGGAGGAAAAATTTTCACTTCCTCTGATACTCAAAATTTCAAAAGATTTTATTTTGAAAAAGTATGTACATTTACATGAAAATACTCTAAAAACATTTCTATAATATGTAATCAATCTACAAAACTAGATAAATAATTTCCCCCTAAATTCCAACATAAACAGCAAATTCCAAATATAAACAGCAAATAAATGTAATTTTCCTTTTCATATTTAAATATTTTGCCCATTCATTTGATAGGTATGTTTGAATTGAAGTCAGTGAAAGGAATTGAAGAATAATTACTGAACAAAATATTATTCATTATGCCTACTTTTTGAAGAAAAGGTTCAAAGGAAAGCATTCTAATTCACATATGATTCTCTTCTATTACTATTTTTTGGCATTTTACTTCTTTAGTAATTTTATCTTTGTTACCTTATTATGATTTTCAGATTCCGAGAAGTTTGATATTCTCTGCTTTTCTTCTTGCTTACATACATTTTCTCTAGAAGATCTTCTCTAACCAATATATTTAAATTTTTATTTTGTCACAGAATTATTCTAAAAACCTCAGCTACATACCTATTGTCATTGCTTTATTTCAAGCCATGGCCATTTCAATCATCTTCTAATTGGTTTCCCTATCATTCTTTTCGTCCATTTTAGTCCATTCTCCTTGCTGCCTGTGTAATCTCAAAACCATGAATAAGTCTCTTTCCCACATAAAGAACTTGGGTGGTAACCTATTAAACAGACCAAAAAGTCCTCACATTTTATTCAGAAGCCTCTACTTTTCTCTGTCATCAGCTTCTGGGCATCCTAGCTTTAATTCTGTCTACCCCTCTGCTACAAATATGATATTCTGTCTATAATGACTGTCTTACTGATGCTTGAAGATATCATGATATGCTTCATCTGAAAGTTGCTTGTTTTCCTCTTTCTGCATAATTCCAACAATCTCTTGCCTCTAATGTTTCTGTACTATTTCATTGAACTTATACTCTTGCACTAAGTTAAGCATATCTCTAAACATGAGATGATACATGTATTTAGTGACCTAACCTTTTTGAAGAAGTTGGTGAAAGAAAATGCATGTGTGCGCACCTATGTGTTAGAATTATAAGAAATAAGAGACAAGAAGAATGAAGGAGAAGGACAACAAGTGGTGAAGGCAAAGAATGGAGGATAAGTAACTCAAACAAAGTTAGAAAGCCATTCATTTTTCACTTAATCCAGAGTGAGTACTCCAATGTTTGAGTGGTGAGCATAGCAAGATCTGTTGCTTTCTCTGTGAATAATAGCACCACACAATTCGGAAATTACATTTCTTTTGCCAAATCTACTCAAAGATGGAACAAACTGCTGGGAAAATCTAGGCAAAATTCCCAGCAACTTGATTTTGATTATAGAAGCAATTAAAGCAAAAAACAAGTTTAATGCTTGAATTAAGCAACTAATTGTCTAAACCATTGATTCTCAACCTTTTTTTTTAATCTCGTGGCACACATAAACCAATTACTAAAATTCTGTAGCACACCAAAAAATACACTTTTGCCAGTCTGACAAAAACAATATGTATGATTTTGATTAATTCACACTGGATGGCAATTGTTGCGTTTGGTTGTCATTGTTTTGTTCGACAATCTAAGAGAGGTCAGTGGCCCTGACCAAATAGTCAGATGTTGTATGTTTTAGTAATTATCACAGCACACCATTTGAAAATCTCTGCTCTAAATTCTTCACTTCACTTTAGCTATGGGGACAAACACCTCATTAGCTTCCTCCTTAATTGCTCTTTGTTTTTTGTCACAAGTCACTAAGCAATTTCATGTATACATATTTATAAACACTAAATACTTAACTGGTAAGTCTAATAATGCACAAATAATAAAGAAGCAGGCAAATTGTTTACATGGCTACATTATTCAGAGGAATTGTTTTGGTATACATCATCTCTCACAATAGAAAATAAACCTGAACACTACAAAATCTACAATTTTTTTCTCATAATAAGGAATAGAAAACATCCTAATAAAATATCAATCTACAACACTTTCCCCTCTCTCTTTGGGTAAAAAGTGTTGGCCAAGTGACATCTGTGATATTAAAAATCCACATTTTCAAAAACATGTATGGTGGTATTTCATGGTAATTAGATTCTTAGAAATGGCTCATAAATATTTAAACATTGTAAATTAAGGTCATTATAATTACTCTTTTAATTTTAAAGGTAAACTACATCAATTAGTTTTGACTTAACTTTATTGCTAATTTTAAAAAACAGCTACTTTTTCTTCTGATTAATTTCCTCTACTTTCCTACAGTAGTCCTTTATTGTTCCCAATAAGTTTATGCAAGTTTTTGTATAAAAACTTGTCCAGACATGTATCTTACAAGGACTCCACATCTAGCATCCAGGTAGTGGCAGCACGCATCACACTCTAGCTAAGGTGCAATGAGGTGTCTGGGCGCAGCAGGCAGGACAAATTGTCCATGGATGGACAGTATGCCCAGATCATTTTCAGTCCTACTTTACCACATTTGAGTCTAATCTATGTACTTACTTCCTTAAATATTATCTTAAAATTACCTATTTTCTTGTTACCTGCTTGGTGTTCCTTTTTGTTTTTAACCAGATTTATTGTAAGGTATAACACACACAGTGAAGAGTACATAAAATCACAAATGTATTGCCTGACAAACTGTTGTAAAATGTTCAACTACTTATTTACTACACAGAACGAGGAATAAAGTACTGCCAGTACCCCAAACTGCCCCCCAAAGCATCTCTTCCTAATAAGAAACCCCTCCTCTAAAATGGACTTCTGTAATTGACTTTGTTTATAATCTCTTCCATTTTTCATTTTAGGGGACTGCTTAGGCTGCTAAAACAAATCACCACAGACTGGGTGGCTTTGACAACAAACATTTATTTCGAACGGCTCTGGAGGCTGATGTATCTAAGGTTAAGGTGCTGGCAGATTTGGGTCTTGGTGAGGTATCTATTTCTTGATTTGTAGATGCCTGCCTTCTCATTCTGTCCTCATGTGGCAGACAGCAATGGTAGCAAGAAGCTCTCCAATGTCTTCTTACAAGGGCACTAATCTCACCATGAGGGCTTCACTCCCATGATTCCATTATATTTCAAAGCCACATCTTCAAATATGGTCACATTGGGGTTTTTATTATGAATTTCAGGGAGACTCAACACAGTCCATATCAGTTATTATCCAATAATTTATTTCAAAATTATTCAAAATTTTCTCAGTTTTTAAAATTGATATACATGAAAAAAATACAGTAAATGTTATTTTGTATCCTTATTTTATACTTTATTCTATATATGGGTTCTGTCCAGAAAATCTAGCCATTGTTAATGTAATGGTAAAGGTTTGTGACATGGATATAACCTGGCAGCCAAGGAGAGTGGACTGGAATGCACATGTGTGAACGATGACTGCGTTGCTGTTCTAGTCAGTGCGGGTGGTAGATGCCATCGAGTGAGCATGCGCACTGTGTGGCTGTTTCATTCAAAATGACTGAGTGAGGAGGGCAATGAATCTGCATCAAATTTTTATTTAACTTGAATATTCCTTCACAGAAAGTTTTGGATGCTTCAGAAGGCCGCAGCTATGGACAACCGTTGATTGGCAGCTTCATCACAACAATGCACTCAATCATGCATCAAATCTCATGCAGAATTTTTTGGTGAACCATTAAATCACCCAGGTGACTCAGCCCTCTATAGCCCCAATTTGGTGCCCTATGACTTCTGCCTTTTCCCCAAACTAAAATCACCTTGAAAAGGGAAGGGGTTTTTGACCATCCATGAGATTCAAAAAAATATGATGGGGCAGCTAGCTCATGGCAATTGAGAGGACTGTGTGAGGTCCCAAGGTGCCTACTTTGAAGGGGACTGAGGGGTCATTGTCCTATGTACAATATTTCTTGTATCTTCTTCAAATAGTGTCTCTATTTTTCATATTACATGACTGGATACCTTCTGGACATGCCTTGTATGTTAGTGATACCGTATGTAATTCTCTCATCAACTCATGTTTACTGCAGCACAGTATCCCATTTGTTCATTGCAGCATGTTATTAAACCAATGTACTTTCAGTGAACAGGCTTCCTTATTGTCTTCCTTGTATACATTTCCTGGTACACACAGCACTCATTTTTTAAAGTATATCTAGGAATGAAATTATTCACTGTAGAGTACGTTCACTCTTTCTGTTTATTAAATAAATAATAAAAATAAATAAATAAATAAATGTAGCCATGAGTCTCACCTTGTAGTTGATACTTATATGATTTAAATCAGCAGTGGCTTTGCCCTGGCTGGTGTGGCTGAGTGGATGGAATGCTGGCTTGCGAACCAACAGGTCACTGGTTCAATTCCTAGTCAGGGAACATATCTGAGTTGTGGGCCAGGTGCCCAGTAGGGGTTGTGTGAGAGGCAACCATACGTTGGCGTTTCTCTCCCTCTCTTTCTCCCTCTCTTCCCCTCTGTCTAAAAATAAACAAATAAAATCTTTAAAAAGATAAATTAATTAATCAACAGTGGCTCATTTCACAACTTCTCCCAAAAGATATACTAATATGAATTGAGGCCTAAGTTTTCCACCTGCACACATTACCCAAGTTATTTCCCCTTCTGCTGAAGAAAAACAAAGCTCAAGAAGACAATAGATTAAGTGATTTTTTTGGTGATTATGAAGCAGGATAGGGACAAGAAAATATCATTTTAAAGTTGTTTTTGCAACATTTTAGTAAGACAGAGTGTGCTTACCCCACCCCAAACTGTATGCACCCCAGATAAGCAAATATCTAACCACATCCTGCTTCTGTAACCCGCTTTGCACGCTTTAAAAGTAAGACCAACCCACAGAAGGGGGCTCAGAATTTGGAGACTGCCTCCTCTGAGCCCGCATGTAATAAGGAGTGCTCTGCCATCCTAACTGAATGTGAGTGACTTTTTCCGCAACAGTTAAACATATGATTAAGTGATGCTGTACTGCAATGCTTTATAATTGGTTGGTATACTTACACTATTATTTTAAAACATGTTCTGTACCAATATTCTTGCATTATATCTGCATAGAATACAAAGAAAATTTGAATATTGGCAGGTATAAAGTAAAAGAAGACATCTGCATTTTGATCTTTGCATTGTTGGCCTTTGGTATTTTGTTCAATAAAATAATTAATAGGTTATTGATATTAAATTAATAATAACTGAATCATAAGTCATGAGTTTCCAACCACTCTTTATTGTACAGACTCTTACTAGGACTTAGATTTTGAGTGGGCAAGAAAGTCTGGAGCTTTTTATTCTTACCCAAAATGTTATTTTGGCAACACTTCCCTTGATTTCGTACAACAAAAGAAAAATAAAACCTAGGGTCATCAACTGATTTTTACCTTGTAGTTTTCTGTTTGCAACATTCTTTTCTAACTGAGGGTTACAAAGTCACTGACCTTTCTTCAGAAGACTTGCATGAATAAATCTGCCTTTCAGTATTAAATTTGTAGTTATAGGACAAAGAAGCAAACCAAAAGTTTATAAGGGAAATACTTCATTTTTCACAACATTGAGTTTGCATAGTATAGTTAACATATTAGCATTGTTTCCACATATTTTTATTTTGTGTGTTCTTTCAGGGACCTGTTCAGTATTTCATTCTGCTCATGATTTAAACCTGTTGAAATGTTTGAATGAAAAAAAAAGATACCTCCAATAAAAAGATACCTGCATCATCTTGAGCAAAGCCCTTTCTAAAATTTAGGGAACAAAGTGGAAAAAGTAACTTCTTTCTGTTTGTTTTGATTACATTTTGATGTACATTTTCTATGTCATTAAAATTGAATTATATATATATCAAATTCAGAAATATTTTCAAACATTCAAAATTTTCAAACTTATGGGACATTTAATTAACAGTGTTCTTAAATTTATATGCAAAGCTGAAAGATAAATTATTCATGTATGGTGGTATTTGACTAAATTTACTAATATTAGACTTTATAATTTTAGCCAGAAAGTCCTTTAAATCTGTTGCAATGAAAAGGTAAGTTTCATACAGTAACTTAACAAAATTATTGTTTGGCTAAAAAGTTTATTTAGGAGAGAAGATGGTGGCAAGATAGGAGGGAGCAGGGTTCAATTTCCCCTGGACCTGGGTCAAATACCTAGTCGATCTTCTGAGGAACACAGTGAACAGCCAACTGTATTCCAGCATATATGAAGGTTGGAAAGAAATTGTAGAGGACATTGAAAACCAGCTGGTAAGGAGAGAGCTTCAGGACAATAAGGTCCCTGGGAACAGCATGGGGACCAGGGTGGCTGCAGCCCTAGGCCTGGTGCAGGGTTCTTGGGAGAGACCTGGGTCAATTGCTCCCTCCCCTGCCAAACAAGGTTTGAGCAGCACTGGGAGAGGGCTGGTTGCTTGAAGTCGCAGGGAGGGGAATAAGGATGAAGTGGCAAATGCACAGGGACTGTGAGCACCTACAGCGTCTGTGGACACTGGCTGGGGAGAGTTGAGAGTTGGGCCAAGATGGGCCCTGACCTAGATAGTCACTGGTCTGGTTGGAGAGTTGGGCTGTGTGAGAGACCAGCTTTTGTATAGAGTGACCGGCTTGAGCAGGAGGAATTTTTCATAAAGGAGAAGTGAAAAAAGAGACACTTGGCAGATGTTTGGGGAATTCTCCTGCAGCAATGGACTTGGCCTTCTCCCCACCCAGTCGAGAGGCATTTCTGTGGTGGCACAGAAGGCCCCACACCCACACCCGAAGCCCTGGGGAGAATGTGCACCGCGGAAGGCCCTGTGTGCAAACCCACAGCAGCAGGGACTGCACACCCGCTGTGGGACCAGAGGCTAATCTTCCTGCCATACCCGCAGGCCCTGGACAGAGCATGCCTGACCCCTGTGACTCAGGGGAAACAGCAGAGGAGGCATACACTGGCATCCATAGTGGCATCCACAGCTGAACCCTTGCCAAGCAGGGCCAGGAAGGTGGAGATGCCCCACAGGGTTCAGGGGGTCAGCAATCTCCAGAAAGACTTAACACAGTGCAGGGAGTGGGGTGGTGCTGCACTAGCCTGACGGGGCACTGAGAGTCCTTAGAATCGAGGACAGCAAAGAGCAAGGAAGGGGTGTGTGAATTGCCCCTAAATGGTGCACCTCAAGGACAGCACAACTGATGTACTGAAGGCCTAGGCTGGGCATAGAAGGGCAGCAAACTGAGAAACTGGGTGGGAGATGGGTGGAGTGTTGGCCAGGAAGGGATTAAAGAGAAAACAATTCCCCCTCAGCCTGCTGCAACCAGGAAAACCAGCAGAACTGGCTTGGCCAGTTTCTAGGCAACAGGAGGCTTTCATTTTTTAAGTAATTTTTTTTCTTTTAACTCCTTCCTCTCTTTCCTTCTTTCTTCTTTTATTCCTTCTACCTTTCTCTCCCTTTTATCTCTTCTTCTTTCCTCCTCCTTCTCCTTTTTTTTTTTAAATTCTCACAAGTAAGACAATAAAACCTGGGACTGTGAAAAGACCAAAGTTGGGCCCAAAGATGGGTCACCCCAATGGCTGAGACAGAGAGACAAATTTAACTTTGCTACTCCAGAGAACTTGCAAGTTATTGTATATTTGTATTATTATTATTTTTATTATTAGTACATTTTTCATTTTACTAGTATCTGTGTATTTCTCTTCTTTCTGTTTAGTCTTCTTTGCTTGGCTGGTTAAATTGCATTGTTTGACTGGTTTCCCTTCCTCTCTCTTTCATAGTGTATTTATAATTTACTGTCTTTTCACTTCACTTGTGTTCCATTAGCACACTACTCTAGGTACTATACTTCTTAGTCTTATTATCCAGATCAAATAAAGTCTGACATATAATTGTCGCTCCATTATTATTGTAAATAATTGATGTTTCATACCATTGTAAATACTACACAGCACCCCTCCCAGGTCTTAGCCCACTTCACTGTCTCCTGAACTTTATTACTACTGTTGTGGTTACTCTATTCTTTCATACTCTACACCTATTTTCTGTCCTTTACTCTCACTCTACCTCAAAATCTGACCTCCCACAAGCTCACTGATTTCTAGAACCAACTCACATTCCTTCCTGCCCCGCCCCCACAACAGGAGTCTTATCTTCTTTCCATACTTTCTAAAAGTGGCAAGTTGGGTGAAATATCATGATTAACGCTACATATCCAAAGGATCTCCTATCTCTTCTCTATGAGTTGGTATTTTTCATATCATAGAATACAGTCCTGCTGCCTGGAACCATTTTGCCTTCCCCCTACAATGGATCACAAAAAAGGGTAAGTGGAAACTCTGAACACCAGGATATGTGCTGTAAGAGGAAACCCATCAACAAAGAAATCACCAACAGATAACAACAGAAGAAGGTGAAGGAGGGAGTGGAAGCCACACTAACCTCAAACCAGGGCCAATCTGGAAATACAACTAAAGACTAGAGAAATCATCCAGAACAAAAAACTGAACAAGAGCAAGAGAGAATCCTCAAAACCTTGTACACATGGAAGAACCAGCTTCAACACAACCTGTCCACACCTGCACAACAGAATACAAGAGGTAGTGGTGAGAGTGACCCTTAGTTAACCAGCTGGTGGGAAGGACCCACCAAAGAAAGATCCAACAACAATAAAATAAGACACACAGAGAGAATATAAACAACAGCCCAAGACCAGTGAGCACAGAGAGTCTTGAATCTCATGGGACCTCTTCCTTAGAAGTTCATACCATAAACCCAGGGAGTACGAACAGATCAATTTAAGAAGCAGAGGCTAACAAGAAGAGTCTCACAAAAAATGGGAAGATAAAGAAACAAACCCCAAATGAATGGAAAGGAGGAAGCCTCAGAAAGAATGCTAAGTGAAATAGAGGCAACTCAACTACCAGATATTGAGTTCAAAGCAATGGTTATCAGGAAGCTCAATGAGCTCACAGAGAATTATCAGAAACTACAGGGGAACTACAATGAACTCACTACAAACTATATCAACATGAAAAAGGAAATAGAAACTATCAACAAGGGCCAAGAGAAAATGAAGAGTACAATTTCTGAACTGAAGAACACAGCAGAAGGAACCAAAAGCAGGCTAGATGAAGCACAGGATTGGATCAGTGAGATGGAGGACAAGGTAGGAAAAAACATTCAGAATGAGCAAGAAAAGGAAAAGAGGCTCACAAAGAACAAAGAGGGGTTAAGGGAAATGTAGGACAACATGAAATGTAATAATATCTCTATAATAGAAAAACCAGAATGAGAAGAAGAAAAGCAAAGGATAGAAAACATGTTTGAAAAGGTAATGATGAAAAATTTCCCTAATTTGATGAGAGAAAAAGTCATACAAATCCAGGAAACACAGAGAGTCTCAATCAAGAGGAACCCAAAGAGGCCCACTTCAAGACATGTCATCATTAAAATGGCAAAATTCCAAGACAAAGAGAGAATCTTAAAGGCAGCAATGGAGAAATAGGAAGTAACATACAAGAGTGCCCTAAGAAGACTAGCAGCTGACTTCACAATGAAAATTGTCTAAGCCAGTAGAGAATGGCAAGAAATATTCCAAGCTTTGAGAACAAAAAGAAAAACAGTGAAAGAGAGAGGAACACAGGTACAAAATGGCAATGAATAAATACCTATCAATAATAACTTAAATGTAAATGGATTACATGCCCCAATCAAAACACACAAAATAGCAGAATGGATAAGAAAATATGGCCCACACATACGCTGCTTATGAGAGACCCACCTCAAAATGAAAGAACTAGACAGACTGAAAGTGAAGGGCTAGAAACAAATATTCCAAGCAAATGGACAGAGCAAAAAAAAAAAAAAAAAAAAAAAAAGCTGGGGCAGCAATACTCATTTGCTAAAATGGACAAAATAGACTTCAAAAAAGAGCCAAAAAAGCCAGAAGGTCACTTCATAATACGCAAGGAAAGAATCCATCAAGAAGACATAAACATTATGAATATATATGCACCCAACATAGGAGCACCCATATATATATAAAGAAAATCTTAGAGGACTTCAAGAAAGATATTGACAGCAACACAATTATAGTAGGGGATTTTAACACCCCACTGTCAAAAATGGACAGATCTTCCAAATAAAATGTCAACAAAGATATTGTGGCATTGAACCATGCCCTAGATGAAATGGACTTTACTGATATGTATAGAGCCTCTCATCCCCAAAAAGCAAAATACACATTCTTTTCAAATACACATGGAACATTTTTAAATATAGACTACATGATAGGACACAAAACAAGCCTCAACAAATTCGAGAAGATTGAAATCATATCAAGAATTTTCTCTGACCACAAGGGACTGAAACTAGAAACCAACCTCAAGGAAAAAAACCCCAAACACTCAAACTCACGTAGATTGAATAGCATGCTATTAAACAATGAATGGGTCAAGAATGAGATTAGGGAAGAAAGCAAAAGTTTCTGGAAACAAACGAAAGTGAACTCACAACAATCCAAAACTTATAAGAGACAGTCAAGGTAGTCCTGAGAAGGAAGTTCATAGCAATACAGGCCTACCTAAAAAACATAGAAATATTTCAAATGACCAACCTAACCCTATGCCTACATGAACTCAAGGGACAACAACAAAGACAGCCCAGAGCTAGTAAAAAAGGAAATAACCAAGATCAGAGCACAAATAAATGACATACAGACTAAAACCACAATTCTAAGGGTCAATAAATCCAGGAGCTGGTCCTTTGAAAAGATCAACAAAATCGACAAGCCTTTAAGCAGAGTCATCAAGGAAAAAAGAGAGAGGACTCACATAAACACAATCAGAAATGAAAGAGGAGAGATTACCTCAGTGATAAGTGATACCACAGAAATACAAAGGACTGTAGGAAATTACTACAAAGAACTATATTCCAAGAAATGTGAAAACCTAGGTGAAATGGACAAATTTCTAGAAAAATATAATCTTCCAAAACTCAACGAAGAAGAGGCAGAAAGCCTGAACAGACCAATAACAGCAGATAAAATTGAAAATAATTTAAAAACTTCCAACACACAAGAGACCTGGACCAGACAATCTCACAGGAGAATTTTGCAAAACATTTAAGGGAGAGCCAACCCCTATCCTCCACAGATTATTGCAGAAAAATCAAGAAGATGGAAGAATCCCAAACTCTTTTTATGAAGTAAGCATCATCCTAATCCCAAAATCAGATAAAGACATAATGAAGAAACAAAAATTCAGGCCAATATTGCTAATGAGCATAGGTACTAAAATCCTCAACAAAACATTGGCAAACCACAACAGTAATACGTTATAAAGATCATACACCATGATTACAGGGATTCATCCCAGGGATGCAAGGATGGCTCAATATTCACAAATCAATACACATAATATACTATATAAACAAAGCAAAACACAAAAATCACCTGATGGTATCAATAGATGTGGAAAAGCATTTGCTAAAGTATGCCACCCATTTGTGATAAAAACACTTAGCAGAGTGAAAATAGAGGGAACATTCCACAACACAATAAAGGCCATGTATGAGAGGCCAACAGCCAACATCACACTTAGTAGACAAAAATTTAAAGCTTTTCCATTAAGATCAGGAACAAGATAAGGATTCCTGCTTTCACCACTTCTATTCAACATAGTACTGGAAGTATTAGCCATAGCAATCAGAGAAGATAAAGAAATAAAAGGCATCCAAATTGGAAAGGAGGAAGTAAAATTGTCATTTTCTGCAGGTGACATGATAGTGTACACAGAAAATCCTATAGACTCCACAAAAAAAAAACCTAAAAAGGGAATTTGGCAAAACAGTGGGATACAAAGTCAATATTCACAAATCAAAGGCATTTTTGTACACCAACAATGAAATATCAGAAACAGAAATAAGGAAAAATATCCCATTTGCTATAGCAGGAAGAAAAATAAAGTACACAGGAATGAAGCTAACCAAGGATGTAAAAGACCTATACTCAGAAAACTACACAACGCTGAAGACAGAAATTAAGGAAGACACAAACAAATGGAAGCATGTACCATGTTCATGGATTGGAAGAATTAACATCATCAAAATGCCCATACTATCCAGAGAAATTTATAGATTCAACTCAATCTCTATTAAAGTACCAATGACATATTTCACAGATATAGAACAAACATTTCAAAAATTTATATGGAACCATAAATGACCCCAAATAGCTGAAACAATGTTGCTAAAGAAGAACAAAGCAGGAGGGATCACAATACCTGGTATCAAACTGTATTACAAGACGACTATAATAAATAGCCTGGTGCTAGCATAAGAATAGACACATAGAGCAATGGAACAGAACAGAGAGCCCAGAAATAAATCCAAGTCTCTATGGTCAATTAATATTTGACAAAGGGAGAAGAAGCATAAAATGGAGTAAAAATAGTCTCTTCAACCAATGGTGTTGGGAGATCTGGACAGCTACACGCAAGAAAATGAAACTCGATCACGAACTTACATCATACAAAAAAAATAAATTGAAGGCAGATAAAACACATAAATATAAGTAGTGACACCATGAAAGTCCCAGAGGAAAACATCAGTAGGAAAATCTCAGACTTTCCATGGAGCAACATCTTCACTGATATGTCTCCTAAAGCAAGGGACATATAGGAAGAGAACATAAAGAAAAGAATAAACAAATGGGACCTGATCAAATTAAAAAGCTTCTGTGTGGCTAAAGAAACCAACATTAAAATGAAAAGAGAACCAATTATATGGGAAAACATATTTGCTAATGATAACTTGGACAAGGGTTTGATCTCCAAAATATATAAAGAACTCACACGACTCCACTCCAGGAAAACAAAACACCCAAGCAAAAAATGGGCAAAGGATCTGAACAGACACTTCTCCAAGGAGGACATACAGAGGGCCCAGAGACATGTGAAAAGATGCTCAGCATCACTAGCCATCAGAGGGATGCAAATTAAAACCACAATGAGACACCACCTCACACCTCAGAATGGCCATCATAAACAAATCTACAAACAAGTGTGGGAGAGGCTGCAGAGAAAAGGGAAGCCTAGTGCACTATTGGTGGGAATGCAGACTTCTGCAATCACTGTGGGAAACAGTATTGAACTTCCTCAGAAAACTAAAAATGGAACTGCCTTTTGACCCAGCAATTCCACTGCTTGGATTATATGCTAAGAGCATTGAAACACCAAATCCAAAAAAACCTATGCACCCCAATTTTCATAGCAGCACAACTTATAATAGCCAAGTGCTGGAAGCAACCTAAGTGCCCATCAGCAAATGAGTGGATCAAGAAATTATGGTACCTTTAAACAATGGAATTCTGTGGAGCAGAGAGAAAGAAGAAGCTTATATCCTTTGTGACAGCATGGGTGGAACTGGAGAGCGTTATGCTAAGCAAAATAATTCAGGTAATGAGGAACAAATCTCATATGATCTCACCTTTAACTGAAAGATAATCAACAAAAGAAAAGCAAACAAAATATAATCAGACTCATTGAAATTAAGAACGATCTAACAATAGCGAGAGGGGATTGGGGAGGGGGCTGTGGGGAAAAGGGTTTTCAGGAACTACTATAAAGGATACATAAACAAAACCAAGGGGGAGGTAGGAAGCAAGGGAGGGTGGGTTTGGATGGGGTGGGGGGGAGTTGTGTTGGGAAAATGCAGACAACTGTAATTGAACAACATTAAAATAAGGTATGGAACAAAAAATAAATAAAAAATTTTAATTATTTTTGCAAAATATTAAAACACTTACCATTTGTAACATGACAATTGCAAACCTAAATATAGGTGCAGATATTTTCAAGGTTTACATGGTTATTCCTTTTTAAGTCAAATAATTGCCCAGTGAGGTGATCTTATTTTCCTATGAAAAATTCACTGTGAATTAACTGCACCAATCAAATGCTCATTTAACACATAGTTTCTTCCAGGAGTTATGCATGATGCTCGTTTGCAGTCAAAGAGATACTGCTCCTTTTCACATGGGCTGTATTTTCTAACATGTCCAGTGTCTATGGTTATTTAGACCTCCTCATTTTGAAATGACAACAGATACACAAACTGTAAACTGGTAAAAGCAGTCTCATCATCCTTTAGCCTCTAAATATACCCTAAACTTAACCCAATTTATGGGCTTCATCTTTGACTCTTTTCTCCCTGTTATTTCACATAGGTTCTCGATGCTCAATTAATATTAACTCAGGAGTATCTCTCAAATCCAAGTCCTCCTCTCTGACAACGCCTTAATTCAGACCTTCACCATCTTTTCCTTTGATGATCACAGTAGACTTCTAATTGTTTGCCCTTCCTCTAGTCTCATCCCCCTCAACTCATGGTAAAATGATATTTTCAGCTTCTTTCCAAGGAACAAATATTACAGAAATACACAAATAAAAACTCCTGATCACTCTTTCCCGTTAATTATTCATAATCCTTGTTTTCTAACAGACAAAACCAAAATTTACTTTCATCCTATCATTACATAATAGGATGTCTACAGTTATGTCCCTATCTAATTCTCTGCCACAATAATCCATTATCCAGCACTTTTTAAAGCTGAAATTGGACTATATGTTCCAGCTATATTAAGTTAACATATAGCTTTAAGTTATACTGTATAAATATTCAGGCTCTAGGATTTTTACATATGTTATTTCATCTTCCTATTATGTCTGTTTGCCTTGTATCTACCTGTCATATTTTAATGTAACTTGAAATGATGGCTCGACTTTATTATGTATATTTTAAAAATAGTGTTCGATGATTTGCTAAATATTTATTGAGCACCTATAATTTAAAAAGTACTATAATTGGCACTGGGGATACAGAACATTATGTTTAAATGTTACATATTAATATATTTAAAAAATATTTATTGATTACCTACTCTGAGCCAAGCATTGTTCTAGATACTAGTAATGTAGTTGTGGGCATTCTAGACAGAGTGGTAATCCTATCAAGTTTACATTTCAATGGAGAGACAAATTATATTTGACAGTTAATGAAATAGATGATGATAGATGATGGACAGGTAGATACACAGATAGACGATGAATAGATAATAAATAGAGTCCCTCATAGGATTTTAACTGTAATAGAATAAATTAAAAGATGTGATATAATCATGAATGGAGAGCAGAGGTTATATTTAAAAGGAGCTCTTTGGGAATATCTAAGCCTCCACCCCTTACAATGTAATAGGTGCCTGAGACAAAAAAAATATGGTGCAAATGAAAGAACAGATCAAAGCTCCATAAAAAAAAATACAACTAATCACTGAAGAGATAGCCAACCTATCAGATGCCCAGCTCAAAACACTGGTAACCAGTATTCTTAAAGAAATGGTTAACTATGGTCCTAAAATAGAGGAAAAAATGAAGGCTATGAAAAGTGAAATAAAGGAAAATATACAGGGAACCAACAGTGAAGGGAAGGAAACTGGGACTCATATCAATGACTTGGGGCAGAAGAAAGAAATAAACATTCATCTGGAACAGAATGAAGAAACAGAAATTCATAAAAATGAGGAGAGGCTTAGAAACACCAGGAACAACTTTAAATGTTCCAACATCCAAATCATAGGGGTACCAGAAGGAGAAAAGAAAAAGCAAGAAATGGGAAACTTATTTGAAAACATAATAAAGGAGAAATTCCTCAATCTGGCAAAGGAAATAAACTTCCAGGAAGTCCAGGAAGTTCAGAGAGTCCCAAAGAAATTGGACCCAAGGAAGCACACATCTAAGCACATCATAATTATATCACCGAAGATTAAAGAGGAGAGAATCTTAAAAGCAGCAAGAGAAAAGGAGACAGTTACCTACAAAGGAGTCCCCATAAAACTATCAGCTGATGTCTCAAAAGAAACCCTACAAGAAAAAAGGAGCTGGAAAGAGGTATTCAAAGTCTTGGAAGGCAAGGATCTACATCCAAGATTACTCTATCCAGCAAAGCTATCATTTAGAATGGAAGGACAGATAAAGTTCTTCTCAGAGAGGGTCAAGTTAAAGGTGTTCATCACCACCAAGCCCTTATTATATGAAATGTTAAAGGGACTTATCTAAGAAAAAAAGATAAAAAACATGTACAGTAAAATGACAGCAAACTCACAATTTTTAACGACCACACCTAAAACTAAAACAAAGGCAAACTAAGGAAACAACCAGAACAAGAAAAGAATCACAGAAATAGGGATCACCTGGAGGGTTATCAGTGAGGAGGGGGAGGGAAGAAATTGGGGAAAAGGTACAGGGAATAAGCATAAATGGTAGGTACAAAATGGTCAGGGGGAGGTTAAGAATAGTATGGGAAATGGAGAAGCCAAAGAACTTATATTTACAACCAGCGGACATGATCTAAGTTTGGGGAATGCTGATGGAAGTGGGAGTGTAGAGCAGAGGGAAAT
Organism: Sturnira hondurensis; assembly: GCF_014824575.4. Lineage (NCBI taxonomy): Eukaryota > Metazoa > Chordata > Mammalia > Chiroptera > Phyllostomidae > Sturnira > Sturnira hondurensis. The sequence continues at coordinate 982,440 of NW_028084977.1, forward strand.
AAAGAGGAAAAAAATGGGGCAATTATAATAGCAGAATCAATAAAATATACTTTAAAAAATAAAAGAATCTCTTTGGGAGATGATGTATGAGTTGATTACTAACCATAAGAAGATGCAGAAACAAGGTTATTTCATCTAGGTAAGGATGCACGTGATACACATTACTCAGGAAAGAAAGTCACATTTAATCACAGCAGGAGAAGAGTGGAAGAAAAAGGAGAAGAGTGGAAGAGGAAGAGGTTCAGGATGTGGATAAGGAGGATACAGAGAAGAAATGTCAATGTGGCTGGATTATAGTGACAGTAACTGACAAGACAGGCAAACAAGATCCAGATCACAGACAGCCACGTGCAATATAATGCGGAAAATGCACTTTCAGCAGCACTGTAACACCGTTAGTTGTTACATAGGTAAGGGTCAAGCTCTTTCACTGTAATGACGTGTATCTATTTTGCAGTTTGACTTGATAGTGCACTCCTTGCACTCTTTTTTTAAAAAATATTTTATTTATCTTTAGAGGGGAAGGGAAGGAGAGAGGGAGAGAAATATCAATGTATGGTTGCTTCTGATGTGTCCCCTGTCAGGAACTGACCTGCAACCCAGGCATGGGCCCTGACTGGGAATCGAACCTTGATCATCTGGTTCACAGGCCCGCGCTCAATCCACTGAGCTACACCAGCTAGGGCTCCTTGCACTCTTGATAGTGCACTAATTTCTCTGTGTCCATATTTTCTCCTACAGATGATGCTCGTTGAATACAGAAAGACTCCTATCACCCAATATGTACATTTTTGAACTGAGTAATTAATGAATACATAAATGTAAACAACTTCAAGGTCCTTAAAAAAAAAGTTTGAGTGATTTTTATGTTGCTACTTATGGCCTGAACAAAAACTAATATTATTTATAAAAACGATTTCTTCTCAATTACAGATATACTAAATTCAAAAAGCAATCTGCTAAAATACTTCATAATTTCTAGTTAAAGGGAAATCAGATTATTTTATTCACCATATTTTTGAACAAAAGGACCGTTAATACAACAGAAAGGAAAACAAAATACACATTCAGAATTAACAAAAAAACTTCTTCGTGACCACACTTAAAAAACAAGAGTCTTAAAACATTAAAACAGTTCTTTCTTAAAAGCTATATGTTACGAATGCTTGAAAACATTTTAAGATAACTAAAACATATAATTTCTTTACCATCCCTAATTATTTATTTAGTATCTCCATTTCCCTAGTGCTCAGAGTAGCAAATGCATTGCTTATATGTTGAATTATAAAACAAGTTTCACTTTAACATTTTGTGTTGACACCTGTAAAAATAGTCAGGGAGAAAATAGCCCAGAATATACTGTCGATGGAAAGCTTGGGAAGCTACAAATAATATCCGATGCATCCTACTTAAGAGGGCAATGCTGTCTGAAATGACCTTGCAGTGGGTGATTTGGAGGCACTTGAAATCTTGCTTCCACAGCAGATCTGATAGTTGAGGTTTTATTTATTTTTTGCCAAAGCTTAGCAGTTGGACACGAGAGTATTTGCTGCAGTAGTGAAAAATCAATATGATTACCTCTTTGCCACAGGGCTACATCTAACTACAATATCCTGGACTACACGTGTAAGCATCACTCACAGATAATGTTGCACTGCAGTGGAAGCTGAATAAGAACAAATAACAATGACATTGCTACATCTGAAAAGTTACAGATAGCGTTAAGATTTTACACAGGATGCATGAAAATGAAAGATTATGGTTATCCTTGTGGTATTGAATTAGAACCTGCCTTGTTTATGCTGCTTTTAAGATCAGATTGGGTATATTTGACCAAAAGAGAGAGGCTCGGCTTATATAAGAATTAGGAACCATATTTTTTTAAATTATTTTTCTGTCACATTGCTAAAAGAAGTCAGCACCTCACTTCACCCTCCCTATATGTTCAGTCTAGAATACCTTATCACTGAAATAGCATTTAAGCAATATTAGTAGTATTGCCCTTTAGCAGGTTGAAACAGGTGACATGTTCTTGACTTAAACTTTCAGCTCCAATGATTTGGGTAAAATGCTGGAAAGAAAGGGAACTATTTAAATTAAAGCATTCTGAGGGTTTATTCACCTTTATAAGAAGGTGACATTTGTATTTTCATGTAAAACTAGAGAATTGTAAAATGAGAAGTATCCATATATATATTATCCACATTTCTGTACTCGTATTTTCTATATGTTATGTTTCAAATTATATTTCTTAGATAATAACTTATTTTGAAAATAAATTTCAGTTTTATTAGTAGGTTAATACAGAGCAGTAAAACTATAATTTATTTCTCTCTTCACATGTGTCTCAAATTTCATTTCTGTATTTTGCTAGGGAAATAAAATAATTATATCTTAGTAAATTATTGAAAATAAAATTATATATATACGAAAGTCATTAAATACACATACATACACACACACATATATATTTATATATATATATACATATATATATATCATTAACTAACAAGTGGAATACATTATCCACCTCACTATTCATGACTCTGATAATGACTCAGCCACTGGACACACTTTGATATAAATAACAGATAGCAGCTCTATGACTTGGAGACATTAGCCTCCATCACGACTGGTGACTTGCTATCAGTGATTTGGACTGTAGTTCATGCTGTTCTGCGTATAAAACTACTTAGAAATTACGTGACAGATTCAGGCCAGAATTCAGAGTCCATATGGAAAAACTGTAAATCTGTAGGCTTAACATTCTAAACTAAGTATATTACTCAGAGCAGGTGGCTATGCATAATTGCAAAGTCCTATCTTAAGTTTTAAAAATATTTATCTACCTAAGATATTAAATGGTTTAAAATAATAAAATTCTTCAGTGGAGAAAAATGCAAAGGTCTTTTGCCATGATATATGTGTATATGATTTTATATTTATTCAATTGGTATTACTATGCACCACCAATAGTTAGAAATTGTATTCTCTCTTATAAATGAGGTTTGGACAGTGATAGATTCAACTTTTTTAGAAAGACCAGTGTAATGGTTCAGGCTGGTATCTAATGAAATTCCACTTCAACTGATCAAAGTCAGCATGAATAATTTAGCTTGTATAACAGCATGACGGCCACTCCAGATGCAGGAATAAATTCAGACCCAGAGGAAGAGGGCGGGGAGGAGTAAAGGGTGGAGTTTATGTCTCAATGTATAGTAATATCCTGCTATTTCATGTTGAGTGGTAACTGGGAATGATGGATTGCACCAGGCCTAGATGAGGTGGTTCTACCAAAATAAACCTTTAAAAAAATCTTTTTCACTGAAATGGAATATTATTTTCTAGATTTGTGGTACTAATACTTTTGTCATAAACATAAACAACCAACACAAAACAAATGGAGAAGTCTTTTTGGTTTTTGTCTCTGTGTTCAATTCTTTCTAGGCTGTAAATTTTTTACCGGAGCAATTTTATTCAATTTCCTCTACTGTATTTATTTTTGGCATGTAATGTAGTATTGCTAACTATAGTTATCATGCTGTACCTTAGCTCTCTAGACTTACTCACCCCACATTGCTGCCACTTTTTAACCTTTGACCAACATCCAAAACAGAACTTGATTTGTATACTACACATTAGACATATAAGACTACACATATATCATTTTACATAGTATTAGATCTAGAGTGGAAATCATATTATTTTCTGAAATATCTTAAGATATTTTATTTTATTATTTTTATGTAAATCCTTAAACAAAAAGATAGGATATGCTTATTGATTATAGAGAAAAAGGAAAGGGTAGGGGGAAGAGAGAGAGAGAGAGACAAAGAGAGACACAGATTGAGAAACATGAATGTGAGAAGCATCAATCAGTTGCCTTCTGCTCCCAGACCAGGAGGAAATGATGCTGGGACATCAGTCTATGCTCCCAGACCAGGTACCAAACCCGAAACCTGAGTATGTGCCCTGATCAGGAATTAAAACTGCAAACTTTTGGTCTATGGGAGAACAATCCAACCAAATGAATGACCTGGTCAGGGCAATATCTTAAGATGTTTTAAATAAAAAGTAAGGAAGAAAATAATACGTAGCAGAAAGAATTTCCAGTAAGTAGATTTGGTTCTAAATCATATTACTACTATATGCTATTTGGGTTATCAAATGACTCATCCACTCTAAGTTTTTTTATTAATATTTGTGAAATATGAACTGTATTAGTCACAACTCTTTCAGATCAAGTAGGAAAAATGTAGCCATGATTTCTCTTTTTATTCCCACCAGCTGACTTGTGGATGAATCACTTGTGCTGTCAAGAGCCCAGAGTTCTATGGAGGGAAGATTCATCCTTTCTCTCTGTTATTCAATCATCTATCTGTGCTTTGACAGCTTTTAAAGTTCAGAGAACAAGATCTTAAGATTTACTTAACCTTTTGCCCTCAAATTTTAGAAATTCATGTAAGAATTTGGACCAGGTATGCATTTGATTAAGAGTCCTGAAATTCTTTCTCCCATCATCTTGTGTTGTCAGTAACTTCCTCAAGCTTGATCCTCCCCCAGAATTTCCTGATGTTAAGAGACATTTTTTGCTACATTTCAATAGTGCTTCAGGCAAACCCAGACAGATCAGTATCTTAACCAATTTTCCAGTGTTCTACCCACAAACTCTATGCTCAAGTGGAGATTCTTGAAGAGTTTAAAAACATAAATGTCATGGCTTTGAGCAGTTTGTAAAATTACACTCTGATTAACAATGTGGATTTTTACTTTGGAAACTTAGTTGTTGTATAACATTCTCCCTTTCCTCATCCTCAAGATTTATGGATATGTTAGGTGCTGGAATAAAGCAAACTTTTGAAGCTGTGCCTGTTTCACTGAGAGTGAATTACTGTTTTTGTGTGTTTGAATATGCTTATTACCATCTTACAACACATGCTTGCAATTTTTTTCTCTAATCGCAAGTTGAGTTAGAGTATAGGTACAATTTAGCAGATGCTTTTTAAAAATATGGTTAACATTTAGAATTTTTTATTTTAAATGCCCTTTGTTTTTGCCTCCACTTTTTCCAATATACTTTTTTAATGAGTAAGTCACTCAGTTGAATCTCTATTATTGAGTACCTGCTGAGTTTCCACAGATAAGCAAACACAAAAGCATAAACAATGAAAAACTGCCAGGAATAATAAAGTGCTTAATATCTTGTGTGTGGGGGTGTTGTGGAGGGGGGAATGTGTTGAATATGTAAATAAATCAGTATAAGAAAGAAAAATGGAAATAAATATCAGTTGAAAAATATGTACCCTATTATAGAAAATAAGAACACCAATTATTTGCAACTAAGGAATTTAGGACATCTTTTACATGAGCTGGGCCTAAAAGGAAGACACTAGTAACAGGGGTCTGAGAAAGAACTGGGAATGGGAAACAGATTGTTATAGCTAGGTTGCACAGGTACTAGATTAAAAAATATTAAATTTGTATGAAGGAGTTTGGTTTTTGATATCTTGCTGTTGTTTGAAAAAGAAAATAACATCTTTTTTCTGTGTTTTAGAAAAGTAATCACTACAGAATAGATACGAGGGAAAATCAAGGGGAATTGATTAAATTAATCAGGTATCAAGTTCAGAGATGACAAGAGTATTGTCTTTCTCAGTTATTTTTCTTTTTAATGCTATGATTCTCCCAAGCCCAAATACAGTATCCTTTTCTGTATCCAACAACAAAGAGTCGCAGAGATGTCTATTCTATATATTTCCTTGGTGACTCACTAATGAGAAAGATGTGTTTTAGTTACAGCCATAACCACATAATTTTTACAGTCAGTAGGGAGCTATATGTCTACATAAGACAAGATCCTTTTTGTTACACTGAAAAGTTGCAATGATAATGAAAGCATACATCTGGTTTAAATAGAGCCATTTTTCGTGTATGACAAAATTAAAGGGCTTCTTCCTCCCCTCCTTCCCACACTGAATCATTTATCATAATAATTATTAGGCAGAGAGTCCTTAGAATAAATTTAGGCCAATCTAAACCATTAGATGAGCAAACCGAGACTCTGGGTAGAAAAGTTTCAATTCTACTCATTAATTGCTACTTTCTATTTTATTTTTATTCTCTCAAAATACACTTTGAATACTGATATAAATAGGAAGTGTGTGTATAAATACATATATATACACCCACTCAAGACTTAGCAGAAAAAGAAGCTGTATTTTAAATAACATTATATTATTACCAGCTTTCCCCATAATAATAATGCTATACTCAGCATGTGAACCTGTATAACTGAGCAGATTTATTACTTCTAACAGTAATAAACTGCAAGTTTATGCTCTTTATTTGAATAATTTATGAAGTACTCCTATTACTGAAATCAAGATTTATGTGAAGATCTATGAAGTGGTTTAGTAGGTATTTTAATATTTTTTTGCTGTATCTAAAAAAACAAAGTGAAGAGGAACAGAGCAGTTGTCAGAGTTATGAACTCTCACATGAAAATTGGCATGGAAACAAATGTCGGCCTCACTTTTTTATATACAATATTTAGGAACCTTTTAAAAATGAATGGTCTTAACATCTTTCAATTTCTAAGACTTGTGTCAGCATGTGATTTTCTGAATAAAACACTTTTACTTACAAATTTTATGACTGGGGACAGATGTTATGTACTCCTAAACTTTCTTTATAGTGCTACATTTGTCGAGAAGGACTAATACAGTTCTAGGGAATAGTAAAAGCGAGGAGTTTAAACAGGAATGCCTCACATTCCCTAGAACTGTGACATTTTGCTAAGCTTGTATTTACGGATGAACACATTTTATTTTTCTTTAGAACACATCTCAAGTGTTCATCTCTATGCACATTATTTATTTATTTATTTTTCAAGGTTTTATTTATTTATTTTTAGAGAGGGGAAAGGAGGGAGAAAGAAGGAAAGAGAAACATCAATGTGTGGTTGCCTCTTACGTGCCCCTTTCTGGGGACCTGGCCCACAACCCAGGCATGTGCCCAGACTGGGAATCAAACCCACAACCCTTTGGTTTGCAGCCTGCACTCAATCCACTGAGCTATGCCAGCCAGGCACATTAGTTATTGAAGTAAACTATGTGATTTCTCTTGTGTCTGTCATCTTGTTATCAAGAATTGCAATTCAAATAATTTTTAATGATATGCATAGCAAGATTCATTTATCTGATTTACAAGAGCAGATTACAAGGGACAGTTAGGATGTAGTTCAAGTCTGAGGGTAAACCCCCACGTCTCAAGGAGCATCCATAACTTTTCTTAGCTGGCTGCGAGTCTGTAAGACATGGTAGATCTTATCGACTCAGGAGAATATAAATAATGTATTTAATTAATGAAAAGATGACCTCTGTAATCTGTGTGAGATACTTCAACTTTTGGACAACTGGCCTGTAAAGATCATAGACTAGTCTATGTATATAGGTAGGTAGTCATGTATGGAACCTACACTTAGGCATGCTCTTCTAATTATAATAGCACTAAGACTCATCTTTCTTGGGAAAATTAATAAATATTGTGGAAGCATTCTCATAGAAAGTTGATACTGAGAATCGAACCGGTGACCCTTTGGTTCACAGGCCAGCACACAATCCACTGAGCCACACCAGCCAGGGCAGAGAAATGCAATTTAAAACCACAGTAAGATATCACCTCACATCTGTCAAAATGGCTATTAGCAATAAATCCATAAACAAGAAGTGCAGGTGAAAGGCAAGAAAAAAAGAAAACCCTCATGCGCGATTGGTGGGAATGCATATTTGTGGAGCCACTCTGGAACATAGTGTGGAGGATCCTCAAAAAATTAAAAATGGAACTGCCTTGTGATGCAGCAATTCCACCGTTGGGTATATATTGGGAGAAATCTAAAACACTTAATCAAAATAATTCATATGCCCCATGCTCAGTCCATCAATAGACAAATGGATAAAAAAGTAGTAGTACATATATGAAATAAAAAATTACCCAGGCATAAAAAGAATGAAATATTAACATTTGAAACAGCATGGATGGACCTGCAGGTTATTATGCTCAGTGAAACAAATCAGACAGAGAAAAACAGATGCCATAAAGCTCACTTATATATGGAATCTAAAGAACAAAATAAACAAAAAATACAATTGAAATAGACTTACAGACTCAGAGAACAGACCTATGGCTGCAAGATGGAAGGGGTTTTGGGGGACTGGTTACCAAAGGTAAAGGGATTAAGAGTAACAATTTGTGGTTACAAAATAGAAATGAGGATGCAAAGTACAGCATTGGGAATATAGTCAATAATATTGTAATAGCTATGTCTGGTGCCAAATGGGTACTGGAAATATTGAAATAATGTTTTGTAAAGTATATGATTATCCAACCACTATAATGTACACCTTAACTGATATAAAGATGACATTAAATTTACACTGTAATTAGAAAACAAAATTAAAAATATAATTAAGGGCTCCAAGATGGCGCCAGAGTAGGTAGAAACTTCACTCTCCTCATCCTAGGACCAAACCAGAATTAGAACTGTATTATAGAACAATCATCCTGAATAACTAACTGAAGACTAGCGGACGAGAAGTCTCATAACCAAGGATTTACAGAAGAAGCCACATCAAGACTAGTCGAAAGGGTGGAGACACGGAAAGGGCTGGCCCACTTTTGTGGGCAACAACAGAAGTTCTGGATAGAAATCTTGGCCGTCGGGGTTTCCCCCTGAGAATTTTTGGATCTAAGCCCCAGTCCAGAGCACCAGAGCTGGCAGGTGCACCCACATGATATCTGGCTGTGAAGGAGTGGAGTTTGTATCTGTCAGGGCGGGAAGGAGTTCGCTAGAGACATAGGTACCATCTGAAAGCACAAATGCACAAAGTATTGTTTGTGGCCACTCACCTTTGGCTCCAATGGAAGGTGGACAGATCAGACTAGAGTCCTGTGAGAAGAATCTGGGGTTTGTGGCTCTGGAGAGACCTGAGGGGACGGCAGCCAGGATCCCTGGGACGTTTAGTTCTCTCTTATCACAGACACCATCTTTCTTCAGTGGAGTACTCCCCTTATTGCGGTGTCTGCCTGGGGAAAAGCAATAGTCCCACACTTTAGCTCCCCTCTCTCCCCACCCTGCAGAGTTTATGCCCTGCTGAGAGTACAGCCAGAGGGGTCTTTCAGTGACTGAGCCTAAAAGGCAGCCAGCCAGCAAAGACAGGGAAAGGTGGAACTCAGGGTGCCTTGGTACTTTTGCTGATCTGCCCCTGGGGTCTGGTGCTGGTAAAACCCAGCCATGGTGTGCAGCTCGTTTTTTCTTGTGCATTCCCAGATCAAGCAGAGGCAGCCACAAACTGTGGATTGCTTGTAGCTCCCAAAAGGTTGCTGAGGTGCAGTCATAGACAGCATCTTATACCTGCCTATACCAGAGTCCTTCTCAAGAGGCCCCAAATTAACACATCCAGAGGCCAGCTTCAGACAACATCAGAGAATAATCCAATAAGCTTCACAAGCAGCATATCCAAAAGGGAGATCGCAGCAGATAACAAACCCGCTGGGGAAAATCCTGTTTCATGTGGTCAGCACCTGCACAGCAGCTCACAGGGCATGGTCGAGGTTGAGCCTCACAGTCAGCCAGACTGAGTGTCAATCCCATGCATGAAAAAGCCAAAATAAAAAAGAATTTATAAAAATGAAGATAGTTTAAAGGGACTTTGGGACAATATGACCCCTAACAACATCTGCATTGTAAGGGTACCAGAACGAGAACAGAGAGAGCAAGGGATCAAGAACTTATGTGAAGAAATAATAGGCAGTAAAATCTCAGATATCTCACATAAAGATATTTTTGCTGCTCTATCTCCTAGAACAAGGAAAATGAAGGAAAAAAATTAACAAATGGAGCTATACCGACAACTTAACCTAAAAAAACAAAAACAAAAACAAACTAAACAAACAACTAGAACAGGAACAGAATCACCGAAATGGAGATCACATGGACAGTGATCAGTGCGGAGGCAGAAGGGGGAAAGGTACAGGGAATAAGAAGCATAAATGGTAGGTACAAAATAGACAGGGTGGGGTTAAGAATAGTATGGGAAATGGAGAAGCCAAAGAACTTATATGTAGGACCCATGGACATGTACTAAGTTTGGGGAATGCTGGTGGAAGGGGGTGTGCAGTGCAGAGGGGAATAAAGGGGAGAAAAATTGGGACAACCGCAATAGCACAATCAATAAAATATATCTTTAAAAATTAGGGAAAAATAAGTTTCTTCATAATGATACATATATTTGAATAATTTAGAAGATTTCATGCACATATATATGAAACAAAAATTGAAAACTGTATAAAAAAATGAGTAAATTCACCACCTTAATGAGAGAGATTGACAAATTTCTCTCTTCTACAAATAATTCATTCAAAGGAAAAAACATATAGTAGAATTAAAAATAACTAAGAAAATGAAGTTATTGGTAATAAAATTTTGCTCTATGAAACAAAAAAAGAGCTAAAAAAAGCAGTCAACATAATTTTTTTCTGAATAACACCAATACTGGGCTTATTGAAAAGCACTTTGAAACAGATATTTTAAATATATTCAAAAATTAAAGACCATATGTCTAAAAAAAGTATGAGTGTTGTATCACCAAATATAGAATGTCCATAAAAATGTAGATGTTATTTTAATAATAAAGAAATCAACCATTGAAAAATAAAATAAGTAAAATGAAAACTTCACTTGGGGGGGCCCAAAACTACATTTGAAGTGTCAATGAAAAGAACAAGTAAAGTTAATGATATATCATAGTTGAGATTATACAGTCTGAGGAACAGAAAGAACAAAAGAATAAAAATATGAAGCTTTCAAGGCCTAATGCTGTACCATCAAACCTTGTCACCTTGTGAGAATTCTTTTAAGCTTTAGGGCTTAGATTTCTTAGATATCAATTCTTCTTTATATGGTTAGTCGTAAATAATTTAAGGCATGTCATGTGTTTAAAACTAATTAAAAATTTTGGAAAAGTTCATTAGATTCAACTATCTTCATATTTATTAAAATGAGAGACTCACTCTCCATTTAAATAATTATCAGATCACCCTTTGATGTACCATAATGTAATGAAATTTGATTCTAAAATAAAATAACACGAATGTCCAATGACATAATTGTGTAACGCCTTGGTGTTTGTTACCTGATCACTTTGTGATCATTGATGATTATGACGACGGTGCTCGTTTTGCTTCCAGTCATGCAGAACTGCAGTGGATCAGAGGCTTCAGGCAGGTCTTTTGCATGGACCTGACTTAAAACTAAAAATGCCAATTGCTATCTTTCTATACCAGCTCTTCAGAAATCAAGTTAAATTTCAACATTCATCAAATAAAAAGCATTTCCTTGTGACTAAATATTGTGGTTAGATCTTATTTTTAACATCTCTTTCATTTGTTTCTAATTAAAGAAATGATTTTCCAAATCATCTATAATTGATCTTTTCATTGACACAAGAGAAATTTCACTCATTTTAAATTAACCCTGTAACAGCCCTGGCTGGTGTAGCTCAGTAGATTGAGTGTGGGCCTGTGAACCAAAGGATCGCAGTTCGATTCCCAGTCAGGGCACATGCCTGGGTTGCAGGCCAGATCCCAGCATGGGATGCACAAGAGGCAACCATACATTGATATTTCTCTCCCTCTCTCCTTCCCTTCCCCTCTAAAGATAAATAAATAGAATCTTAAATTAGCCCTGTATCAACATTCAGATTAGTTTTTGTATGGATAGAATTTAGAAATACTAAACTTTCTAAACCACATGTATATTTTCTAAACTGTTTTTGTCTGCACATTGGGTTCATCTTCCACTAATTTCAAACATTTCTATTGTTTTAAAAGAAGTCTTTTAAAGTTAGCAATTACCTATCTAGAGTTGCCACATGTTTTATTCCATTTATATATACTATCATTTTTATCATAAAGTGAGTTTCATTGCTTTACCAATGTGTCTGAAACATCATGTAGATAGCCAAGAAATTCACCCCTCTCATCAAGGCTGTGGATAATTATAGTTCCAGAACTTAAAAGGTTAGTTCACTGTCTTGGTTCAGTAGCTATTTCTGAAGAAAAATGAATGACTTTTTATAAACTTGGAGCCGCCGTCACTTGAAGTTGGCACTTAGAAGTATTAAAAAAAACCAGAAACATCTTTCTGTTTTATTTCCACCATTCCATCAACTTAGGGATATCTATACTTCATTTCCTAAGAATTTAACATCAGGTACCTCAGCTATACATTTCTGATATAACTATCAAGGGTCCAGAGGAATAATAAACAACATAAATGCCACAGCTATTCAGAAAAATTATCTAGCAAATACAAGGCTCAATTTCCCTGTAAAAGCTCCAAAGTGCACATTGAAACATTAAGAACAGTTTGTTTTAGGAGCCTCAGTTTAAGAGAAATCTCATAGGAATATAACATGCAATGATTTTAAATTTCTTACAGTGATTCAAAATAAATTATATTCCAAAAAGAAAATGGATGATTTTTTTTCTGGGGGACAATTTTATCCACTTCTGGGGATTTCAATTGTGAATACCTTTAAGAAGGAGAGAAAGGTTAGGAATAACTGTGACTGTAAGCTGACTAAAAGCTTGCCAGCCCTTACGATGTTCACTCCCTGTGCGTCCCAACGTCCTGCCATGTTACCAGTCTTCACGACGGGCAGCTTGGTCAGTACGTGAGTCTGTCCGTAAGCAAAACCCCAGTGTAAGGGTTTATATTAGTTACGTGTCCTGAATAATCTCACCTAGTTAATATAATCACGATTACATTCAACAGAAGTTTCCATTTTCTTGAATATATGATGACAATAATCAAAGAAAACAATTCTATTTTTGTTTTGGAGAAGGCATTAGTTTTCCCTATTTACTTAAATATTTTCTGTAGATTTCAGTAGAAATTGGCCCATTTTGCAGATGCTGTATTGATTCAAATAAAATTAATTATTTCCAAGGTTTTAAAAAATCTGGCTTCAAATAGCAGAAAGGCCAAAAATTATAGTAATTTTTCTCAGAATAAAAGTTTATTTTTCACATGAAAGAGTGTGAACATAAGCAGTCATGCTGTGACTTTACTCCCTAGGTAGCTTTATTCCAGGTTCCTAGGGGGCCCAGACAACTCTGAGCCCTTCTCCCCCAAGTGGCCTGGGCATCATGACTTGCATCAGTGTTTCTGGCAACCAAACCAATGGAAAGATAAATAGGTAAAGTTTGTGTGTGCATTTGCATGTGCATGTATGTGAGTCTGTGTTGTCTCTTAGAAAAGGTCCCCAAGTCCTGGATGGCATAGCTCAGTTGGTTGGCCATTGTCTTGAAAACCAAAAGCTCACCAGTTCAATTCTCAGTCAGACCACATGTCTGGTATACAGGCTCTGTGCTCTGCCCCCGTAGGGGCATTTGCAGAAGACAGAAGGCAACCAATCAATGTTTCTCTCTTACATCAGTATTTGTCTTCCTCTTTTTCTCCCTCCCTTCCCCTCTTTTTAAAATAAAATTTTTTAAATATTTTTGAAAAGTTCCCCAAAAGTTGGCACAGGAGAAATCCACTTCATTTTGAGAGACTGGCTATACAGACATAATAGCTGACAATAGATGACAATAGAACTCTGAGCCACAGAGTTCTGAGTCAACTGGCTGGAGATGGTCAGGCTTGTCACTGATTGCCTGAGTCCTAATTACTGCTCCCCATACCCAACAAAGAATAAACCAGATAAAGCAGATTGTGTTCCTCAAACCAGTCACATAAATTTCCTTGCTTCTAGTTAGCTCCTTTGGAGCTTACCTCTGTCAACAATCTTTAATTAGAGCATGCTTGAAGCATTCATATTTTTTCTACTCAAAGCTTTTCCACTTTCCTGCTTATTTTCTGAGTCTCTTCCAAACACAGGTGATGATGACTGACTCCTTGACTATGGCAAGCTACAAATTAATGGCCTCTGAATGTTCTTCTCATTTGGGTGGTCTTCTTATATTTCCTCAGTTCAACTATGTATGTCTAACTGCTAGATATATTTTAAAAAGTAGTTTTTAGTATCCCTAAACCATATATACCAGCTAAAAATCCAGTTACTATGGAAGAGACAAAATTGTCTTTGGAGACCAGCTGATTTTGCCCTACATATAAAAGAATGCACAGGGATATTAAAATAAAAAAATACCACCAACATTGTGAAAACTGACACAACATGATTTCTTGTCCCAGTGTTAAACAGGAACAATTATTTTTTCCTGACTGCGTGTTAAATACTTTTGGGACTGAGCATAATTTCTTTCCCTACCTTAAATGTAGCTACGAATTAACAAACACAGCTAACTACTCTATCTGGGAATTAACCTGCTCCTATAATATTATGAACTAAGATTAGCAGCTTCTTTATCAAAACTTACTTCAAGACCCTCCCTCACTATGGGCACCAATCCAAAGCTATTTTACCAAAAACTCTAGACAGGCCCTAGACAAGCCCTTATTATAATGCCCACTTTAAAATTACCCAACCTAGGTCTAAAACATTGTAAGCATGTCCTCTATCTTCTTACTTTTGAGACACTATTAAGACTATAAAAGTATTGGTCCCCACATGGAAGCACATTTAATAAAATTTGTCTTGCTTGGTGTGTTGTGGGAGTCGTACAGAGAGATCTGACCAGATCACTGGGCAGGAGTGGGGAGGGGACGCCTAGGAGGGGGTAGTGGAAGTAATGTTAAACAGTCTAGGACGGACTGGCTGAGAAGCATGGAATTGTGGGCAAGAAGATTTGAAATAAAAAGCAGAGACTGGCTTTCAGGCTCTCATCCAGGACGCCTGAATGATTGTGCTGCAGCTGCCTGCATTTCCCCAAAGGGCAATATTTTGGATGGATTTTGGTTGGATGGGAGAGGAAACTCCAGGCTCAGTCTAGGATCATGCTGGCTTGGCAGGGGGTGGCAAGAGCACCTTCTAGAGCACCTTCTTTCTCAGGTGCTCTAGAGAGGACAATCTCTGACGCAGGAGCCTGCCATTCTTCCAAAACGTTGTCGCTTTTGAACCTTATGTTGCTTTAGTTTGTAAATGTATGTTATAGAAATAAGATAATTAAAAACTAATAGGGGGAAAGGATAGGAGACTTCAGGTTTTAAGAGTTTAACCTTAATTGATAGGCCTACATGACTAATGCATGTGGAAAGCTGTTATTCCAAAACCGTGTAGCTTTTGAATGAAGACTCCTTTTCTTTATCACCAAACCTTTACTTCTGGAATTTTGCTAGAGGGGACAGTGGGAAGCAAGACCTCACTTGCTGTTTTGTAAGAGGGGCCTTGATTCTTCCTGACAACACAGTAAAGAATTAAAGATCAGCGAACTGATTAGTACACAGACAGTATATTAGTGGTGCATTCTCAGGGAAGAGAACAATCCTAGTCAAGGTGAGTCAGAGAGGCATGGGTGCTCCGTTCCTTTGGCTTGTGGACTTATAGTTTTCAGGGTGGAGTGAGGGAGCTACTTGTCGATTTGGTGGAAAAGGGGGGTGCATAACTATTCCATGGGCCTAAGTGTAGGTATGGGTGAGGTCTGTTAACTCATACTTTTATCTTGCTCAGGACCACCTCTTGTCATCCACTGTAGAAAGAGATGTGTGACCAGAGGCAGTTAATCAAAGTCATTTATCATTTATGAGCTTTTTCTGCAAGCACTAAGGGCCTCCTCTCACCACCACCCCCTTCTTCTCCTACATTTCTTATGTTCTACCTAACAGATCCATACATTTTCCTGGAGATTTTTTTCAGACTTAAGTGTAAATAGCACTGATGTCTTATAAAGATCCAGTCAATAAGTCCTCATAGAACAAGCCCCTGGAGGTGGGTCTGCATGACCTTGGTCTCCAGGAGCATTTTCTTCAGGGTTTTCTGAGCATAGACATTAGGTACATCCTGAAAAGGAGTTGAACTCTTGGCTTTTTTGCATTGAGCTCAGGATGCTGTTTATCTTTTTTCAGGGAGTGAGGAACGTTTTCAGAAAACTTTTAATTATCTAATTGATTTAATCCTGAATCATAATCTGCCTTGTTATTCACAACACTGCTGTTTACCTTTCTGTCATTTTGTGTTCTGAGTCTTTAAGAGCTTCAGTAAGGAGATGATATAGAACAAACGTACCCATCATTTAGCTGACCCCAACACTGAGTTCAGACAATCTTGTAAGAACAACTTTAGAACAAACTTTGCCTTGGGTAACCTCTTTGAGATCATGTAAGTTTCTACTCAGTACTGACATGGTGCTCCTGAAAACTACTTTTTTTAACCTTTTTTAAATTGTTTACGTTATTACAGATGTCCCCATTTCCCCCAATGTGACCCACAGAAACCTGGTCCTCACCCTGCCTTCCCTCAGGCCATCACCACACTGATGTCTGTTGTGTATTGGTCACACATATACTGTATTTTTTGGACCATAGATGGACACACCTAGGTTTTAGAGGAGAAAAATAGAAAAAAAATTGAAGCAAAAAGTGTGGTAAAATATTTAATAACACAAATAAAATAATATTTCACCAATGTAAATGTAAACAGAACTCAACAGCAGCATTAACAACCATTATTTCTCCCAAATTGTGGGGGAGGGGTGCATCTTATAGTCCAAAAACATGGTATGTTATTTGGGTAATTCCTTTCAACTTCTTTCATTCTTTCCCCTACCCTCCTCCTCTCTGACAGCTAGCTGTCAGTCTGTTCCACGTATCCATGCCTTTGTTTCTATTTTGTTCATCAGTTTATTTTGTTTATTAGATTCCACATATAAGTGAGATAATGTGGTATTTATCTATCACTGACTGTATTATCTCACTTAATATAATAATCTCCAGGTCCACAAAAGATAAGAGTTCTTTCTTTTTTACTGCCACATAGTATTCCATTGTGTAATTGTACCATAGCTTTTTCATCCACTCATCTACTGATGGCTATTTGGGTTGTTTCCAGATCTTGGCTACTGTCAGTAATGCTACTATGAACACAGGGGTGCATATATTTTTCTAAATTGGTGTCTCAGTATCCTTAGGTATATTTCAGGTTTTACTAAATATGGATACCTAAAAAAATGATCATTTTGCTGAAAGAGAACCTAGGCCATGAGATAGGGGAGGGAAAGAGGGCAGTGGACAATGAAGAAAAAGGTTAATTCAGCAGGACTAGGTTGCTTAAATTCTGCATATCCCTCCAGAAGGCCTGTTTTCACCACTGGTCCTTCACCATCTTCTGAGAGCTAAGCTCCAGGTTTACAGAATATTCTGCTTAGTAAGAGTGTATTTCTATGCCTGAGGCCTTGAGCCACATGCACCAGTTTGACTAAATAGTTTATGCTAATGATGTAATTTATGGTGAATGCCTAGTTGTGTTCTGAGACCTGGAGTTCAGCTGAAGTCAGTCCCATGGGTGCTTCAAGCTTACATGAGTGACCTCACAACAAAACTAAAAACACCAAGGCTCAGATGAGCTGTCCCAGTTGGCAGCACATCACACATACTGCCCTGTGTTGTTACTGAGAAAACTAAGTGCATCTGTGAGACTCCTTGGAGAACGGGCATTTGGAAGATCATGCCTGCTTTCCCTTCAGCTACATCTCATGCTCTTTTCCCTTTGCTGACTGGTGTTAATGTGTATCCGTCTGCTGTAAAAAGCTGTAACCATGAGTATAACAGCTTTTCTAAAATCTATGAGTCTTCTAGTGAATCATGAAGCCTCAGGATGGTCTTGGAGACCTTTAACATAGTTAAAAACTGAAAGAATAGATCAAATCCTGTATAAGCTAGATAG
This sequence comes from Sturnira hondurensis, assembly GCF_014824575.4. Lineage (NCBI taxonomy): Eukaryota > Metazoa > Chordata > Mammalia > Chiroptera > Phyllostomidae > Sturnira > Sturnira hondurensis. The sequence goes on from NW_028084977.1 coordinate 1,000,283, forward strand.
AGAATTGATTTGTCAATCAATAGGCTGAAGTGAAAACTCAGGAATAAGTGTTATATATTGCTCTTTTACTACAGTATCTCAAACAGTAGAAATACATAAGTATTTAAGTAGAAGGTCTTGTGGGTATTAACTCAGACATTTATTTCTAATGATTTAATATATCACATTTATCTCTTTTTTGTGTTCCTCTCTACATTTCTAGTATCTGTCCTCAGACATCTGATATTTGCTCCCTAGCTCTGGTGCTGGCTTTGCTTCGGAAAAATAGGCCAATACATTCCCTTCTCGGACCTGCAGCCTATGTCGCCATCGTGCACCAGAAGTCACCAGGTTCTTCATGGGAAGGGAGAAATTTCATATATTTTTTCTGTTATTGCATTCTTTTCTTCTTTTTTCCCAAAGTGTTTTTCCTGGCTTTTACAAGGGCTTTCCTCAAACGACTCTCTTAGATCCCTTCTTGTTGGCTCTGTCTCTCAGTCAAACGCATGGGCCTCCCTTTGCCTAGTACTTTAAATGCCATATTATATTCTGCACTAATGACAAACTTAAATAAATATGGTATCTTGTTTTATATATCTCTAGATATATTACACATGTATGTGTATGTGTGTGCTTGATCGATATATGTTATCTTCAGGAGTGAAAAAGACCTTTGTAAGTCATTGCTTTTATACACAAAACAGGTGAAGCCAGCAGCAGGTTGTTGCTTGCTCACAGAGAGCCCACTTCTCACCCCTTGTCCTTTCTGGGAGTGACTATCTTCCTCTGGAAATGTGTGAATTCCAGGCACCCACTTTCCTGCCATTGATCCAAAAATAGAATCCCTCTCCATTTCTTTACTTAGATGTTTTGTTTCATTGGAAATGTTGCTTGGATCTTTTGCAACGTAAGTGGAATATGAAAGAGAAGGAAACCTAAAACCGTAGTATGATTGTTTGCTTAATAAATAATGAACTCATCTATCTCTGCTGTTCTGTCATTAAGGAAAAGCAATTATTCAGTGTTTTAGAATAACAAGCACATTAATAGGTTCATAAAAATATTTTTGAGCCTAAGAGACCAAAATGAAGAGGCTTTAAGTTAATATTTTATTAAGTTTGAAAATCAGTCACTAAATTAAAATAAACATATTAACCACCTTCCAGGTGATGTATATTTCTATAAACTGAGGACACAGAGGTTACCAAGACAATTATTGTTATCAATTTAATACATTTTTATAAAAGATTTTATTAATGGTGAAAATAAAATGTTGGGAAGAAATCCTTCTTCCTTACCTTTGATTGGAATGACCTATATTATTGGGGAATGTTTTTATACTGGGGTTTAAAACTTTTAATTGGCCCAATGTAACTTCAGTATCAGTCACTAAAAATGTGCTTGTGTCAAATTCCAACCATAGTGTAGTCAGCAACCTTCTTGAAATGTTTCCAAGATTTTCTCTTACAGAAAAAATAAATTGTGAAGCAGCCTTTAGAGTACAGGTAGATTCAGATTGCTCAGATTCAGTTGATTGAGTAGTATTAAATTTCTTTTAGTTCTTATGCATGTCAAGAAAAATTCCAAATATGAAGTGCAGAAAGAAGAGAGACTTTATTCAAGTAAACAGCTTATAAACTAGGAAAAAGAGGCTTCTGCTAGAAACAAAAGTGCACTGATGAAGGCAAAGGGAGGCTGACTTTGATAAAGCTCATGCCTGGGTTCCTGATTGGTCCAATTTCATGCAAATAAGAAACCCAAATCACACAGTTCTCATTGGTCCAAATCATGCAGCTCTGGCTTCACTGGAGTCATGTGTTATAATTGGTCTTGTGGAACAGTTTTGATTGGTTGGAATAGATGCAAATGAAGATAGAGTTGTACAGTTCTGATTGCATGGGGGGAGGTCTCAGGACATTGGTGGAAAACAAAACCAAGAACTCCCTTATAAGGATTGATTCAGGCAGCAGGAGCACAATGCAAGAGGTTGAAAAATCAGTCCATGGCTTTCCCTGAAATGCGGTGTGCATAAAATTTCTCTCTTAGCAGAGCCTGCTAGATTCTGGTTATCAATTTTTGTCTACATAATCATGAAGGGTGCCTCTTTGCAGATACATTTCTTCTCAAGTTCCACAGTCAACATGTGTTAGACAATTATTAGCACTTAGGGGAATAACTGGGGAGGTATTATTTATTTATTTAGCAATCATTTATTACCAATTATGTGCAAGATATATTTCCAGTTACTTGAACTACATCAGTGAACAAAACAGACAAAGATCCTGCCTTCTGGAAAGAAAATTTCTTTCTAAAAGATTGAGATAATAGTGAATAATCATAATATACCAATAAACTTAAATTAGAAGATGATTAACTCTATAAATAAAAATAAAAAAGTAGAGCCAGATAAGGGGAATCTAAAAGGAGTAGAATAGGGTCAGGGCAGAGGTTGGACTTTAAGATGAGGTTACTCTCCCTGGCATCATTTTTTTTTTCCTCCAGGAAATTCAGGTCAGTGAATCAGTGAAAAGCTATGCAAATTGATGCTCACCTGAAGAAGTAAGATTGCCACATCTCAATATAAGCAATTATACAGATTCACAGTCAATTAACCTTTACTCAGTTCCCACTATTTGCCAAGTTTTAGTTCGAAGTGTGATTATGAATAATATGTTGATTAAATAACAGTGCTATGAAGAACTGATCATTTCCCAGGACTCACAGAAGCTTTGAGAAATTCAGAGACTTGCTTAGGGCCACGATGGAGAATGATCTCAGGCAGGAAAGATGGACTTGTGCTGAAGAGAGAGTGGTCATTTAGCAGTTGACAGTACTTCTTTTAATTATGTTCATAATTGCTTTTCTTTTTTACTTCTTCAAAATCAAACCTTGAGAATCAATAGATTTATAAAAATCACTTAGTTTTGATTTCCTTTTATTACTTTACATGTTGAATATATTTTTTTAATTCAAACTTTTTTTAAGTTCATTATCTCATCACAGATAATGTTACAAAGACCATATTTTTCCCCATTAAAAAAGTAATGCCCACTGTCCTGGCCTGGTGGTTGGAGTGTTAAGGAGGGAGGGAGAGAGATCTGTGTCCAGAGACTCTCCCTGCCTTAGTTCTTGTCTTACCTCCAAGGAAATAATGCAACCAAGAGACAAACGTATATAGTGGAAATGAGATAGCACGTTTATTTATGAAACACCTGAGCACAAAGCTACAAGCAGGCACCCGGTTTGTCTAAATGCCCCGTGCATAGAGGAAAGAAAGTTGTTAGTAAGTTTACTAGTAAATTTGTTCTATACACTTGAGCAGAGCGTACAAGTGGGTACCCAGCTAATCTAAATATGCTGACTGCTGGGGCTCAGGGGTTTTACCTCAGCTGGCTTCCAAGTACCCCTCTTTCTCTCCCTTCTACATCTTGGGAACAATGTATGGCTACAAAGGCTTTCTTTCTCGGTTAGTAAAGGCTCTTTGTCTTAGTGTCATTGTTCCAGGGGCTCCCTTTCCCATCATAGAATCCCAAGGACGCCTCCTTGAGACACGTGCTATGCCTGCTTGTGATGTTCAAAACATCAGCGACCTTGGGGAGATTGTTACTGAAGCCCCTTTTTTCAGCACAGTCTCAAGGACTCTCCCCTTCTCTTGCACTATTTAGCTTGTAATGCCGGAAACACCTGGCAATCTCAGCAAACAGAGCTCAGGATTGCTGAGTTAATTGGTGGTACATGTTCCTTTTGCTTCTAGCCTCCTGTATTAAGTTCTTTGTTAGATTGTAATGGTGAAAGCCCTATTTATCCCCCCCCCCCACACCCTCGCCCCGGCTGCTCATTCCTGGCTACTACCTAAGAAGAGTGTAGTTCCATACACCAAAAGGTTGCAGTTTGTATCCTCAGAACACATAACTATGTTGTGGGTTTGAGCAACCAGTGGATGTCTCTCTCTCTCCACCCTCTTTCTCTTAGGTGAGAATTTAAAACTATTTAAAAAATAAATAAAAATAATCACCACTCCAGATTTATTGATTGCTGGAATGGAATATTGGCTTTAAAAGGAGTTTAAAATAACAGGTTCAGAGACTAGAGACATGCTGCTCACCGAGAAACTGGTTTATTGCATGTTTATGTGCATACACAGTGTTTGGGTAGATTTTGAAAGAAGTCCGCTTCTACTCCAGACAGGTAAAATTCTTCAGCTCTAAAATACTCGTTGTGAGGACATTTTGCATTAAGTAGCAAGAAGAAATCAGGCAGCACTTTCACTATTTTGCTTGAAAGTTCCCTGAACTAGATGAACAAACTAATTAGGTATATTTGAGCTTCCACATAACGGCAGACAATAGTTTTGTTAAGCTCTCTGCCATTTCATAACAAAGGGATCCCCATTTTTCCAATTTCTAATGATATTTTCTTACCTATTTTAGTCATATTTACCATTTCATTTTAAACAGCATCCTCCAAACCAAGTTTCTCTGTGTTCAAGTCAATTTAAGTTCCCCTTAGATGCCTTTTAAGAACCTCATCTTTTACCTACATTTTAGATATTTGTTATGACAGCACTTCTTTTCCTGTTGTCTATTGCTACATAAACAATTACCCCCAAACACTGCGACTTGAAATGTCAAACATGTATTATCTCACAGTCTCTGAACTTTAGGAGTCTGGGCCTGCCCTGGCAGTGTTTGGTGCCAGTTGAGGAGCTCTCGGGCTGCAGTCAAGCTGCTGATGCTGCAAGTATCTTCAGGTTTCATTGGGGAAGAAACCCCTTTCAGGCTCATTTACATGGCTATTGACTAGCCCCAGGTCCTTACCAGCTACTAGCCAGCCATTTCAGTTCCTTATCACATCTGCCACTCCCCCAGGCAGCTGTCAACAGGGGACAGCCTTCCCTGAGATGATTGAGAGAATGAAAGGAGAAAAGGTATGAATTAGAAAAATTACAGTATTTTTGTAACCTGATCTCAGAGGTGACATTCCATCACGTTTGTCATATTCTGTTTGTTAGAAATAAGTCTCCAGGTACCACCTACTCTCCTGCTCTCTGAGGAAAGAGATTTTATCCAGAATGTTTACCTGGAGTTTGGGATCATTGGGAGCCCCCTCAGAGGCTGCCCGCTACAAGAACTTTCTGATAATATGCAGAGATTTCTTGTATTGTATTAGCAAATACCGTAAGTTAGATCCCTCCCACAAAAAAAAAATAGAAAAAGAAAAAAAAAGAAGAAAGTGATGTGTAGAGCAGTCTGACGCAATACTGCGTCAGAAATTCTCACAAGCAGATGGCAGATGGTACACAGATCTAAAACATTCCGTTTTGTAAGTCAGAGGTTACCGATGAAAATTGATAGCTGAAGGCTTTTGAGGAGAACATATTCTCTGGTTTCAGTTTTTCAGTCTCTTGCTATGCTTTATTTTTATTTTTTAATTCAGTTTACTCAAACTAAAGTAAATATAGCTCATCCATTTGTCTCACCTCTACCTCCAACTTCTGGCCACCACCAATCTGCTCACTGTATTTGTGAATTTGGTGTATATGTGTGTGTATTTATTTTTTTCATTTATAGATTCTACATGTAAATGAAGTCAGATGACATTTTTTTCTTGTCTGGTTTATTTCACTTAGCATAATGTCTCCAAGGTCCATCTATGTTGTTGCAAATGGCAAGATTTATTTATTTTTATTACAGCTGAATAATATTTTATTCTACCTACATACCATAATTTCTTTATCCACTTATCCCTCAATGAACTTAGCTACTGTAGATAACGCTGTGATGAACATGGGAGTACTAGTACATATATCATTGTGAGTTGTGTTTTTGTGTGCTTTGGATAAATACTTAGAAGTGGAATTGCATGTTACATTGCTGGATAGGACAAGGGACTCTCAAAATCTGGGCAATGCTGAATGTTGTATCTTGCTAAATGTTAAAATGTAGCATAGTGTTTTGTAGATGCAATTGTAAATAAGATAAATGGACAGAAACTCAACCAGATAAAAGGAGCCAACTGAAAAGAAGAAACCAAGATGTAATCGAAAAAGTAGTGTATATAAGCAATGGCTGTGCTACCCTTTGAAGAGGCAGGGCTTTGAATACGAACCCCCTCTGTCCTCTACTTGCTGTATGTAAATAAAACTGCATTGCAACAACCACACCTCATATTTTAGTAGAGCACCCAAAGCAGCCAACCCCTTGAGTTTGGTGAGAAATTGGGTGCCTCCAGATAGGATTGTGTCAAGAGGCTCCGACTTGGCCTGCTGGGGATGCTCGGCAAAGCAGTACACAGCAGCAGTTCATTTGCGTCTCCGCTGGCCAGAAGACCTGCTCTATGGGAGCCTTCTGCTTCGTGCTAACACCAGAACCACTACCTGCCCTGCCTCCACAGAGAAGTGGAGTGGCCACCTGAACCTGTTTGGTTCAGCAGGTAGGCCATCTCCTGTGGTCACTCAATGTTTCATTCCCATAGGCTAGTGTCAGCTCTGGAGCAAACTTGGTTTCTGGTTGATGGCCCAGAAACTGTCTCCAGGGCACAGGATTCAGGGCTCAGCCTAGGTCTCACTCCAGGGGCTTGAGGAACCCCTGCAGCGCAATCCAAGACTTTCTCTGCATCTGTATCTGTCTGGCTGTCTGTGCTGAGGGAGCTGGATTTTGTCCTTTGGGTGGATATTGCATTTGCTATAAATTTGCTGGCTATAGAAATTCAAATTCAGTCCCCAAATGCAGCCTTCAGAATTGGTAAAAAGGGCTCTGTTTACTTGACTTAAAGAAATTAAGTGCTGATACAAATTAAGAAATATAACAAATGGGTCAATGTTTGTAGTGTTACCAGATAGGGGCCTGGCCCTGAGCAGGTCTCCCCAGGGCCAGCTGCAGTGTGTAGGCTCTTGGCTTCATGTAGGACATGAGTCCAGGTGACTATGAGGGTATGTTTATTAAAACTGGAAACAGTAAAACAAGGAAGGATTTGGCATAGAAGAAGGAATAAGAGTGTCTAGGCTGGGCTGCCTTAGCTCACTGGGAAGTCAGAGAAAAAGGGCCTTGGAGACAGGTTCAGGGGTTTAGCCCAGGAAAGCTGCTGCTGCCCATTGAGCCCTGATTTCAAGTTTCAGAGTCCCTTAGAATTTAGGAGATGTGAGGCTGTGGGGGAAGGTAAGAGGGGAGGAGTTGACACACTGCTGCCCAGAGCGGAAGAGCACCTTTGGGTCCTATGTCTTCAGGCTTTTATCTCTCTCTTGCAGGCAGGAATCTTAGGAGAGGTCTTGGGGAGGGTTTCAGTAGAATATTCATCAGTTTTCTGGGTGTGCAGGGTTATGGTCTCCACTGATTGGTCAGTGACAAGGGATGGTGTCACCCACCTGGTTTTGCTGCTTTTCTGGGCTTGGAGCTGCAATACAGCTGAGACCTCGATGTTATCTCTCATGAGGTGACCTTCTACATTTGGGTGTAAATTGCTTGGCCAGTTTGTTCAGCTGTCTCAGTTTCCCTATTCCACTTATCCTGGCTTACATGCCTGTCTCAGTAGGAAGCTGAGCGTCTTGTCCAAGGCAGCCTTGCTGGAGGCAGGGAGTCTATTGTGGATTTGGGAGGCATTGTTTTCTTGGTGCAGCTTCCTCGCTTCTTCGGGTTTCAGTACTCACTAACCCCACATAAGCTTTTCCCTTGCAAATCCTGCCCTCCTTCCATCCACGGAGTACACTATCTGAAACACCTGCAGCAGTGGTGAAACTAGATGGGAAACAGGAAAGACACTGCAGTTTCCTGAACAACAATTTAGGTTCCTGGCAGACAGGCACAGCACCTTCACTGAGAAGGCCATGTAAGTGAGCTCATGGCTTCCAGTGCGAGGCAAGCAGGCTGAGCAGCAAAGGTTTGGCTCTGGGACTCAGGAACCACTCAACGGCTAATGATGTGAAGATCTATGCTTCGGTTATATGGTAAGAATGATTGGTTTTGTCTACGAGCCATTTGAATAAAACTCCCACTGCTTCCCTTCCTCAGAAGGATAAGGGGGAAAAATATATGCCTCCTCTTTTCAACAGTCTTATTGATATAAAAGATGTCCTATTAGCAGGTATGATTTCAGAAATTTTACCAAAAGTGTGGCAACAGAGGCCAAATACCCTAGAAGTCTTGAAAACTAAATAAAACCAAGCATACGTGATAGGATTGGTGCCAGAAAAACAGAAAAAAGGTTTGCTATGGTTTGAAAATGTAGTTTGAGTCAGTTTTACTGGATTTGCAAGATGAAGCAGGTAGAATCGACCACATGTCTGTATTTTGAGTAACAGGAGCCAAAAATTTGGGCTTCCTAGAGATATGTGGGAGAAAGGTGGAAATGACACAGGGAAATGAACTGTTTTCAGTCTGTAGAAAACTTGTCAAGATTTCGCAGTGGTCGAATGTCCTGTGTCTGTGTCCTGTGTCATTTACACACATGCAAATGTGCAGTTGGATACAAGGACTCTGGCACACGTATAGACTAAACAGGAGACTTGAGCAAGGACAACAATTTATTAATATGGGAACACCTTTGTCTAGCTGTCATGCAGGATCTTCACAAGTAAGTTTACTGGTTCCCAGTTAGAGGAAAGAGCATTTATCGGCAAGGATCATTTTGAGGTCATCGACTCTGGGGAGGTGCAGCCTTTCATGTCATTGTGTCAGAGGTGAATCAAGTCCCTCAGTTTCTCTTCTGAGCAGCAGCCCCTTAAGTCCCCCTTTCTCCTCCAAAGCTGTGGCTTAACTGGGGGTGGGGCAGGTCGAGGTGAGAGAGCTCCCTCTCTGCAGCCACAGAGGGGCATCATGAGGTGCTTCAAAACTGTATTCCCTCCTTGGGACGCACACTCGGCCTGAGCACAGGCCCCTCGGGCTTTGGGAGTCTGCTGACTGGCGGTGGAGTGGGCTCACCTGGGCACTTGCCCTGCAGAAGCAGCAGCAGAGTGGAGTAGCCCAGTGTTTTGTCAGAGCCAGAGGCAGCCATGGAATTTTAGGGCAGAACGCTGCACAGGTAAGGTGTGAGGAGGAAGAGAGGCAGGTACATGGAGGCTACAGAACCCAGAACCTTCTTTTTAGAGGATTGGGTCTGAGTTGTAGCAGGCGAGCCAAGCTTTTAAACCAGGCTGTCCACCCCCCTCAGGTTATCACACCTTACCAGGTGCTGCTCTTTACTCAGCCGTGAGGCAGGCATCACTGTGCCTGAGGAACCATGAAATACCAAGTGGACGTTATGTAGAACTGCCATCTATGGCATATCCCTTCCCCCCTCAGGGATTGCTGTATTCCATCTTGCTTCCTCTTTCTTCACAGTCACTTCCTGCCCCTCAGGGATTGCTGTATTCCATCTTGCTTCCTCTTTCTTCACAGTCACTTTCTTCCTGACTTAGCAGCTCACCAGGTGTCCTTTCTGGCATCTTTGTCCTTAGGGAAGCTGTCCCTATTGTCCATCTTGCACATTAGGTCCCCAGCAGCATGTGAGTTTATGAATGGCAGGGTCTCTCTCACTCTCCTTGCTTTTTCTCCTGCTTCTGCCTCACCTCTTATGGTGCATGTCTCCTTTTAGAGTAGTGCTCTCTTAACATACTCCTGTTTTCAGGAATCCCAGAACCTAGGGAACCCCAGGACTTTACGTCAGACCATCAGATAATTCCACTCCTCTAATTCAAAGACATACTCTACCCACGTTGAACAAACAGCAGTTAAGAAGTATGACACTGGACCCTATTCCCTCGAATATGAGTGGAAAATCTCAGAGGTGAATTGTTAGATAGGAGAAGGGTGTTAAGATCCGGCAGTTACAAATGGTTTTTTTTTCTTGCTAAATGTTAAAATGTAGCACAGTTTTTGCAGATGCAACTGTAAATAGGATGAGTTGACAGGAATTCAACCTGATGAAAGTAGCCAACTGCAAAGAAGAAAGAAACGTGTAATTGACCAAATAGTACACGTAAGCAATGGCTAAGCCTTCCTTTAGCGAGTTAAAGGTTTGGATATGAATCCCCTGTCTCCTTTGCTTGTTGCAAGTAAATAGAACTACCACGAGACAACCACATCTTGTGTTTTAAACAGAGAACCCCAAGTAGCAAATCCCTTTGGTTTCATAACATTATGGTAGTTCTATTTTTAATTTTTTGAGTAACCTCTATACTGGTTTCCATAGAAGATGTACCAATTTACATTCCTTCTAACCAGTGCACAAGGGTTCCCTTTTTTTTGTCTTTTTGATAACAGATGTTCTAACAGTTGTGAAGTGATATCTCATTTTGATTTTGATTTGCTTTTCAGTTTCTCAGTCTCTCTCTCTGCTTTAATTAGAAAAATTCCTGTTTTCTAAATTTTCAGTCTTCAAGTTTATTAATTATTTATTATAAATATCTAATGAGCATTTATGCCCATCAAATACAATTTTTATTTCAGATAATACTTTTAACTATATATTTTATGGGTCTTCATATATCCCCTGACCATTTTTATTGTATTATACGCATTGCATATAAAAGTTGATTGGAAACTGAAGTGTATGTTTTTCATCTATTTCCCCAAAACTTCAGCCCCTTTCACCTTGGGCAGTTAGTGTACAGCTACATGTGTTGGGGAGGGGGTTGGTGGTGAGTGGAACTAATTGTTTTCACTTCATTACAGTCAAGTTCAGCTGGCTAAGGTTTTTAAATGTAATTAGAGTTCCCTTGTAATTACACCAAGTCCCAATCATCCAGGGGTGGCCTTTATAATCCTGTTGTAATTAAGCTGAAAGAGTATTACCCACACTTTCCCCCAGGCCCTCTCCTAATGCTATTTTTGACAAGGGTGGAATGTGAGGTTATTGGACCAAGGAATCTGTTCCTGTGTTTGGGGTTTGCCAGACTCCAACTGATTTCACAGTCCCACAGTGGGATCCTACACCTGCTTGATCCCCCTCATTCCTACAGGGTCCCACCCTCCTGCATGGTCCACGGACTTTCGGGATCGTCCGATCTTCTATGAGTACTCCATTCTTTTTTTCTGGACATGACTTTATCTAGGCTTCTTGCTTTTGCTTTTCATTTTCTCTTTTAGCTTGTAGAAAAGTATAGTATGGGTTTTATTTTGTCAAGTTACTGCATGCTATTGTAAGAGCCAAGTTCTTACATGTTCTCTATCCCCTTGGAAATGAAATTCCATCTGACTTATTCACAACAGTAGAGAATAAAAAAGAAAGTATTATGGGTTTATTTCTGGGCTCTATATTCTGTTTCATTGACCCACATGTCTGTCTTTTTGCCAGTACTGGGCTATAACTATGTTGATGATCACAACTATGAAAAGACCTCAGTACCTTACTTTTTTAAAATTTAATTGTTGTTCAAATACAGTTTTCCATTTTTACTGCCATCCTAGCCAATCCCCCCCAGCCCTCTCCATCTCCCCTCATTTCTACCCCCCTAGTTTTTGTCCACATGTCCCTTATACTTGTTCCTGTAAACCCTTCCCCTTTTCTCCTGAAATTCCCTCTCCTCCCCCTCTGGTCATTGTCAGCCTGTTCTCTATTTCAGTGTCTTTGGTTATATTTTGCTTGTGTGTTTGTTTTGTTGATTAGGTTCCTGTTAAAGGTGAGATCATATGGTATTTGTCTTTCACAGCCTGGCTTATTTCGCTTAGCATAATGCTTTCCAGTACCTTACTTTTAATAATGAATAGAGTCATTAGTCTTTAAATGTCATTGTGAATCTTTATTTTCTATTCAATTTTGTTAACGTTTGCTACATACATGAGGAGCTCAAATATATTAATTGTTATATTCTCTTGGTAAATTGACCCTTTTAATATTATATAATGTCCTTCACTAGCAGCACAATTTACAATAGCCAAGAGTTGGAAGCAACCTAGATGCCCATCAGTAAATGAATGGATCCAAAAACTATGGTACATTTACACAATGGAATTTCATGCTGCAGAAAAAAAGGAGCTCTGACCTTTTGCAACATGGAACTGGAAAGCATTATGCTGAGTGAAATAAGCCAGGTGTTGAAGGACAAATACCATATGATCTCACCTTTAACAGGAAGCTAAACAACAAAACAAACAAGCAAGCAAAATATAACCAAAGACACTGAAATAGAGAACAGGCTGACAGTGACCAGAGGGGAGAGGGGAGGGAATTCCAGGGGAAATAGGGGAGGGATTCATAGGAACTAGTATAAAGGTTACATGGACAAAAACTAAGGGCTGTGGAAATGGGGGGCGGGGGGAGCTGGGATGGGAGTAAAAGACAGAAAACTATACTTGAACAACAATTAAATTAAAAAAAGAAAAAGAAAAAAATGTCCTTCACTAATTCTTGTATAACATTTAACTTAAAACCTATTTTCTCTACTGTTATGAGACCTCGCACAAAGCCATTTTATTTAGAAAATATTGTATTTTTGATATCTACTCATATTATTATAAATGAATACATGTTTTTCTGAAGGACAGATATATTATTTTAAGCATATGGATAAATAAATGATTTTTTAAGAATTACCGCCCTGGCTGGTGTAGCTCAGTGGATTCAGCACAGGCCTGCGAGCCAGAGGATCACGGTTCGATTCCCAGTCAGGGCACATGCCTGGGTTGCAGGCCGGTTCCCTGCAGGCGAGCCTCCAGCAGGGGACGCATGAAAGGCAACCATACATTGATGTTTCTCTCCCTCTCTCCTTACCCTCTAAAGATAAATAAATAGATAAAATCTTTAAAAAAAAGAATTACTTACTCACTTTTTACTTATGTATTTATGTTTAATTGATGTTTTATTGAGCTATAATTGACAAATTGTAAAATATTTAAAGTGTACAACATGATTATTTCATATACATACACAATATGAAAGGATTCCCCCATCAAGTCAACATATCTATCACATCACCACATACGTACGTATGATGTCTGTCCAGAAGGTATCCAGCCATGTAATGTGAAAAATAGACATTTACTGAAGAAGATACAAAATATAAGAAACATTGTACATAGGACAATGATACCTCATAGGACAATGACACCTTCAAAGTAGGCACCTTAGGATCTCATGCAGTTCTCCCAATCACCATCAGCTGCCCCATCATATTTTCCTGAATCTCATTGAGGGTCTAACATCTCTTCCCTTTCAAAGGTGATTTTAGTTTTATGAAGGCCAGAAGTCACAGGGTACCAAATTTGTGCTAGAGAGGGGCTGAATCACCTGGTTGATTTGATGATGTTCTGCCAAAAAACTCTGTGCCAGAAGTGATGCGTAAGTAGGTGTGTTGTCGTAATAGAGCTGCCAATCATCAGTTCCCCATGGCTGGGCCTTCAGAATCATCCAAATAGTTTCCATGGAGGAATGTTGAAGCTTAATGCAATATTAGATGCAGATGTGTTGCTCTACTAGCTCAGTCATTTTGAATGGGACAGCCACACAGTACACAGGCTCATTCAATGGCATTTACTAACCCCACTGACTAGTACACTGAAGTTGTCATGTTCATGCATGTGCATTCCAGTCCACTCTCCTTGGCTGCCAAATTACATCAATGTCGTGCAAACCATTCTCGTGATATCAACAATGGCTGGACTTTTTCTGGACAGACCTTGTATACCTGTTGGCCATCTGTATGTCTTCTTTGGAAAAATGTCTCTAGATCTTCTTCCCATTTTTCAATCTGATTGTTTCTTTGTTACTGAGTTGTTGAACTTGATGCAGATTTTATATATTAACTCCTTTTGGTGACATATACCCCCCAAAATCATCTCTAAAATAGATGTCAAGAAGTTTACCAGATATGTTTTCTTCTAGAAATTTTAAGTTTTCAGGTCTTACATTCAAGTCTTTAATCTATTTTGAGTTGATTTTGTATATGGGGTAAGAAAGTGGTTCAATTTCATTATTATGCATGTAACTGTCCAGTTTTCCCAACACCATTTATTAAAGAGGCCGTTTCTCTACTGTATATTCTTTTTAAAGATTGTTATTTATTTATTTGTAGAGAGGGAATAGTAGGGAGAAAGAGGGGGAGAAAAACATGAATGAGTGGTCATTTCTTGAGCACCCCCTATTGGGGACCTGGCCTACAACCCAGGCATGTGCTTTGACTGGGAATTGAACTGGTGACCCTTTGGCTCTCAGGCCAGAGTTCAATCCACTGAGCCACACCACCCAGGGTCCTATTGTATACTCTACAATTGTTTGTAATGAATTAATTCACTGTATGTCTGAATTTTAGTTTCTGGGCTCTCTATTCTATGCCATTGGTCTATGTATCTGTTTTTATGCCAATACCATACTGTTTTGATTACTGTACTTTGTAATATAGCTTCAAATCAGAAAGTGTGAAGCCTTAGTTTTGTTCTTTTTCTTAAGACTGCTTTGGCTACTTGGGTTCTTTTATGTTTCATAAAATTTTAGGACTGTTCATTGTATTTCTGTGAAAAATGCCATTGGAATTTTGATATGGATTTCTTTAACTCTGTAGATGCTTTGGTGATACAAACATTTTAACAATGTTATTTTTCTAATCCATTACAGAATATCTTTCCATTTACTTTTATCATCTTCAAATTTCTTTCATCAATTTCTTATAGTTTTCAGTATATAGTATTTTACCTCCTTGGTTAAATTCACTATTAGTTATTTTATTCTTTTCCATACAATTATAAATGAAATTTTTCTTAATTTCTATTTCTGATGAATTATTATTAGTGTATAGAAACAGACCTAAGTTTTATATATTACTTTTGTACCCCACCTCCCACCTGCATTCCCTCTACTTAGTTCATGTCCATGGGTCATACATATAAATTCTTTGGCTTCCACCTTTCCTATACTATTAACCTCCCCCTGTCTAATTTGTACCTACCATTTATGCTTTCTAATCCCTGTACCTTTTCTCTCAATCACTCCCCAAAATCTCTCCACTGATAACCCTCCTTGTGATCTCCATGTCAGTGAATCTGTTCCTATTCTAGTTCTTTGCTTAGTTTGTTTTCATTTGTGGATTTTTTGTTTGTTTGTTTTTGTTTTTGTTTTTAGATTTGGTTGTTGATAGTTATGAGCTTGTTGTTATTTTACTGTTTGTATTTTTGATTATCTTCTTTTCCTTAGATAAGTCCTTTTAACATTTCATGTGATGAAATGGGGTGATGGTGATGATGAACTCCTTTAACTTGACCTTATCTGGGAAGCACTTTATCTGTCCTTCCATTCTAAATGAAAGTTTTGCTAGATAAAGCAATCTTGGCTGTAGGTCTTTGGATTTCATGACTTGGAATACTTCTTTCCAACCCCTTCTTGCCTGTAAGGTTTCTTTTGAGACACCAGCTGATAGTCTTACGGGAACTCCTTTGTAATCAACAGTCTCCTTTTCTCTGGCTGTTTTTAAGATTCTCTCCTTCACTTTAATCTTGGGTAATGTAACTATGATGAGCCTTGGTGTGTGCTTCCTTGGGTCCAACTTCTTTAGGACTCTCTGAACTTCCTGGACTTCCTGGAAGTCTATTTCCTTTGCCAAATTAGGGAAGTTCGCCTTCATTATTTTTTGAAATAAATTTTAAATTTCTTGCTCTTCCCTTCTCCTTCTGGCACCCCTACAATTTAGATGTTGGAATGTCTCAAATTGTCCCAGAAGTTCCTAAGCCTGTTCTCATTTTTAAAAATTCTTGTTTCTTCATTCTATTCTGGTTGAATGTTTATTTCTTCCTTTTGCTACAAATCATTGATTTGAGTCCTGGGTTCCTTCCCATCGTTTTTTTGTTTTCTGTGTATTTTCCTTTGCATAGCCTTCACTTTTTCCTCTATTTTTGTGACCATAGTCAACCATTTCTGTGAGCATCCTGTTTACCAGTGTTTTGAACTGTGCATGTGATAGTCTGGCTATCTCTTCATCACTTAGTTGCGTTTTTTTCTGTAGCTTTGATCTGCTCTTTTATTTAGGCCATTTTTTTTTGGTCTCAGCACACCTGTTATGCAGTAAGGAGTAGGGCAGGGCCTTAGGTATTTGTCAGGGTGGGGCAACCCGAGTTGCTACTTTGTGTTGCTGTATGTGGGGGAGGGGTCTGAGAGGGAATGTTGCCACGTGCTCAGCTCTTCACCAGTTTTCAGACACTTCTCCACTACCCACAAGCAAATTGGGCCCTTCTGATGTTGATTCCTGGGTGGATGGTTTTGTGTATGTTCTAGGACCCTTTGGGTCTCTCCTACAAGCTCTCCTGTGTGTCTCAGAGTTTCTCCTGCAACCACAACCCCCACACAATTTTTCAGTCAGAGGCTTAGAGGCTTAATTTCCCTGTGTTGGAACCCTGGATTATGCAGTCTGTCTTGGTCCCCAGTTGTTACTCCTGGTTTGTCTGCATGTAAATATGGGACCACCTGGTCTGCCACCCTGCACCTGGCCCAATTCACGAGCCGCCCCCTCTCTTGCCCTGGTCCTCCAGCCATAGCCTTGCCTCAGCCCTAATCTTTTCTACCCTGGCTCTCCATCTCCACCCTGTTACTGGTCTGGATGAATGTTTCTTCTTTAATTCCTTGGTTGTTGGACTTCCATACAGATTGATTTTCTGGCAATTCTGGTTGTTTCTTGTTTTTTAAGTTGTTACTGTCCTTCTTTTGATTGTGGGAGAAGGTACAACATGTCTACCTATACCTCCATCTTGGCTGAAAGGGCTGAAAGTCCCCCTTTCCTTCCTTTTTTTTTTTTTTTTGACTAATTGCTTTGTCCGGGACTCCTAGTACTAGGTTGAATAGAAGCAGCAAGAATGAATGAGTATATTTTTGTTGTTCCTGTTCTTAGATAAAAAGATTTCACTGTTTCACAGTTGAGTACGATGTGAGCTGTGGGCTTGTTATATATGACATTTATTATGTTGAGGTACGTTTCCTCTATATCCTGTTCATTGATTTTTTTCATAAAAGATATTGAATTTTTTAATGTTCTTTATTCACTTATTGAGATGATGATATAATTTTATCTTTTATTTTATTAATGCCATGTATCATATTGATTTTGTGGATGTTGAACCATCCCACTACCTCAGGAATAAATCTCACTTGATCATGGTGGGTAATCCATGTAATGTGTTATTGAATTTGGATTTCTATTTTGTTTAATATTTTTCATTTATGTTCATCAAGGATATCAGTCTTTACATTTATTTATTTGTTTGTTTGTTTGTTTGTTTATATATTGCAGTGTATTGTCTGGTTTTGGTATCAAGGTAATGCTTGCCTGGTAAAATGAGTCTGGAAGCGATTTCTCCCCTTCAATTTTTTTAGAGTTTGAGAAAACTCTTCTTTAAATGTGTGTTAGAAACCACCAGTGAAACCATTTCTTCCTGGAGTTTTCATTGTTAAGAGGTTTTTGATTACTGATTCAATCTTCTTACTATTAATTAGTATGAACAGATTTTCAATTTCTGTATAATTCAGCCTTCGTAGGTTGTATCTGACTGGGAATTTATCAGTTTCTTCCATATTGTGAAATTTGTTGACCTATAATTGTTCATAGTAGATTTTCATGATCTTTTGTATTTCAGACTATCAATTATAATGTCTCCTCTTTCATTTCTAATTTTATTTGAGACTTCTTTTTTCCATGGGAAGTATTTTTTTTAATTTGGAAACCATATTTTATTTTATTATTATTTTTATTTATTTCACTGGAGTGACATTGGTTAACAAAATTATACAGGTTGCAGGTACACAATTCCACAACACCTCATCTGCACACTGTATTGTGTATTCACCATCCTGAGTCAAGTCTCTCATTAACAGTTTGGGGTTTATTTTTTATCTTTTCAAAATAACACCTCTTTTTTTCATTGTTATTTTCTATTATTTTATTTATCTCTATTTTTTGTATTTCCGCTGTGATCTTTGTTATTTCCTTCCTTTTGCCAAATTTGAGCTTAGGTTTTGCTTTCTTTTGTAGTTTATGGTTAGGTTATTTATTTCAGATCTTTCTATTTTCTTAATGCAGTCATGTATTTATAAACTTTCAACTTACAACTGCTGTCACTGAATCTTGTGAGTTGAGGTATGTTATGTTTCCAATCATTTGTCTCAAGATAGATTTTTGATTCTGCTTTGACCCATTGGTGGTTCAGGAGCATATTAATCTCTCTATACTTTTTTATTAGCTCAAAATATCTTCAATTCATAAAACATGCAGCATTGAAGAGCAACTCAAAACTCTAAATGAATATTCATGTTTCTCCTTACTACCTTCAAACTCACACACAGATAGGCATGGGGGAGAAAGCTGAAGCTGGGTGGGACCCTAGGGCCAATTTGGCCAGGGTATTGTTTTCACTGAAGACAAGGTATTGTGTGGCCACGTGTTTAGGCCACTTTAGAGGGAGGGCAAAGTGACCAGAAGCTAAGAGCCTGGGAGTAATAGGGCCTGGAGATGCGGACTTCAAGTCCCCACCGTCCAAAGAGCTAGCTCTGGGGAGCCTGGAGTACACTCAGAAAGGACCCAGGACTGTCATTTGAGGCTGGCTTCCCCAGCTGACCTCCCCATGGGACAAGTTATAATAAATAAACTTTTGAAAGGGGAATCATTAGTTTTTATCTCTACACCTAAACCTGTTGTTTATCTTAACACACTTGAAATGTATATTCATAGTCGTAAATGTGTTCTCCCATAACTTTAATAGCAAAGTGTAGCTAGTAATTAACAAATTAACTGAATATGTGTCTTAATGTAGAAATACAAATTTTCTCAATCTGAAAAATCAAAGTGAATTCTTCAGAAAAATCACACCCTCACACATACTCCACGCAATGAAAAACCAGCCTTATAACATATAGCTATCTACAACGAATTAAATGCCACTGTAAAATATTTATAAGTTTCCTTGCAACTGTCGTTTGGAGGTGGCAATGCATGCTTTAATCTGAGGATGATTAAGACATGATTTATATTATTCTTAAGCTTTAGTTTGAATAGGAGCGGCATTAACGAAATAAGACAGCACCTTCTGAAAAAAAATTCACAGCCTATAAACAAGTGTCATAATTCCACTAATTCATGATTCATTCCAAAGCAAAATAAACTTTTACTAGGTATTTTATTATAATGCTCTAAAATTTTTTAAAATTAGATTTTTCAAGGTAGCACCAAAACTGCAAAAGTATTTGCTATTTTAAAATCGTAATTGTTATTTTGCATTTAATAAACAGTGTTTCAACCAAATGTCCTCATAGAGTTAAGAAAGCTGTTCTTTAGGATAGTGGATGATAAGTATATTTTTAACAGACTAAATATAAACTTTCATCGCTGCAAGGTTTTCTGTCAATATGACTATATCACTTTATACTCTTACCAGCTATATATTTTTGTTAAATTTTGTATTATAAGTCTTCACATGTCTATTAAGTAAAAAAAGTATTTATTTAACAAATATCTGTGGCTGTCTCCTTAGGCCAGGTCTTAATTTACATGTTCAGAATTTTGTGGTAAACAAATTAGCTAAAATTTCTGATGTTGGAACCTTGGTTCCAGGTTCTATTTTCATTTATGTGAAATGTAGTGAAGTTAGGCACATATTCATGTGCTTATATGATATTTCTTCTGTGTTACATTTTATTTTGGTATTAATTACTGATGAATTATCAGGTATGCCATTTACATACCTGTTTGAAGTGAACACTAGCCACATTCTCTATTTAACATTTTTTAAAAGTTTAAGATTTTTTATTTCCAAGATTCTATTAAGGAGGACTCAGACTTCATTGATAACTTTTCCTAGCAAAAAAATGAATCAAAAGTGAGGAAATGTATGTGTATTAAATCAATTTACCACAACAAATGAAAATCAAACTAAAAAGAATTAGATGATACTTAAACACTATAATTTGGGTATTAGAAATGTTACCCTGACTTCCCAAATTCTTTCCCAGTTTAAAAAAAATAATTTGAAATTTGCAAAAAGATGTCAAAAGAAAAAAAATTATTTTATTTATTATAACTTTTCTAGAACACCAGAAGAAAAATAATTTCCCTGTTGGTTTGCTAAATTTACAGTATAATTTAAAAATCATATATGATAAATTAGTGCTTTTTATTTTAATGGCATTTTTCTTCATCCCCTTTTTAATCTTTCTTCTTGTAGGCAGAACACTGAAAAAGATCAGTGTGCCAATGTACTAACTAAGAATATTGTATAGAATTTAAATAATAATAACAATAATGCACTCTTAAATGTGGATAATGTACTCTACTAAACATTGTATATATAATGCTTAACTTAATCACCATAATAATGCTTTGAGTTATATTATAGTCTCTACTCCAATTTTATAGATATGGAAATTAAGACAGCATCATTTTTCAATATTGAGCAATATTAAGCAGAACAGGTAGTAAAACCTAGGCCATTAGACTTCAAAGTTCACTTCATTAAAACTGAAGTGTCTGTACACATTCAGGCCTCAATTACTGGCCAGATCCTTGGATTAAGCCGTGTGGACATCATCACATTTAGCCTGCATAAACAGAACCCTAGGCTAGTTATTGCCATTGTGTACCTAAGGAATCAAACACAGAATGGTTATGTTACTTATTGATTTCTCATGGAGTAATGATAGAATTAAAATTTATAGTCATTTTTCTATGAAATCAAGTTCAATGATTTTATGTGATTCTATGCCCTTGTTTGTCCTCGTGAGTGCAAGTTTTTTCCTGTTATTCCAGCTTAATTATTTATACAGCTACCTTACCTTATGGGGACCTCAATTTGGATGATAAAATTATGTGATTATCTTACTAAGAGCTTACCATACTGACTCTCAGTTTGGAGCTTCTAAACTGATCAATCAGAGTCACAACTCAGAACTGTCACCAGGAGATCAATCGCACTATGCTGACCTCCACAGCAGAAGAAATCTCACTGATCTCATCAACCAAAACAGTTTGCTTGATAATTGAATGCCTTGACGATTGCCCCCTTAGATCTT
This sequence comes from Sturnira hondurensis, assembly GCF_014824575.4. Taxonomy (NCBI): domain Eukaryota; kingdom Metazoa; phylum Chordata; class Mammalia; order Chiroptera; family Phyllostomidae; genus Sturnira; species Sturnira hondurensis. The sequence continues at coordinate 1,021,211 of NW_028084977.1, forward strand.
CCCTGGACATATCTATGTCTGAGTATCTCTTGCATGGAAAGTGTGGCCCTGTCTTTTTCATCAGAAATATTTTAAAAAGTGTATCTAGTCAACCTGAGAGAATTCATTCATCTTCTGCAAATTGCAGGGTTAGAGGTGGCCTTTCAGGTTTGTGTGGGATGGACCAGATGCCTCTTCCTCCCACTCTGACCATTGCTAGGTTATTACTATCAAACGCTGAGTGAATAACTTGGCCATTTCCAGGAAACAGCTGAGATTGTGTACTTTATCAAAAGATATTATGTGTGCCAATGTGGTAGGTTATAATAAAGATGATCCTAGTCTACATATTTCCATTATAAAAACATTTAAAAGTTACACAAAAAAAGATATGGAAGACATGCCAGCATTCCCTTCTTTCAAGTTCAATAGACATGCTATAGAAACATTTTTATCTCTAAGAGGCATAGGCACTCTTGTCATTAGACGGAGGTGCGTGAGTTCCAAACTCCAGCTTTGTGGCTCACTAGCTGGGCAACTGCGTTAAAAGATATAAATAATCTGTGACTATGTTTCTTACATGTAAAAGATAAATAATAATAGTAACTACCTCAGAAGGTTGTTGAAGATTAAATTAGATAATACATGCCTAACTACTTGCATATAGTATCTACTTAATACATCATATGTTTATCAATCTCCAAATTTTCAAAATGGGAATAACCAATTTACTATGACTTTGAAGATATTTTTTATAAGTCAGTAAATATTTTAAATAAGTTTCAACACACTGAAAAGCTTTTTAGCATTATAAAATTCATCACTTGTTTTCAAAAGTCAGAATATTCACAGTTAATTCTTGAGATTATGTTCTTGTTTTCACTCCTTGTTTTATACTCACAGAAAATATTCTTATTCAAAAAGAGGCTTAATATTTAGTCACTTTTTTCTTGGTTCTTATACAATATCAAAAAAATCTGCAGAAATAGAGAATGTTAAAAAACACTTAACTACTATTCACAAGTATGGCACTGGCAATGTGATTCTTCATTCAGAAAAGCCTGTTTTGATAGCAGAGTTTGGCTAGTCCATGAACTTAACTCTTACTTCAGAAAAATAAAATGGATGGCTCAGGTATACTATCCCTCTATAAAGATAATCATGGGAGAGTAAGCGAATAAGGTCAGGAGTATGCTCATCTCAGATTTCTTCGCATCAGTGCACAAAATTGAGAGGTAATTGAGCAAGTTACCACTGTCCTTTTAGCACTAAAGATTTGTTGATTGTCAGTTGACAGGGAAAATGACATTATTTTAGTAAATTGTCCCTCACATTATCACCCTGTGCGTGAAAAGAGATGATTTTTTATACAAGATCAGGTCTAAGATCTTGAATGAAAGTAAAGAGAAATTTTACCGATCCAGTAAAATCCTTTGCTTTTAGAGGATAAATATGGTTTTTACTAGAAGGGAGCAGTAAGTTAATAGTTTCCAGGCGAGTAATGTATTTCTAAGGGCAAAAGAGCTGCCAAGGTCTCCTGTGCCTCTTATTCTTACTTTTATTAAATATTTTTTCTTTCTCAAAAATACTCTAGTGCTTGTTACTGCTGAAGTCTATCCTAAAATGAATAATGTGGTGTACTGCAAAGACAATTTGCATTCTTATACGTCTACATTGAAGCTCCAGCCTCTAAATAAAGATCCTCATGGTAGCTGTGTCTGTTTTCCAAGGTGTATTCACACCATTTACTAGTAATTTGGCAGTAGTCTTTATATTAAAGCTTTTTTAACAGGTAAATATCAAATTAAAATATCTTTTAGGTGTTAAAACAAAGACACCTGACAAATGAGGGGAAAAAAGAAGTTGACCTTATTCTGATACTGTTCCAGCAGGGGAATGAGACTGAACTCGACTTCATTGGGAGAAAGAAGTCTGGGTGTGCACTAGGGATTCAAGTACTGGAGATGCTAGTGAAAAAATACTGGAGAACAATCAGGGGAATGGAGGGAAGGCTGATCAATAGATATGTCAAGCACTATCCATTCTTTCTGAACATGCAGATGTCTTTTTCTCTATAATTAGGCCAGCTATGTTTGCTAATTTGCAACCATTGAAGTTAGGCTTCCACCCTCTCTCAGAGACCAGGAGATAAAGGTAGTATTGACTTCCACGTTCACATTTTAAGGAGATGGTTGCCTTTCTCTTAAGGAAGACAGTTTTAAAAATAGCAAGAAGTTGGAAAATTTACTGATGCCGGCACTGGACTGCAGTGTCTGCATCATTATGGATAAAACGAGACATTCACAAGGACTACTGACTCTGGTGGAGGAAAAGGGACAGCATGGCTTTTCTCTCAGGGGGAGCAAAAAGCCACAGCCCTTGCCGTGACTGGCCTTTATTGGGTTTCTTGTGGAACATTACATGATGGTCCTCATTTACTATTTACATGTTTGCTTTAGGTGGTTACCCTTTACAGAAAACAAAGGAGCCAATGCTGCTAATCACCTCACAGAAGAGGGATATTTGCAAATGAAAAGGCAAAAGTGGTTGAACCGGTTAACTCATCTTTGGAAGGTTTAGTGTGGATTTTAGGAAGTTACTTTGCAGTAAATGTTTGTCACTGGGGGCTGGACCCACACCATGCAGAATGGTCTCCTACAACTTACATGTATTTCACAGGGGCAGAGAAAGAATGTATAATTAAAAGTATTCTTAAGTAAAGGCTCCAGGGAAAAAAAGTGCAAGGACCTATTTTTTTCTGCCTAAGGGGAAGAATTATAGCTGGACTTTAGTCAAGTTGAGTGTAATGTTAAGGTTGACTTGTTCTTTGGTTACTATTACTGTTATTTTAATATTAATCTACAAAGAAACATTATAGACTATTCAAAACAAATGAAATAAATACACTTATATGATGATCACTGTGACAAAGAGTACTAATAAATATTAATGTCTACCATTTAAGGGTTTCTATTAATTGACAAAAACACTAATATTTATATTCTTTAAAAATATCTTTTGAAATTCCATATCTCATTGAAGAGGGAACAACTGAATCTGCAGAAAACTAAGTTTTCTAGGTCAGTCACTGAATATGTGGCTAAACTGAAATTAACCCCAGACGTTGCCACAAAATATAAGTTTTAGAATCAATCCTGCATGGAGTCATGTCTCTATTAATAACAATTCTATGATGTTATTTAGCTTAGTTAACTTCCCTTTGTCTTAGTCCTTATCTATAGATACGGGCCAATACTAGTACCTGATCAAAGGGTTAGTATGAACATTGTATGAGACACACCAAAGGAAAATTTCAGTAAAAGGGTGAGCCCATAGTAAGCATCCTAAAAAGGTTAATTGTTACTGTAAATGCAGTGCTCCCACTGCCAGACTATCTGCAAAGGAGCAGTATTTTGAGAATTTAAGAATTAATTATATGGGAATCATTATTGTATCAATTACTTGTCTTTTCCTATACTGAGTTTTACAGGATTATGGATTAATTAAATTGTTTTCATTGCGGATTGTTATTTTTTATTAATAAAAGCAAACAATGTTAACATATGAAATAAAATATAGGTGTATGAAATTAGTACCCTATTTACTACCTTCTTTATACTAGTAGCTTGGTAGAATGGTTAAGCACAGCAATAAAGCTAGGTAGTTGAATTCACATCCTGACTCCAAGACTAGGAGGTGACAAATGGGAAGTTAATCTAAATCTCTAACACTCTTAATCATCTTTATCATCTGTAATTAGAAATCATCACAGTAGTTATCATTGTTTTTGTGAGGAGGAAATAAACTAATGAAATGCACTTAGAATAGTTACAGGCACAGAGCATGCGTTTTCAAACTGAGAGCTATCACTATCATTATTCGATAACATTTTTTATCTGACATTCAGCACACATTATATTCCTGGAATTCCATTATAGAAGCAAATAATAAAAAGCAGTTGGAAAAATTATTTGACATTGTAAGACCTTTCATTTTTTCACCTATGAGAAATACAGACAACCACTACTCATCTGGTAAAGTTCAAATCCTTCCTCATCTTCTCTTCTATACTCAGACTAATCAGTTTGAAGACCTGGGCAGAAGAATAGCTGAGTCAAAAGAAAGAAGAAATTATTCAGTAAGAATATGCAGTTTACATGCTGCCATTCTTTTTGAAAATATAATAATAAACAAAAAGTGGTGCTTTTAATGCTAATGGGGCATTATTTATATATATTTATACACATATATACAGACACATAGATACACACACATATATAAAGTAGGTATTATATATGTTCTCACTACAAACATATATAGGTTAGGTATAGTAAATCCATGTGTAACTACTCATGAAAATTTAGAACACACTTTTAAATGGATATATTTTACATATCTTTCAATAGATTCCTAATTACTTAAATAAATGGTATACATTGATGTTTATTAAAATCTTTAGAAATTGTCTCTTCTACAACAGTGATTTTCAGGCTTTTTCACCTCATGGCACACATAAACTAATTACTAAAGTTTTGCGGCATATCAAAAATGTATATAGTTTTGCCAATCTGACAAATAATAGGTATAATTTTCATTCATTCAAACCAGATGGCAACTGTTGTGTTGGTTATTGTAATTTTTAAATTTGACAACCTAAGGGAAAAGTGCTCAGTGTCCCTGACTAAATAGTCAGTTATTGCATGTTTCCAAAATTCTTGAGGCACACCAGTGTGCCTCTTGCAGCATACTAGTGTGTTGTGGCGCAGCAGTTGAATACCTATGTTCTACAACGACCTCCCAGGAAGCCAGCCTGCTACGAGTCTTCTGTGTAAGTCCTGTGGGAAGTCAGACTGTTGTCTCTAGTAATAATTCAGAAAGTCAAGTGATAACTTCTGTGACACTTACCTTAAAATGGCAGGGGTTCACTATTGACCTACAACTTCTCTAATTTTTGTCCCTGATTCCAACTTAAGACCAATCAGAGAAAGCCAAATATGTATCCCTAATCAATCATATAGGATGCCCCACTTCTAGTTAGCTTGCCGATAGCTTCCCCATGCCAACTGCCTCTAGTCAGGACACACCTGAAGCTTTCTCTTTATTCCACTATAAATCTTTCTCACTCCTCTGCCTACTTTTGAATCTGTACCAAATGCAAGTGATATGGCTGACTCTCTTGCTATAGCAAGCTCTGAATAAAAATAGTCTTTCCTTGTTCTCATTTGGTTGCCCTTTGTTAATTTCCAGAGCTAGTGGAAGACCCATCATGATCCACCCAGTCTGTACTGCTTGTTGCCACAGACTGCAGCCTTTGACCCAATGCGGTACCCACAGAGGCAAGGGGCTGCTTGCAGATTGCATAGTCTGTGAAGGTGTGGTAAGTCAACGGGACATCTGAACTCCACTCTCTTTACCTTGAGTTCCTGAGCTGTTGTTTGGTTCCTGAATTTTTTTATTGATTCTCATTTACTTGGCATCTTTATCCTTGGTAGAATCAAGCTATTCTTTTTCATTCTACCTTGCTATCATTTTTGTTATAAGCAAAATAAATATACTGTCATAAAAAAGATTAAAAGCATTTATTCGAGCAGAAGGCATTACAGCCCAGGAGACACAGATACAGGCAGCAAGCTAAATTGTGTTCTGCTGAGACAAAGGGGAGGCTGCCCTCTATAGCAAAATATTCCAACTCAGGTTCCCAATTAGGTCTGTTTTATGTAAATGAGGTATCCAAATTTATACAGTTTTGATTGACCTGAATTGCACAGCCTTGACTGGTTGGCATTATGCATTCTGTTTGGTCATTATGGAGCAGTTCTAACTGAATGGGGCAGGCCTTAGTCCATTGGCAGAAAGATTAAAACAGTGACTCCTTATAATCATTGACTCAGACAGTATAAATAAGCAGGGCAGTGTAGGAAGCCAACAATTCAGTCTGAGGTTCTTCCTAGTGTGCAGACTACCAGAAGCCAGGTCAGCAAACGGCCCTTGGTGTCTTATTATTTACAAAATTTGGGCCATCTGTTTCATCATGGGAAATACATCTCTGTAGTTAAATTCCTTCTCCAGGGTCACATCAAATGAGTTTTCTCGGGGTCCACAGTGTTAACTGTTTTGCATTCTGCTTTCTAAATATGCTGTTTGTTCCTAAGAAGGGTATTCATAATGTAGAACATATACATAGGTCTTACACTCTTGTTTTTTAAGCCAGAGTCCCAGACAAGTGAGTTTGTTTTTTGTTTCCACAAATGCAAATGAATCTGTTTTGGTTCAAGAAAGAATCTATTAACACTCATGTGTAATAAGTCAATTTTACATTTCTGATTGCCTATAAATGTGCCTGTTCTTTGACTTCTCCTTTGAGTCATTTCTTAAAATTTTTTACTGATTTTTCTCAATAATTGGGTAGAATGAAATTATTGATGTATGTTCATTTATATGTGTTTGAGTCATGAATTTATTGTAAACTTGTTACTGAATATGAATCATATGAATTAAAATTTATATAAAATACATATTTCTTAATTATCTTTACTTGTATATATCTTTTATGTTTGAACATATACATAATGAGAAATTTCATAAAGCTTTGAGTTCCTCTGAAAAAAATTAAGTGCTGAGGTCTTCTACTTGAAAAAAATAAAACACTAAGTTACAAAAAACAAAACTGCCTACTAAAACAATTTTACTTTACATTTGAAAATATGCCTTTCAATGATTAATGAATGATGTATGAGAATGACAAGGTACATGTTTACTATGCTGGATAAGTTAATTCAGTTTGAAAAAATTTCATATGACATAAAGCTAATTTTCAAATGGATGATCCTGGCATTATTTTCTTATTTGGTCCACTTAAGTTGTTGGTGTAATACCTAATTGTTGTGTGGTTGATGTGAACACACCAACTACTTTCAGGTGTTAATTCTTAGAGATGCAGGTGACTGTGACTTCATTGTGGCAAATCATATTTTTAACAAATGCTAAGGAAATATACACACACCCATACACACACAATCTGATAACATAAAGCAGTTAGACATTTGTTTCCTCTTTGTTATCTGGCAAAAGCTGAGCAGGTCTTCTGTGATTCTGTTTACAAAAGCGTGGAAATCAGAGTCCATCTATATAATCTCAAAACTGATTGCTGAAGACAGAAAATGGAAAAGGGGCATTAGGTATTTTCTGAATCAGTTATTTTGAAGTGTACATTTTTATATTTAATATTATTATACCCATGGGCTCAAAGCTCAGTTCCTAAGAGAAAAGGAACATTACATATTTCCTGGTAAAAGAGAAAAATCATAGAATGGTAATAATTTGTTCTTCATGATAGGAAACATGACTATAGATTAGATAATAAGGATAAATTAAGAAGAATATTTATCAGAAATTGTTATGAAAAAATGTATTATGAGGTTGTTAATAGATTCAAACAGAATACAGGACAGAAATTATGGCACAGAAAGTGAAGTACTTGATGTGCAGGCCCAGTGCGAATCTTTACCTGATGGAGAACATTGAAAGAAAGATGGATAAAAATTACAATGAAAGGTTGTCTATGGCCCCGAGGTATTCTTTACAAATTCTATCCTACAAATAATTTGTTGTTGTTCACTGAACTGTTGCAGTCTGTGAATAGCCCACACATTCTGTTTACTTTAAAACTGAAATGACAACCGAAGGCCTTTTGTCTGTGTGCACATTTGGGGAATAGAGTAGATTTCCCAGTGTTTGGACATTTTTTCTACAAAAGACTTTGAAATGTATAAAAAATAGTTTAAGCTTATGATATCTTTGCTGTCTTTGCACTGTACAATTTTTATTTAAATTCCATAATATGCTGGTTATGAGTTTAATTTGGCTCCTGCTACTTGGATGCTATCAGATATTTTTCTTTGTTTTCTACCCTTGTGATATGATTTTTAAGTTCCTAGTGGTAGACATATGTTGTCAACTTCAAGAAATTATTAAAAACAATTTAAAATATTTTAATATAAACCAAAATGAAAAAAATAATAAAGAAAAGTACATCTTGGATCTGTTTTAAAAAACCAAAAATTCAATCAACTAAATTTGAAGATCTAATTGATTTTATTGAGTGATTCGCTAATCAGGCAGCATCCCATCAACAAATGGAAAGGTGCTCTGAAAAGCTGTATAAAATAGGAGATTTTTGTAGGCAGAAACTGAGCAGGACAAGAAACCTATTAGCAAAAGAAAAGAAAGGAATTGTAATAATTGTGTATGGTGTCAGAAGGGCACTAAACTTATTGGGGTGATCACTTCAATAATTAAATAAATGTTTTATCACTATTTTGTACACCTGAAATTAGTAATATGTATACCAACTGTAGTAGAAAAAATATACATTAGCAGGTAAAAAAAAGAAGAGGAGAAAAGATTGCTTCAGGAAAGAGTACCTTTCTTTGGGGGAAGGGCAACAAAGGTCTTACCAGGCAGATTACTTCACTAGTATTGGTCAGAAATTACAGACTCATTGGTTTAAGAGCACATTCCTGGGAGAGGTCTGAACCACAGTTATAACAGTCAGGTAGTAAGCCTAGGTTAGGTGCTATGGGCTTTAACACAAGTGACTCCATTTTAAACCTGTGGTTTTCTCTTTAACAAATGTTTCCCCAAACGCCAACATTGTAAAGTCATGTGATTTTCTCCACTTAGTTTTAGGTGAATGTTTTAAGTCTTTTGAAATTAATGTAAGAGAGAAACCTGGGAACTATATAAAGTAACTAAATTTAAACCAAGCAAAGTCAGGACCTGCTATGTGCTGCCTAACACACTATTCAGCTGATCAGAGCTAGAAGTAGACAATGAGGAATCTCTGGAACAAAGAAAATTCCTGCAAAGATTGATTATTAGCTACTCATCCATACCTTATTGTTTACCCATACACAAAAGGAAAGCATAAGGCCATAACATATATCTTATAAAGGTTAAAGGTAACCCCAATTTTCCCCCCTGTGTTTCCCCATACCATCAATCTTCTGTAAAAAATACAGCAAGTTGTAAGCTCAACCTCTGGTTTTGACTGGGGGCTCCCTTCTCTCGTGAGAAGAGTCTGATAGTTTTTCTGTAGAAGTGGTTTTTCTTGCTTGTCCCCTCTGTTCAATAAAACCTGCTTTTCTACTTTAATCTCCTCTGGCTTGCATCTTGACCTTTTTTCTTCGAGAAGCCAAGAAACCTCTTGGCTTAGGTCTCGAGTTCCCACTAGGGACTCACTCCTTCAGCATCAAAATTATAATATATTTGCACTATTTATTACTTTTCTTTTCCTAATATTATGATAGTTAGTTACATTTTGGTATAATTTTCATAAAACTAACATTAATGTCAATATTACATATTTTAATAGACTGGAATATGAAAACTATTTTTCCCACAGGAACTTTGCATTTGTTGTTTTTAACTTTCATTGTTAATACTGTATGGAACATATATGTGCATATTTTTGTCTATAACTTTGATTTAGGGAAAATTATCAAAGTCATTATATTTCTACTGCTGATAAGGCACAGCGCTAACCATCAGAAATAGGCAGATTGTCAGTGGAGGCTAACTGTTAACAAAAGAGGAGGAGTCACATGGGGAGTAACCAGCATCATTCTGCCAGATGAACAGAGAGAGGGGTCAAATAGTGAGGGGGAATCGCTTTCACTGAGGCATGCTCAGTAGAAACCAAGTAATGAAGCAGAACTATGAAGCACGCCCAATAGGAGCCAAAATGGCAACCACAAAAGGGGGAAAACACTAGCCTGGGAAAAAGACTGGATATGGTAAGGGAAAAAGCCCCTTGAACATCTAGGTAAGAGATTAAATAGTTTGAAACAAAACCTGCTCTTTCCTAAACCTGAAGAAACATACGGAAGGTTGGCAGGGTCCACCAGGCAGCTGCTACCTGTAGCTACCCTGCTCTCTGTCTCTCAGAGAGTATTCTCTCTCTCACTTTTGGACCTAATATATCTTGCCACTCTCAGTTAAAACTCCTCCTACGTGAGTGTCCCTGAAATTATTTTCCCATGACACTACTAAAGAACCTATTTCCTCCGGTAACAAGATGATTGATAATTGGCTCTATTCCCAACAAGTTTATGTTCTATAGATAGACTATTAAAATATATATGCATACAGAAAAAATAGTATCTGTCTTTAGTCCCACAATGTACAAAAATACCAAGATAAGGGTCTTAAAATGCTGAGAAAAGGAAATTAAAAAGCTAATGAAAATAACTTGGTATGATTTTGTTACAAAATATCAAATAAATTTGGTAATTACAAGGTCCATTAGGTAGTATTAATATGTTAATTACTATCTCAACCTGCAGCATTTAGCAGCAGTATGTCTCACAGGAAGTTCTCCATTCCCAGGCATGGGTCCCTGAGCTTCTTGACTTAGAATTACAGCAGCTGGCACTGTGGGAAGGTGAAGAGCTTCCCTTAGGATAACTCCTCCAAGCATGTCCACCTCGTAGCCTTCCTGGGCTACAAGGTTGACACAGCCCATATCATGCAGCAGGTTGATAGTCTAGGATCCAAGGTGAACAAGGATCCCTGCACAGCTCCATCAGCTCTCTCCTTATACCCTTTCCTCCTGCATTGCTGCTCCTCCAGACCACATGCCTGCTTCCTTACTAAGCCAGGCCACATAGTGAATCCTCAGGGGAGAAGTGTCATGGCAGAATCTCTCCTGGCTTATGCCTCCTTCCCCGTAGCTACCTCCTCATTCTCCTCATGGCTGACCTTCACGGCTGTCTCCAGCTACAGCCCATGCATGGCTCCTATCTCACCACAGACCTCAGGACCAACCAAATCCCCTTCTCTTTTAGACAGCCCTTATTTTAAATGATGATTCAGAACTTCCCACATGACCTCATATCCTACCCCTCCTACAAAGGGCTACTTTTGCCAGTTGCCCCATATCTTCACTTTCATTTGGCTGCCTCTGCCTCTCCTGGCTATGTCAAGAGTCAGGGTACATTCCGAAAGTCACAAACACCTTTTGCCTGGGGCAATAGCATAGCTATTATCTTGCCTTTTGTTTTGCAAAATATCTTCTTTTTAAAATTTGTATTTATTTATCTTAGAGGGGAAGGGAAGGAGAGAGGGAGAGAAATCTCAATGTGTGGTTGCCACTCATGCGTCCCCCGCTGGGAACTGGCCTGCAACCCAGGCATGTGCCCTGACTGGGAATCTAACCTCGATCCTCTGGTTCATAGGCCCACGCTCAATCCACTGAGCTACACCAGCCAGGGCTGTTTTGCAAAATATCTCAACCACTGTATCATTTCCTCCCCCCAGCCCCCAAACAGGGACTGTGAGGACTTTGGGGACCCCTCACTCTGTACCCCATTACAGGACCACTTAAGAAAGACCAAATTGCAAAGGAAGAAGGAGCCTCCTAATGTCAGGAACAGATTGTGCAGCTTGTGGGATCTCAGTAGAAATTATTTTCCAGTGGGAAACTAATATATATACCTAATACAAACCTATATACAAACTAATATATGGTTAAAATACTTTGCTATTTTAAAACTTAAAGTTGCTTGTAAAATTTGTCTTCTTTTTTGCATGGAGATTATTTTTTTTTTAACATGAAAAACTCTGTCCTATTATTCCAACTAATATTTAAACAAGTCTTTGCCTACCAGAGAGATTCTTAAGCCACATTTTCAATTCACTTATTAATAATCAAATTAACAGAGACAGATTAATAAGAGAAAATGTCCAATGTTTATTATATGAGTGTGCATTCCAAGTTTCTGTAATGAGACTTAGAGAAGCATTAGAAAGTTGAGGTTTATACAGCATTCTGGAGCTAAGAAGAGGGACAGGAATCTAGGATTTAGAAGGGAAAATAGACAATTCACAAGTAGCTGAGTAAAAGAAAAACATATGGCAAAAGAATTCCTGTTGGGCAACCCCAAAATACAGGGACAGAGGGGAGAATGTAGTAGAACAGTTTTATTTTCCATGGATCCTTCCTTTGTGCTCTACTTAATTCTAATTAGGCTAAGATGAAAATCCTAAAGTGAATGTGCTTAGGTGATTATGCCAAAGTTATCTTCCTGCAGCAGGATCACTATCTTAATTCCTTTGATCAGGAAAAAGGAAGGTCAAAGGTTTTTTCATAGTCTTATTTCTTAATAACCAGCTTAAAATTAGTATTTCAAAAGGCACATTTTTGGAGTGGGAAAATTTGGCTCTCCTTCAAATATACAATTTAATCTTAACTCCACTCATGACATTTTTGTGCAATAACTTACCTATGCAAAGAGGGTAAATCATTTTACCTTCACCGCTTTGGTGTCTCACAGGTTTTAGAACAGTTCCTTTATAACAATTCTGCAAGTAATTCTGGGGGTTGATTTTTCTCATCCACCTTTTATCTCTATCTCTGTTCCTGATTTGTCATCTAAGCTTTATGCCATTTGATGTTCCGAACTTCTAGATTCCCCCCTCTCCCTCAATTATCTCCAACTTGAAGTATTGGAAACAAAACTATATATGATCTCTAAGTCCTTTGACAATGAAACCTTCAAAGTCAAGCTAGGGACAATCAGTTGAGAAATTTAAGATATTTCAGCCTAAGAAATAGGCATGGGATGACACTTAAAGGCTGAAAGAACTTGATACATTTAGAAAGCTGTAGGAACAGAAGCCTGTGTTTTTGTTCATTGATTTAACACTGTATGTATAAATAAAAAAGGCCTAAATAGTTTACATTATTTTTAATTATTATTCCTTCTTATGCTATGAAATGAGTCAATTAAACCCATTCAATATGCTACTGAATGAATCCAACCAATAGGTTACCAGCCTAATTCAACATTGTTATTGGCCACAGCAAAAGCACACTCAGGACAGTGAAACAAGAAAGGGATTCGCATACAAGAAGGAAGAGGAGAGCATAAGCTAGAGAGCTTTGGCTCACTGGCAAGTGTGAGAAAAAAGGGAGCTTCAGAGGCAGGTTCAGGAGGTTAGCCAAGGATGAGCTACTGCTGTCCATTGCTCCCCTGGTTGCAAGTCACACGGGGCCCCTTTGAGTTTAGGAGATGCATGCCTGTTGGGGAAGAAGAGCAGGGAGGGAATGGTGCTGCATGCTCCCCAGAGGGAGATTGTGCACTGGATCCTATGTCTTAAGGGTTTTTCTCTCTCCTTGTAGGCAGGAATCTTAGGGGAGGTCTCACGTGAGGGTTTCATTAGAATACTCATCAGTTTTCCAGGTGTGTTTTTTCAGGGTTGTGGTCTTTACTGATGGATTGGTGTCAGAGCAAGAGGTCGTTAGTCACTGCTGGTGATGTCAGCCATGGCATCACTTGTCTAATTTTGCTGCTTTTCTGGTCCTGAAGCTGAAATACAACAGAGGCCTAAATCTTATTCTCAGAGAGGAAAGGTTACGAGGTCTAAACTGAATGACCAGTAGTATGCTAGGAGAGAAAAGGTTACCCTGGGGATAAGGTCCTTGTTTTCCCAGTTCTACCCGTTGCTAGACCCCTGGAGCTTTCAGTCCTGCTGACCTTCTGTACCTGGCCAGGGTGCTGGCTCAGGGAGCTGAATGGTGCCAGCTTGAATCAACAGGAAAGAAAAAAGAAAAGGTCATATCAAAGAAATGAAGTTCCTGCACAGTTACACTAGCTTATTTTCTTTGTCAAAGCAAAAATTTGTACTATACAAAGTTATATAGGCAATGACAACTTTATTCTAGGTTGTGTCAATAGGGAATAGAGATTTCAATTCAACTCTGCTAAATAAAAAAAATTCTGGAGGATTTCTTAGCACTGGGAAGAGCTAATGAAAAAGCACAGTCATGTGCAACTCAGTGACAGAGATACATTTTGAGAAGTGTATTGTTAGGCAATTTTGTAAGTATACTAACATCATACAGCATACTTACACAAACCTAGAACATATAGCCTACCATAGACCTAGGCTATATGGTATAGCCTATTGCTCATAGGCTACAAGGATGTACAGCTTCTTATAAAATGATGCAAGATTAAATTAAGCACAAGAGACAAATGATGCAATCAAGAGATGTGATAAGCAGGGAATGTATGAGGTTGCTGCTTGATTAACACAGTACACTGTTTGACAGCTTTATAAGTAGAAAAAGTGCACTCTAAAAATAACAATAAAAAGTATAATATGCAAAATGCATAACCCCATAACACAAATGCTTGTTTTGGTTATCAAGTATCAAGTACTACAGGTAATTATATATGTGCTATACTTTAATATGACTGGCAGCATGGTATGTTTATGCCAGCATCACCACTAACACATGAGTAGTAAGTTCTGGTTCCATGTCCCAATGGTTATGATGTCACTAGTGATAGATGTTTCTTAGCTCCATTATAATTTTATGGGACTGCCATTGTATATGGGGTCTGTCGTTGACTGAAACATCATTATGCTACAAATTATTGTAAAGAGGAGGACAGTAGTGAGACAGCTAATCAATGGGCTATCATTTGGGAGTTAATGGGAGTTACTTCTGAATATATTTTTTCTCTGTGATTAGGCCATTTGTATCTGCTAATTGGTGTCCATCGGCTTCTACCCTCCAACAGATACTGGGGCACTACATACTTTGATGTTTACATTTCAAAGAGATAATCCTTAAACCCTAGAGAAAGATATCCCCAGGGTCCTAAAACCAGCAAGAGCCTTCTAAGGAGGTTTATATGCATCTCAAAGAGCCAGATAATGAGTTTTTAGTTACATATTTTCTAAAGTAAATGCTGTACTAAAAGGAAGTCAGAGATATGGCTAAGAAGAAATCTTCTTAAACTTTAGTTCAGATGAGAGAAGCTTTAAGATCATCTTGGTCACTACCTTGAATTTCCTTGCCAAGGAACAGGGATGGAGAAGCCATGCATATGCTTAACAATGTTGAACTCTGATCCTTAATAAGGTAAGTGGAAAAACACGACAACCCAATCCAGACAGGACTACTAGTGGCCCAGATTATTCAGGAATGAACGTTTGGTTCACCTCCTAAGGTTAAGACCCACAGGCAACTGAGATGTTTGCTGATGCCAAAAAAAAATGCCAGCTGAGAAGAAGGTAGCTCAACAAACAAGCAAAAAAAAAAAAAAAANACATATTTTCTAAAGTAAATGCTGTACTAAAAGGAAGTCAGAGATATGGCTAAGAAGAAATCTTCTTAAACTTTAGTTCAGATGAGAGAAGCTTTAAGATCATCTTGGTCACTACCTTGAGTTTCCTTGCCAAGGAACAGGGATGGAGAAGCCATGCATATGCTTAACAATGTTGAACTCTGATCCTTAATAAGGTAAGTGGGAAAACACGACAACCCAATCCAGACAGGACTACTAGTGGCCCAGATTATTCAGGAGTGAACGTTTGGTTCCCCTCCTAAGGTTAAGACCCACAGGCAACTGAGATGTTTGCTGATGGCAAAAAAAAAAAAAGCCAACTGAGAAGGTAGCTCAAAAAACAAACAAACAAACAAACAAAAAACAGTTACAAAAATGGGTATGATTGTCATGAATATTTCTTCTCTCTTATTTTGTAGTGAATATGTTTGTGTATGAGTATGTCAAATATCTTCATTTTCTTCTCTCCCTAACTCACTTATTATAGAATGTAACACATACTGATTTTATATTAGAGTATTTAAGTGTTGTTAGTTTTAATTGACAGTATTTAAGTTATAGTATATCAAAAAGAAGAGTAAATATCATGCCAAGACTTTACTTCCTTTTCTGGGGAAGGAGTTAGTGGGTTTTTGGTTGCATGCAGAACACATGTATCATGTTGAGCAAAATTATAACTTTGTTATTATCTGTATTTGAAGACTAAGTATGGCTTAATGAGATGTGTGTGCATGTGTGCAAAGTTAAGGAGATGTGGACTTCTGATGGCCAATTTTGTCAACTTGACTGAGCAATGGGGTGCCCAGATATTTGGTTCAACATTATTTTGAGCGTGTCTGTGAAGTTTGACTTGAATCAGCAAACTAAAACAGATTGCCCTCTCCAAGGACAGTGGGCCTCAGCCAATTTATTGAAAGCCTAAATAGAATAATAAGAGTAATAGAGAGTTCTCTCTTCAAGCCAGGATATCAGTCTTCTGTTTTGGGACTCCGACTTGGACTACAACTCATGCCATTATCTTCCTTGTTATCAGGTCTTTGAATTTGAACTAGAACTGTATTTATTAGCTCTCCTAAGACTCTAGTTTTCCAACTTCAGATTTGGGGACATCTCAGCCTCTATAAATGCATGAACCAAATTCTTATGACAGATTATATATATAATCTTTTGATTTGTTTCTCTAAAGAACCCTAATACATGTAGTCATTTATTTAAAAATAAACTAAGCCATGCTCAAATTTAGAAAAAGAATATTTAAATATAACTGATATCAAAAGTTTAAAAGAAAGCCTCAGTATATGAATATATTGTGGTATTTCAAGGAAAAGTAATTTGATCCATTTAATAATCCTTAGCTATGTTAGACTGTTAGATTATTTATGATAGTACTAATAACATAAAACAATTCTATTTGGATAAAATCTATACAGTTCGTTTATGTCATGTCTCAGTTAATTGTACTAATGTTTTTTAAATAAGTAGAAGGAAAAACACAACTATTTGAAATTCAGCTGGTAAATGTTTGTGTTTCAAGCATTTACCAGATAATGGAAGTAAAAGAAAGGTATGTACAAACAAGCCCAATTAGCTTATTTTGCAAGGATGAAATTAAGACACTGAGTTTTACACACACACACACACACACACCAGACTTCTCTGGATAAACAGAGACAAAAGGAGATATATAGATATATATGAGGAGATTTTTATAGGAATAGGTTGATGTTATGGAAGCTGAGGAGTCCTGTGGTCATTAATGCAATGGTAAACTAGAGAATTAGAAAATCTGGTGTAATTTAGTCTGAGCCCAAAGGCCTGAAAATCAAAATGTTGATGGTGTAAGTCCCTCCCTGAGGCTTAAACCTCAAAAGCCATGAGCGTCAATGTCTGAGGTCAGGAGAAGATGGATGTCTCAGCTCTCTGGCCTATTCAAGCTAACACATGAAGTTAATCATCTCATGCGTAAATTACTAAATGCTTTGGAATATTTAAAATCTCTTTAGCTAAAGGATTTGGTGGAATGCCTCCTGTAATATATGAATTCTGTCTGGGAAAAAGTTCAACCGTTGTTAACATAATGAGAATGGTTCATGTGATGTTGATATAACATGGCAACCAAGGAGAGTGAATTGGAATGCAGTGTATTACTCAGTGCGGGTGGGTAGACACTGTTTGAGTGAGCGTGTGTACTGTGTGGCTGTCACATTCACAATAAATGAGTGAGTAGAGCAATGAATCTGCACCAAATTTTGCGTTAACCTTGAATATTCTTCAGCAGAAACTATTCAGATGTTTCAGAAGACCGCAGCTATGGGCAACTGGTGACTGGCAGCTTCATCATGACAACGTGTCTGCTCGTGCATCATGTCTCATGCATTTTTTTTGAGAAACATCAAATCATCCAGGTAATGCAGCCCTGCTACAGCCAAGATTTGGTGCTTTCCCAAAACTAAAATCACATTTGAAAGGGAAGAGATTTCAGACCATCTATGAGATTCACAAAAAATATGACTAGACAGCTAGCTGATGGTGATTGGGAGAATTATGTGAGGTCTCAAGGTGCCTGCTTTGAAGGGGACCGAAGCATCATTGTCCATGTACAATGTTTCTTGTAACTTCTTCAATAAATATCTCTATTTGCCATAGTACAAGGCTGAATACTTGGACAGACCTTGTATACTTATGTTTTTATGAAATACATCCACTCAAAGTAGAGATTAGAAAGAAATACAACAACACTGACATTATTTGTGTCTGGATGTTGAAACAATAAGCTAATATTTTATTTTTCTGTTTTCCATACTATTCAACTTTTAAAAAATTAGCACACCCTAAAATTTATGTCCTGGTCTGAGTCTGAGTCTAAAGGCAGGAAAAGACCAATGTTCTATCTTGGAGAAAGTTAGGAGAGAAAATAAGTTATTTCTCACTCAGCCTTTTTGCTTTATTCGGGCATTCAATGGATTACATGAGGCCCACCCATATAGGATAATCTGCTTTATTCAGACTACTGATTCAGATGTTAACCTCTTCCAGAAGCACGTTCACAGATACACCCAGAATAATATTTAACTAAATATCTGAGCAACCCTTGGCCTAGTCAAATTCACACATAAATTAGCTATCATATTATATTATCTTTTATCATTTCTTCTGCAATGATCTACTACAGAAAAAAATAATTGTATTTTATTTAACTTAGTACATTTTTATTTTACATGCTTTTGGACTAATGTTTAAAGATTTTATTATAATTCACATGTTTAATTTTAAAAATTATCTTTATAAGCTAGAGTGTATTCACTATAAACTCTGAGAATGTAGCTATAAGTTTATTTCCTAGGGCTTAATACTTATATGATGAATTTAATCTTCTGGAGTATAATCAAAAGTCAGTTTTTATTCAATGTGCATATCTGAAGTAAAGACATACATAAAGAAGAATATTTTGATATTCTAGGAGGAGGCTCTGAGGGGAGGCTATTCACAGCAGGTTTATCTTCAAAAACGAATGGAAAGAAGTCTTAAAAATGAATAAGTATTGAAGATGACTTTTCTTTAATGGAAATAGTTGAAAATTTATTTCAGGTTGTGAGAAGTGAAAACTAGTATATTTAGTTGAATAGTCTGAGGTTAATGTGACTCTAAATTTACTCCATGGTGACAGAAATTAAATGAAGTTTTTCTGAGTAACTAAAAATATTCAAAAGCGAGCTATACCACTAAGAGAAGCATGAGATGGAAACCAGTTGGAAGTTTAGGATGTAATATAAATTTAGATTGGCTAAATATTAAAATACTCATGTGAGTGTTCTTTTTTCTTTCCTGAAGGAAAACCGATGGGTAAATTATGTCTTTTTATTTCGTTTTTATTGCCTAAAAATCTTTCCTGATGTGAAAATCCTATGTCTTAGAAATTATTCCTGCTTTGCTAGGAGATTTCTATTCAATCTCATCCCTCCCAAAGTGGTTACTCTTACATCTTGGAGACTACCTGGACCTGTCTTTCACAAAAAGGGAATGGGCTCAGGCCAAGTCCGTTTTGGGCCAACTGGTAGTATGTGGGTCCTTGACTCTGTGTAGGGAAGATTTCATGATGTGAGTCTAGGTGTTTTTGAGAGTGTGTTTATTAAAGCTCAGGGCGGTGAAACAAAGGAAAAGGGTTAGGATAGAAGAAGCAACAGGAGAGACCCTAGGTGGTGCTCTGCTTTGGCTCTCTAGAAACATTATACGGAAAAAGTGAGCCATAACAGGGCTGCTTTAGCTCACTGAGAAGTCAGAGAAAAGAGGGCCTTGGAGACACATTCAGGGCATAGCCTGGGTCAAGCTGCTGCTGCCTGTTGTTCCCCTGGTTGCAAGTCTCATGGGGACCCTTAGAGTTTAGGAGAGGAGAGTAAGGATGCACACCTGAGAGGGAAGAAAGGAGTGGGTGTGCTCTAGAGAGAGTTCACCTTGGATCTTTGCCTTGAGAGTGCTTATCTGTTTTCTAAAGGTGGGGATTTAGGTGAGATCTTAGGGAAGGATCTGAATTTAATATTCAACAGCTTTATGCTGATGCTCCAAAATGAGACTTATTCCCCTGACTTCATTTGTCCCTGGATGTGGTTGGCATAAGTGGCACTAATAGGATTTGTATTCTATCTCTCTGGGTTGGGTCATTGAAGCTATTTACCCTTTGGTTGGGGAGGATAAGTGTAAACCTTTGAAGTGTCCTTGGTTAGAGAAGATGGGATTTTTCTGTTTACTAGATGGCTGTAAATTGCTTAGACACTTAACTGTCAGTCTTAGTTTCCATATTCCACCTGTCCTGGCTTAACCTGTTTTTAGTAGAAGGTTCTCAGTCAAGTTTACCTATAATTCTGTAGTCCTGTGCCCTCCAGAAAACTCAAGATGTGGCAAGATGACAAGGAGTGTTCCCTATATTTACCATGATAGTGTCCCCACTCCCATGAAATCTTCCTTACTATGCTTCAACAAGTATCAATGATTTTTTTGTTAACAATACATAATAAATAGAATTAATTTTCAAAAAGATTTCTTTTGGAAAGAAAAGTAAAAGGATAGGAAACTTCTTTTTAATTTTTAGTTATGGCTTTTAAGTACTAAAGGGAAAGCAAAATTTAAAAGGGAAATTAGAAATATGTATGAGAGAGCAGGGAGACTCAACAGTTCAAAAATTTTCAGAGTACCAGAGGTCTGCCTAGGAGCTAGCCAATAATAAGCAGAGACTTGTATTTTCTATTATGATGACTTTTGTCTCTCAGGAAAGCTGAGGAGATGGAGAGGTGGGTTGCTGACAATGGAGGAGGAAGGCTTAAAATCTGGGAGTTGTGAAAAAAATCTAAATTAACCATTGTAGTGTTAATCAAGAAAGAGTGTTAAGGTAAAAGAGAAATAAAACCCATTTATTTGGGGTCAGCGATGGCAACCAGGAGGGAGACACAGACTCAGGTAATAACTTAAATTGTACTCCAGGGAGAACAAAGAAAGGAAGGGCTTAGAAAGGCTCTGGCTGCAAGTGCTGTAAGCAGGTTGGTCCTCGTTATGCAAATGAAGTATTCTGCCAGGTTAAAAGGAATTCATTTAGTTCAATATGCAAACAAAGGATGCGGGCTGGTAAAAGGGAATGGCTCTTTTTAAAGTAAGATACATAGGTGCTGTGGTTGTCATGGTGAGGAAGAGATTAAAGTTCAGGCACAGCTGAAAAGTTCAAAAGTTCACTGAGAAACATCCTGGTTGGAACCTGTGTGAGACGTGGCTGTGGCTTCCCAGCTCTATTTTAGTTCCCTAGATATAAATAACTCCGCCTTGGCAATCTTCATTCACAGAAATGACTTGAAGAGAAAGTTAGTTATGATATGGGACTAGATGGGACAAAAGCAGAATTAGAATATGTCTCCTGAATTGAAATACAAACAATATTACAATTCCCCTCAGACAGATATTAAGCTTAAATATCAACAAAAGAGCATGTCTTAGAAGATAACAATATATCTTTTGTTTAGTACATATGATGCAGCATTAAAGGGGTAAAAATTCAGTACCACTGATGTCTTGCACAAAAAGATATTTTAAAATACAGATAATGCTTTTATTTACTTTACTGAAATAAAAGAAGCAAAATATATTTATCTAGAAGAATCTTTAAAATTTATCTTTGACTAGTTTAAAGAGAAAGTGTAAGAACTTAAAAGTCAAAGACCAAGATACTTCCAAGCCCTGCTTTCTATTCTAAAAGAATATTTGAGTTATATAGCTAATATAAATATCTCATTACTAAATTCAGGCTAATGTACTTGTATCAATTTATACTCTCATAAGTATGGTATGAGAATGCTTGTGCCACTTAATTTTTTTCTAATCATATTAATATTTTTAAAGTTTTTTGAAATACGATAAATAATATAAACAGAAAAATTGATTTGTATTGATTTGTTTCACTTCTTTCAATATATATTTTCTTTTACTGTATGTTTATTCTTTTCTGAACATGTATACACTATACATCCTATATGTCTATTGAGTTTTGGTTATCTTTCAATTGGTTTTCATGAGCTTTTATTGTACTAAAGTATCTATCTTTTGTCAACACAAATAAACTGGTTAGTAGTATTGCTTTTTAACCATGATCCCAAAGAAGTTGGGACAATTTGCACTGATATATTAGCATTGGTTTTCCTTTTAATCTTTTTTAATTGCTATTCTATTACAGTTTTCCCAATTTTTCCCCTCTGCCCTCCTCTGCCTATCTCACCCCCCTTTCCCACAGTCAGTTCCCACACTGCTGTCCTGTCTGTGAGTTATCCATACCTGTTCTTGGTCTAGCCCACCCTTATCCCTCTCCCCACTTCCCTCTCATCATTTTCATTCTGTTCCATGTTTCCAGGCCTATGGGTCTATTTTGTTTGTTAGTTTATTCTGTTAATTAGACTCCTCTTATAGATGAGATGATATGGTATTTGTGCTTCATTGATTTGCGTATTTCAGTTAGCATAATGCTCTCCAGTTCCACCCATGCTGTCATAAAAGGTAGGAGTTCCATCTTTCTTTTTGCTGTGTAGTATTCCATTATATAAATATACCACAGTTTTTTGATCCATTCATTTACTGAGCAGATGAGGGTTTGATCTCCAAAATACATAAAGCAATGCTTACTTATAATGATGAGATTCTTGCATTTCACCTGGTCCTTATAAGGCCCCAGACAACTTTGCTTTTGGGGCTGGTTACATGAAAACCATTTGCCTAGGTAACCAGCAGAGTACAAGCAATCCTATTCTGGTTCCAGTGTGTCCCATGCCCATGTCAGTGGTTCCTGATGTGAGACAAAAGAACATCTGGTACAGCCATCACAGAGATTAGGCAATTGGGAGTCACACCAGATCTGTTCAGACTCCTTTCCAGTCAGCCCTTGGTTGTGATTCATGCCTTTCCAATAATGCTGCTGTTATGGTATATTTTTTTCTCCAATAAACTGTGGATTTATAAACAATGTTATCTTGGGTTGTGTGAATCTTGATCGGCAGTTGAACTGTGTATAACTGTTATAATTAGTGCAGGTTAATTTAAGAATGCAACTCTTATATTTCAAAATTATTTATATTTTTGTTTGTGATTTCCTCCCTAGACATTAACCTGAGATCATTGAAAGAGCATTTCACTGTTACCATACACATACGTTTAATGTGTTAGAACACTGACTGTACTTAAGGACTATACATTGCTATTTTCAGGAGATTAATGCTGAGAAAATAGTACCTCTTCTAGGAATTTATTTAGCTGAAGTTACTGTATTTTAATTTCTTTGAACAGAAGTATAAAAATATGCCTTTGAGTAGATAAAATTTTCGGAATTAAAAGTTAGATATTTCTAAAAGGGAGCTTATTTTTTTAATAAATTATGTCATAATCTGATAGCTAGAAGGTAAGACACATTAAGGTGAAATGTTTTCTCCAACTGCACAGTGGTAGAAAAAAGGAATATGGAGTATGTATGTTTTTTTAATGGAAAATAATGACAATAACTATTATATATTCTGAATTCACCTTGTTCTGGATACTAGACATGCACCATCTCAACTAGTACTTGCAGTTAACCAACTCAGGTAAACAGTCTGGTTCCAGAAGCCTAACTGTTAAGTATTCCCTATTTAATATGTGCTTACTATGTTCTAAGTATTTGTCTAATGTCATTGCAATTATTTGTAATTATTAGATAAATCACTAATAGAATTTTCATAATAATCCTTTGAGGAAGATGGTATTGTTATCCCATTTTATAGATAAGGTAACTTCATACTTTCAGATAGTATAGGGATTGGGTATTCAAATCTAGACTGCTCCAGAGTCTTACCTCTTTTTTTTTTTAAGATTTTAATTATTTTTAGAGAGAGGGGAAGGGAGGGAGAAAGAAAGAGAGAGAAATATCAATGTGTGAGAAAAAGATTAATTGGTTGCCTCTTGCATGCTCCCAAGTGGGGGCCTGGGGATCTGGCCTGCAACCCAGGGATGTGCCCTGACCAGGAGTCAAACTGGTGACTTTTGGTTCACAGGCCAGTGCTTGGTCCACTGAGAGCCACACCCACCAGGACCAGAGTCTCTCTCCTTATATACTGAGCTATGCTGCCTACTGCTGGCTCTACTGATCAGTAAATAATAATTCACCTTATTGAATTAAACATGTTATTGAATACTATACTAGGTACATGTAAAAACTTTTGTATTATGTATTGAGAACGGTTAAAAACTTACTCTTTTTACTGATGGATTTTAAGGGAGGATAAAGAAACAAAAATATAGTTAATGCTCATATATAATAATGTGTATCCTCTAATCTTTTCCTACAATTGTTTTTATCTTAGTGATATGTTTTGCTGAATGAAACAGAAATTTATAATTATAATTATGGTACATGCAAGAACGTGATAAATGCTCAGAGATACATATGGAGGACAAAGGGAAAAATGATTAATTCAGTTTGTGAAGTGTAGGGAGTGAAAGCGCTACTTAAACACTTCTCAGCTGGCCCTTGAAACAGAAGCAATAGTTGTCTTTGTATTGCCTGTGAGGAGGTGTCTTGATCCAAGGTATAGAGATCTGAAATTACAGCTAATGAGGAGCAATCTAGGGCAGTTGAGCTTGTTCAGTTGAGCATTTGTGTGTGAGAAGGAGAGGGCAAGAATATAACAATAAATTAAAGCAAAGAAAGAAACATATTTTAAATAATTTGTCAGATA
This sequence comes from Sturnira hondurensis, assembly GCF_014824575.4. NCBI lineage: Eukaryota > Metazoa > Chordata > Mammalia > Chiroptera > Phyllostomidae > Sturnira > Sturnira hondurensis. The sequence goes on from NW_028084977.1 coordinate 1,045,563, forward strand.
GACTTGTTAAGTGCTTTAAATATTCTATGCAATTTATTCTGACAACTCTGTGAGATAGGTGTTATGATTTGAACTTTGCAGACGAAGAAACTGAACCAGACGGCAGTTACATTTTCTGTGCAACATGACACGTTTAAAGGACAGATTTAGGTTTCAAAGCCTAAGCCTGTCTGTCTCCAAAGCCCACACACTTTTAACTACAAAATAAAGCTCATTCTGATTACACAGAGCAGTTAAGTAGTTTGAACCTCTGTATATGTGTGCCATACAGTTATTTGTATGGAAAATAATGTAATAATTGATGATAATACAAGGATAAACTCTGTGTTTTGCCTACCCACAACTGTAAACCTACTTTTCCCCCACCTTGGATGTATATGAAGCAGGACATGATTTAAGAGAGGAGTTTCTCATTTAATGATGAAGGCAAGGAAACAAATTGTTTTAAAATTTTCAACAAAAAAAATGAAACAATGGATAACTTTAAACAAATCATTGGGCACAATTATAGCATGATCCACACATGGCAACACCCTTCAAAAATAAATTCATGGAAATCAAGCAGTTTTCATGAGAAAACATAACATTCGCTAAATGCATGGATAAAAGCATCATCCTAAATTGATGCTATATACTTACATTGTGTTTCAGTTTAACCATCCAGCTAGTTATCCTCTCAAGGCTTCCTTTTAGCTAATAAATTTGCACAGTGCTTGTTCACCAACAGAGTAGCGAGGAATAAGCATGTAAATAAGCATGTACATGTAAATACCTTAAATAAAATAAAAGGCAACTTATATTTTATACTTTAAGTCCTTACTTTTTTGTAAAAGAAAAATTAGTGATTAAGTATCATCAGAGTTAAAATTTTGTGTTTACATGGATGCATTTGAAAAGAAATACAAATGAATGTAAAAAATTTTGTTGTTGTTGTTACCTTTCTTTGGTTAGAAGCAGGGGAAAGGGTAATGGCAATTTTGTTGTTTGGCTGACAGTGTATTGTTCTCCTTCCATTTGAATATGATTTCTTTTCCTTTTCAATAACCACTACTCATATCATATCGATCCATGTGATTTTGAGTGATGTCCACCCCACCTTTCTGGGTCCTGAGGAGGGCTCATAACCTAGACATTCTCAGAGCCTCCCTTCACCCTTGGTCTAGGATGTAAATGCTTTATTTTCTCTAATGAGATCTCTCCGGGACTTTTTTCTGGAGAGACATATTCTGTCCATTTGAAATCTAGGTCATGACAGACCAATAGAGCTATAGACATATTTCTTGATGACTATGTAGAAATGAAGTCAACATAGAAAAGGTCACCACCAAGAGAAAGGAAAAAGACCTAAAAGCATAGCTCTCCTAGAAAAAAAAACAGGGGGGAAACTCTTTGATATCAGTTCTGGCAATAATTTCTGCATGTGACACCGAAAGCACAAGGAACAAAAGCAGAGATCCAAGTGGGACCACATCAAATGTAAAAAGCTTCTGCACAGTGAAACCATCAATAAAATGATAAGGCAGCCTATGGAATGGAAGAACATATTTGTAAACCATTGTATCTGATAAGGGTTACAGTATATAAGGAACTCATACACTTCAACAGCAAAGTAAAAGTTTGATTAAAATATGGGCACGGAACTGAAAAAGACGTGTTTCCAGAGAAGATATAAAAACGGCAAAATAAGTATATGAGAATATACTCAACATGACCAACCCTCAGAGAAATATAAATCAACGCCATAATCACAGACACATCACTGTGTTCCTGTAGAATGACTGTCATCAAAAAGACAAAAGAAGATAACAAACATTGGCAGAGTTGGAGAAAAGGGAAGCCTGGTTCACAGAAGCTGGGAACGTAAATTGGTTCAGCCACTGTGGAAAACAGTACAGAGGTTTCTCATAGATAAATAGGTAGCTAAACAGACCCAGATATGGTAAGGAGAACGTGATAGAGCATATTCAGAAAATAATGACAGAATTCACCAATGAACACTAATACATAATTTAAAGGTAATTCATATTTTTATATGTAGTAGAAAATTGAAAACCACTAAAAAGCAGGGGAAAACCTGCCATATATGGTGCCAGAAAAAAAATTTTTTTCTGTAAGTGAAACTAGGGTGAATACTGACAAGTCACTAGCAAATTGATAGCCAAATGAGATTGACAGTATAAAAAATATTAGGAGTTGGCTTCTGAATACCTGCAATGTAATAAAATGAATTTATTAAAAATGTGCTAGATTTCTCTCAGTAAATTTTGCTCTGTTGCTATTTCATTATTTATTTATTACTTGTTTATTTATTTTTGCACTTTATTTTTACTTGTATTTCTTTACTGTTACCATTGAGTCCCCTTCTATCCTTCTTCCCCTGCAATCACCACCCTGTTGTTGTCCACATCCATGAGTTGTTTCTCCTTTTTACTCAATCCCTCCTCCCCAGATCCCTGCAATCAGCTGTCATCTGCTCTCTATGTGTGAGTCTCTTTCTATGTTGCCTGTTAGTTCAGTTTGTTCATTGTATTCCACATGCATTATTGTAATAATGCAATGTGGAATCATATGGCATTTGTCTTTCTCTGACTGGTTTATTTCAATTAGAATAATGTTCTCCAGACCAATCCATACTGTCACAAAGGGTAAAATTTTCTTCTTCTTCTTTTTTACGACCAAGTAGTATTCCATTGTATAAACATCCCATAGTTGTTATATCCACTCATCTACTGATGGACACTTGGGCTTCTTCCATATTATTGTTTATTTTCTTAACAATCAGGTTCTCTGTTATTTAATTATTGCAAAAAATATTTTGCAATAATTTATTTGCAATAAATATTTTATATTAAAAAAACCCTTCCAAGCCTATTACTTTTCTTTTGTTTATTTCAGTAGTACTAATAAATCACATGTCAAAAATCATGGTCACATATTGTGTCAAACACTTTTTAGAGTGTGATCTTTTTGCTCAGAATGTGCTTATTGACTATATAATGTTAAAACTACTTTTGTTAAAAGAAGTTACTACTCTCACATCTGTGTCTTAGGAAGGGTTTGTTAGAGGCTGCAGTGAAGGCTTTGCCCACAACTGTGGAAATAAACAGCTTTTTGTTAAAGAAATATATTTAAGAAGAATAATTAGTCAAGTGGAGTCTTAGCTGGTGTGAAACACAGTATTTTTTAGTATCTATAGTATTTTAATCTAAAGTGTGCATTATGTAATAATGTGTAAAACAACAATGGATTACAATTCCCTTGAAAAAGTCCTAACATGGACATTGTCATTTGTGTTCTTGATATGAGAAGGTGGTTTCATAAAACCTCTCCTAAGTCAAAGATTTCCTCTAGAGTGCACAGATACATCAACATGTTTTTCTCCTAAACTATTATCATCTACAACTAGTTCATGTAATCTTTGTTATCGTAATGGAAAGATAAATGCTTTGCCTCTGTGGTTCTAAAGTCGTTGTGTCTGTTTACTTTTAATGAAACCCATAGGGTTCATGCCTTTGACTAGGAAAATTCTGATAACTCTAGAAATTCCTTAAGTAGCCTAATACTATTGTTAAGTTTTTATCAATAGTTTAAGCATCAAGCTCTATTTTCTTGACATTTTCAGATCTATATTAAAAAACAATTTTTTGTTAGAGCCACTTAACTCTTTTCATAATTTTAATTGATCATGATATCAACCTTATGCTAAATGTTATTATATATTTTGAACTTAAGTGTTAACATTTTTAATATATACTTTTTTCATACATTATTTTGCAGTCTGTGAAATGACAAGAATTATGCACCGAAACTTATTAAACACAGATTTTGAAATGGATTTTACTAAGCCTTTTGGATAATCTTATTTTTCTTTTAATTTCTCAAGTGATCTATATACTCTATTAAATAATTCTATTTCTGATTAAATAGAATGTGCAGAACCATTTCTCCCACTACTATTAGGTAACTGTTTTTTTGTGTGTGATGGAAAAAATAAACCAAAGACAAATAAGCAGGAAAACATTAAAATTTAGATAAGAATAAATATAAAAGAATGTAGAAAGTAGAAGGAAGAGGAAAATAGAAACTAAAGAAAAAGAGGGGAAGGGCATGTAAACAAGGTAATTATTGGTATAGTGGTTAGAATTAGAAAGCAAATGAAGAAAAGAAGTTTTACGGGCAGGTAGGCTTGATAGGTGAGGAAGCGATGGGGGCAGAGTTGACCAGAGAATCATAGGTCAATTTAAACACAAAAATATGACAGTAACTGCAGGTGTGGGAAGTCAGGTTTAACTGCAGGAGAGAAAAACAAGCTTATAAAACTTGTATGGGCAATTGTAGAATTAGGAGTTCTGTTATTCTACACCCACAAGCAAAATTAGAGGAATCTAATTTTAGAAAGGCAGTTGGTTAATAATTTGTTTAAAATTATCCTGTGGGTGAGCACAGCAATTAACTGTTATGCTAATGAGGAGAATTCAGAGACCTGCATTTGACTACACCAAATGCCAGGATTACCTAAACTTCCAAAATAAAGTCTCAGATTTATATTTATATAACATCTCTATGTTAATGTAGGCACTCTGTGTAGAGTATTAAATCATCAGCATAAAAACTGAGCTGGCTGTCTGTACTCAATGAAGTTACTGTTCCTGTTACAAAAGCTTTCATTACAAAGATACAATCTATGCCACAGTGACATATGTAGCATTACTAGCAAACTTGCCATTCTCATTTTCTCTGATTTCTAAAAGGACTGCAAACGGAATACACTGTAATATTTTACACTGAATGAATTCTTCTAATATTCCCTAAGGACGTTTTAATGCCTTTTTTATTAATCAATTAATCACTCATTCTTCCATCCACCTTCATAATATTTTTTAAGCATCGACTGTGTGTTAAGCATTTTAATAAATCCTGGTGGAACAGAAATGACAAGAATTGAGAAGGATTTCTTATAATTAATGTACTTGTGGTTAGAAAGCTGAAGTAAGAACTATGCCCACTAGCCTTGACTGGTGTGGGCCAGTTGATTAGCATGTCATTCCATAACCTGAAAGGTCAGGGGTTCAATTCTCAGTCTGGGCACATGCTTGGCTGCAGGTTCAGTCCCTGGTCAGGGTGCTTAAGGAGAGTCAACACATCAATGTTTCTCTCTCACATTCATGTTTCTCTCCTCTCTCTCCCTCCCTTCCTCTCTCTTTAAAATCAATAAGCATGTCCTTGGGAGAGGATAAAACAAAATGAAAATGACAACAATAAAAAATAATTATGCCCACTAGAAGGGTATTTTCCAAATTAACTGGTTCACATTAAAGTTCATTTTTCTTAAGTAACTCTCTTTGGTTAGGGAAGTATTTTCTGTCCTTTATGAATACAAACTGAGGGTTTATGGACATGAGATGTGAAGAGATCATAAAATATTTAGCTAAGTTGTCTATTAAAAAGTGAACAAGCATCTCAGGATGTAACAGATCAAAAATGAGAAAAATGGTGATACACGTGTGGGAAGTGGAGAGAAGGCAGAACAATATGGTTGGAGCCTGGTGCCTGAGTAAACAAGGCTACATACCATTTTTAGGTCTTTAGCTAGGTGTTTGGGTGCCAGATGAAAACTATTTTCCATAGAATGTGCCATTTAGCAGCTCCTATAGTTATATGGGAATCTCCAGCTCATGATGCCCCCTTTCAGCAGTAGTAATTGTGACACGGGAAAGAGGAAACAAAGGGAATTGCACGTACCCAAACTGGGTCAGCACTAGACCACTGCACAGAAATGGAATACAAGAATTCAGCAAGAGCTTCAAATCACAGTCAGATGCGAATAGTGACAAGCAATCAAAAAAGAATTCTTAGTTTCACAAAAGACTTGTGACAGGACTTGAACCCACCTTCTCTGGAAATTGAGGCATACTTGTGCAGGCTGAACTAGGCATATTAGTATATTTGTTTTAATTCCAACTTTCATGTGCACAATAAAATTTAATAAAGTCACTGGTGAATACTTTATCACTCTTCTTCTAGAAATAATAATTTTACCTCCTAATTCTTCCCATTTTCCTTCTTTTCTATCAGAGGTTCCAATTATTTTGAACTCTTTTTTCTGGCAGTGGACAATAATTAAGGTCTTTCAGAATCTGGTTGAAAAGTTCTGTTCTACGATGTTGAATTTCCATTTCCCTAGAGCAGTAATTTTTAACCTTTTTCAGTTCATAGCATACATAAATAATTACTAAAATTCCATGGCACACCAAAAATATATATTTTTGCCAATCTGAGAAAAATGCAGGTATAATTTTAATCCATTCACACAAAAGGGCTATTGTTATGTTGGCTGTTGTCATTATTTTTTGACAGTCTGAGGGAAAAGAGGTCACTGCCCAAACTAGTCAGATATTGCATGTTTTAAAAACTCTTGTAGCACATGGGTTGAAAATCGCTGCCTTAGAGTAACTGCTAATGAGTAATGTGGAGTGAAATCCTTCTGGGCTGCCAGCTGTCCATTCAATGGTGTTCAAGCCCAGTCAGAATAGGCATCGACTGATCCAGGAGATGACCCTTTTACTGGGCTTATGCTCCACGTGCATAACATTTTAGAATCACTTTCCATCTGTAGTTCTCCACCCCTGCCTCCAGTCCGGTTCACATTGAGAGTGTCTCCTTCCTTGAATGAAAGAGCTCTAATCAAATCCATTCCTCATGCTAGCTACAGTCAGAGTGACCTTAATAAACAACAAATCTGATCACAGCAATTTCTTACTAAATGGCAGTCAAAGACTTGCATTATCCTTAAATGAATTTCAAAACTTAATGTTTACAAAGTGCTGCAAGGTCTCTCACATGTTTATCTCTCTGGCCTTAGGTCTCATACATTTCTGTCATTACTGACCTTCAGTCCTCTCTGTCCTCTTACATTTGATGTTTGCACATACTGTTTCTGTTGCAGCTAGTACATCATATCCTCCGAAACAGTGTTCAATAAGACATTTCTTAACATAAATTGTTGTTTGTTACCTAAATAGAAGTAAAGCAAATACTATGCCTTGATTTTTATTTAACATTACATGTGTATATGTGAAGAACCGGAAGTCTATCATAGTGAATAGCTTTTACTAATCTATAATCAAAAATGGCAATTGGCAGTAGTTTAGCCCTTAAAAGAGAATCCTCCTAATTGCCAGTGTCAATCATATTTGATGACCGATCACATAGTCTAATAACCTTTTTATGAAAGAATAGTTTTAGATTTACAGAAATGTTGCAAAGATAATACAGAGAATTCCCATAAAATCCTCACACAATTTTTTCACACAATATGGTATGGTATATTTGTCACAACTAATAAAACAATGTTGATACATTGTTATTAACTGAAAATCACTTTATTTAGATTTGTGTTTATATATATTAAATATATATTAGATAAAAACTATGAAAGTATATAGATTTATTTAAATTTTTAGTTTTTATCTAATATATGTGTGTTAGATAAAAAAGTACATGTATATACATATATATAAAGTTTTCATTTTCAAGAAGTTAATAACATAGCTGTGAGATTTATGTTTACCTTAAAAATAATCTTTACTTGAGGTAGTTTGAAAAGTCTGTTTCTTGCAGTTAAATATGGCTTATTAAATTATCCAAGGAACAATACAATTTACATAGTTTTTATTATATGAAAGTATTTTCGTATTTTTCCACTACCATTTAGTCCCCTTATACCCTCTTCTCCCCAGCAATCACCACACTGTTGTCCAATTCCATGAGTCCTTTTTCCTTTTTTTGCTCAACCCTTCTATCCCCTCACCTCATCCATCCACTTGATGTTTTATCCTGCTCCCTATCTCTGAGTCTGCCCCCATTTTTCTAGTTAGTCCAGTTTGTTCATTAGATTCCACAGGTGAGTGAAATCACATGTTATCTGTCTTTCTCTGACTGGATTATTTCACTTAGCATAATGTCTCCAGGTCCATCTATGCCTTTGCAAAGGCTAACACTTTCTTCATTTTTATATCTGAGTAGTATTCCATTGTGTAAATATCCCATAGTTGTTTCACCCACTCATCTAGTGATAGACATTTGGTCTGCTTCCATATCTTGGTGATTGTAAATAAAGCTGAACATAGAGATGGATAGTTTCTTTCAAATTAATGTTTTGGGCTCCTTTGGATATATTCCCAAAAGCGGGATCACTGAGTCAAAGCAGATTCATTTTTATTCTGTTTGAGGTATTTCTGTACTGCTTTCCACAGTGGCTGCACCAGTCTACATTCTCACCAACAGTGTAAAAGGGTTTTCCTTTCTCCACATCTTCACCAGCACTTGTTTGTTGATTTATTGATGATAGTCATTCTGACAAATGTGGGATATCTCCCTGTGGTTTTAATTAGCATTTCTCTGATGATTAGTGATATTGAACAGCTTTTTATATGTCTATTGGACATATGTATGTCCTCTTTGGAGAAGTGTCTATTCAGGTCTTTTACCCATTTTTTTAATCAGATTGTTTGTGCTTTTGGTGATGAGTTTTGTAAGTTCTTTATAAATTTTGTATATTAACCCCTTATCAAATGTATTGGTGAATATGTTCTCCCATTGTGTGTATTGTCTTTTTATTTTGTTGATTATTTGCTTTGCTGTTCAAAAACTTTTTAGGCTGGTGCAGACCCATTTGTTTATTTTCCTTTGGTTTCCCTTGCCTGGGGAGATATATCTGATATATAATTTCTAAGAGCAATATCTGCAATTTTGCTGCCTGTATTTTCTTCTAGGATTTTTATGGGTTCATGTTTAACATTTAGATCTTTGATCCATTTTAATTTTTTTCTTGCATGTGGTGTGTGAAGGTGGTATACTTTCATTTTTCTGCGCATGTGTGTCCAAATTTCCCAACACTATTTACTGACTACACAATTGCTTTCTCTGTCAGATATTAATTGACTGTAGAGGTGTGGGTTGTTTCTGGGGTTTCTATTCTGTTCAATTGATCTATGATCTTTTTCTTTCCTTTTTTGTGCCAGTACCATATTGTTTTCATTACTATCACCTTATAGTATAGTTCAATATTAGTTAGCACGATTCCTCCAACTTTGTTCTTCTTTCTCAGAATTACTGTTGTTATGTGGGGCCTTTTGTGGTTTCACAGAAATTTTTAAAATATTTTTTCCAGTTCTGTGAAATATGTCATTAGAATGTTGATGTTGATAGGAATGCATTAAATATATAAATTGCTTTCAGAGTATGGACATTTTAATGTTGTTATTTCTTCCCATCCATGAATGTGGTGTGTATTTCTAATTATTTGTATCTTCTTCAATTTCTTACTTCAGTGTCTTATAATTTTTTGAGTCCAGGTCTTTTACATCCTTGGTTAGCTTTATTCCTAGGTATTTTATTTATTTATTTTTTAGCAACTGTGAATGGAATTGTTTTCTTAATTTCCCTTTCTGTTAGTAATTTTTTAAAAAAATACTTTATTGTTGTTCAATTATAGTTGTGTGTATTTTCTCCCCATCCTTCCCCTGCACCCTAGCCAAACCCACCTCCCTCCCTTGCTTTCACCTTCCCCCTTGATTTTGTCCAAATGTCCTTTGTACTACCTCCTGAAAACCCTTCTCCCCACTGTCCCCTCCCCCTTCCTCTCTGGCTATTATTAGATTGTTCTTAATTTCAATGTCTCTGGTTATATTTCTTCACTTTTTTCTCTTATTGTTTATGTTCCAGTTAAAGCTGAGATAATATGGTATTTGTCCCTCACTGCCTGGCTTATTTCACTTAGAAGAATGCTCTCTAGTTCTATACATGCTGTCACAAAAGGTAGGAGCTCTTTCTTTCTCTCTGCCTAGTATTCCATTGTATACATGTACCATAGTTTTTTGATCCACTCATTTACTAATGGACACTTAGACTGCTTCCAGCACTTGGCTATTGTAAATTGTGCTGCTATAAATATTGGGGTGTTGGGAACCACCCTGCCTGGTTTCAGAAACTGTAATCCCCTGTGGCTAAGGCTGAGTAAAAAGACCTTAGGACCATAAGCCCCTAAAGAGACAAAGGTAAACTTCCTTGTAGGGGTGCCACCTCTGCCCCCTTTACTTTACCCTGCTTGGCCCCAGGTGGATGACTGGTTAGTCAATGGTGGGTAAGATTCCTCAAGGGAGGAAAAACTTAAGACAGGCACAGTGGCAAAGGAGAACTTGGGGGGCTATAGTAAAAGGGGATGATGGACCCTAGCCCCTCAGCTTTGACATAGCCTGAGTCCTCATTCTATCTTTAAGAAATATCCTAATCTCTTGGCTGCTTTACTCTCCCTACCCGACTTAAGCCTGAAACAATGCCAGAGGTGGGTATGGCCCTGTGCTGGAAACGGAGGGTTCTCTGGAGTGATCAGACCTAAGAAAGAATGCATAAAATCCTATGAAACCTACTTTGCTAATACCTTCACTGGAAATGATAAGGGTCCAAGCATAGAGTGAGTTTGTTTCCCCAAAGTTTTATGGCCTTTTGGCTATCTGACTCAGACTCAGAATAAGCCTTCATAGGGGGTTTGATGTTTATCTATTGTTTGATCATTACTGCCTGACAATGATTGAGCTTAATGTTTATGACCTGCATTTCTATGCCAATTAAACCCAATAAAAGCCCATTGAGGAGTAGGCTTCTGGCCTTCCTCCTTTGAGAGATCAGATACATTTCCTCCCCAAGCATATCACATCTTATAGACTTATTTTCATCCATGGTGGCTGGGGGAACCCTGTGGGTGGAGCCCACATCTCACATAGGGGTGCATAGGCTCTTTTGGATTGGTGTTTTGAGGCTCTTAGGGTATAATCCCAGCAGTGGAATTGCTGGGTCAAAAAGCAGTTCCATTTTTAGTTTTCTGAGGAAATTCAGTACTGTTTTCCACAGTGGCTGTACCAGTCTGCATTCCCACCAACAGTGCACTAGGGTTCCCTTTTATCCACAACCTCACCAGCACTTGTTATTTGTTGATTTGTTTATGATGGCCATTCTGACTGGTGTGAAATGGTATCTCATTGTGGTTTTAATTTGCATCTCTCTGATGACTAGCTATGCTGAGCTTCTTTTCATATGTCTCTGCGCCCTCTGTATGTCCTCCTTAGAAAAGTGTCTGTACTTCCTATTCTTGTTATCCAGATCACATAGATTCTGTTAGTTCTTTATTGACATATAAAAATGTAACTCATTTCTATATTGCATTTGTATCCTGCTACTTTGCTGAATTCATTTATCAGTTCTAGTAGTTTCTTGGTGGAATCTTTGGGGTTCTCTATGTACAGTGTCATGTCAACTGCAAATGAAGACAGTTTTACTTGGATGCCATTTATTTCTTCTTCTTGTCTGATTGCTGTGATTAGGACTTCCATTACTATGTTGAATACAAAAAGTGAAAGAAGGCATCCTTGTCTTATTCCCAATCTAAAGGGGAATGCTTGTAGTTTTTGCCAGTTAAGTAGGTTTGTCATGTATGACCTTTATTATTTTTAGGTATGTTCTCTCTATTTCTACTTTGCTGAGAGTTTTAATAATAAATGTGTCCTGAGTATTATAAAAAATTTGTCCACATCTATTGATACTATCATGGGTTTGTATCCTTCATTTTGCCTATGTAGTAAATCACATTTATTGATTTGCACATATTGTACCAATCTTGTATTCCCAAAATAAATCCCACTTTGTCACAGTATATGATTATTTTTGATACATTGCTGCATAAAGTTTGCTAGTATTTTTTGAGGATTTTAGTGTCCATGCTCATCACAAATATTGGCCTACAATTTTTTTTCTTTGTAGTGTCTTTATCTGATTTTTTAATTAAGATAATGCTGACCTCATAAAATGAGTTTGGGAGCTTTCTCTCTTCTTGGATTTTATGAAATAGTTTAAAAAGGAGAGATGTTAGTACTTCGTGGAATGTTCGGTTGAATTAACCTGTGAAGCCACTTAGTCCAGGTCTTTTGTTTGTTGGGAATTTTTTGATTACTGCTTCAATTTTATTAGAAATAATCTGTCTATTCAAATTCTCTGATTCTTCTTGATTTAGTTTTGAAAGGCTGTGTGTTTCTAGAAATTTATCTGTTTCATCCATGTTGTCCATTTTGTTGGCATACAGCTGTTCATATAGCTGTTCATAATATTTTCTCACAAAGCTTTCTTTGTATTTGTTTGGTGTCTGTTGTTATTTTTCCTCTTTCATTTCTGATTTTATTTATTTGTGTCCTTTCCTTTTCTTTTTCTTGACGAGTCTAGTTAAATGTTTGTAAATCTTGATTATGTTTTCAAAGATCTGTATCTTGGATTCATTGATCTTTTATGTCAGTTTTTTAAAATTTATTCTACTTATTTCTGGTATGATTTTTATTATTTTCTTCCTTCTAATCACTTTGGGCTTTGTTGTTCTTTTTTAAATTCATGTCAATCTGAAGTTAAATATGAACTTATTTGGACTATTTCAGCTTTTTCTTCCTTCCTTTTTTTGAGATATGCCTGTAATGCTATGAATTTCCTTCTTAGGATTGTTTTCCCAGTATCCCACAGATTTTGAATTGTTGTGTCTTCATTTTAATTTATTTCAAGATATCATTTGATTTCACCTTTGATCTCATTGTTGACTCATTCAGTGTTTAATTACATGTTTTTAGCTTCTTTGTGTGTTTTTCAAGGTTTTTTTTGTGATTTTTAGTTTCATAGCATTGGGATCTGTGGGGGCAACTTTGCCTGCAAATCTCCCTGTCCGCCACGGATGAAAATGAAACTACCAAGACATAGTCTGCTTGGGGAGGAGAGGTGGTCAATCTCTCAGAGGAGAAAGACCAAAACCTCTTCTTCAATGGCTTTTATTAGGTTGTAATATACAGGAATACAGGTAAAGCTCATCAATCAATGTCAGGTGGCAAGGATCAAACAATAGATAACATTCCAAATAAATCTGAGGGCTTAATCTGAGTCAGTGTTTGTCAGGTAAGGGGGTTGCAAAAACTTTGGGGGTCATACTCATTTCCTGCTTGGACCCTTATCATATGAATGAAAGCACTCTTAGTAAAGCAGGCTTCACAGGACTTTAGGAACTCTTTCTTATGCCCAATCACCGCAAAACCCACTCCAGCTGGCAAAGGCCTGTACCACCTTCCCAGTCACAGGTTTTTAGGCTTAAGTGGATTAGAGCCAGGAAGTGCTTCTCCCAGACAGAAATGGGGACTCAGGCTACTTCAGAATAGCTGGGGAGTGAGGATCCATCACTCCCTCTTTGCTGCAGCCCCCCGAGTCCTTCCTTGAGGATCTCCCAAGTGATCATGTCTGGCTTAGGTTGCCCCCCCCCCAAAAGAGGGGTCTTACCCGTCACTGACTAACCAACCAAGCGTTGGGGGCAGAGCTGGATGAAGCAGAAGCAGCGCTGCTGCCAGAGGTAAGCTTTGTCTCCTTAGAGGCTTACTCAGCCTTAGCCATGGGAGGCAGTTACAACTCCTGAAACAAAACAGAGCAGTTCCCAACAGGGGTCAGAGAAGATGCTTGATATGATTCAGTCTTAAATTTATTGAACCTTGTTTTGTGTCCTAACATATTGGTCTCCCCTAGAAAATGTTCCATGTGCACCTGAAAATTATGTATATTCTGTTGCTTTGGGATGAAATGCTCTAAAGATACCAATTAAATCCATTTGACCTAATGTGCCGTTTAAGGCCACTGTCTCCTTATTGATTTTCAGTCTGGAAGATCTATCCATTGAAATCATTGGGGTGTTAAAATCCCCAAGTATGACCGTATTTCTGTTGATCTCTTCCTTTAAGTCCATCAAGATTTGCTTCAATTTTTAGGTGCCCCTATGTTTGAGTGTGTAATTTTTTACTAGGGTTAAAAATATTTTTACTTTGTTAGTTTTTTTCCTTTATCATTATGTATTGTCCTTCTTTGCCTTTTACTGTAGCCTTTATTTTAAAGTCTATTTTTTCGTTTTTAAGTAATGCTACCCTAGCTTTTTTTTCTTTTCCATTGCAGGAAATACCTTCGTCCATGGTTTTATTTTTAGTCTATGTGTATCTTTCAATCTGAGATTGGTCTCTTGGAGGCAGAATTTATTTGGGTCTTCATTACTTATCCATTCAGCTACTCTTGTGTCTTTTGGTTGGAGTATTTAAGCCATTTACATTTAAGGTGATTATTGATAGATACATATTTAGTGCCATTTTATTGTTGGACTATTTTCTTCTGATTTTTCTTTCTCTTTTTCTTCTTCTTCTTAAATCAAGCCCTTTAACATTTATTGCAGTATGGTTTGGTGTTGGCAAACTCCTTTAGGTTATTTTTCTGGGAAACTCCTTATTTCTCCTTTAATTTTAAACGATAATCTTGCTGGATAACATAGCCTTGTTTGTAGGTACGTGCTTTTCATCACCTTGAATATTTCACTCCACTTTATTCTGGCCTGAAATGTTTATGTTGAAAAATAAGATGCCAGTCAAATTGGTGCTCCCTTGTAAATAACTACCTGTGTTTCTCTTGCAGGTTTTAGGATTCTCTCCTTGTCTTTAAGCATTTTTTTAAGATTTTTATTTATTTATTATCTTTAGACGGAAACGGAAGGAGAGAAGGAGAGAAACATCAATGTATGGTTGCATGTCGTGGGTCCCTTGCTGGGAACTGGCCTGCAACTCGGGTATGTGCCCTGACTGGGAATCGAACCGCAATCCTGTCGTTCACAGGCCCACACTCAATCCCTGAGCTACACCAGCCAGGGCTCCTTGTCTTTAAGCATTTTTATTTGCATTATGATGTGTCTCAGTGTAGGCCTCTTTGGGCCTGAATTGGAAGGCAGCTATGCTCACCACTATACTCTTTGGGCCTAAATTATATGGAACTCTCTGAGCTTCCTGGACTTGTGTCTTTTTTCTTCATGAGGTTAGGGAGATTTTCAGTCATTATTTCTTTTAATGGGTTTTCAATCCCTTGCTCACTCTTTTGGCCGTCTGGTATTCCCATAATGCTGATGTTGTTATGCTTCATGTTGTTGAAATGTTTCTTAAGCTCTATTAATTTTTTTATTCATTTTTCTTTTTGCTTTCCTGTATGGGTATTTTTTTCTACCTTGTCTTCCAAATTACTGATTCAGTCTTCTGCTTTATTGAACCTACTGTTTATTCCTTCCAGTGTATTATTTATTTCAGATATTGCATTCTTTATTTCTGGTTGGTCTTTTTTTATGGTTTCTGTGCCTTTTCATGCTGTTGAGTATCCTTATAATCATTACTCTAAATTCTCTATCTGATACATTGCTTGTCTCCATTTCATCTGATTCTTCTGGAGAATTCTCTTATTCTTTCATTTGTGATCTGTTTCTTTGTCTTCCCATATTGGCTGGTTCTTTGTATTTTCTTCCTTATTTATTAAACTGATCAGTGATGTAGCCTCAAACTGTAATCAGCAGCCCAGCTTGAGCTCCACAGTTGGGACAGAGAAATTCTTATGGGCAGAGCTACTGGTTCTCCTCAGGCTGATACCACTTGGACAGGAGTGCTCTTAAAGAAATGGCTTGTAATATGGGGAATGACTTAGCACTGTGATCCTGGTGGCTGTTTCTTCAGTTCTCTCCCCAGAGCCACAAACTTCAGACCCTCCTCAAGAGTCTCTTGTCCAATCTGCCCTCCCTCTACTGGAGTCCAGGGTTAGTGGCTATAAACAAAATGTTGTGTCTTGGCCATTTAAGAGGCTCTTTCTGTCTCTAGGTGTCTCTCCCTGGCAGACAGACATAGACTCTGCTGCTTTTCACAGCTGGATGTTATATGTTTTTTTTTTTTTTTTTGGCTCTGGTGCTGTAGACTGGGGATCTCAGCTTGGGATTTAGACCCAACACTTCTCAGGGGGAACCCTGTGCTGCTAAAATATCCCTCCAGAACTTCAGCTGTGTCTTATGGGAGCCCAACCAGTCCGCTCGTGCTTCCTCCACACTCTCTACCAGTCTAGTTGTGGTGAAGTGGTTTGTTCTGTCTGTCCGTGGTTATAAGATTTCTCTTCAGCTAGGGTTTAGTTGGGAATTTGGGGTGATTTCTCTACCATTTAGTTGTAATGCCATATTGGTTCTGGGGGGAGGTTAGTGTAGCTTCCACTTACTTCTCCGCCATCTTGGATCTCTATATGTGTTTACTTAGGTTTAAATCTCAGGCTCAGTACTAGATTTCTTGCATTTAATTTAAAAGTACCATGGTGCTAGTTGAGAATTGTGTTAAACGATATTTTTAAACTATATTTTCACTGTTGCTGGAATTCTTAAAATTGGAGGTGGATTTTTGGAACCTTTATTATGTTCATCATATGAATAAAGATATAAAGTAAATCTGATAAAGATTCTAACCATAATAGCCAAATTCTGAAGTAAACTTAGACAGAATTATGTTCTTTCCTAGGAGTTCAAGGCAGGAATTAGAAAGGCTGAATGAATCTAATTATGGAGGTTGTGCTGGAAGAAAAGACACTTAATGAATTCAGAAAAGTGGAAAGTATCCTAGTTGTGCTATCAGGGAGAATTAAACTGAAGGAAAGAACTTCACTGGATAAACTGTGGTTTTATACATACATGAGGTAATGAGTATGACACTTTGAACAAAGCCATAGTAAGTAAATAAATAAAAATCTTACTTCTAACCCAAGAATATGAGCATGCACGTATTAACATGTTCTTCATGATATGGTTACAGTGGTACTATTCTTTGAAGAGAGTCAAATTTCAGTTAAGTTTAGGCACTGTATGGAGCTTGATTACCATGAAATGTGTGTTATAAACAGTGTAGAAAGAGTCTGGAAGAGATGGTCTATGCAGAATTCTTAATAATAAATGTTTCAGTGAGCTCCAAGATCAGCCCTAATATTGCATAGAAGACTTGATTCAGTAGGAGATCTGTGTAAGTTCTTTAGATTATAAACATTTGAAAGTGGTTTCCACAAAAAGGAATTATTCTGACTATTAGAGGCACTTTGCCTTGCTCCTTATTATTTATTGTGATTTAATTCATATACCATACTAGTCACTTTTAAAGTAGAAATTAGTTATATTTAGTATATTCACAAAGTTATATACCCATCACCAGTATCTAATTTCTGAATATTTTCATGACTCCAGAATAAATCTTGTACTCGTTAACAAGTTACTCCCCATTCATCCTTTTCTCTAACCCCTGGCAACTACTAATCTATTGGTTTGTATTTCATATGGGTGGGATCATTTAACATTTGTTATTTTGTGTCTGGCTTATTCTACTCTATGTTACGTTATATATCAGCATATTGTTTCTTTTTCTGGTTGAATGTATTTTTTATGTGGTATATTTATTTCCTAAGATGGCTATCACCAAGTACCACACACTGAGTTACTTAAAACAACAGAAATATATCCTTTACAGTTCTCGAGGCTAGAAGTATCAAATCAGGGTATCGGAAATATCAAGTTCCCTCTGAGGCCCTGGGTAAAGTATTCCCTTGCCTCTTCCTACCTTCCCTAGATCCTTGGTGTCCCTTGATGTACAGCTGTACAATTCTAACCTCTGCCTCTTCCACAGATGGCCATCTCCCTTTGCATCTCTGTTTTTATACAGTGTTTCTCCCTTGTAAGGACACCAGTCATATAGTATTCGTATCTCATAATGACCTCATTTTTACTTGCTAAAATCTGCAAAGATGCTATTTCAAAATAAAGTCATTTTCATAGCTAACTTGGGTTAGGATTTCAACATATCCTTATGGAGATACAATTCAACATATGATGTAATGTTCTAGAGTTTGTTAATCTGTCCATCACTTGATGGGCATGAGTAGTTTAAACTCTTTGGCCATTATGAACACCCACATACAAGTTTTTATATGGACATATGTTAATTCAGTATGTAACTAACAACTACTTGAAGCAAAATTGGGGGGGGGTCATATGGTAACTATCTTATGTTTTTGAGCAACTTCCAAACCTTTCCAAAGTGGCTATAAAATTTTTATGTTTACCAGTAATATACTAGGGTTCCAATTTCTTTACATTCTCAACTTCACTAGTTATTGTCTGTTTTTTAATTATAGTCATCAAATGGACGTGAAATGGCATCCCATTGAACTTTAATTTGTATTTCTCTAATTATATGATGTTAAGCATCTTTTCACGTGGTTATTGGCCACTGTTTGAAGAAAATGTCTATTGAAACCTGGTCTCCATTTTAAAATTGACTTATTTGTCTTTTCTCACCCTTAAATTTATTCACCAGGACGACTGACTTATTTTGTTGGTGAATAAGCTAAAACAAAGAACTACAGAGATCTCATCACCAAGCTTCACGAGTACATGTTCCTCTTCATGTGTACCTTTGAAATAATGAGGCTTTCTAGTGAGCCACATCCCTAATACGGGAAGGAAGGACTTGGGGAAATATCCATGTCTTCCCCAAGTCCTTCCTTCTCACATTAGAGAACCAAGTTTCTCTGATTGACATGCTTTCTAATGATTTCTTCAATCACTCACATGGAAGAAGGAACATTTAAGTAATGGCACATTTCATATTATACTCTAGAATATCACTTATGTTATACTATATTTTCTAAGAATTTACTTCCATAAATCCATAGATAGGAGATTAATTTAACATGAGCAATCCTGAATTAGGGATTCCTTATTAAGATAATTCCTTTGATATGGACTTCCCTTTAATTCTAATAATCATTTGTCTGTTTTCTAGGAAGAGCTATTTTTATCACATTTGCAGGGGAAATTAGACTAGGTCACCTGTTTTCTTTATTTTTGGAGGAGAGTTTCTGTCCCTTAGCATAAAAAATTGGGAAGCAATTGGATCTTAAGGTAGCAATTTTAGCTCCTTCCTCCCCAGTGAATAATAGTCATTGGTCCACTGTTATTGGATGAGTAGGTCTAACCATTCAATCTTAAAATTGTGTGTAAACAGGGGTTGACAAATGTAGGTTTACAGTCATGAGTATGTGAAACACAGAGTTTATCCTTGTATTATTATTTATTATTATATTATTTGTATTCTTTTGATTATTATTTTATATCCTTATGATTTATCTTTTATGTAATGATGTCTGATAATTTAACAAACAAGCAACCTGTATATCTTTCTCCATGCAAACAAATGTAAATCTACTTTTGCCCACACCTGTGTATGTATGTGTGCACATGTGTGCATCTGTATGTGTAGGAATGGCTGCAACATGGGGAGAAGGAAATCTTTTCTTTCTTTTTTCTTCCTAACACTGGTATGAATACCCTACCTAATTGTGTTTTCTCTGCCTGTTATATTTTCTAAAATGAGTTGAACATGGTCTAGACTAGTATTTCTCAAAGAATCTTCTCCAGAACAACTGAATCAGCATCATCTAGGAATTTGTTAGAAATGGAAACTCTCAGGCTCCATTCCAGTCCTACTAGATCAGAAACTATACAGCTGAACACAGGCAACTTTGTGTTAAAAGCCTCCCATGTGTTCTAATGCATGCTCTACTTTGAGAAGACTGTGAATGGAATATTGGCAGTCTCATGACTTAAGTCATCAGTATAGTTGGTCCAAGGTTCTAATTTTAAATGACTCCTTTAACTTTCAGTAATTTTGAGGATGAAATGTCTCCAGCCACCTTAGATTTTAAAAATGTTTCTACTTAAAAAGAAAAGCAATTCTTATATGTTGAAAATAAATCTGTATTTTTACTGTTTTTAGATATCAAGCTTTAATTTTAGTCCTTACCTTGATACTGATGTTAACTGCCTTTTCTGAGAATATCTTTACTCAATCTTAAGACTAGGAAAGAACAACTTTTATTTCACTACAACAAGGATGCCAGTACCAATTCTCCTTCAATATTTGCATAAGTCTAGTCAACATGCCCATGGTGATTTTACCTCTATGTATCAATTTTTGTGTATCTCTTGATTTTCTAGTGGTTTATAAGAGAAAAGGACATGTTCCTTTTATCTCTATATTATTTTCAACAAGAAATCTTGTTTTTTAATGTGTTTCCTCAACCTCCTACGTCTCAATGCTCAAAATAGTTCAAGATTGTATTATTTGTCTATTTGACAAAACTGTCTCTCTTTCCTTTGAAACAGAAAAAAATATATAAAATATTTTAAATTTAAATGCAGAAGGAATACAATGGTAAGTTTATATTGAGTTTATACCAATACTTTAAAATATCTGGAGGAGTTTGCATGAGAGACTTAATGATATGTGTTTATTTGAGGGATTTTACTATATTGCTTGCAAAAGAAAAACTGACCTTACCTATAATAACTGAATACTTACAGATAGGAAAACCAGGCCTGAGGATTACTGATTTTTATTAATCAGCATTTTTCCAGAGAAACAAATCCAATACATGGTAGATAGATAAATAGATAGATACCAAATATATTGGCTTATACAGTTTGGAAGCTGAGGAGTCCCATAATTTGTCTTCTGCAAATTGAAAACCTATGGAATTTGACCCTTAAGATCTGAGAACTAGGAACACAAAGAGCAGAAAAATATCCATGTCCCAGCTCAAGCATTCAGGAAGAATAAAAAAGAGGTTAATTTCTTTTTTCCTTGCCTTTTTTTTTTCTGCTTAAGCCCTCAGCATATTGGATGATTGTTACCCACACAGAGGAAGGCAATCTGCCTTACTTAGTACATAAATTAAAATACTAATCTCACCTGGGAACACCTTCACAGACACACCCAGAAATAATGTTTAATCTGAGCACCTGGGGCTAGTCTGGTTGACACATAAAATTAAACAGACTTCCAGCAAGTCCAGGAAGTTCAGGGAGTCCCAAAGAAATTGGACCCAAGGAGGAACACACCAAGGCACATCATAATTACATTATCCAAGATTAAGGATAAGAAGAGAATCTTAAAAGCAGTAAGAGAAAAAGAAACAATTACCTACAAAGGAGTTCCCATAAGACTCAGTTGATGTCTCAAAAAAAAAAAAAAGAAAAAGAAAAAGAAACCTACAGCCAAGAAGGAGTTGAAAAGAAGTATTCAAAGTTGGGAAAGGCAAGGACCTACATCCAAGATTCCTCTATCCAGCAAAACTATCATTTGGAATGGAAGGGCAGATAAAGTGCTTCCCAGATAAGGTCAACTTGAAGGAGTTCATCATCACCAAGCCCTTATTACATGAAATGTTAAAGGGACTTGCCTAAGAAAAAGAAGATCAAAACTATAAACAGTAAAATGACAGCAAACTCACACCTATCAACAGCTGAACCTAGCAAATAAAAACAAAAGCAAACTAAGCAAACAACTAGAACAGGAACAGAACCACAGAAATGGAGATCACATGGAGAGTTATCAGTGGGGAGGGGGAAAATGGGGGGAAAGGTACAGAGAATAAGAAACATATATGGTAGGTACAAAAGAGACAGGGGTAGGTTAAGAATAGCATAGGAAATGTAGAAGCCAAAGGACTTATATGTATGACCCATAGATATAAACTAAGGTGGGGGAATGCTGGTGTGAGGGGGGTATAGAGCAGAAGGGGATAAAGGGGAGGAAAAATGGGATATCTGTAATAGAATAATCAATAAAATATTATTAAAATTAACTATCAGCATTGCTGTATAAAATTATGTAATGTGGCTTTATTAAAGTATTTTAATTAAATCTGATATATTTGTTAAAGTATCCATTCTACATTTGTAAAAATAGTAAAATTTTAAAAATCCAGTTAACAAAGTAATAAAGGATAGAAAAGTAGAGCAATAAAATACTAATTATAAAACAAGATCTTAAGTATTGAATTTACACTGCTCACAGCAACTCACTCTTAGAGAACTTTGTAACATGTAGATTAGACACACTAATTTCAATTTAATAAAGAAATATGATATTATATACCAAAAATTTAAAGAAGATAAATTTTACTTTTTTGATATTTACTAAAATATTTTCTTTTTTCCTTCTTTACATTTATAGAAATGCAAGTTCTTTTTTGAAATTAACATTTAAATTATATTTGATTTTTAAAATACTCCTATTTAATAAGATCATCTCAAATTAAAGTCAAAGATGAGAAATAAGTTACTGCTTCATGCAAAGTTCAACAAATATATAAAATATTAGGTATAAAGTTCTGATGCTCACATTTTAGTTTTAAGTCAAAAACCTATAGACTTTGGATACTTTTACTTAGTTACTGTATTTATCCAACTAGAATAATAAATGTGAGGGACACTTTAAATACTATTATTGAAATTTTTTCTTATTTTTCTACTTATCATTACACTTATTTTTTAAAGTCGGGGCTAATTTGTATTCTGTGTTAGCATCATAGCAAAATCTATGTGGATAGAATAATTTTTATCAAAACAAGGATTAGTGCCTGTTATTTTTTTGTGCTCAGCCTCATTCTTCCATATGACAGCTTCAGTCCATTTAATGCTGCTTTTTTTCAATCCAAATAAAATCCTTTCATTTGATTTAGCACTTTAGCCTCTAAAGTCACTTTGCTTAATGGGTCTGGTTTTGACTTTTTAGTCATTTCATTCATAAATGTACCAATATTCATCATTGTATGAATCTTATGCTGACTTCAACCACAGATCACTGAAAATAAGGCAGAGTCAGAGAGCAGGCCACCTTATTAACAGTTTTTTCCAGACCAATAATCATGTTACTATTTGAAATTTAGCAAATAGCTGTCATATCATCTACATCCAGCCCATTTTTCAATGACCTTGTCAGATTATTTTGCTGCTGGGTTGAAACCAACCATGATAATGCTGCTAAATGCGAATTTTGGAAGACGATGTTCTTGCTTTACACTATTGTAAAAAGTATTTCCCCACCAGAGTGCAATGCAGTGCTCTCTACATTTCTAAATTTAATTTCTGTTTGAAGATAGGTGTTCCTTGCCTGGTTTCTTCCTTTAGAAAGCAGCCTAGTCTATATAATGCTGGTATATGATGTGTGTCCAGAAGGTATCCAGCCATGTAATATGAAAAATAGAGATATTCACTGATGAAGACATAAGATTCAAGAAACACTGTACATAGGTCAATGATGCCTCAGTCCCCTTCAAAGTAGGCACCTTGGGACCTCACATAGTTCTCCTAATTGCCATCAGCTTCCCTGTCATATATTCCTGGATTTCATCAAAGGTCTGCAATCTCTTTCCTTTCAAAGGTGAATTTTTAGTTTTGGGAAAAGCCAGAAGTGTCAGGGTGCCAATCTGGGCTGTAGGGGGCACTGAATAACCTGGGTGATTGGGTGTTTTTTTAAAAAAAAAAAACTGCACAAAAATTATACGTGAGTGGGTATGCTGTTGTGATGAAGCTGCCAATCACCATTTGCCCATAGCTGGGTCCTTCTGAATCATAAGAATAGTGTCTGTGGAGAAATGCTCAAGCTTAATGCAAAATTTGGTGCAGATTCGTTGTTCTACATGGTCAGTCATTTTGAATGAGACAGTCACATGGTACACATGCTCACTCAACAGTGCCTACTGCCCCCACTGACTAGTACAGCGAAGTAACCATTGTTCACGCATGTACATTCCAGTCCACTCTCTTTGGCTGCCAAGTTACATCAATGTCAGGTTTTGCACAAACCATTCTCATTAATTTAACAATGGCTGGATTTTTTCCAGACATATTGTGTTTGAAAGCTTACTGTCTTTTTTTAACCTTTCCCCTCATATTTTTAAAATATTTTATTTATTCATCTTTAGAGGGGAAGGGAAGGAGAGAGGGAAAGAAATATCAGTGTATGGTTGCCTCTTGTTTGTCCCCTGCTGGTAACTGGCCTGCAACCCAGGCATGTGCCCTGACTGGGAATGAAACTGTGATCCTCTGGTTAGCAGGTCCGCACTCAATCCACTGAGCTACACTAGCAAGAGCTCCCCTCATATTTTTAACCCCTAGTGCATCTATGCCAGAAATTTAGTTTGTTCAAGAAATTTAAATATAGGCATATGAGAGAAAGAATACTAAAGGACATAATCTACTATAAAAATGAAATTAGTTTCTTTGTATATTTGAAGATTATTAAAATATGAGGGAATTGAGATATTATTTCTTGTATTCAAATATAAACTGTGCGTTATCTTAAAAGATTTTATTTATTTATTTTTAGAGAGAGGGATAGGGAAGGAGAAGAGAGGGAGAAAAACAGCAATGTGTGGTTGCTTTTTGTATGCCCCCTACTGGGGAAATGGCTCACAACCCAGGCATTTGCCCCTGACTGGGAATTGTACCAGTGACTCTTTTGTTCAGAGGCTCGCATTCAATTCACTAAGCCACACTGACCAGGGCAAACTTTGGGTTATCTTGAGTTTCAGTAGTATAGATGGTAAATTTATATAGAGAAATAGATTATTTTATGCAATCACAGGTCTAGAATCATTTTGCTAGCATTCTGGTAAGTAACGAAAGTTAATTACAAAATTGATCAATTACTAAATATCTAAAATTTTAACTCCATAGGAAAAGTTTTCAATTCCCAAAAATCTGTCTATTGACTCAGAGCACAGTCAGTGTACTTAGACCTAGAACATTTATGTAATCTATTAGATATATTTTTAATGTTTACCAATTAGTTATTTACTGTGTACCTAGCATTTTCCATAGAGCATTAAATATAAAATTTCTATTACTGGGCATATAAATCATATGAAGTAAATATTAAGTAAATGACCATTAAATATTATTGTCATTTAAAAAGTAGTGTAATAGCTGGGATTGAGTTCTTGCTGTATGTTAGGAACATGAAATATTATCTTTTAAAATCACCACATGTGAGTTGAGACTAAAATAGCTAGATGGCAAGTTGGTTATGATGAAGTCAGGATGAAACTTAAACTCGCTTGCCAAATCCTATTCAAAATGCTTCCTCTTGGTAGGTTTTCAGATACTTGATGATTGACTCATATTCAGATTGGAAAAAAAGTTTCAGGCATTTCTTCAAATTGATAATAAACATGGAAGAAGTCTTTCAGAAGTAGTCAAATAACATTCCTGAATGAAAATCTGGCTTCTGATTCTATACCTATGTGCCTAATTTATGTTTTTCCATGTCTTAAAGAATGGAATATCTCTGAAAGGTAATGTGATTGGTTCCTTAAATATAACTGTTTGTCTTAAACAGTGACCTTTCATATAGTATTTTGGATACCTTTAGTTAGAAATCCATTCCTTCTTCAATGAACTGAGACCAGAGTGACAGGATCTTGAGCTGACTAATGCCCAGCATTTAATTCTGGAAGCAATGTGGCCATAGCAATAACGAAGCAGTTTTCTAGATATGAATGGAGTTGCTTATAGGCATTTCACTTGTATATACTGTACATCATTGCTGTCTGTTGGGAACTTCCCTGCTTGGTTTCAGATGGTGTAACCACCCCACATTCCATGGCTAAGGCTGAGTAAAAACACATTGGGACTATGAGCCACTAAAACTTATCCTCCAGGCAGAGGCACAGATTCTGCCATCTTTACTTCACCCTGCTTGACCCCTGGAGGATGGCTGAATAGTCAATGATAGGTAAGATTCCTCAAGGAAGGAAAAACCTAAGACAGGCATGGTTGTGAAGGGGCCATCGGGGAGGGATTTAGGGGATTGTGGAGGAGGGACAAAAGACCCTCACCCCTTAGTTTTGTCATGGCCTGAGTCCTCATTCTATCTGTAAAAAGTCTCCTAATTTCTTGGCTTCCCACATCCCCCACCTGATTCAGGCCTGAAACAATGCTTAAGCGGGGTATAGCCCTGTGCCAGAATGGGTGGTTCCCAGCAGGGTGGGGAGGCAATCAGGCCTAAGGAAGAATGCACAAAAGCCTGTGAAACTTGCTTTTCTAAGAATGCCCTCAATTTCAATGTTAAGGGTGTAAGCATAAAATGAACTTAAGTTTTGTGGCCCTTTAGCTATCTGACCCTGACTCAGAATAAGCCCTCACAGTTTTTTGGATGTTGTCTATTGTTTGATCATTACTGCCTGACAATGATTGATGAGCTTCGCATGTATTCCCTGTATTCCTATGCAAACTAAACTCAATAAAAGCCCATTGAGAAAGAGGCCCAAGGCCCTTCTCCTCTGAGAGATTGGTCAGCCTTTTCTCCCCGAGCACATCATGTCTTGATAGATTTATTTTCATCTGAGGTGGCCAGGGGTTCCTGCTGGTGGAGGCCCCCCACAGCTGTCATTGTAGCATTTGAGTGCATTTGAATCTTATTAGTGTTTACCATCCAATGACTGAGTTTGAGAGGTAACCAAAATCATTAGAGCAACACCAAGTTATTTTATGGATTCAGCATCTTTAATTAGCCTATATTCATGTTGTGAGTACACTGCTAATGTTAAAAATCATCTCCACATAGGTTGATTTTCCCCTCTAATTTTCCTACTTGGCCTATGTATTTCAACATAAGTATGATAAACAAATTAGAAATTAATGTGTGGCTGTTTTGTGCATTTTGTGACAACACCTGATGTAAAATCTCTAACATTGTCGATGGCATTTCCTGGTAATGGGTGGGTCTGGAGGAAAGGAGCAGGAAGTCCTTTGCATGTATACAGAGTCTGAAACTCTAATCTCTGGGATATAATCTCCAAGTCCAGTGGGGCAAGTGCTGATATCCATTGTTTTATATTAATTAATTAAGAATGAGAAGAGTCATAGTTTCTATTGCTGATAAATAAGAGTGGAAAATTATAAAAGGTTAAAAATTAAGGTACTTTGTGATTGTCCTATATAAGTCAAATTATTAAAATGTTTTCTGATGAAGTCCCTAAAATTACTTGCTTGTCCCCATTAGCTATATGTAGTTTTTCATTGGCATTGGATGACAACTGTTATTAATCCAGATAATGTTAAGTAATGTATACTAAACACAATCCAACTTTTATGGGTGATACTGTTGAAAACTTAAGGCTAAAACAAAAGGGGTACTATCCCTCTTGAAGAAAACCTAGAGAGTCTCCAAGCTCTGATTCACACTGATGGGAAACTCGAATCCTTTGTAGGGAAGGATCCAGGACTTTGATTTGAAGACTATCTATGGGACAGCTCATTCTCTAATTGCTTCCTGTTCTCCACATTTACAAAGTGATTAGTGGTAACATTGTCACTCCAGCCTTAAAAAAGAGTGATTTTATAAACAAATTTTAAGATTTTCTGTGAAGGGCTACTGTGTCAAAGCGGCTTCTAACGTCCAACAAGATTACCTGAGTAACTGATATCTAGACTCTGGCTATCTTCTCTTCCCCCCAGACTAAAGTTTGACGCTCTATACACAGGGTTTTGCTCTAACTCAGAGGAGACCTACACGATATCAGAGGAGACTTACATAAGTTCACTATATTAATTACATTACTTTTTAAGTCATCAGGTTTTAGGAGTAACTCCATAGAATGAAAGAGAAAAAAACAAGGCAAACAAACAACACTGATAGCCATTGAAAAATAGCCTGCTACGCTGGAGAGAAAAGAAGTAGAAAAGATAACTGGAGAGAGGGAGGGAGGGAGACAGGGAGGGAGGGAGGGAAAGGGAAAGGGAAAGGAGGAAAGTGAGCAGGTAGAAATGGGGTGGGGGAGGTGATGGGGAAAGGAAATAAAGTAAGACATGATGGAGAGTTATACTTTTGTGAGTTTGCCTTTTTCTACAGTTAACGCTTTTTACAATCGTGTTAACATTACATATTTAAAATTAAAAAATGATTTTAAATGATAAGTTTGTATTAGTTTGTTACTATTAGTTTGGGTAGACCTGCATCAGTTTGCTAGGGCTACCATAAAAAAGCGCCACAGACTGGGTGATTTAAACAACAGAAATTTATTTTCTCACAATTTTGGAGAAATTCTAAGGCTATAGAATTCTAAGATCAAGGGGCAGATACATTTTTCTTCTCCAGAGGCCTATCTCCTTGGCTTGTAGATAGCCATCTTCTCACTATATCCTCACCTGGCCTTTTCTCTGTGTGCACACATCCCCCATGTGTCTCTGTGTGTTCAAATTTCTGCTCCTTATAAGGAGTGAGATTGCTTAGGGCTCACACTAACAGCCTCATTTTATCTTAATCACTTCCTTAAAGACCCTGTCTCCAAACAGGGATCTGGGGTAACAGAGGTCAGTGCTTCAACATATGAAGGGGAACATGATTTAGAGGGGACACAGTTCAGCCTGAAGCAGCACCAACTTGCAGCACAAGCAGCAATAAGTAAATCACATAATCACAGTGCAGGGGCTGGGGAAGAAAAGCACTCAAACTTCAAGAAAAAAGTATTTTTGGCTATGTACCCTAAGGCTAAAAGCAATAAAAATTACTGTACATAAATATTAGGCTCCAGTTTACAATTCGTGTTTTATAGAGGTATGTGTTAGAAATTCCAAGGTTATTTCACACATTTTCCAGGTTTAAGCAAATAAGTAATATGTAAGGGCAATGAGAACCAGATTTCTTTTCTTTCTCCCCCCACATTTTAAAATTGTTGTTCATGTGCAGTTATCTCCATCACTATCCCCACCCCAGCCATCCCCACCCCAGCCATCCCCACCTCCCATCCCCAATCCTACCCTCCTTTGGCTTTGCCCATGTGTCCTTTATACATGTTCCTGGCCACCCTTCCCCCTTTACTCCCATTATTCTCTCCCCTCTGGTTACTGTCAGTTTGTTCTTAATTTCCATGTCTCTGGTTATTTTTTTCTCATTTGTTTGTTTTGTTGATTGTGTTCCACTTATAGTTGAGATCATATGGTATTTGTCTTTTTCTGCCTGGCTTTGAGAGCCGTTTCTTGCTTTCAGAAGAAGGAGTTACAAATGAACAGAGAAGGCTAGAATAAATTCTGCAGAGTTGGATTGTAATTTGAAGTACCAGTTTAAACTAGTGGAGAGAGAGATTGATATAGAAATAGATAAATATATTTTTGTGTGTAAATGCATATATTTTAACTCTAGCATGAAGTTACTCATGTACATAGAAGAAAAGTTATATGTTTTTGGAAGTAAAGGTATTCACCATCGAAAGAAAGAGTATGAGCCAAGACTGAGCAAGAAAGTGGTTAGTTTGCCTTTAAAAGGAATGAATAGCTAGAGTTATAGCAAGTACATGCCTGGAAATTATTTGGAAATGGATTTTAGAAGCCATAAATATCAATCTAATAGGTTTGAAGTCTCTATGGTGGATAAACCTCCAAAAGTATACTTTGTAAATAGAAAAATAGTAAGTGAAAAGCTGTCTTAATTCTTAAAATGTTTTTTTATTGTGAAATTATCTTCATTAATCCAATTTAATTTTCAAAAGCAAGAAGCATATAGTGGTTACAAATGACATTTACTAATTTTTGTTCATTTAAAAGGAATATAAATCTCAGTTTGAAAATGTAGATATGCCAGCTATGAAGCCACTTTTCCATTTGCCAAAACTAAATTTCAATACATTTGAAAGCTTATTTCAATAAAGTTTTACATATGACTTCTCTTTTTATTTAGGTGATATCTATGTTTTATGGAACTTATGTATTGTTACATTTTCTAAGATTAGGGTAGGGTTGGGCTACTGGTGTTCAGTTTCCGGTGTACCAAGTTTAGTTCAATACAGTTCCTTGTGCTTTTAGCACTTTACTAAGTCCAGAGGAAGTCCCTACCCATAGTCCAATTATTAAAGTCACAAAAGCTCAAATACAAACTGGAATACATAGTTTCAGAGCCCTTTGGACACAATCTGGGCACTTATCATAGCAAATATACTATCAGTGAGCAATCACGCAGACTACAGCTCTACCAGCTCTTAGAATTCTCTATTCCTTTCCTAAGTATGATATCCCAGCAGATGTCATACTTCTTTGAACTACTAGCTATTTTTCAGGGACTGGATTTGTGTGGCCATTTACCCATTAAGAGGACAGAACTGGTGATTTTGCAGGGTTAGCAGACAAATCAGGGAGAAATTGCTTGATAAACAAATGAACTTGTGAAGCTAGAAGAGTAAACTACCAGAAAAAAAGTTTCTAAGAGTCAATACCCAAACTTTGAAAAAGAGGGTTAGGACAAATAGCAGACTTTTGAGAAGCTTAAATGGGTACTGAGCTACAGATAAGAGCCAATGGTTCTATCCTGGGAGAATAAGGAAATAATCTGGATAAAAGAGAAAGCGAGGTGTATCAGAAAAGTATATTTTTCAAATCCTCACCTGAGGGAATGGGATATGTTTATTGATTTTAGAGAGGAGACTCCTTTCTAAATTTTAGATTTAGTAACTTCTTCCTGTCTTTCTAAATTCAATAAACAGATATATGTTAATTAATAAACATGTATGTTAGTCAGTAAGCATATATATCTATATCTACATGTATACATTTGTGTGCGTGTGTAGAAAGAGAGAGATGGGAGAGAAATGTTGATCAGCTGCCTTCCTATGTGCTCTGACTGGGGATAGAACCCGCAACCCAGGTATGTGCCCTGACTGAGGATCAAACACACAATAATTTGGTGCATTGGGTGACTTTCCAACCAACTGAACCACCAAACCTGGGCAGAAGGGTATTTTAAGGTAACTTCTCAGTCTGACAGAGGTACTGGATTGATACCTTTCATCATTTTTTTTAATCACTGCTGACTTTTTGACAATGACACCACTTCGTTCCCATGCATTTTTCCTACTCATCTTATCCTTTTATATAAAGGCTGATCTGTTTGTATCATTGCTATGAAAATTCAGACTAGAGACATTTTTAATTTTCCTTTGTTTAATATGCATGAATTTGAAAATAGCTGTTGTTTAACTGATGGTGATAATGTGAACTGACATTAATCAATAGAGGTTATGGCTTTTATGTCTGGATGTTAAGCAGCCTGGCACTTGTGAGTTGTCTGGTATGAAGCAATTACTTCCTCAGAGGATCTTATCATTGCTGATCAAGTGTGAACTCTGCCCAAGGTAAACACACCCCAGTGCTGTTTCTTACAGCTGATGTTTTGGCTTTTAACATAATTAGAAAAAATAGAACTACATATAACTTGGTTACATTTTTTTACCTTTTTTGGAATTCTTTTTTTTTTACCACCTTTAGTTTTCTTAAATGCTTACTAATAGAAATTTCATTTCTCCTCATGAGCTGCAAAACGCAGCATGTGTTCACATCTCACTGATGAATACCTAACAAACTCCAGTATCTGCAAAAGTGATTTGCCAAGTTGCCTCCTTATTTTTCCCCAGTTAGCACTTTCCTTAGCTTCTGCATTGTTTCAGTTTGTAGAAATGTATCTAATACCTAAACTTTATGGTCCATGCACCAAAATGCTTTGTTTTTCTCATTCAGGCTTTTAAAAATATGTGTTATTAAATGAACTGGTAGTTCAACTAAAATAGTAACTCAGAGGTTTCTCTGCATAAGCCTCTCAAAATGAGCCATCAGCATTTTTTGAGTCAAAACACGACTTGTGTAGTGCGCTTTGATAAGAGACATACTGATGTCCTAAAAATTAATGCAGCTTTCTAGGGTGCCAGATTTATGCCAAGGGGGTATTTTATGCACAAGAAGAGTCTGACTCAGCAATCTTACATATAAGGTCAACAGACTGAGCCATACTGGAATTTGAGAAAGAAAACAAACAAAAAAAGTCACATAGGTTGATGAAGCCATGCTTTTTGATTCTTAAGTGTTTCAATTGGGAACAAGTGACAAAAGTGCACTGTAGGTTGAGAACTGCTGACAGAGAGACTATCTTTCATCATTAAAACAAAGGTTAAACAAAGATTAAACTCAGAGCAGCAGCAAGGGCCCTGGAGACTTTGGTAGGCATAATGCCCAGGTATTCTTCCCTTAGTGTCAGCCTGGCATATGATCAGAGGTGAAGAAGGTGAAGCGGGTAGGTGGCTGATTGTGGAAGGATGATGCTGTGGTTATAAGTTAATCTCGTGCAGCCTGAAAATAGAGCTGCTACTGCTAGCTAGTTAATTAGTGATTTCTTCTAAACAATTCAAATCTTTTTAAAATTTTATTCTTTCTTAGACTCATCTGATCCCAATAGTGCTCCCTTATACCATAATTTGAGTTATATTTAAAGCAAAACAATGTGATTTTCAAAAAATAAAATAAATCAGTTAAAAAAAGTCTGTCATATTATTTTACATACATACATATTTGGTAATACAGATACTATTGTATTTTACTAGTACAATAATCTAAGAATATAATAAATAGTAGATATCCTGAATGATCTTCTTTTTATTAGGAAAGCAAGAATGCAAAGACATTTTTATGAACAATTTTTATTTTCCCTCTTATAAGATTACCTTCAGCATAAAGGTAAATTAGTGATTCGGACAGGTCTTTTTTCAGGCTATTTTCCATTTCTGGATTATTTTGGATTCATTACTAATCAGGGGATGAATGATGGTAGGGTAGGAAATAATACAGGTTCTTTATTATAAATGCATGCAATGTTTTGTAGTCTTTTTTTCCTGGTTAAATCACCCTAAAAATAATTATGAACTTCATTGACAAACAAATGGGTAATTAGTACTACTTAATTTTTTAAGGTGATCTCCAAATTTATGAGAAATTTCTTCAAAATTTTGTGTCAACTCAATTCCCTAGGAAAATAAAAGTTACAAATTCCAACATTACTTAAGAGTTTCTGCAACAGCACACAAAAATATTAATTCAAAATTATCATGGTCTTTACCAAAGATGATAGCTACTGTTTCCTCAATTATACATTTTTTGTGTGTTACTTCTCCTCACATAGTTAGTTGCTCCCAAGGAGTTGACCTGGGTGATAGTATTTGAATGGATGACCTTGCCTCTTTATCTACTTTTGAGATGAATATTAAACAAGTTGATTTAATCAAATATTCTTTTTTGAAAACTTGAAGTTGGGGCACTTAAAAACATGTCTGTTAGCTGCAAGAAGCCTGGTCAAGTGATATATTATTAGGGTATTAAATGGAACCATTGCAATTTCAAAACTAAGCTCAGGATGAAGCTAAATGGTGGTGGAAACTAAAAGCTGGTCCACACATTACATAAGAGCAACTTGGCAGAGATGCTGATAATAGCAGCCATGATAGAGAAAATAAACAAATATAACACACACAGTGAATAAGAAGAGAGAGAGAGAGTTTGAGCGTAGAGAAACATAGGTGATAGAAAATGAGAGGTAGGAACTGAGACAGCAGTTTTAAAAACATGATTCTGGAATGTAAGAGAACAAAGAAAGGTAAAAAGAGGAAGAGGAAATATATGATAAACGATATTTCCATTTCTCTGAAAAACAACTGAAGTGGCTTCAACTGTATTCCTGGTACCCCTCCTCCCAAACACTTCAGTCTAAATATCCACCTCCTAGACATCCCTCAAACTGCCAGACTTCTTTTTTTAAAATTTATTTAATTATTTTCAAGTACAGTTTTCTATTACTCCCATCCCAACCCCGCCCCCCATACTCCTCCCCTCCCTCCCATTTCCACCCTTCTTAGTTGTTGTCCATGTGTCCTTTATATTTGTTCCTCTAAATCCCTCTCCTGTTTCCCCTGAAATTCCCTCCCCTCTTCCTTCTGGTCACTGTCAGCCTGTTCTCTATTTCAGTGTCTTTGGTTATATTTTGCTTGCTTGTTTGTTTTGTTGTTTAGCTTCCTGTTAAAGGTGAGATCATATGGTATTTGTCCTTCAACACCTGGCTTATTTCACTCAGCATGATGCTTTCCAGTTCTTTCCAGTTCTCATCCATGCTGTTGCAAAAGGTAGGAGCTCCTTCTTTCTTTCTGTGGCATAGAATTCCATTGTGTAAATGTACCATAGTTTTTTGATCCATTCATTTACTGATGGGCACTAGGTTGCTTCCAACTCTTGGCTATTGTAAATTGTGCCGCTATGAACATTGGGGGGCATAGGTTCTTTGGGATTGAGAACCTAAACACCAATCCCAAAGAAACTGCCAGACTTCTGATGCCCCTCTTATCCTGAGCAGTGAAACACACTACCTCATTTAGTGCAATGAGCAAAAGCTTCTAGCCCATGTGCTGAAGAAACACTGAAATTTTCAAAGGTTTGGTGGATGAAAAAATGGGTCCACATACTAAACCTGACAAACACAGGGAAGGCTTGTGTGGTGGCCTTACAAACTCAGAGATCAAAAGTAACCACATAGGATGGTCTGCAATTATGTATTTTGCTATCTAATGTGTCCCCCATTTTTGACACAAACTTTCAGGAAAAAATCTTTCATTTTAATTTTTAATTCAATTTTTAATTTATTTATATTTAGATATTTAGATTTAGATTTAGATAGTTATACATATATTTTTGTATTATAAAGGAATTTTAGCATTTATTTTTGACATATAATGGTACAAGAAATTTTATGTAAGAAATGCTTACAAAACACAGTAACAGATACAAGGTTTTTCAGGCACTACCTATCTATTATGTGCATCCTTATTTTTCCCTCAGAAAGATGGGCAAAAAAGTGCACATTATAAAGGGCAAACTACCATAAATTTTCCTAACCAAAAGGGAGTTATGGCAGGTAGTCATGTCCTAGGCTGGTACCTTCCCTGAAAAAGGTAAATCTTTAACTGAACCTGTCTATTGTCTTTTTTTTAAAGATTTATTTATCTTTAGAGGGGAAGGGAAGAAGAGAAAGAGAGAAATATCAGTGTATGGTTGCCTCTCATGAGTCTCCTGCTGGGAACTGGCCTACAACCCAGGCATGTGCCCTGACTAGGAATCGAACTGCAATCATGTGGTTTGCAGGCCCACGCTCAACCCACTGAGCTACACCAGCCAGGGCTCTTGTCTTTTTGCATCTACAGTAACACCTTTGGAATGTAAGTAAGTTCGTTTTTCCAGACCACTCAGGGAAAGTCTCTTACCAGAGCAGGAGACCAAAAAACCCTTTTATTGTTATTATTACCATGTTAATTGTTAACTATTATCTACCCCATACCTACCAATGTAAAAGAAGTGTGTCTATTTGTTTCACTTTTTATCCAACCTAGAGATTTTCCTGCTCTGCTGTCTCTTGCCTCCCTAATCCATCATCAGTGGTTTTCATGTGACTCCCCCTCCCCCACTCCTCTACCTTTGATTATAATGTATGAGAGAGGGCGCAAAACTCCCATTCTCTGGAGCATCTTCTCAGTTCTTTGAGATTTGTCTGCCCAGCAACAGTTCTCAGTTTGTCTCAAACTCATAAAAATTCTTTGCAGCTTTGAATGTTTATGTTGACAGTTTCAAGAGCTTAAAGGGGTTACATTTTTTCTCCTGTGCTTTTGTTCCATTTCTGATGATTTTTAAAATTTCATCTAACTTCTGGTTTCTTCAACTTTTTCAACATTTTGCTGCAAGCATAAAAGGCAGCTTCTTTTCCTTCAATTTCAACCAAAGTAATCTAACAAAAGACAGTACTGTTGAGCATCAATTTCTGACATTTAGAGAAAATGATTGGGAGATTACGGCTTAAACCAATGTAGGTTATATTTTGTGATTAACTATTAGAATTCCGAGTTTAAAAACAAGCAAATCCCATGACCATTTCTCCAGAGTAATTTTACTGTCTGAATTTTCTCTTTAACAACTACATCTCCGAACTCATCACCAAAAAAGTTCATTTTTTTCCCCAACTAAGCCTACAGGGTGCTTCTCCCTCATTTTCTCCATCTATGACCTCTCACTCACTGAGCTACTCCCAGAAAACTACAGATTTCCCCATTTGATTTTGCAAAACAAGAAATCTGATAAACTGATACCTAATACAACTGAAACTTTCCATTACTGATATGCTTGTGAGGATGATTTTCTCAGTACCTATTATTTATTTTCTTCTGATCCTTAATTCTTCCAGAGTTTTAATCTCTTTGCTCTGAGTGCTGTCAGTCCCAAATCCTCCTTCAAAGATTTTCCCAAGAAGCCTAGAAGCAAAATATAATTATAACTTCAGCTGGCCAGTGTTGAGACCTCAAAATTCCTAAGGAAGAGATATAAATGTTATGTACTTTTGCTAGAGTTGCAAAAAATAATAATTTGGGAGAATACAGTGCTCTCTCTCTCTTGCTCTCTCTATCTATTTTCTATCTATCTGAGATGGGTAATAACATAATAATAGAAATGTACATATATTTTCCATTATAAATACTTGGAAAAATAAAATTGGTTCATTTGAGGATATTTCTGTTAATGACAATGTAGTTAAACAAGAGACAATGGTTCCTAATTAGGTGCTTCACGGTATTGCCTGTGAGAATGAGCATTGACATAAACCTGTCAATCTCTCTCTGATTTAATCATGTTTACATACTAGTTCATGCCATTTGTGCTATATTATCTTGTTGAAACCACGAGTAGATTTCATATAATTATCTCCTAATTACCTTTTAATTATAAATGTTAGAATGTCTAGGAAAACTATTTTTCTAACTACTGGGATACTTCAAAAAGTGCTTGTTTTAAAATTGCATGTTTTGTGCAAAAATAAGAGGTATCTCATCTTTCATAGTAAACTGGTGTACTTAGGCTTTTAAAAAGACATAGTATATATAGATACATTTTTAAATGTTGTTATTCTGGAAAGCTTACCAGTATTTTTCTTTTGAAAACTCTATTTGAAGTGATACATTTTTACACAGAGTTACACCTTAGTATCAACGAAACTAAGTATATGTAGTTTAGATTCAGCCCTGTGGACTTGGACTGGTTTGTCACTCATTGAATTAAAATCCTTTGAGTCAGCTTTCTGTGGTTCATGGTATCTTGAGTGAGAGGATGGTTCCCTTTTTCCCCTCCTCTGACTTATACTTGCCAATGTTTGGCACATAAATCTACAAGCAGAAATGTTAGAGTTGGCAGAGTATGCCATTTAAAATTTTTATGTTAACTCAAAAAACTGCTTTTAAAATGAACACTAATTGCTGACAGTAATGCCACATTTTCATTTTCAGCCAGCACTTTGTTCTTTATGTCAGGTAGCAATGAGCAGCCAGAGGGGAGATAAAGCCAGGGCCCTCTCCATTACAATCTAACAAAGAACTTAATACAGAGGCTAGAAGAAAAGGGAAGACACGTCCTGCCAATTAACTCAGCAGATCTGAGCCAGGCTTGATAAGATTGCCATGTGTCAAGAGCATTGCAAGTAAAATAGGACAGGAGAAGGGGAGTGCTTGAGACTGTGCTGAGATATGGGGATTCTGTAACAATCTCACTAAGGTTGCAGGTGTTCTGAACATCACAAGCAGAAAATGCATAGGAGAGACAGGGGGGCCTGTGCTGGGAAAGGGGGCATCTGTAACAATTATACTAAGATGAAGAGCTTTCACTAATGCAGAAAGAAAGCCTTTGTAGCTGTATATTATTCCCAAGATTTAGAAAGAAAGAAGAGGGGGTACCTCTAGAAGCCAGCCAAGGTATATAACTCCAAACCCCAATAATCAGGGCACTCAGGTTAGCGAAGTGCCTGCTTGTAGGTTTTGCTCAAGTGCATAAATTATCTCATTTCCACTATGCACGCTGGTCCCTCGAAGCAAGGCAAGAACCAAGGTGAGGAAGGAAGACCTCCTGATTTGAGTCTTTCTCTCTCCATCTGTAATATTTATACTTTCAGGTAACACTATTTTGTAGTTTTAATGAATGATTTTTAATTTGCTCACAGCTCCTCAGATTAAACCCAAATTATCATCGTAAGGGTCCCATATGAATCCTTTAAATGCAGAGATGGTATCAATTCAGAATCTCAATTTTCATGCTTTGCCTTTTGTTTAAATATGATATATATATTTTATGACCCTAGTATTCATTATTGATTTTTATTCTAGTTAGGTGAGAGTTGGATTGATTTTAGCTAGCTGGATCGCTTACTTATTCATTTATTTATCTTGCCTTTCCTTAACTACTTTTTATGGTCTCTTCATCTATCTCCCCAATGTGGAGCAGTCCACAGGTGTCTAAGTCTTTCTCTCCACTCAACCTGCTGGATTTATTTAGTTAAAGTTATGTTGACCCTATGGACACGTCCCAAAACCACAAATACCTCAAATCACATATTTATAATTCCCCCCTGTAAACTATAAAATATAACATATACTTAGTAGGTATATAAATAAAAATTAAGATAAAATTTTAAAAGATTGAAGGACTCTAAATATAACTAATAGTTGGCATTGTTGAATACCTTTAGGAATAATATTGGCCAGAAAAAATGTTATATCTAAAAATCTGAAAACACGATAAAAATGTGGAACAATTAATTATTTAAAATCGTGGTATAGTGAAACTTGCCAGTCATAGAACACATGTGATGATTTATGCATAGCATAGGGTCTTAAAAAATCAAGACTGGTAGCTAGCTGTCTTGCACGAACATAAAGCTCTCTACAAATTACCAAGTACAGATCTAAGGCCAATATTATTTCATGCATGTTTCATTTAATTAGTAGATTATAACTGATGAAAATGTCACTTGTGATATTAAATCCAGGCATTACCCTCCCCTCCTGTATTAATATATGTTCAAAGAGCCATTATATTCCATTAGGCTATTTTCATTGGTTTGAATATTTACTCCAGCTATGCTTAGACCTGTTGGAAATAAATTTGTTGTGTATAGTCAGTTAATGTCATCCCTCTTATAGTTTGAGTTTATTGAAAAAATATCTTTCTTAAC
This sequence comes from Sturnira hondurensis, assembly GCF_014824575.4. Taxonomy (NCBI): domain Eukaryota; kingdom Metazoa; phylum Chordata; class Mammalia; order Chiroptera; family Phyllostomidae; genus Sturnira; species Sturnira hondurensis. The sequence goes on from NW_028084977.1 coordinate 1,084,199, forward strand.
ACATTTAAATAGATATTTATTCAAAATAATATTCACTGCAGTGGTCTTATCTCTGCCAGGAAGTTCATGGAGATGTCTACTTAAGGTTTTGGTTTGTTTCCAAATCACATATTTTTTCTTTTTCTTTTTTTTTAAGATTTTATTTATTTATTTATCCTTAGAGGGGAAGGAGAGAGGGAGAGAAACATCAATGTATGGTTGCCTTTTGTGCGTCCCCTGCTAGTAGTTAGCCTGCAAGGAACCGGCCTGCAACCCAGGCATGTGCCCTGACTGGGAATCGAACCGCAATCGTCTGGTTCGCAGGCCCGCACTCAATCCACTGAGCTACGCCAGCCAGGGCTTCAAATCACATATTTTTTCAAATATCCATGTGCATATACTCTTATTACATGATTGATACTTTTTCAGTTCTCACTGAAGTTTCATCTGTTACTCTAACTTACATATTTGGTAGGTCCTTCATTATTTTTATTATTTTAAAATAATAACATATGTTCTACTTACTATGTTGTCATTGTGAAATAGCTTTAGATACATTAAGGATATTTGTGGGGGTGACTTTTCCCGCAAATCCTCCCGTCCACCACAGATGAAAGTAAATACTACCAAGACATGATCTGCTTGAGTTGGCCAGTTTGTTTGGGGGAGGGGAAGGCCAGGAGCCCCCTCCTCCAGGGGCTTTTATTGGGTTATAATACACAGGAATACAGGGCGGCAAGGATCAAACAGTAGATAACATTTCAAGGAAATCTGAGGGCTTAGTCTGAGTCAGAGTCTGTCAGGAAGGGAGTTTTGCAGAAACTTTAGGGTTTCCTGCTCAGACCCCTAACATATGAATGAAAATACTCTTATCAGAGCAGGTTTCACAGGGTTTTGAGGAATTCTTTGTGATGCCAGATTTTTCTTCGGGATCCACTCTGGCAAGGCAAGGAGCTGCACCCCTCCGCATCAGGTATTCAGGCTTAAGTGGATTAGAGCCAGGAAGTGCTTCTCCCAGAGGACATGAGGACTTGGGCTATGTCACATAGCCCGGAGGCACGGGTCTATTGCTCACTCTTTGTTGCAGCCCCCCGAGTCCTTCCATGATGGCCTCCCAAGTGATCATATCTGGCTTAGGTTGCCCCTCCTCTGAGGGGTCTTACTTGTCAAGGACTTCCGACTATGCTTTGGGGGCAGGGAGAGGAAACTAAGGCAGTGTTTGCTACCAGAGATAAGCTTTGTCTCCTGCGGCTCGAAATATGAAGGTCACTTGCTCATCCTTAGCTGCAGGGGATAGAGTTACAATTCCTGAAACCAGCCAAAGCAGTCCACAACAGATATTCTGTCTTCAATGTATATGAAAATATTATCGGCTAAGAACAATTATTTTCTTAGCAATCTTTCTTCTTCTTATATTTGATAGGTAATTTTTAAACTTTACCTTTAGAGTATTTGCCAGAGAGAAACATCATTTTTATCAATTTATAAGAGACTCTAGTCTGTGATAACATATAAAGAAAAACAAAACTGTGTTGAGATGTCAATGATGAGCTCTAAAATAGGTTTATTTTTAAGGAGAATATTGAGGTCCATTTCCCAACCATGCATTCTTGCTGTGTGAGCCATTGGCCTTGTAATTAAAAACAATTTACTTTGTGAAATTACACCATGCATCTACACTTTTTCTGAATAATGAAATAAAGGCAAAATACATTTTATATTTGTAGCATTTAGCATGTGATTTTTAATTTTATATATGAACACACACACACTCAGAAACAGAAAAATCATGTATTAAGATACAATTTCCTCCCTGGCTGGACTGGCTCTGTGGATTGAGTACTGGCCTGTAAACCAAAGGGTTGTTGGTTTCATTTTCTGTCAGGGCACAAGCCTGGCTTGTGCTCAGGTCAGGCTCCCAATAGGGGGTGGTCAAGAGGCAACCACATATTGATGTTTCTCTCCTTCTCTTTCTCCTTCCCTTCCCCTCTCTCTTAAAATAAATAAATAAAAATAAAAAGATACACTTTTCTTATTTATAATTTATTCAATAAAATTAACTTTTTAATCTCATTTTACAAATTGGGGTGACCTCTAAGAATTATAAATTTTATCAGGTTCTTCATTAATATCTAGTTATTTATGTTTCATATATTATTCATTATTTTAGCTAGTATAATTCATTAGTAATTTCTGTTGAATTTTTTACTTTAAAATGATTCTCAAATTATCACTATTTTTTTATTTTTAAAATATTTTATTTATTTATCTTTTTAGAGGGGAAGGGAAGGAGAGAGGAAAGAAACATCAATGTATGGCTGCTTCTTGTGCATCCCCTGCAGGGAACTGGCCCCTGCTGGAAACTGGCCTGCAACCCAAGCATGTGCCCTGACTGGGAATCGAATCATGATTATCTGGTTTGCAGGCCCGCACTCAATCCACTGAGCTACACCAGCCAGGGCAAATTATCACTATTTTTAATGTGATCTCCATAACCTTTTTGATATTAACTTTTACCCCAATTTTATTTTTGTAAAAGTCAGGTTTGTGTTGTTTGTATTATAACCAAGTTAAGTTTTCAAAGAAATGTTAATTTACAGCTTGCAATACAGTAAGATTTTTCTATTTTTCTCTGAGTATAAAATTGATAAAATTTCTTAAGCTACATACTAAATAGTCCATTATATTTAAAAGTGTTTTTACTGTTATTTATTAATTTTTAAAAAGAGTGATCTGACTCAGTACCGTGTTATCAACAGTAAATAAAAATCTTAAAAATTTCAGACACAGGTTTTTTAAGATCCCCTGCTGAGTGTGGAACAATGTCCTTGTAATTGGGAAAATGTTGATGAGCTGGGAAAGCGCAGAAAATTTTAAATCTGCACAACACTCATGATTTTGCATGCTTATCTATGGATAGCTTTGATGTGATTCTCAGAGACTGTTGCAAAATCACTGTTATATTTCTCTATAGTGTAAGACTAATTGGCTAAGGAATTCTTCTTATACAAAGATAAGATAAGAACTGAAAGAAGTCAATATGAAAACCTTTTTTTTTTAAATCAGGAAAGTTCACTCTTTAGAATGCAAGAAATCAATAAATCAAATAGAATGTAAAAGTAAATATTGGACTCCCTAATGAGATAACTACCCAGAACACTCCAATACTAGTTAAATTAAAGGAAAAAAAAAACAAAAAACAAAAAACATCTACTCTAATTGCCCAAAGTATTTTTTCTTTCATTATGAAACTGGTTCCACAGTTTCCTCTTGATAGCAAATCTTCCATCAAGAGGAGGTCTCCAGGTTTTTACTACTTTTTCCTCTAAAATAGTTTTTAGATGTCCAACACAGCATATAAATAGACCAAAGCTTTCCCACAAAATACAGTAGAATGTTTTCAATACTGGCATCTCTATTTCATGCTGTATGTATTTCTCTTTTAAATACTTTTCCTCTATTTTTCTTTTTCCATTTTTAAATAATTTTTATTTTTTAATTACAGTTGACATTATTACAGCCATACCTTATTGTATCAGTTTAAGGTGTACATACACTCCAGTGATTAGACATTATATAACTTACTAGGTGATCATCCTCTCAGTAAATCTCACACCCATGTGACATCAAACATAGTTATTAAAATACTATTGACTACATTCTCTATGCTGTATTTTATGTCCCTATGACTATTCTGTACTGACCAATTAGTACTTCTTTTTTTGCCATCATTTTTTTATTTTTCCCTTTTTTAATTGTTGTACAATTACAGTTGTCCCCATTTCCTCCTCATTACTCTCCCCTGCCCTATTGACACCCACCTCCCACATTCAATCCTCCCCCTACCCCATTGTCTTTGTCTATGGGTCCCTTATACGTGTTCCTTGATGACCCTTCCCCTTCTTTACTCCATTACCCCCCTCTCCCCTCCTCTCTGGTTACTGTCAATTTGTTCTTTATTTCCATGTCTCTGGTTCTATTTTGTTTGCTTGTTTGTTTTGTTGATTAGTTTCCAGTTATAGGTCAGATCATATGGTATTTGTCTTTCACCGCCTGGCTTATTTCACTTACCATAATGCTCTCCAGTTCTATTCATGCTGTTGTGAATGGTAGGAATTCCTTCTTCCTTTCTGCTGCATAGTATTCCATTGTGTAAATGTACTAGAGGTTTTGTTTTTTTTTTAATCTCCTTTACTGATGGGCACTTAGGATGTTTATAGTACTTGGCTATTGTACTTAATCTCCTCACTTTTGCACCCTTCCCCTCAAACCTCTCCTCTCTGGCGACTGTCAAATGTTCTCTATATCTGAGTTTGTTTCTGTCCTGTTTATCCATTTATTTTGTTTTTTAGAATCAAGTGTTGATATTTATTATCATTTTTGCTCACATTTTATCTTTTTTATTTTTACTAAAGAAAACCTTTTAACATTTCATAATACTGGCTTGGTGGTGATGAACTCCATTACTTTTTTCTTGTCTGGGAAGCTATTTGTCTGTTCTTTGAACCTAAATTATAGCTTTGCCTATAGTATAGTAATCTTGGTTGCAGATCCTTGCTTTTTATCACTTTGAATACTTTTTGCCAGTCATTCCTGACTTGCAAGGTTTCTGTTGAGAAATCAGCTGATAGACATATGGAAACTCCTTATTAGGTTACTAACTGCTTTTCTCTTGCTGCTTTTTAGATTCTCTCCTTGTCTTTAACTTTTTGAATTTTAATTATGGTGTGTCTTTGTGTGAACCTCTTGGGGTTCGTCTTGTTTGGAACTCTCTCTACTTCCTGGACTTGTATATTTTCTTCACCAAAATAGGGAAGGTATCTGTCACTATTTTTTCAAATGGGTTTTAAACTCCTTGCTCTTTTCTCCTTCTGGCACCTCCATGATGAAAATGTTGCCATGCTTGAAGTTCCTCATATTATCCTCAGTTTTTGGATTCTTTTGTCTTTTTGCTGTCCTGATTGGTTGGTTTTTTGTTTCCTTATAGTCCAATTCAATGACTTGATTCTTGGCTTCATCTAGCCTACTACTCTTGATTCCCAGTGAATTATTCTTCATTTCAGTCAATATACCTTTCATTTCTGTTTTTTGTTTCCTTTTTTGTTAAAATTCTAAGTTCATTGAGCATCCTTATAACAATTGTTTTGAACTATGCGTCTAGTAGATTGCTTGTTTCCCTTTTGTTTAGTTATTTTTCTGAAGTTTTGCTCTGTTCTTTCATTTGGGACATGTTTTTTGTTTCATCATTTCAACAGCTTCCCTGTGTTTTTTTTGTGTGTGTGTTAGTTATAGCTGCTATGTCTCCTGTGCTTGGTAGTGTGGCCTAATGTAGTAGGTGTTCTAGAGCATCCAATGGCCCAGACTCCTTGATCACCCCAGCTGGGCATTCAAGGTGCATTCCCTGTGTGTGCTGTGCATACCATCCTTTTGTAATTGAGCCTTGATTGCTGTTGGTATGTCAATGAGAGGGATTTATTCCCAGGCTAATCAGCAGAAAGATCTGGCCACTTACCACCATCCTCTGACCACCAGGAAAGATTAGTTGTTCAAGGGCCTGCCCCACAGATCAGAACTTACTTCAGCATGGCTCAGATGTCTGCTGAGTCTGTCCCTGGAGTGTATCACCTATAGAGGTGGTAGGACGGTGATACTTTGATGTGGTCTGAAACTGTCCCTGAGTACACTGGCTCCAGGGTCTCCTGGTGCAGGCCATGGTGCAGGCCAAGGGCAACCACCACCTGTGTTCTGCTTGGGGACATCTGGCATGAGCTAATGAGCAATATACAGATGGCTACTGTGTGTATTGGGCTTGGAGATGCCCAGGTTAGGCCAAGCTAGGAACTGAGGCTTGTTGCTAATGCCAGTGCTGAAGCCATTTAGTGAGAGGTATGGAGCATGCTGAGGTCGGTGATGCTTTTTTAAGAAATTAGGAAAATCTGAAGCATGAGCCAAGACAGGCCATTCATATGAAAAAGTCCCTGGAAATAGCTTGGGTAGGCTTGAATGTAGGGTGCTGCCAGGGCCTCATGGAATCACAGGGGCAGGGCAGATAGTGTGAGCCGGGTAGGTAGAGTCTCAGATATGGCACTTGCCTACTAGTTCTGTGTGGGGAGGGCTTATCAAATGAATGATGGTGTCTGCCAGCATTTCTTTCTGGGAGAAAGCTACACTCAACTCTCACACTGATGGGCAGTACAGTTCCTCCCTGTATGTCCCTGGTGCCTCTCCAGCTGCTGCCCCATGCTGGAGCTCAGATGGAGTGAGTCTGAGTCAATCCACAGGCCCTTGGGACTCCAGCTACCCTATTTCTCCCTCAGTCTCAATCCCTGCTGGTTTTTGCAGCTATAATTTATGGGGACTTCTCTTCCTGGCATTGGAACCCTAGGATGGGGGATCTGGTGTGGTGCTGGGACCCCTTGTTAGATATCCCTTGCTAGATATCCCTCCCTATTTTACCCACGACATGAGGGTGTGACACCAGTGTCTCTGTCCCTCCTGCCAGTCTTGATGTGGCTTCTTCTTTAATCTTTTAATTGTAGGACTTACATTCAGCCAGATTTCAGGTGGTTTTGAATGACAGTTGTTCTGTAGTTGTAATTTTGATGTGGTTGTGGGAGCAGGCAAGTACCGTATTTCTATTATGCCATCCTTCTTGGAAGTCTACAATGACTATTTCATTTCTCCAAAAGTACTCTTCTATTAATGCTTAGGAAGACTATTCCCTTTAGAAAAGTAACATATGATACATAAAAACACTAATAACATAATAATAATTAGAGTAATATATAGTTCATTTAATAACTACTTTGGCAAGGAAAATCACAGTTGAAGTTTTAAAGAATTTAAACTTTAGAGAATTTAAAGTGTTAAAGAACTTAAAGAATCTAAAGAATAAAACTGAGATAAAGATATTTTCTCTACATAGTCATAATTATAGAGGAATTTACCACTGGTCACCTCGAGGTGACTCTGTAGGGTCAAGGTGTTGCTTTGTATCTCTAACATGTCTGAATCACAATTCCCATCTATGCTGCTTTTCTAAAAGAATTTTACCTTCCATTTAAAAACAAAATATAATATGATCTGAATATTATTTTATGAATATTTCTTATATACATTTATAAATCACTCAAGGCTTATTTGAAGTTTTATCTTCATCTTCAGACTTTGTTTATACATCTTTTCATAGTATAATCCTTAAGGCAAAAGTTACACTAATTACTCCCATCAGCCATCCACTCCTAGTTTTTCAACCAAAAGAAATAATATACATCTATGTAAAGACATGCACACAAATATTAGCAGCTTCATTTGTAACAATCCAACACAGAAACAACCAAAATTCATCAAAAGATGAAAGATACACCACAAATCAAATCCATAGAAGTCTATGGGTAGCGTGTTAGCATTATCGCCTATTTATTTTCTTTATCACATTCATTTATTACTCTCTGAAATTAACTTATTTTGTATTTTGAGTTTCCTGGGAGAATATTAGCTCCACAGAATTATACCTTGTTGGATTTTCATCAATTGTTCAGAACAGTACTTGGTACATAGTAATTTTATAAAAATTTTTGTCTGAGTGCATGTACAAATGCATTGTAGTTATAATTTTGTTTAGTGATTATTTTCATGTTTTTTCTGTAACAAAGTAGAATTATGTTCTAAGCTGCTATATTCCCTGGAAAGGATATTTTCTCAGTAAGTAACACCATATTTTCAAGTTAGTTAAATTAATCTCAAGATAGATTCACTTTCTTAACAAAGCTGCATTACCAGATTTGCTAAAAGTTGGCTCTTCTAAGCATTATCTTCATTAATTTTTTCTTCTCATTCCCCACCTATTATTGTAATAGTAACTTCCAGGAGCTGAAGTTTTTCAAGAGAAGATGTGCTGTTAAAGGCTGAATATATAATAAAAAACATAATACATTTAGCAAATTATATGTCAAAAATCTGTTTCTTGACAGGAGTTATAGCCTTAAACATATGTTTTGACCACTATGTATATTAAAGTCATAGAATTTGTAAATATAATCACCTTTATATTAAGGGGTTATAGAAGTGATTGTACATTTTGTGACTAACTTTACATAAAATTTTAAAAAAATAAAATTACAAAATGTCAATTGATAAGATTTTGAGTTCAAAGAAAGCATGAAAGCTGTTATAATGTAGTTTTAAATAGCATACTCTCTATAAGGCATATTTTTCAGACTATAAGATGCACCCCCCCAATTTGGGAGGAATAATGGTTGTTAATGCTACTGTTGAGTTCTGTTTACGTTTACATTGGTGATTTATTATATTATTTATGTTATTAAATATTTTGCCACATTTTTTCTTCAAATTTTTCCCCTATTTTTCTCCTCTAAAACCTAGGTACATCTTATGGTCTGAAAATACTGCAGTAGGTCAATACCATAACTTTCGTTGGAAAGTGTTATTATTTAAACACTTAGTGGTTTATAGAATTTTATTTGCAACTTCATTTTAATCTTTTGTTAGCAGTCCCTGTAAACATGTGTAGTTTAAGATAGAAACTAATATGTGTTTTTAAAGTTATTTAAATAAGAAATGAATATACCCTAAAAGCATTTATGCCAATATTATGTTTTACTGTGATCTTTATACTACTTCATGAATAATTCACAAAAGGATATAATTTTGATATTTATATTTCCACCTTGGACAAACTCTTTTACATGAATTTAAAATGATGTATTGGAAATTCTCTCATATTTAATGAAGTACTCAGGTTTTCATAAGTTCGAAGAATTGAAAAATATAATTTTTATATTTTCTCTTCAAATCTTTTTATTTTTATATATCCTTTCTTTTAGAATTTGAGTGACTACATCATTGTTATTTGTTTAAAGGTATGCCCAACAGATTCTTGGAAAACTATTCATTTTCTAATAGGCTGTTTTTTTTCTGTTTTCTAGTAGAGTGAGTGATCTCATTTTTTTTTTTTTAATAAATGGCAGGGCAATGGTCTCATATAATAACTGGTAAGTAAGAAAACAACAATGTTCAATGTTCGACTAAAGATTATTTGAGAAATTCTTGTCACTATAAAAGTGTAGTTTAAAATCTGTTCTTTTCATTATTAAAAAGTTATAAAATTATTATCAATTCAATGTATGTCTTCTCAGAATCTAAGTCTTACAGCTAGTTGACTTCTATCAGTCAGTTAAAAACCCAATTTTTCTGTTGTCTACAAAAGGTATTCTCCTCTACCAAAATCAATTTCTCTTTCCTACAATTCTGTTGTAGGTCCAGACATTATTTTCACAATTTTGCATGAACTGAACTCCCTAGTGCATGCTTAGATTTAAGCTTTTCAAAATATATTTGTGGAATCAGTGCATAAATAACTTTGTATTTCAAATGTGATTTAGAATCAGGGGCTTTCGAAAAAAACACTGATTCTGAGGCACTTTCCCAGATCAATCAAATTAAAATCTGGCAGCATGTCCTAGGCATTGGTGGTTTTTAAGTTCCTCAGGTGATTCTAATGTGATCCCAGTCTTGAGAACACTGACAGAACGTACAACCCAACCTTCACATGCATGGGGAAATCAAAGGTGTCCTGATAAAAATCAGATTTGATCCAGTAGTCTAGTGTTGAACGTGAGATTTTGCATTTTCTAACCAGTTGCCAGGTGATGCTGTTGCTACTGGTCCATGAATCATACTTTTGTAACAAGGAAATAGAACAGAGAAGGTGGCTGAGAAAGAAGAATAGTTTCTGATCTTCATGTAATTAGGGAAAAAAGAAAAAAAAAGAAAAGGAGGGAAGGAACAAGCAATAAAAAAGGAGTGGAAGCTAGTAGAGACTTGAACTGTCTTTAATGAAAAGTGGTCAGTGTTAGTGTTGTATTTACTGACTTTATTTAATGAATATCTATTATATGTGGAGATTAATTGTTATTCTAATTAGCCTTTGCTATATTTTTGTATACAGTAAAGTTCCTGAATAATAGGTGCTGTTGTAAAGGACTTTTACTTATATCCAATGCAAACATTTCTTTCTTACTAGTAAGAGTGAATAAAGTAAAATAGCAAAAAATCTTTGTTTACCTTTACACCTATTCACCTGGTTATTCACACTCAGTACTTTCTCAGCCCAGCTTCTCTCTGGTGTCACAGGAGAGCAATCTCCAGCAAGGCAGCTGGTGAGCGCTGCTTGTATAGCTCCCAAGGGAATGAAGCAGGTGAGGGGGCTGAATAATGAATGGTTAGCTGGAAGAGGGAACAGGCAGTTCTTGGCTCAGATTCAAAAATTATTTGAATGTAGGCACTTCTTCCATCAATATGCTTTGGTGTAAACGGTTGCCACCTGCCCCTATTCCCAGGAGCTAATTTTCCTGCTGTCCAGTCAGTTTATAGTTCATGAGGCTGTTAATGTCTACAATACAAACAGCCTGGAGGCATGCCCCTGCTGCCCAGATGGTGGCTCTGGAAATCAGGTACAGTACATTTAGACTGGCAGGGCCCCATGCTTAGCAGTCAGGGCTCCATACACTTTTGCTGTTGATACTGTTTGGTGACAGGTGCCCAAGACATAATGAGATCAGCACATTCCATGAACACCTGAAAAGGTTTATGCCTGTTCAGAAAAAATACAACCATTTCCTGTGATTAAAACCTGGAATTGATAAAATGTATAAAGACCAAATGTCAAAATTACAATAATAAAAGATTACACAACTTATTTTCCTTACTTTATGTTATTGTTTTATATATGGCTTGTACATACACACAGTTACATAAATGAGTAGATATAATTATAAAGTTATACTTGAATTTGTTAATATATATGAACTCTCTCCAGAAGATATTCAACCATACATTATGAAAATAGAGACTATTTTGAAGAAGATACAAGATGCAATATACATTGTTCACAGGACAATGATACTTCAGTCCCCTTCAAAGTAGGCACCATATTATCTCACACAGTTCTCCCAGTTACCATCAATTGCCCCATCATATTTTCCTCAATCTCATTGGAGGTCTGAAATCTCTTCTCTTCCAAAGGTATTTTTTGGGGAGGGGGGGAAGCCAGAGGTCACATGGTGCCAAATCTGGGCTGTAGAGGGAGCTGGGTGATTTCATATTTCACCAAAAAACTCTGCATGAGAGGAGATGCATGAGTGGGCAAGTAGTTGTGAAGAATCCGCCAATCACCAATTGCCCATATCTGTGGCCTTTTGAATTATCATTCAAATAGATTCTGCATAGGAATGTTCTGCATAGAAAGCTTAAAATGCAAAATTCAATGTAGATTTGTTGCTCTACTCAGTCATTTTGAACGCAATGGCTACACAGTACACATGGTCACTTGATAGCATCTACCACCCCCACTGACTACTCGTGAGTGCAGTGAAGTTGTCATTGTTCATGCATACACATTCCAGTCCACTCTCCTTGGCTGACAGGTTACATCGATGTGGCACAAACTACCCTCATTATATTAACAATGGCTGGGCTTTTTCCAGACAGACTCCATATTTCTATATTCATAAAACAACAAATATGTTATATCATTGTTTTAGAATATCTACCCCGACTGGCAAAAATTTTCTATTATGATTTTACAAATCTTTACTGTCATTGAAATTATAAATAAATAATCCATCTGTTTCATGTATGCATAAGACAGAATACAACTATTGAAGAGGAGGAGGTATGTAGATCAAGGACACATATTAGTTAGTACAAATGTATACGAATCTACATGAGAGATGATTAGGACCTTAACAAGCCTGCTTCTGAGGTAAAGAAGAATGATCAATTGTAGATTTTATAACAAAAACAAACATTGAAGTGCATGAAGCGACAAATATAAAAATTTCCAAGAAAGAGACTTTGATACAGAAATTTCTGGTCATAATTACCCAGTACCCTCTTCTACTCCCTGGCCCCTGTGTATTCCTTTGGATCTGATAAAGTATTTCTAAAGTAGGAGACAAAATTAATGTTTTCAAGCAGGACTCATTGATGTGTAAGCTCTTCTATTATGTGAGTGCCTCTTGGCACACATGTCATGCGTGTGTACATAAAAGGCAAGGGCTTATCATGAACTCTTCTGAATTCAGGACAGAGAGAACAAATACTGAGGAACTAAAGACGTTGCCAGCAACTACTGACACCAACATGTGATTAACAAATAAGAGTACAAAGCAACTTTTTTTAGTATCACTCCAAAACATTCATTGCAACAGTAGGAACAATTACTTTGGGGCCAAGCTCACCATAGACAATGTAATTTTTAATAGCACTCAAACGAGATCACCATAGCTGCTGCCATTCCTTTCCAGCTGTTTCTAGCTAATGAGGGCTAATTAAATAATTCAATAAGATAATGCAATGATATGATTTGACAGTAGATTTTTTTCAGCCTGATTTTTAGGGAAAACTTTAGGATTATAAAATATAACTTAAAAGGAGGAGAGTGGGAAGATGGAAGGAGAAGAAGAGCAAAGAGGTACAACAAAATGTAAGTTAAAGCTGAATATATAGGAAAATGTTTAGGAAAAAAGAGAACTTTTTCTTCAATTTATTTCCGAAATGCTGAGGTTAAGAAACATTATCTGTGTTACTTAGCTGCATTTAAATTTATACTTTAGGAAACTTTCAGATGTTATGGTCTGATTAGTTTTCTTATCAGTGATTAGACTACATGAAAATTCACAGGAAATCCACATTTAGACTGGATATGTGAGAAGGTGTGGACATTTGTGACTTTGGTGCTTAGTGTGGAGTGAAATGCTGGCACAGCCCAATAATAACAAAATTGAATGACTTTAATAAGTTTACCATCACCTTAAACACTGTACTTTTCCTTTCAAAACAGAATTGGGCAAAAGCATACAATAAAAGAAATATATTTAACATGAAAAATGAAATATATTACTGAGTATTTACACCAGAATTTCCTGGTTTGGTTCTCCCATGTTTATTGTGATATTGAAAACATGTGAAATATTAGTATAGAAGTGATTTTTAGTTAAAACTACATCATATAATTTGTGTATCACTAAATATTTAAAAGGACTTGTACCCTAGCTAGTATAGCTCAGTGGATTGAGCACAGGCCTGAGAACCAAAGGATCACGGTTCGATTCCCAGTCAGGGCACATGCCTACATTGCAGGCCAGTTCCCAGCAGGGGACTCGTGAAAGGCAACCATACATTGATATTTCCCTTCCTTTCTCCTTCCCTGCCCCTCTAAAGATAAATAAATAAAATCTTAAAAAAATAATAAAAGCACTTGTGATTTTAACTATGTTCTATATTTGTTTCCAATGTGCTTTTTCATTTAAATTTAATATTTATTTCATAGCAGATTAAGGAATAAAAATTATACAAACTCTTACAGCAATTATTTAAATTTTAAAACAATGTAATGATTATTTTAAGAAGCAATATTGCTGAAAGCACTTTGATATTTTAATTTCTATGTTAATATATTCAATAAATTTTAACTAACATGTTCTCTGGGTGAATGAATGTCAATCTTTTTCATAATAAAAATTAATTGCTCTGTATAACACATCAAGCAAACCAATATGAGTTCCATTTTTAGTGATGGGAAATTCTGGCAGAGCCACATTTTGTACCAAACCTTGAAAAATATATGCTACTGAAAATACTATTCTTCTTGGAAGGGTAAACTTTCAGAGTTGGAGAAATAGTTGAAATGGTGATGGTCAAGTTTTCAGAGAAGTTTGAATGATAAGGAAGAGGTTGCTGCTTAGAGTTAAACAGCAATGTGTTAAAAATAACCACTTGAAAAATTACTCCTTAAGAGTTACATTGCCCAACAGTTTCAATTATTGACTCTCCATGGATCCCCACAAAGCTAATTTTATGGTGATTAAGTTTATGCTTTTTCCCTTCTTCAAGGATTTATGTTATTTCAAGCCTAACTTTTAACTTACTTCTCATTCATTAAAGTCTTCATCTCAATTTGAATATAGTTATATGCAAATTTGAATATTTTACATTTCTATTTTCTGAAATGTTTATACCTACTTTGCCATGTATCATTTTTCCTAATATTTTTAATAACAATCAATCCTGAGAAAAGATGCATTTTTTATTATAAAGTGGACATCTCCACAATCATCAGCAAAACTTGCTAAGGTATTTCATAGGCTACTTTTGGTCTATTTTTTCCCTTTATTTGTGAGATCTCTCTAAGGTTCCATTCCTTTGGGAAAATTGTAACCAGAACATGGTGGAGCACAGACTATGCTTAATAGCTGTAAAAAAAAATCCCTCTAATTCATATAGAGGAATTCATCCTATCACCAGTTTATTTAATTTTAGTTAAAACTTGTAATTGGCTATGCATATTTTTCTCTTTTTCCCAATTTTTTAATTTAATTATTTTTCAAGTACAGTTTTCTGTCTATTACTCCCATCTCATCCCACCCCCCCCACCCCCCATGCTCCCCGCCTTCCATTTCCACCCTTCTCAGTTGTTGTCCATGTATCCTTTATATATGTTCCTCTAAATCCCTCCCCTATTTCCCCTGAAAATCCCTCCCCTCTTCCCTCTGGTCACTGTCAGCCTGTTCTCTATTTCAGTGTCTTTGGTTATATTTTGCTTGCTTGTTTTGTTGTTTAGCTTCCTGTTAAAGGTGAGATCATATGGTATTTGTCCTTCAACACCTGGCTTATTTCACTCAGCATAATGCTTTCCAGTTCCATCCATGTTGTTGCAAAAGGTAGGAGCTCCTTCTTTCTTTCTGCAGCATAAAATTCCATTGTGTATATGTACCATAGTTTTTTGATCCATTCATTTACTGACGGGCACCTAGGTTGCTTCCAACTCTTGGCTATTGTAAATTGTGCTGCTATGAACATTGGGGTGCATAGGTTCTTTGGGATTGGTGTTTTAGGGTTCTTAGGATACAATCCTAGCAGTGGAATTGCTGGGTCAAAAGGCAAGTCCAATTTTAGTTTTCTGAGAAAATTCCATACTGTTTTCCATAATGGTTGTACCAGTCTGCAATCCCACCAACAGTGGATCAGAGTCCCCTTTTCCCCACACCCTCTCCAACGTTTGTTGTTTATTGCTTTGTTTATGATAGCCATACAACACCCATTTATGATAAAGCTACTCAGCAAAGTGTGAATAGAGGGAGCATTCCTCAATATAATAAAGGCCATATATGAAAGACCTACAGCCAACATCATACTCAATGGACAAAAACTAAAAGCTTTTCCACTAAGATCAGGAACAAGACAAGGTTGTCCACTTTCACCATTTCTATTTAATATAGTATTGGAAGTTTTAGCCTCAGCGATTAGGCAAGAAAAGGAAATACAAGGCATTCAAAATGGAAAGGAGGAAACAATACTGTCATTGTTTGCAGATGACATGATAGTGTACATGGAAAATCCTATAGACTGTACCAAAAAACTGCTCGAACTAATCAACGAATTTGGCAAAACAGTGGGATACAAAGTCAATATCCAGAAATCAAAGGCATTTTTGTATACTAACAATGAATCAGCAGAAGCAGAAATCAAGAAAAAAATCCCATTCGATATAGCAAAAACAAAAATAAAATATCTGGGAATAAATCTAACCAAGGAAATGTTCCAATTTCCTGTTACCACTTCCCCCTCCCACCCACCCCCATTGGCCCACCTCTAACCTTCAATCCCCTACCCCTTTGGCTTTATCCATGGGTCCTGTATACATATTACTTGATTACCCTTCCCCTTCTTCCCCCTATGATATCCATCCCCTTTCTCCTATGGTTACCATCAGTTTGTTCTTTATTACATTCATTCTGGTTATACGTTGCTCACTTGTTTGTTTTGTGGATTAGGATCCACTTATAGGTGAGATCATTCAGTATTCAGCTCTCACCTCCTTGCTTATTTCTCTAAGCATAATTCTCTTCAGTTCCATCCACACTTTCACAAAGAGTAGGAGGACCTCCTTTTTTGTCTTCGCTGAGTAGTAATCCACTGTGTCAATGTACCACAGTTTTTTGATCCACTTATTTACTTATGGGCACTTAGGTTGCTTCCAGCACTTGGCTATTGTAAATTGTGCTGCTATGAAGATTGGGGTGCATAGGTTCTTTTGAATTGATGTTTAAGTATTCTTAGGCTATAATCCCAGCAGTGGAACCGCTGTGTGAAAAGGCAGTTTCATTTTTTTTTTTGAGGAAATATCATACTGTTTTCCACGGTAGCTGCACCAGTCTGCATTCCCACCAACAATGCACTAGGGTTCCCTTTTCTCCACAACCTCCCCAGCACTTATTGTTTGTTGATTTGTTTAAGATGGTCATTCTGACTGGTGTGAAGTGTTATCTCATTGTAGTTTTAATTTGCATCTCTCTGATGGCTAGTGATGCTGATCATCCTTTCAAATGTCTCTTGGCACTCTGTAAGTACTTTTTTGAGAAGTGTCTGTTCAGGTCATTTGCCCATTTTTAATAGGATTATTTGTCTCCTGGAATGGAGTCATGTGAGTTCTTTATATCTTTTGGATATTGAACCCTTATCTGAGATATCATTGGCAAATATGTTTTCCCATACAGTTGGTTCTCTTTTCATTCCGTGGATATTTTCTTTAGCTGTGCAGGAGCTGTTTATTTTGATAAAGTCCCATTTGTTTATTCTTTCCTTTATATCCCTTGCTCTAGGGGGACATATCAGTGAAAATATTGCTGTGCTGAATATCTGAGATTTTCCTGCCTATATGCTTTCTCCTCAGGACTTTTATGGTATCACAAATTATATTTAAGTCTTTAGCCATCTTGAGTATATTTTTGTGTATGGTATAGGTTGGTGGAAGAATTTTAATTTTTTACATGTAGCTGTCCAAGTCTCCAAACATCATTTGTTGAAGAGGCTATTTTTACTCCATTTTATGCTTCTGCCCCTTTGTTGAATATTAATTGACCATAGAGACTTGGGTTTATTTCTGGGTTCTCTCTTTTGTTCCAATAATCTACATGTCTGTTCTTGTGCCAGTACCAGACTGTTTTGATTACAGTGGCATTGTAATATAATTTGCTATCAGGTATTATGATCCTTCCTGCTATGTTCTTCTTTCTCAAAATTGCTGCAGCTACTCAGGGTTGTTTATGGTTGCATATACATTTTTCAAATAATTCATCTATATCTGTGAAATATGTCATTGGCATTTTAATAGGGATTGTGTTGAATCTACAAATTGCTTTGGCCCAGGAGAGGAAGCCAAGAGCTGTGGATTGGTGATTGCTGCAAGTAGATTGTCCAGGGCCAGTGACAGGCAGGGTATGGCTTAGGCATGTACTAGAATCTTGCAGATCTACCTAATACATGAAAGCAAAGTAAAGAGGCAGTCCAATTGGGAAGAAAAAGAAACATGCTCCAAATGAAAGAACAAGAGTATCTGACAGGAAAAAAAAAACCCACCCTGGATGAAATGGAGGCAAGCAATTTGTCAGATGGAGAGTTTAGAATAATAATAATATGGACACTCAACATGAAAACAGACATAAATCATAAAAATGAGCAGCTGGAAATAAAGAACGCAAAAAAAATCAACAGTAGGTTAGATGAAGCAGAAGAAAAGGTAGACTAAAGCAACCACACAGAGAGAAAGAAAGAGAGAGAGAGAAAGGATGAAAGAAAGACTTTAAACAAAAGAGGAGAGCTTAAGACATTTTGTGCAACATGCAGCATAAGAACATCCACATCATGGAAATACCAGAAGGAGAAGAGAGCAAACAAGGGATCAAGAATTTATTTGAAGAAATAATGACCAAATACTTTCCTACTCTGGTGAAGGAAAACGACACACAAGTACAGGAGGTTCAGAGAGTCCTAAACAAGTGGGACCCAAAGAGGCCTGCACCAGGACACATCCTAATTGAAATGACAAGGCTTAAAGATAAAGAGAGATTTTATCTCTTAAAGAGAGAGTTTATCTTTAAGCCTTGGATCTGGTGATTAAAGATAAAGAGAGATTTTATCTCTTTAAAGAGAGATTTTTATCTCTTAAAAAGAGATTTTATCTCTCTTTTTTTCACATTTCAATTATATCACATTTCAATTATGATGTGTCCTGGTGCAGGACTCTTTGGGTTCCACTTGTTTGGGAGAGAATCCTAAAAGCTGCAAGAGAAATCTAAAAGCTGAAGGTAGTTATCTAAAAAGGAACACCAATTGTATTGGCCTAAAAGTTATCTGCTTTCTCAACAAAAACATTTCATGCCAGAAGGGAGTGCTGTGAAATATTCAAGATGATGGAAAGCAAGGACCTATAAACAAGGCTACATTATCTGGCAAGGCTATCATTTAAAATCAAAGAAGAAATAAGGAACTTCCCAGGCAAGAAAAAGCTAAAGGAGTTTACTAACACCAAACCAGTACTGCAACAAATGTTAAAGGGCTTGCTTTAAGAAGAAACAAAGAAAGAAAAAAAACAGAGGAAAATAGTCTAACAATAAAATGGCACTAAATATGTATCTATCAATAATTGCCTGAAATGTAAATGGCCTACATCTCCCAACCAAAAGACATAACTGAAAGAACAAGAAAAAAGATTTAAATAAATGCAGCCTCCAACAGATCTACCTCAGATTAAGAGACTAAAAGTAAAGGGATGGAAAAAGATATTTCATGCAAACAGAAAGGAGAAAAAAAGCTAGGGTAACAGCACTTATATCTGATGGACTAAACTTTAAAACCAAAGCTACAGGAAGAGACAAACAAGGACACTACATGAAGATAAAGGGAAGAAACCAACAAGAAGATAAGACCCTAAACATTTATGTACCCAACATAGGAGCAAAGGGGACTTTTCTTACTTGTCTTATTATTGGTTTATTTCCTACACATTTCAAAGGATGCATTCACTGGTTTCCTTATTCCAATCCCCTTCTGGGATTTATTCAAAGTTTTCACTCACTGTATTATTTTTTCTCCCATATGTCTACTTGCTTGTACCTTTCTATGACCTAAAGTGAATTGGAAAAACACTCTTCTTTCCTTTCCCACTTTTTAATGGATTTAAATTAGTGCAGGTTATGAAAACAAAAGAGGGGTATACTCATTTCACTGATAGTCTGTTCGCTATGGGTATAGTGTAGAGAGAAATGTTTTACTAGTTACCAATTTAAAAAGTGATGTGAAAGCAACTAGTCTAGGTTAACTATTTCTACCTTTACTTCTTCCAGCCTTGACTTCTACCATGGAGTCAAAATTTCCATTTTCTTGCTCTGCTTGTAGAGCTAGAATATTTTAGGAACATTGTTTTATCATTTCCCTTTGTATTTTTGCTTCTAATATAATATTTTCATTTAGCCTTTTATTCCCCAAATATTTTTAGAGAAAATGACATAGCTCTCTCTATAAAAATTCTCATGTTTTTATCCGTTCATTGAAAATATCCACTGTACTTAAATACACAGAACCCCACAACCTGACTCTGAGGACTATTTCCATGATGGCTCATATAACCAGGAGTGCATTTCAGAATGAGATAACAATACAATTTTGCTCCCAAGGACTGTACCCTGTCCATGTGTTGTGAGACAACATTGAAATGATAAGGTTACTAGTGGAATTTTTATTGCATGCCTGTACATTGTCCCAATCACAATAAAACTTTCTGTGCATTGATATACTCATTGCCAGTTAAAATCTTAATCCAGCTTGAAATCTAACACAGAAGGGAATAAAGAGAAAAGTACATCGCTTGGATTCTCTAGGAGAGCAAACATTTTGTGGATTCTGCCAACAGAAGCACCACGAGAGAACTTGGGGGGCGGTGTGTGAAACATTTGGCAGGATTGGTTTTCTACTGAAAATAACAACAGAGACATCCTGATGTATTTTTTTTTAGTAAGAGAGCTTTACACACAAGGAATAAGAACTCTAGGAGAAGAGCAAATACCGTATGATCTCACTTACATGTGGAATCTCATAAACAAAATAAACTGATGAACAGAATAGAAACAGAGGCATAGATAATGTGGAACAGACTGACAGCTGTCAGAGGGAGGGAGGACTGGATGAAAGAAAGGGAAGAGATTAGCCAAAAAAAATATGTATATATCAACATAGACACAGACAACAGTGTGATGATGGCCCCTGGGAAAGAGGAGGTGGGGGTTAGGTGGAGGTGGGCAAAGGGGAAAAACGAGAATGGAAAAAGACTTTACTTGGAACCATGGACATACAATACAGCATCAGATCATGTTTTATTGAGTTTTACATTTGAAACCTGCATGGTTTTGCAATACATCATCACCCCAATCCATTCAATTAAAAAGCCACAAAGAACTACAGGAAAACAAGGTCATTCATTGACAGACACATCAGTGCTAGATATTGAATTGAGCCAAACAACTGGGTCTCACAATCGAAGTGAGATCACACTCTCCCCACCCATTAGTCAAATTTTAACCATGCCATTGGCTAGAATAGAAACTTAAACATTATCAACTTATATGTGAGCAGATAGGGAGGATGAGGGGTAACAAAAGGAAGAAAGACTAAAGAACCTCTCAGGTGAGAGACAAATGAGATAAATATGTGAACTCATAACATGCACTGACCCCTCCACATGAGTTCGAGAGGCTACTGTTGCATCCACCAACCTCGAGAACAAATGTCGGAGACTTTCAGGGTTTCAAAGATGTTACTTTATTGGCCAAGTTTAACCTGCGCAGGGGCGAACTCTCAAAGTGTCCTGAGACACAGTGCCTGCAGGGGCTGCAAACAGGAGTCGCGCCCAGCGCTTACAGCTAAGTCCTTATATAGAGGCAAGCAAGCAAGCATTGCACAGAAGCAGATGTGGCGGTTAGCTATTGGCTTACAGAGCCCGAGCGGGGAACAGGGTGGGGTCTGACCCAACTTAAAGGAAAATTTTGAAACTAAACAGATGGCAATCAACTTACAGGATGTTTGCTAGGGACACAGTCTCCTTGGGGCTGAGACTATTTTGTTGCATCCACCAGCTACTAGGATTTTTTTCCTCCATTCAGGAGAATTAGGTGGGAGGTCAGGAGAAATAAACAGACTTCTTTTTGCAGTAATTTGTTAAGCTGTAATGAACTTCCTGGGGTTATTTAGTTTACAAAGAAGTCTTATGAAGAATAAAAAACATTTAAAATAGCTCTAAAAATGAGGTGCCAGGGGAGAACACAGCTCTCGGCAGAGGCAGTGCACATAAATTGTTTGTTGCCAAACCACCATTGAGAGATTGGAAGCTTCTGATCTACCACTCAGTTCAAGGTGCGTATATTGTTTTTAAACTTGCGCAGCTTGCATTTTGAATTTTCAGTGCAGTGATTATCATCAATTATGAAATTATTATTTTTCAAAAGATCACACTTTCATAACTAAAGTGTACAATCTAGCTTAATTTGGAGGTGTCTAAACAAGGCCACTTGTGAGAGGCCTTCAATTATGAAAACATTGACAAATATGTTGGTGATAGTTTCTAGGGAATGCCTAAAAATGAAACAAAATGAGACCAATATTTCCTGTAATATGGCCTTATTTCTGGAAAGAAGAAACTGTTTAAGTTAGTAAACACCAAGAATATGACAAAAATCATAGTATTTCAAATGTTTTCTCATTTAGCTTGTCATACTTGATATTTTAAAATAGCAGTAACTGCAAGATGTACATGAACTTTTCCATAATGCTATTCCAGAGAACTAATCATTTAATCAGGTCTCATGTACACTCATAAGTTTCCTTTTATAGCATTTTTCTGTGGGATATCCTGAATAACCTAATCAGGCCTCATGTAGGATGGGTTGTGTTATTATTCAGATTATACCTCTATGTACAAGGCATTCATCCTAAAGGCTTCGTCTTCAGAACATTTATATACTATCAAGCTACCTGAACAGATTAGCTCAGGTAATCTGTTAGCTCAGGTTAACTATTACATAGTAATAGTCTAAATCTAGATATATATTTTTATTATGAATTTTAATGACTATTTTGGAATTAAGTAATATGACTTGGAAAGTGTTATTAAGATAAAAGATACTACCACTTTTGTCAGCAGTATCAAGCAAAATTACCATCTTTTTGCTTTTCCAAAGATGCAGGAAAAGATAACTTTTAACCTTTTTTATGATAAGAGGTGGTGTGATTGTTTTCAGAGAAAATGAAAGGAGAAGTTTGAAATAACTCAAGACTCTCATCTCTGGCAAATCTAACTAATGTGGCAGAAGTGAAAGCATCTTGGACCTGGCGGGTAGCTCAGTTGGTCAGAGCATTGTCCAAATACATACACCAGGGTTTCAGACTATTCCCAGTCAGGGCACATACAAGAAACGACCAATGAATGAATAAGTGGAACAACAAAATCGCTCTCTCTTGCCCTCTTCTTCTGTCTCTCTAAAATCAATAAATAAAATCATTTTTTAAAAGTGAAAGTATTTCTTGCATCCTTCTATCAGGAAACATAATTACCAGCCGATATGTGAGAAAGGAAAAGTTCAAATTTTAGTACACATAAGGAGGATACCACAATGAATTTTAATGTCTACTATTGATCATCTTCCAGAAAGATTACAGCTGCATTGCTTCTTTAAGCATCACATTGCCAATGAGCTCCAAGTTAGCTTGTTGAAACCAGGCCAAGAAACATTTTAAATTATTAGCTATCCTATTTCTAGCTCTACTGCCAAAAGATTATGTAATCTAACAGAATTTGCTTAATATTATCATTTTTTCTCTTTGCACGTAGTAAATGACTATAAAATGTACTTAATATTTGTAGCAAGGGTAGAATGAGATGATGAATATTGAGAGACTTTTAACAGTGTCTTGCATATTATTTCCCCTTCCTTCTGTCATGTCACAGAGAGGGTAGAGACCAATACAATTTATTTTGTTTTGGCTGATAGATAGGCACCTTTTGACTGTCAGCAATTCAGCAATGCTGCCTAATAAATGCATATTAAAAGCAAAATAAGATATAGTTATAAAGTAACCAGAAAGTTGAAATTTTTTAAAATAGCAATGCCAAGTTTTAGCAAGGATGTAGAATACCAGGGCATTTCATGTGTTTTTAGTGGGAATATAAGTTTGCCATCCATTTTGGAAACTGTTGAACAGTATCTATTAAATTTACATAAGCATCAACCCTTTGACACAGGAATTCTATTTCTAGTTATTCTCCCAATATAAATAAAAGTATTTTTTTCACAAGAGAGTTGTAAAAAATGTTCAAAGGGAGGCAGGATTATCCAATCACTGCATATTTATATAAAGATATATTAACCAGTAGTAAAAATAAGATTATAATATTAAAATATCGACACAAAACAAGGTGAATGCAAATGGTCACATAATCTATGAGTCACATAATCTATGATTCCATTTATATTAAGTGTAAGAATGCTAAACCAATCTGTAACTGTTGAGATGAGAAAGTAGTTGCTACTCATAGCAGACAGAAAATTGGTAGACAAGAAGGCCACAGTAACTTCCTGCAGTAATTAAAATAGTCTATACTTTGATTGCTGTGATGGATACATGGATGTGTAGGATAGTCAAAACATATTGAATACTTAAAAATCTGTGTCGCATATTTTGTTATTATACTTCAATTATAATAATAAATCAGTTTCTACTCTCATTTATTAGAATTAGGAAATTATTCTTCCATAAAAATGTTTGTGCAGCTTTCCTTTCATACTTAAGTTTTGATCTCTCTGGAATAGATCCAATTTTATTTTTTAACTGTAAATAACCACTTGTCCAAATACCATTTATCCCAAAACCAACCTTACTTATGATGCAGTAGTGGCACCTCTTTCATGTATGGCGTTACCCATATGTGTTTGCTTGTGGGCTTTATATTTTGTGCCAATATTTTATTGGTGTATTTTTGCATCATTTTCAACTCTCTTAATAACAATAGCTCCACAATGGTACTTGAAAACTTATAAAACTCTCAGAGGATGATACTATTTTTCCCTTAACCACCTACCTTCATCTCCCACCATTTAATAGTTATTTCTACACAAAAAAGAAAAAGTCAAGTACCATGTGATTTCACACATAGGTGGGTTATAAAACTGAAAAGTAATGAACAAATAAGCAAACAAAGAAACAAAAACTTGTAGATGTAAACAACAGTGTGGTTGCTACCAGAGGGAAGGGGAGTAGGTAGAAAAGAGCAAAAGGGAGCTAAATATGTGGTGATGGAAGGTGTGACTTTGGATCGTAAACATAATGCAATAAATGTACAGATGGTATATCACAGAATTGTACACTTGAAACC
This sequence comes from Sturnira hondurensis, assembly GCF_014824575.4. Taxonomy (NCBI): domain Eukaryota; kingdom Metazoa; phylum Chordata; class Mammalia; order Chiroptera; family Phyllostomidae; genus Sturnira; species Sturnira hondurensis. The sequence continues at coordinate 1,108,464 of NW_028084977.1, forward strand.
TATGTAATTTTATTAACTAATGTAAACCCAATAAGTTTAATAAAAATAGCTATTGCTAAACACTTATTATACATTCCTCAAAGGCTCTGCCCTGGTCATTTTCTTGATCACACTCAGCAGAATACCTTTTGTTCTACTTAATAGAGAGATTAATAGCTTCCAGGCCTTTCACCTCTACATTTATCATCATCATCATCAATCACTCTTGTAGCCTTCTTCCAGTTTCACTAGAGATGATTTTACTCCTATGGGTACAAAAAACTGCAAATGTTATCTGAATCCATCTCTACCCATTTTCTCAGACATTTTATACCATCAATTTCACTCTCCTTTTATGTTATTTTTCCATTGAATATGTTTTGTCTCACTTTTTGACAATAAGTTAAGTATTTTATTCTTTTTTTTAAAAGGAATATATTTTAAGAATAAAAAGAATGCAATGAAAAAAACATTTCAGTGTTTACTGTATGTGAGTATAATGTCTTACCAAGTTCACATTGTACTGTAAATAATACAGTAAATACATTTATCAGTATAAATAATTTATCAGTAACTTACCTCATGTCATTAAATATTCTTTTAATACATGAGTACTTCTATACAAAATGTACTATATAGGTGTACCATATATTCTCCCTTGCTTTATAATACTTTGAAAATATTACAAGTGCCTGTGTTTTGATTTTAAATGGGCAGAATAAGAATGAAAAGACTTTTCTTTCCACTCTAGAGTTCAGTATCTTGTGAATATATGTGTACATGGTGACATAATCACTTTCTTATAATCAAAAATGGATAAATATATTGCCCTCTGCTCAACATTCATGTTTTCAACTAAATTATTTCATTTGATAGTTTGTCATGATACATGTACAAAGTGGCCATTTTTTCTCAATGTCTGCATGGTATTTCGAAACTATACTATATTTTATTAACTACTCTCCTTTTTTCCATTGTCTAACATGACCTTTCCTTATTTTACTCATTTTCATTATACTCTTTTGTTAAAGTTTCAAGAAATTGTAGTTTTTATTTCTCATCTCCATGGACATATGTTTTCTGAAGTACCAATCAGTGTGCACAAATCTCCATAAACAGTTAAATCAACATTTTATATTCAAATCTTATGTATGTGATTACTCATTAGAAGTTGTCTAATTCAATGAGGATATGCAAAGCAACATTTCTGAAAAGAATAAATCAGTTTTCTCTAAACCTAAATATAATATATTCTTTTTACCTATCTGTTCTTTTTCTAGGATATTATTCATGCTTTGGTACATATTAGTCTTACCAGAGTACTCGCTCATGCTTTGGTATATATTACCTAAGCCAGAAATGAAAGTCGTCCTTGAATCTATTGTATTACAGCAAATCAGGAAAAAAAGGTACAGATTTTACTTCCTTAATGCCTTTAAAATCATCTCCTCCGATATCTAATCATTCTTACTGTCTTATTACCCTGTTCCCTTATCTCTGAACTTAATTGCTAGATGAGCACTTTCATTGGTCTCTATGAAGCCATTCAGTCTCTCACTCTAACAATTCAAGCAGCACACTGCTATCAGAATGATCTTTCAGGAAATGAAATTGAAGCAGTAATCAAAAGACTCCCATCACACAAAAGCCAGATGGTTTCACAGGAACCAAATGGTTTCACAGGAGAATTCTACAAAGCATTTAAGGAATGCTAACCCCTATTCTTCACAGACTATTCCAAAAAATCCACAATGATGGGAAACTCCCCAACTCTTTTTATGAAGCCAGCATCATCCTAATTCCAAAACCAGATAGAGACACAACAAAGAAAGAAAACTTTAGGCCAATATCGCTGATGAACATAGATGCTAAAGTCCTCAACAAAATATTGGCAAATCGCATCCAACAATACATCAAAAAGATCATACACCACGACCAAGTGGGATTCATCCCAGGGATGCAAGGATGGTTCAATATCCACAAATCAGTAAATGTAATACACCACATAAACAAAAGCAAAGACAAATACCACATGGTCATATCAATAGATGCAGAAAAAGCTTTTGATAAGGTACAACACCCATTTAGGATAAAGGTACTCAGCAAAATGGGAATAGAGGGAGCATTCCTCACTATAATACAGGCCATATACGAAAGACCTACAGCCAACATCATACTCAATGGGCAAAAACTAAAAGCTTTTCCAATAACATCAGGAACAAGACAAGGTTGTCCACTTTCACCACTTCTATTTAATATAGTATTGGAAGTTCTAGCCACAGCAATCAGACAAGAAAAGGAAATAAAAGGCATCCAAATCGGAAAGGAGGAAACAAAACTGTCATTGTTTGCAGATGACATGATAGTGTACATGGAAAATCCTATAGACTCTACCAAAAAACTGCTGGAACTAATAAATGAATTTGGCAAAACAGCGGGATACAAAGTCAATATCCAGAAATCAAAGGCATTTCTGTATACTAACAATGAATCAGCAGAAGCAGAAATCAAGAAAAAAATCCCATTCGATATAGCAAAAAGAAAAATAAAATATCTGGGAATAAATCTAACCAAGGAGGTTAAAGACCTGTATGCAGAAAATTACACAACACTGAAGACAGAAATCAAGGAAGACACAAACAAATGGAGACGTATACCGTGTTCATGGATTGGAAGAATTAACATCATCAAAATGTCCATACTACCCAAAGCAATTTACAGATTCAATGCAATACCTATTAAAGTACCAATGGCATATTTCACAGACATAGAACAAACACTTCAAAAATTTATATGGAACCATAAAAGACCCCGAATAGCAGCTGCAATGTTAAGAAAGAAGAACAAAGTAGGAGGGATCACAATACCTGATATCAAACTGTATTACAAGGCCACTGTAATCAAAACAGCCTGGTACTGGCATAAAAACAGGCACATAGACCAATGGAACAGAATAGAGAACCCAGAAATAAACCCAAATCTCTACAGTCAATTAATATTCGACAAAGGGGGCAGTATCATAAAATGGGGTAAAGATAGCCTCTTCAACAAATGGTGTTGGGAGAACTGGACAGCTACATGCAAAAAAATGAAACTCGAGCACCAACTTACATCATACACCAAAATAAATTCAAGGTGGATAAAAGACTTAAATATAAGCCATGACACCATTAAAGTCCTAGAGGAGAACATTGGCAGGAAAATCTCAGATATTTCACGCAGCAACATTTTTACTGATATGTCCCCTAGAGCAAGGACTATAAAGGAAAGAATAAACAAATGGGATCTCATCAAAATAAAAAGCTTCTGCGCAGCTAAAGAAAACAGCATTAAAATAAAAAGACAACCAACTGTATGGGAAAACATATTTGCCAATGATACCTCAGACAAAGGTTTAATCTCCAAAATATACAAAGAACTCACACGACTTCACTCTAAGAAGACAACTAACCCAATTAAAAAATGGGGAAAGGACTTGAACAGACACTTCTGCAAGGAGGACATACAGAGGATCCAGAGACACATGAAAAGATGCTCAATATCACTAGCTATCAGAGAGATGCAAATTAAAACTACAATGAGATACCACTTTACACCGGTGAGAATGGCTATCATAAACAAAGCAATAAACAACAAATGTTGGAGAGGGTGTGGGGAAAAGGGGACTCTGGTCCACTGTTGGTGGGATTGCAGACTGGTACAACCATTATGGAAAACAGTATGGAATTTTCTCAGAAAACTAAAATTGGACTTGCCTTTTGACCCAGCAATTCCACTGCTGGGATTGTATCCTAAGAACCCTAAAACACCAATCCCAAAGAACCTATGCACCCCAATGTTCATAGCAGCACAATTTACAATAGCCAAGAGTTGGAAGCAACCTAGGTGCCCGTCAGTAAATGAATGGATCAAAAAACTATGGTACATATACACAATGGAATTTTATGCTGCAGAAAGAAAGAAGGAGCTCCTACCTTTTGCAACAACATGGATGGAACTGGAAAGCATTATGCTGAGTGAAATAAGCCAGGTGTTGAAGGACAAATACCATATGATCTCACCTCTAACAGGAAGCTAAACAACAAAGCAAACAAGCAAGCAAAATATAACCAAAGACACTGAAATAGAGAACAGGCTGACAGTGACCAGAGGGGAGAGGGGAGGGAATTTCAGGGGAAATAAGGGAGGGATTTAGAGGAACCTATATAAAGGATACATGGACAACAACTGAGAAGGGTGGAAATGGGAGGGAGGGGGGAGGATGGGGGGTGGGATGGGATGGGAGTAATAGACAGAAAACTGTACTTGAAAAATAATTAAATAAAAAAATTGGGAAAAAAAAGAGACAAAAAATGTGGAGTTATTTGGTACTTCTTGGCAAAGAGAAATTTTAAGAATTATTTTACTTCAAGATAAAGCTGATTTATTTAATTTCACATGAATAAAATTACCTTCTGTTGCAGCCAGAATTGTAAAACTATTTCCTCAAAATCCTCCTTTGGTCATTCAATCAATCACTAATCCAGGTACTGTTGTGAAGGGACTGATTTCCATTCATTGACCTTATTTCAATTTTAATGTTCTTCCGGTCCATCCATACTTTTGCAAAGGGTAACATTTTCTTCTACTTTTTTTTTATGGCAGAGTAGTATCCCATTGTGTAGCTGTTCCATGGTTGTTTTTTCTATTGATCTATAGATGGACATTTGGGCCGCTTCCATATCTTGGCAATTGTAAATCATGCTGCAATGAACATAGGGATACTCCCGTCCTTCGAAACCGTGTTTTGGGTTCCTTTGAATATATTTCCAGAACTGGGATCACTGGGTCAAAAGGCAGATCCTTTTTTAATTTTTTTAGTTACCTCCATGCTTCTTTTCACAGGGGTTGTGCCAGTCTGCATTCCCACCAACAATGCAAAATGATTTCCCTTCCACCACATTCTTGCCAGCACTTGGTGTTTGTAGATTTATTGGTGATAGCAATTCTGACAGGTGTGAGATGATATCTCACTGTGGCTTTTATTTGAATTTCTCTGATGATTAGTGACATTGAGCATCTTTTTATGTATCTGTTGGCCATCTGTATGTCCTTCTTTGAGAAGTGTTTAGTGAGGTCTTTGGCTCACTTTCAGCTGGGTAGTTTGTTTCTTTGTGTTGAGTTTGGTATGTTCTTTGTACATGTTGGATATTAATCCCTTATTAGATATATAGGTGAGTATGTCCTCCCATTCTGTGGGTTGTCTTTTTATTTTGTTGATGGTTTCCTTTGCTGTATAAAAACTTTTTAGTTTCATGTAGTCACATTTGTTTACTCTTTCTTTTGTTTGCCTTGCCTGTGGAGATATATCTGATAAAATATTTCTACAAGCAATGTCTGAGATATTGCTGCCTATGTTTCCTTCAATCATTTTTATGGTTTTGGTTCTAACATTTAAGTCTTTGTTTCATTTTCAATTTCTTCTTGTGTGTGGTTTAAGAAAGTGATTTAGTTTCATTTTTCTGAACATATCTGTCCAATTTTCCCAACACCATTTACTGAATAGACTATCTTTAGCCCTGTGTATATGTTTTCTTCCTCCATCAAATATTAACCAACTATAAAGGTGCGGGTTTATTTCTGGGCTCTCTATTCTGTTACAGTGATGTATGTGTCTGTTTTTATGCCAGTACCAGGGTACTTGTTTTCTCTATTTCTTTTGCTGGTGTCAACCGCAGAAGAAACCAAAGAGACATGCTATAGAAATGTGACAGGAAAAGAAAAGTACCAGCAACAGTACAGGCTGTTTACACTTCAAGAAAGAAATTTGCCAGTGAAAGACAGGAGTGAGACTTATCAGAGAGAAATCCTGGCACTCCTTTACATACAGCGAGAGAAATATCTGGTGCATACACACACCACAAAGACCTCACTGCCTGACATTCAACCTCTGAAAAAAACAGGAGAGAGTGCATATGCAGTCCCCCACTACCACAAATTATGTAGTAGAGTTTCCCACATTTGGGGAAATTGCAGGGGTCAGCACATCCGGAGTGCAATGGATAAGCCTTGTCCTGGAAAAACCACCTTTGTTATCACGGTATCTCCCCTGCTGGGCGGTACCAGGCTATTTTGATTACTATGGCTTTACAGTATAGTTTGATATTAGGTAGTTTGATATAGTTTGATGATTCCTCCAACTTTGTTCTTCTATGTCAGTATTGCTGTTGCTATGCTGATGTGGACACCGACCTCTAGTGTCTGCATGATTATGGATAAAATGAGACATTCACATGGACTACAAAGTCTGGTGAAGGAAAAGGGACACCATGTCTTTCTCTCAAGGGGAGCAAAAATTGAGGTCCTTCCTGTGACCAGCCTTTACATCCTTTAACATTTGTTTCAGTACTGGTTTGGTGTTAGCAAACTCCTTTAGCCTTTTCTTGTCTGAGAACCTTCTGTATTCTCCTCTGATTTTAAATGATAAACTTGCTGGGTAATGTAGCCTTGTTTGCAGGTTCTTGTTTTCCATCACCTTGAATATTTCACACCACCCCCTTCTGGCCTGAAATATTTCTGTTGAATATCAGATGATATTTTAATTTGTACTCTTTTGTAGGTAACTACCTGCTTTGTGTGTGTGTGTGTGTATGGCTGTTAGGATTCTCTCCTTACCTTGAAGCCTTGTCAGTTCAATTATGATGTGTCTTCATGTAGGCCTCTTTGAGTCCAACTTGTTTGGGATTTTCTGAGGTTCCTGGACTTATGTGTCTTTTTCCTTCACTGGATTAGGGAAGTTTTCAGTCAGTATTTCTTCAAATAGGATCTCAATCCCTTGCTCTCTCTATTGTCCTTTTGGTATTCTCATGATGCTGATGTTGTTATGCATCATGTTGTCCAAAATATTTCTTAAGCTCTACTCATTTTTTTAAAATTTTGTTCTTTCATTTTGCTGCTCTGCCGAGGTGCTTTGTTCTACCCTTTCTTCCAAATCACAGGTTCAATTCTCTGCATCTTTTAACCTATGATTTATTCTTTCCAGTGTTTTATTTATTTCAGATATTACATTATTTATTTCAACTGATTCTCTTTTATAGTGTCCCCATCTTTTTTCGTGGTGTTGAGTATCCTTATAATCATTACTCTAACTTTCTATCAGATAAATTGCTTTCCTCCATTTCTTCTTCTAGAGAATTCTCTTGTTCTCTCTTTTGGCGTTTGTTTCTTTGCCTTCCTAATTTGGTTGCTCCTTTGTATTTTCTACCTTAGTTGTTAAACTAAGCAGTGGTATAGACTAAAACTGTTAACAGCAGCCTGGATTAAGCACCAGAATGTGGGCCAGAGTGATTCCTGAGGGTGGGGTTATTGCTTCCCTTTAGCCTGCTATCACTTGGAGAGTGCTCTGCCTGGAAAAGTTGGCCTCTGTAGTATGGGGAGTGACTCAGCACAGGGATCCTGGTGGCTATTCCTTCAGCTCTCTCCCCAGATACACCAACTGCAGATTATCTTCAAATGTCTCTAGTCCACTCTGCTCTCTACTAGAGCCCAAGAAACATGGTTGCAAATAACATTGTGTACATTGGCCCCTAAGAGGCTCTCTCTCTCTCCAGCCATCTCTCCCTCACAGAGAGAAACCCTGCTGCTTTTAACAGCTGGATATTATCTTGGTTCTTTTTTTGTGCTATAGGCTGGGGAGCCTATCTTGGGGTTTAGATTCCAAACTTATCAGGGGGAACCTCTTGGTAATCAAATATCCCTCTGGAACCTTGGCCACCACCCATGGGAGCCCTGTCAGCCCTCTCATGTCTCCTCCTCAACCCCTACCTGTCTTGTTATGGTGAAGTGGCTTCTTTTGTCTGTCCTTGGTTATCAGATTTCTCTCCAGCTAGGAGAGATGTATCCTGAATAAGCCATCCAGTTGGTTATTCAAGATGATTTCTCTACAATTTAGTAGTAATTCCAGATTGGTTTGAGGAGGAGGTTAGTGTAGCCTCCATTTACTCCTCCATCATCTTGGACCCCTCCCCTCTTTCAGTTGACCTTAAAATGGGAATATTAGCCTGGATTATCATGGTAAACACAATCCAATCACATGAGTTTTAAAAGAAGAAGAGTGAAGCAGACAGGAGATGCATATGTAGAATTAGTTATAGAGATGGGGTATAAAGGGATATCAGAGAAATTCAAAGCTTCAGAAAAACTAAAACCTGCATTGCTGAAGGGGAAATCTTGAGAAAAAATTCGGGCAGCATATAGGAACAAAGCATGACAGATAGCAAGCAAATCTGTTTTGTGGTCATGAAAAACTGGATTATACCAACCATAATAAGTTTAGAGGTAGATTCTTTTAGAGCCACTTGACAAAAGTCTGGAATTCTAACACCTTGATGTAGACCTTGAAAATCTCAGAGCTGAGAAAACAGTCAAGCCACCCCATACCTCTGACTTTGGACATATGAGATACTAATAAATTTGTGTTTACACTGTAAAAGTTGTGATAAATTTTTTACAGCAGAAATACATCACTAGTAGACTTCGTATTCTGACTACACCCCTCAGACTCTATTCCTAAGCCTCTTCTCCAATTTACTTTGAGATACTCTGAAATATATTGTTTCCATATTACTCAGTCTCTTTCCTATCTCACTGTGCCTGTACCCATATCAATATTTTCTAACCTTTCTTTTTTGCCTAATTTCCACTTACTCTTCACAACTTGGCATAGCTATTATCTTTTCTAGAAACTGTCTAAACTGCAAAGCCTCCGTTGAGTGTTCCACTTATATTTTTTCACATATTGATTTATTTCCATTAAAACACTTAAGACATCTTTCCTTAATTATCAACTTGTTTGTCTCCTCATCTTTGAATATATGTTCTTTGAAGACTATACATCATTTCTTTGAATTGCCCAGGACAAAATTGCCTAGAACACAATTCAGCACAACATTTATGCACAATAAATATTTATTAAATATAAGCCATAAAGATTGTTCTGCAGTTTGCAATGGATTCTTAGGAATTTATTAACTGTCAAATATATCAGTTGAAAGGAAATGATTCTTTCTGTAAAATTACTTTGTCAGTAATGACAAAAGTAATTTTTTTTAGTCATTATAAAAGTAATGACTAAAGATTTTTTTTTACTCTATCCTGGCAATTTATCTTTTTTTCCCAGATAGCTCATTTTAAATGAATGGTCTATAGTTGGCAATGATAATACCTTTTTTCTTTTTTTTTTCAAAAACATATCACTTACCTAAAACTATAACTTTTTAAAAAAGATAAATCAGCCCTGGCTGGTGTGGCTCAGCAGATTGAGTGACAGCCTATAAACCAAAGGGTCACTGGCTCGATTCCTAGTCAGGGCACATGCCTGGATTTCAGGCCAGGTCCCTGCTAAGCAGATGCACAAGAAACAACCACACCTTGAGGTTTCTCCTTCCCTTCACCTCTCCTCCCCTTTCACCTTCCCCACCCTCCCCTTCCCCTCTCTCTAAAATTAAATAAATAAAATCTTTAAAAAAGATAAATCTAGTCCCCATATTTGCATTCTCTTGTTCTTGATAGAGGGATACTTACGTTTATTATATTTTTCATAGAGGTATGATTAATTGCACTACCCTTTAAGCAACAATATTAAAAGATTATTATCTGCCTTAATAATCTGCTTTTGGAGGCAAAAATTTGAGAAATGTTTGTAACTGTGGTGAGCCTGAAACTAGTTGACCTCTTGCTTTCTGACTCCTCTTTCATTTCATTAATAAGAACATGCCTTCCTAAAACAATACTTTTTATTTCCATCATTATTATTCATTGTACTAGCTTCCATAGACTACTGGGAAACATTGTATTTTCCTAATTCTTCTGTTTGTGACAGTAGTTGTACTAGAAGTTCATTTACTAACAGGTAAATAGTAGGGATCTCATGTTAGCCTTATTGTAAAGTAGGACGTTCAAGTATTTTCACGTCAGTTTACCCTACACAGAGGTTTTTGGCCTATAGGCCACTTAAAGGCTGACATATAGCCCTGACTTTACATTCCAGATCCTATGCTCTGTAAGCCAAAGGTCAGAGGGATGCCTTTTGCTCATTCTGGGAAGATACATCATGTACATCCCTATGTTTAATCTACCATTCTGGACCCCTTTGCCTATTTTCATTTGGTTCAGAACCAATAGTTAAGAGATCTCATGAGTTACCAATTTAAAATATGCACCAGATAATAAAGCTAAAGGAAACTTAATTTTAGGATACTGTTGTGGTTTACAGATGTCTTGTCTCATGTTTAATCCTAGACATGCATTTTTGACCATACTACTTAGTGACAAAATAGTTTACAGAATTTCTTTGCTAGACATATGCATGTGCTAAGCATCGACATACAGCCATTCTCAGTTTAAGAATGGGGACATTTTCTAAGAAATGCATCTTTAGGTGATTTTTGTCATTGTGTGGACATCATAGAGTGCACTTGTACAAACCTGGATGAAATACTCTCCTATACAACTGGGCTAGGTGGAAATGCCTATTGCTCTATATGTGGAAACATAATTTCCTTCTACCTCCTGGTTTCTTGGCTGAGCATACCTATTATTAAAACAAAAGGTTAGTGGGAGAAAAGCAAGCAAAAGTTTAATAACATGTACATGGGAGAGACCCAGGAAAATAGTAATCACCAAAATTGTCTATAGTCACTACCTTAAACACTATCTTCAGCTCAAAATAAAATGTTAATGGAGGGAAGAAGTTAGAAACAACAGAGTAAAACAGAGTGGAATTATTATATAGATTTACATCCTTGCGTTCTCCATTGTAAGAATTTCTACCCTCTCCCTGGTACAGCCAGGGTAATATACTTACAAATGGTCATTTCCCTTATAAATTTAAGAAACTTTTACAAGGACTACCTGGTTTTCTTTTTTTTTTAATTTGCATTTATTTATTTTTAGAAAGAGGGAAAGGAGGAAGAGGGGGGAGAGAAACATGGATGTGAGAGAGAAACATCAATTGGTTGCATCTCATCTATGCCCAGAACTGAGACAAAACCTGCAACCCAGGCAGGTGCTCTGACTTGGAATCCATCCATTAAGCCTTTTGCATTTTGGGACAATGCCCGACCAACTGAGCCACACTGGTTAGGGCAAGACTGCTTGATTCTCATAGCTTCTATCATGTCTGCTCTTTCTTAAAATAAACCAGCCTAAAATAGTTATTATGCCAAATAGATATACTTTGAGGTGAAAAATTCAGTTTTTGACAGCTCTTAGGCTACAAACCTGTATGGCATTTACAACAGAATGGTAAGTGTTTGTGTAATACATTGTATCTTGACATATAATGGCTACGAAGTTCACTAGGTAATATGAATTTTTCAGCTCCATTATAACCTTATGAAACCACCATTATACTCATATATGTGGTCCCTTGTTGACTGAAACTTGTTATGAGGCACATAACTATGTATTTATATGGATAAGTAATCTTATGTGTTCTATTTTTGATGTCATATAGTTCTAAAAAAATATATGGTCTATTGTTTACAAACAACCATTGCCTCTTTTTAGAAAGGTAATAATATCAGGGTAATGATAAATTGCTCCATTTGAAATAGATGTATGTTTTTCTCTTTTTTTCCATTTTTTAAAAATATATTTTATTGATTATACCATTACAGTTGTTCTATTACCCCCACCTTCATTCCCCTGCACCCACACACTCCCTCCCCCACCATTCTCCCCGCCCCTTAGTTTATAACCATGTGTCTCAAGTTCTTTAGATTCTATATTTCCCCCACTATTCTTGCCCTCCCCCCTATCTATTTTCTACCTACTGTCTATGCTATTTTCTGTATCTTCTCCCCCCTTCTCCTCCTCCCTCTCCCCTGTTGCTAACCCTCCACGTGTTCTTCATTTCTATGGTTCCACTCCTGATCTAGCTGTCCTCTTGGTTTGCTTTTGTTTTAGGCGTGGTTGTTAATATCTGTGCGTTTGCTGTCCTTTCACTGTTAATATTTTTCATCTTCTTTTTCTTATATAAGTCCCTTTAGCATTTCATATAATAAGGGCTTGGTGATGATGAACTCCTTGAACTTGACCTTATCTGAGAAGCACTTTATCTGTCCTTCCATTCTAAATGAAAGTTTTGCTAGATAAAGCAATCTTGGCTCTAGGTCTTTGGATTTCATGACTTGGAATACTTCTTTCCAGCCCCTTCTTGCCTGTAAGGTCTCTTTTGAGAAATCCGCTGACAGTCTGATGGGTACTCCTTTGTAGGTGACTGTCCCCTTATCCCTTGCTGCTTCTAGGATTCTCTCCTTCATTTTAGTCTTGGCTAATGTAATTATGATGTGCCTTGGTGTGTTCCTTCTTGGGTCCAACTTCTTTGGCACTCTCTGAGCTTCCTGGATTTCCTGGAAGTCTATTTCCTTTGCCAGACTGGGGAAGTTCTCCTTTATTATTTGTTCAAATACGTTTTCCACTCGTGGCTGTTTCTTTCCCCCTTCTGGTACCCCTATAATTCGGATGTTGGAACGTTTAAAGATGTCCTGGAGGTTCCTAAGCCTCTTCTCATTTTTGTGAATTCTAGTTTCTTCCTTCTTTTCTGTTTGGTCATTTCTTCCTTCTGGTCCACTCCCTTGATTTGAGTCCCAGTTTCCTTTCCATCACTATTGGTTTCCTGTGCATTTCTCTTCATTTCAATTAGTTTAGCCTTCATATGTTCCTCTAATTTGTGACTATAATCAACCAGTTCTGTGAGGATCCTGATAAACAGTGTCTTGAACTGTGCATCTGAGAGGCTGGCAACCTCTTGGTTGCTTAGAGTTATCGGCTCTGGGACTTTGAGTTCTTCTTGCGCCATCTTTTGGGCTGTTCGTGCCTGTTACGTAGTAGGATCAGAGCCCTAGGTGTTCACCAGAGCAGGGCAACTCAGTCGCTGGGTTGTGACGCTGTATGTGGGGGCAGGGTCAAAGAGGAGCAATGGCGTCCCGTCTGCCACCTCCCGCTGCCACCACTGCCACCGTCACCAGGGCCCACGCATTTCGTCCCACTGCAAGCAAGTGCACCACGGCCATTAGCCCTCCACTGGGTTCGCCCCCTGGGGCCTGTGTGGTCCATCTCACTATGCACAAATGTGCGACCGCAGTCAGTCTGCCCCACACCCTGACTGGGTCCGGGCCACTTGTGCACCTAGGTCGGGGGATCTGTTCTGCCCGACCCTGCTCCGCTGCTGGCTCCGCCCCTCTTACCCTCCGGTTGAAAGGTTAGTTGTTGCGGAACTTCCATATAATTCAATTTTCTGTTCTTTGTCTGTGTCTCTGTTCTCCAAACCTTTGTTGTATTTAAACTTGGCTGTGGGAGAAGGTACAGTGTTTCCACCTATGCCTCCATCTTGGCGGAAGCCCTGTGTTTTTCAATGAGGGCAAAATTTTGCAAATGATCTGATTGAGAATGAAGATAACTTAAAATTGATGGTAAAATTTCATTGTAATAAAATGCTCATGTTTTTGGATGTTACTTTTACTCATCACCATCTTTTAGTGTTCCAAATTCCCTTTGCAGAGTGTTGTTTGGATGAGGTGAAACAGTGAGGTTGGATGCCAGATGTTTAATTAGCACCACTTCATCTAGTCCTCTTCAAATACCATAGTGTTCTCATAGAAGAGGGAGTTTTCTGTTGGCATTTCATTTCAAATACACAGTAAACACTTCTAAACAATTTAACAACTTTACACTACAAATCAGTAAATACATAAAATAAACAGGAAAAGAATATGCTTATTTTCATGTTGGTTATACAAATCATGATAGGTCAAGAAAACAAGCTTGTAATGTTATAGGATAAATAAACACAATGTACATAGGACCACATTTGCATATTTGTCTATAACACTGGTTATTTTCTTTCAATGTGTAAGATCAGAATGTAATTTAGTTCTTAATACAAAGCAAATTCACATTTTTCAATTAAATTCCCTTATGCTACTTTGATCCTTAACTCCTCAATTTATCAGTTATGGAGTTTGGGACAATAAATTCTAAATTTCCTAATTTCTAAGATCAGCATACTACTAGTAATTTACCTCCTGGGGTATTTCTGGGAGTGGGGGGAGATTAACTGAGATAAGCACTAAAAACACTTAGCCTGGAGAATTGTGTGGGGCAGGAAGAAACTTTCTCTACATTTCATGGTTGTTTTGGCATCTAATAGTTAAACCTACATGAGACAGATTAGGAACAGATAACAGCCAAGTTAGAGTACATGTGTACATGTACACAATCTCCCACAAATGAGAGATTCAGGTACAGAAAGTTAAAGAAGCATATGTGGCACCATGAGCTAAGGATGAGTTAAGGCACCTCAATGCTTCAGAGGATAAGATTGTCATTGCAGGAAAAAAAGGAGCAGATGTTCAGTAATTAGCAGTTTGTCCTGCCTGATAGATCAAAAAGGTCATATCTGACAATCTCTCATTAAGGGTAAGGGCCCTCGTTTAAATTTTTCCAGGTAGATTTTGAGTGAGGCGGGAACAATGGTTTCTTCTTTGCTTATAGGCTCTTGATTGCCTTTAGCTCAAAATAATCCCCATATTGCAGAGAGACATCTTGGGGTGATCCATTCTGAGACACTATCCATGATTATATCCGAAAGCACTACTTAGCTATTGTTAATCATATCTTATTGTGTAAACTCCTATTTCGTGCTAAAAATTGAAATGCATAAAAAATAACAAAATGATAATCCAACCTTTTTTTTTACCCTTGGCAGTGATAATAGATGCCTTTGTGAGAGAGAGAGCACACTTATGCAATTATTTTTTGATCAAATGATTTTTTCTCCTCTACTTAAAACTACACTTGTTAAGTGTATTTTATTGATTATGCTATTACAGTTGTCCCATTTTTTCTCCCCCTTATTCCCCTCTGCTGTGTACCCCCTTTCCACCAGAATTCCCCTTACCCCTTTTGTTCATGTCCATGAAACATACACATAAGTTCTTTGGCTTCTCCATTTCTCATACTATTCTTAACTCCTCCCGTCCATTTTGTACCTACCATTTATGCTTTTTATTCCCTGTACCTTTTCCCTCATTCTACACCTTCACTCTCTCTGCTGATAACCCTCCATATGATCTCTATTTCTGTGATTCTGTTCCTGTTCTAGTTGTTCACTTAGTTCATTTTTGTTTTTGTTGTTTTAGGTTCAGTTGTTGATAGTTGTGAGTTTGTCATTTTACTGTTCATATTTTTTATCTTCTTTTTCTAGATATGTCCCTTTAACATCTCATAATAAGGGCTTGGTGGTGATTAACTCCTTTAACTTTACCTTATCTGGGAAGCATTTTATCTGCCCTTCCATTCTAAATGATAGTTTTGCTGGATAGAATAATTTTGGACTTAGGTCCTTACCTTTCACGACTTCGAATATTTTTTGCCAATCCCTTCTAGCCTGCAAAGTTTCTTTTGAGAAATGAGCTGACAGCCTTATGGGAACCCATCTTTAAATAACCAACTGCTTTTCTCTCACTGCTTTTAAGATTCTCTCTTAATTTTAACCTTTGACAACTTAATTATGATCTGCCTTGAAGTGGGCCCCTTTGCATCCATCTTATTTGGGACTCTCTGTGCTTCCTGGACTTGCATGCCTATTTTCTGCACCAAATTAGGGAAGCTTTCTTTCTTTATTTTTAGATAGATTTCCAATTCCTTGCTCTTTCTTTTCTCCTTCTGGCACCCCTATGATGCAAATGTTGGAAGCTTGCAGTTGTCACATAGCCTGCCTAAATTATCCTCCTTTTGGGGAGATTCTTTTTTCTTCTTGTTTTTCTCATTGGTTGTTTTTTTGCTTCCTTATGTTACAAATCACTGATTTTGTCCTTGGCTGCATTCACTCTACTGTTGTTTCTTTATAAATTGTTCATTTCACTTAGCGTATCCCTTTTTTTCCCTGACTGGGTATTTTTTATACTGAGGACATCTTCACTAAGTTCTTTGAGCATCCATATAACCAGTGTTATGGACTTTGCATCTGATAGATTATTTCCTTTTTTTCCCTGGAGTTTTGAACTGCTCTCTTTTGGAGGTCATGTTTCTTTGTCTCCTCATTTTGGCAGCCTCACTGTGTTTGTTTCTATGTATTAGGTAGAGATGCTTTGCCTCCCCATCTTGGTATCATGGCCTAATATAGTAGGTGTCCTGTAGAGTCCATTGCCACAGCCTCCCCTCTCACACAGGCTGGGTACTCAAGGTGTATCCTTTGTGTGGGCTTAGTATTCCCTCCTCTTGTAGTTGAGCCTTAGTTGCTGTGGATAGGTCAATGGGAGGGATTTACCTAGGCCAGCCAGCTGCAAAGATTGGCTGTGACCACTAACTACCAATCTCCACCCTCTGTGGAGGATCAGCTATGGAGAGGCAAGGTGGTGGTGCTCCACTGTGGTCTGTGGCTGTCCACTGGGAGTGCAGGTTCTGGGGTTTCTCAGGTGATACAGGCCAAGGTCAGCCCCTAACTGTGTTTTGCTCAGGGCCACCTTGCCTGACCTCTAAAACAAAGCAGCTTTGAAGCTGCTACTTCTGTTGGGCTTGGAAACTTCCTGTTGAAGCTAAGTTGTGAATTGAGGCTGGCTGCTGCTAGTACTGTGCCTGGGTCCTTTTAGCAAGTAGTATGGAGGTTGGGGCCTCACTGAGGCTGGCTGTTGCTTGTTTGAAGGGATTTAGGAAGTTATAAAGCATGAGCCAAGACCAGTCTTTCATACGGAAAAGCCACTGTTAACAGCTGTAAGTTGGGTGGAACAGAAACTCAGGCGATGTCAGGGCAGGGCAAACAGTGTTAGCCAGGTTGATAGAGTCTCAGGTAAAGCACTGGCCTGCCAGCTCTGTGGCTCTGTTGGGGGAGGTTTAGAAAAGGGACAATGGCCTCTGCCCACCTTTATCTCTGGGAAAAACTGTCCCCTACTTTCTCCTCGATATCTGAAAATTCAGTTCCTCCTTGTATATCACTGGTGCCTTTCAAGCGGCTATCCTGATGCTGGAGTTCAGAGGGAGTGAGTCTGAGTAAGTTTGTGTGTGGGTTCTTTAGCAGGAACGGCACAGGAGTCCAGAACTTTCTTCTACTGACTCAATCCCCACTGGTTTTTGCAGCGAGGAATTATGAGGACTTTTCCTCCTGACACTATACCCCTAGGCTAGGGGGCCTACTGTGGGACTGGGACTCATCACTCCTGAGGTATGCTCCCAAATTTTTATCTATCAGATGTAGATGTGGGACCAGCCTGTTCTGTTTCTCCACCCCTCCTACCAGTCTGGATGGATGTGGTTTCTTGTTTGTTTGTTTTTTTAAACATTATTTAAAAAAAAGATTATATTTATTTATTTATAGAGAAAGGGGAAGGGAGGGAGAAAAAGAAAGAGAGAGACATTGTTGCCTGGTTGCCTTTCATGCATTCCCAACTGGGAACCTGGCCTGCAACCCAGGCATGTGCCCTTGATGGGGAATTGAACTGGAGACCCTTTGTTTCACAGGCTGGCATTCAATTCACCAAGCCACATCTGCCAGGGCTGGATTTCTTTAATCCAGCTGGATCCTTTAATTCCATTGCTATCAGACTTCCATTCCACTCAATTTCTGATACTTCTGGTTGATGGTTGTTCTATAATTTCATTGTAATTTTGATGTGGTTGTGTGAGGAGGTGAGCTGTGTTTACCTATGCCATTATCTTTACCAGACTATGTAGTTTGACTTCAATGGATATAAATGCAAGTAAGTACCAAAGATCATAGGCAGGCTTTAGAGATATATTGCCCTATCCTAATGTCTATGCAAAAACAGTTGCTAAGGGGAACAGTGTTTATAATACATTAGTTTTAAATCAAATAGTAGCCTAGAGAACACCAAACTATCTTAATGAAATGTAAGCCAGTTTGGTGCAGTATTGTTTTCCTCACAAAAGCAATACACTCCATATTTCTTTCATTTTCTTATTTTTAAAATTCACAGTTATTAATATTTTTGTTATGTATTTTGGGAGCTACAAGAAGATAAAATGCAATTGGACACCTAGACTCTGTCATGCACTATATCAGCACTGCACATTTTTAAAATTATTTGTTTTTGTGTCAGTGTTAGCTGTTATATATCTATATCTATTATATATATATATATATATATATATATATATATATATATAATTTAATACTCAACAAATATGTGGGTTGCTTCCTTCATTCTAGAAAGAAAAATCAAAATCCTGCCATTTAAGAACTTATTCTAAGTAGCAAAGTGAAAAAAATCTAGGAGGACTAGACATAAATTCACAACTCTCTAACACCAAAGCTTGACACCTCCTTTCAGTAAAGCATACTTTTCTCCAGTTTAAGTTCAGAGGAGATTAGCAATCTCCTTTATTAGCTATTAATAGTATTTGAATTTTCTATTATATATACTGATGTTTCTCCTTTTATTTAGCCATTCTATTATTGTGTAGTCATATTGTGAGGTGGGCCAAAATGTGCTAGGGGAATGCAGTTTTGAGAAATAACAAGGCTCAGAAAATGACTGCAAACAGATGTCTAATGAGCAAAATGGGATCAGGAAAGTTGAGTGGGTGAATTCAGAACTAATTCGCTATAATCCCCATCAATCTTCTTTGATCAGATAATGATAACAAATAGCGATACAGTATTTGTGTATACATTTAACAATCTTATCTTGGTAATTTTTATGTGGAGATCCTGGATTTTTGTATATGGATTGGGAAAAAATAGGTTTATAGTTGTCTTCAGAATACAAATAACGAATACAATAATTAATGGATGATAATACAAATATAATGCTTGTTTCATGTATTCACAAGTGTAAATCTCCTTTTGCCCACCTCTGTGTGTACTTTGCTGTAGGTAACACTCTTCAGGCAGTGACACCGCTTGTCTTTCCAGTGTCACTGCGGTAGGTTTTGTACTCCTGATATCTTTCTATCTAAAAAAAAAAAGATCACATATATTTTAGGCGTATAATTTGATCTTCTTGTAAATATAATTTAATTAAATTACCTGTGAATCCTGATTGTTTGATACATTTTTCCAGCCCACAAATATGGGCAGATCAAGAACAGAGAATGGCTTATCAAAGTGTTGGTCAGGTAGTTGGCATTGTCAAAATGGCTGTGACAAAAAGCATAAAAAGTTATGGGAAGGAAAGAAAAGAGAAAAAAAATGAAATAAAGTGTATAGGCTTATGATTTGATAGTTAAAATAAGTTCTAAATAAAAAAAATTCTAACAGGATTTCCAGAAAATAATTGCTTTTTGACACTATTAATAACTTTCATAAATATTTATTTTAGAACTTTTCTTGTTTATAGAATATATAGTAAATATAAAATGCACAAAATCATTGAGGCAATGTGTGGTACATAATTTTAGAAAGAATACAAAGTACATACATGGCCAGTTTAGGCATATAAATCACATTGGTAACTTGAGAAATTTGAAGTGTGAAAAGGGAAAACAATAATCGCAATTTTATGAGGGAGTTTTCTTTTTTACCCCACTATAACATGGTCATAATGTAAAGGACACTAATTAAAAGTTTTTAAAGTTTAGTAGGTCATTATTTGAAAATTGTGTGGTAATTAACAAATAAAAGACATTTCTGTGAAATTGTCTTAATGACCCACACCTGCCACCACATCCCAATTTTTTAATCTAAAACTGAAGTAATTAAGGAAATGGTAATGAGATTAGTAAAGTTGATGATGGTTTCTATTGTACAGAAAGACAATGAATGTAATGTTTGTCATGTACATTAAAGGTAGCGATATATTTTCATTTTTACCTTGTGTGAAAGAGAAAAAATGATTTAGAATACAATAATTCTTATTACTCCATTAGGGAAAAATAATTCAAGTTACATTCATTTTGAACATATCACTATGGCATTCTAGAAATTAAAAAATATTATTTTTTTAAATATATAACTTGAGTTGGGGTGGTGAACACATAACAAAATATACAGATGATGTGTTATAGAATTGTACCCCTGAAACCTATATAACTTCATTAACCAATGTCACCCAAGTAAATTCAATAAAAAGGAAACTTACTGAAGATTACATAAATATTTAGAGTAAGCTTTATGATTCAAAAAAGGGACATGATTGATTTCAATTATGTTCACTCTTTAAATGCTACTGATTAAATATTTTAATTATAACCATTACTAAAGGGTAACTCAGTTTTGAATAGGGTGTGTATTTGAATATAAATATTTCTGTTGAAAAAATATTTTAGATAAAGTTTTGAAATAAATTTGATCCAGGTAAAGTATAATGTACAGAATTGACACATATATTAATATGTATATTATATAACATATCTGATAAAAGGAATTTTGATGTGGAACCAAATTCTAGAAATTATATATGTCACGTTCTGAGTAAATGTAGTTCAGGGCAAAGTGTCCTAATTAATTTGTACACTATAATGTGTTTTACCAATAGTGACATGTTTCTCAAGTAATTACTGTCTAGTAAAAGAGAGGATGTGGGGTAATGGGAAGAGGACCAGGACAAAGATGAGTACCAGTCCTACCCTGATGTCTCCTCGTACCAAATTTAGTTGTCCTACTCTCGAGAAACAGGTGGTTTCAACAAAAAGGCAAGACCTTTATCTCATAAAAATACCAATTGACCATCGAGGTTTTATCTTATGAGCTGATTTTGTCTTTCTATCAATGAATAATTCTACATCTATAATGTTGCACTTAATGGTATTTGTAAAACATCTAAGGTAGAAATATAGTTTTGAAAGTATCACTTTTAAGAATTCTAAATCTAGTACTTTTATATTAAGTAACATTTTCTAATTGCTCTAATTTGCTTAATTAATATCAGTGAATTGTAATATAGTTTTATACAGCTTTCAATTTATTCGAAGTAAACTTTTAAGGATAACCTACATATTCAGAAATTAGAGGCACAAAGTTTAACTAAATTCTTCATTTATGTAGTTTTAATATTTCCCCCCCAAAACAAGCTTTTTCTACTCTACAAGAGAATATGTAATTTGCTTGTAACTATTCAAATAAAGATGCCTTTTGCCTTAACATACTGCCTACATCCCGATGTCTTCACAATAGTTTTCATATATAGCTTTGATTTTATGTCATGTCAATTCTTGAAATAGCAAATAAGCATGCTATATTAAAACAGAGACATGAACATCAAAGGTAGTCTCATGCATAGCACAGAATTAAAGTGAAAATATATAGTAATAATTGCATTTCACAGAGTAGAAAATCGTATTGATGTATTAGTTCACTATGTTATCATTTGAAGTTAAACCTTTGCATTTATTCTAGCAGAGTATTGAAATTCATTCCTACTTTGGGATGATTTCTATGAACTCTAAGAATATGAAAGCAAATGTAGAAAATAACTCTTAATAGCTTTTTGGATTTCTCAGAATTCTAGAATAAAAATACTATATTATCTTTATTTCTTCCATTTTAATATTTTCTCTGTAATAGTGTTTCTGACACAAATCTGTAAACTATGTTCTAGTTTACCAAGTATTCCTATTGAAATTTCATACTAGATAATCATTAATTTTCCAAATATTTGTATAACATTTACTATGTGCCAGCTACTTCAGTTCTAAGTTCTTTATATAATCTTTGCAGCAGCCTGATGAGGTAAATTATGTTATTACCCTGTATGCAAATAAAGAGATTTAGGGATAGAGAGTTAGATTAC
Organism: Sturnira hondurensis; assembly: GCF_014824575.4. Taxonomy (NCBI): domain Eukaryota; kingdom Metazoa; phylum Chordata; class Mammalia; order Chiroptera; family Phyllostomidae; genus Sturnira; species Sturnira hondurensis. Next base: position 1,130,171 of record NW_028084977.1, read on the forward strand.
TTGTCAACATCACAGCCAACAACTGACAGAAACAAATTTCAAATTCAGGCAGTCCAGAGCGTGATTTTACACCTTATTATATACTGTTTCTCTAGTTCCCCTCCTTCCATAAACAGACAGAAAAGAGTAAATGCAGATTTTTGTGGCCTGAAGGTGATACAGTTTTGGCAATCCACCTTAAGAAAAGAAATGTAAAATAACAAATATTATATTAGTTATGAAAATGAATATTTAGTTAAAACAATCACAACAAATAGAGCTTAAAATACCAAAAACAGCATACAATTCAGAATAATAATGCATGTTTATTCATTAACTGATATCTACCCTCCTAGATGTTTTAATTCACAATTTTTTATTATCTTTTTATAGGATAAAGATTTCATCATATTTTGTATAGATAATAGAAAGATAATTCAGTACTGTCACTGGTAATTTTTTATAATTAATGTTGAGTTTTTTATTATGAAAGTATACTTAGCATACAATATTATAGTAGCTTCAGGTGTACAATCTTCTGATTCCAGATATATATACCTAAAAAAGTGATCACAAAAATATGTCCAGTAACCACTGATACAAAGTTTTTCCAATATTATTGACTCTATTTCCTATGCTAAACATTATATTCCTGTGATTTATTTTATAAGTGAAAACTTTTTCTTTTATTCTCCTTTAACTTTTTTACCCATTCTCTCATCCATTGACAATTGACAAATATTGTTAATAATTTGTATTCATAGAACACACTACTCCACACACACACACAAAGATTTTGTAGCACTAATACAGTTTTCTACCCTATGAAGCAAAGAAATGTGGTAAATGTAATATTGCACTACTCTTTCCTCACTGTCTCCAGTACAGATAGAAGCAACCAACAAGCCCCATTACAATCCTTACTTAGACTGAAATATTCTAAGTTAGTATTGATGACTTAGGCCTTGTTTCCCACTGATATTCAATTGCAAGCATCAAACATTGATTGTTTTAGTAACTTTTAATACCTTATGCCATGAAATATCAATGCCCTCTTTATCACTGGAAACAGGATAAGTAGTGATTTAAATCCAATCAAGATGGATAATTAATTTTAGAAACCAGAATCACATTAGACAATGTAAAATATACTGTTCCTCTGGAGCCACTTCCAGTACCAAAATCTGAATGACAGGCTTCAACCAGAAAACAGAACCATTAGAGTCTCTCTCTCTCTCAAATCTAAATATCTGTATCTCTATGTGAGTATATATGTGTAAATATTTATCTGTCTATCCATCATCTATCAGCTGTCAAGATATTTATTAGAATGGCCCTGTCTGGTTTAGCTGAGTGGATTGAGTGCTAGCTTGTAAACCGAAGGGTGGCTGGTTTGATTCCCAGCCAGGGCACATGCCTGGGTTGCAGGCCAGGTCCCCAGTGGGGGGCGTGTGAAAGGCAACCACACACTGATGTTTCTCTCTCTCCTTCTCCCTTCTTTACCTTCTCTAAAAATAAATACAAATGTTTAAAAAAAGTTTTATTAGAGTGAATTGGTTTACACAATTGTGAAGACTGGCTAAGCAAGTCTGAAGTCCATACAAAAGATGTTAATGAAGAGAAGTGAATGGTTCAAAAAACTGTGGTACTTATACACAATGGAATTTTATGCAGCAGAAAGAAAGAAGGAGCTCCTTTCCTTTGCAACAGCATGGATGAAACTGGAAAGCATTATGCTGAGTGAAATAAGCCAGGCACTGAAAGACAAATACGATATGACCTCACCTTTAACAGGAAGCTAAACAATAAAACAAACAAGCAAGCAAAAATATAACCAAAGACACAAATAGAGAACAGGTGGACAGTGACCAGAGGGGAGAGGGGAGGGAATTTCAGGGGGGAAAGGGGAAGGATTTACAGGAGCTAGTATAAAGAACACATGGACAAAAACTAAGGGGGGTGGAAATGGGAGGGAGGTGGGGAGCACTGGGGGAGTGGGCTGGGATGGGAGTAAAAGACAGAAAACTGTACTTGAACAACAATTTAAAAAAAAAGATCAGAAACAAGCTGGAACCCCTGAAGCACAGGACGAACCTGTGATTTTCAGGCTGCGATTTCTCTCTAGGTAAGTGGATCTTAAAGATTATGGAGTAAAGTATTGATAACCTTCAAACTATATACTCTAATAAGAATGTCACGTAGCACAATTTGCTTCCATTAAACTATTTCAGCATTATCTTTACTAGCAGAATTATGCCCTTTATAATTAAAGTGTTTTATCATAGTGCCCAATTCTTTATCATTCACTTTTTGTTTTTACTGAATGGCTATAGGGAGAAAAACACAAAATAAAACATCAAATGAACTCCCCAAACCCTAAAAAATCCCTATAGTAAAATTACTTCATTATATGGAACTTTATAATGACCACTTTAAAATATGATCACTAGTATCTTGAATGATCAAATATTTTCAATAGTACATATTCATGGTGTATGCTACGTAAGAGAAACAAACATGTGGATAAATATTCACAAATGTATAAAATGTTGATATTGTATATACATATTATATGTATATTTTATTATGTGTTTATAAATATATGGTGATCATATTTTGATATTTGTAGCTAACATTTATCATATGTATTTTAAATTTTTCATTGAGATATAACTTAAATATGATATGGTGTAAATTTAAGATATACGACATGTTGATTTGACACATTTATATGTTGCAGTATGAAAGTTCTGTTTGATCCTTAATGCCCTCCTTCAGAATTTCTCTTTAATATAATCCCAAAGTGTAATATACTTTAATATAATGTCAAAGTGTAATTTTTAATGTTGAAATATAATTTTTTTCAAAACTACATTGAGCACAGGTTAAAAAGTAACTCTTAGTGAGAAAATCACTAAAACTAGGTAAAAGTAGGATATGAGAAATTCATATGTTCAATGAAAAGAAAGAATGTTGGTATATTATTAAATTAGCTAGAAAACAATGTAATGGACAACAACAACATAATCATTGGGTTATCACTTTTAAGGGATAAAAATTATTGAAACTTCCTTCAAAAATTATTTGCATTTTGTCAATTTCTACAATGTAACCTTTAACTCTAAAGAATGGACTTCAATCATTAATATAAGTCACATAATATTAAGCTCCCTTGAAGTCAGTTAAGGTGTTAGAGTATGATTTTATGAAACCTAGCACTAAAGACATGTGTTTGCCTTACTTTAATTTTTTTTTTAACAGAGGATCCAATATGGTAGAGGAATAAGTGAAAGCTACCCTAACCTCCTGCCAGGACCAAACTGGAATTACAACTAAATTAAAGAAAAATCATCCAGATTTACCAACTGAGCACTAGCTAGAGAGAGCTAGAGAGAAGCCTTTCAATCAAGGACATATGAAAAAAACCACTTTATCACTTGGAAGGAACTATGGTGGTTCAAGAGGCTTGGCTGGGCTTCCACAGGTGGCAGCTGAAGTTCTGAAGGTATGTTTAGTGACTGGGTTACCCATCCTAGAGCACTGGAGCCAGAAAAGAACCCAAATAACTTCTGGATGTGAAAAGCAGCGGGGTTTCTGTCTGCCAGGGAGAGACAGGTAGAGACATGAGACCCTCTTAAAGGGCCAATGGATAAAATTTCATTTGGGGCCACTTACCCTGGGCTCTGACGGATGGAGGGCAGAGTGGACTAGAAGTGTGTGAGGGGATTCTGGGGCTGGTGGCTCTGGGGACAGAACTGAGGGAACAGCCACCAGGATCCCTGGATCACACTGAATTAAAGTAAAGGATGGAAAAGATATCTCATGCAAATGAAAAGAAAAAAAAAACTGTGGTAGCAATATTTATTTCTGACAAAATAGACTTTAAAATCAAGGCTATAGTGAGAGACAAAAAAGGACACTATATAATGATAAAGGGAAGAATCCAATAAGAGGATATAACCACAACAAACATTTATGTACCCAACATAGGGGCACCTAAATACTTAAAGCAAATCTTGATGGACATATAAGAAAACATTGACAGTTGTACAGTCATAGTAGGGGGTTTTAGTACCCTATTAAATTCAATGGGTAGATCTTCCAGACTGAAAATCAACAAGGAGACAGAAGCCTTAAACTACACACTAGATCAAATGGATTTAATTGATATCTTCAGAACATTTAACCCCAAAGCAGCAGAAAATACATACTTTTACATTGTGCATGGAGTGTTTTCCAGGATAGACCATGTTAGGACACAAAAACAGTAATCAAAAAAGCCCCAAAATGAAAAGTCCTGGACCAGATGTCTTCACAGGTGAATCTTACCAAACATTCTGAGAACTAACACCTCTCCTCAAACTATTTCAGAAAATTCAAGAGGAGAAAATACTCCCAAGCTCATTGTATGAGGCCATTATTATCCTAATTCCAAAACCAGATAAAGAAACAACAAAAAAGGAATATATAGGCCAATATCCATGATGAACATAGGTGCTAAAATCCTCAATAAAATATTAGCAAACAAAATATAGCAAGCCATCAAAAAGATCATACAACATGATCAACTGCTATTTATCCCATGATCATGATACATTCCATGAAAGTTTGATATAACATTCAGAAATCAATAAATGTGATTCACCACATAAACAAAATGAAGGACAAAAATCACATGATCATATCAATTGATGTGGAAAAAAGCATTTTTCTAGCACCCAATTATGATAAAAAAAAAACTTTCAGCAAACTGGGAAAGGAGGGAAGATACCAAAACAAAATAAAAGGCATATGTGACAAACTCACTGCCAGCATCATATTCAATGTGTAAATCTACAAACAGTGGCCTTAAGATCAGGAACAAGTCAGGGATGTCCACTTTCACCTCTTTTATTCAACATAGTACTGGAAGTTCTAGTCACAGCAATCAGAGAAGAAGAAATAAAACTGTCTTTGTTTGCAGATGACATGACACTGTACTTAGAAAACCATAATTATTTCACCAAGAAACTACTAGAACTGAAAAATTAATTCAGCAAAGTAGCAGGATAAAAATTTGATAATTATAAATGGGTTGCATTTTATGTGCCAATAATGAACTGTTAGAAAAGGAAATTAAGAAAACAAACCCATTCACAATTGCTTCAAAAGAAAAAGAGTAAAATACCAAGGAATAAACTTAAACAAGGATGTAAAAGACCTGTGCTTGGAAAAATTATAAGACACTGAAGAAAGAAATTGAGAAAGACACAAATAAGTAGAAGCACATATTGTGTTCACGGATAGAAATGATTAACATCATTATAATGTTCATACTACCCAAAGCAATCGTTAGATTCAATGCCATTCCTGTCAAGATCCCAGTGATGTATTTCAAAGAACCAAAACAAATATATGAGAAATTTATATGGAACCACAATAAGGCTCACATAGCAATAGCAATCCTGAGAAAGAACAAAGTGGGAGGAATCAAGCTACCAAATATCAAACTACCTATAAGGCCATAGTAATTGGGGTACTGGAGTGAAAACAGACTCATAAATTAATGGAACACAGTACGGAGCCCAGAAACACACCCATGACTAGATTGTCAGTATTTGACTAAAGAAGCAAGCACATATAATGGGCCAAAGATAGTTTACTCAATAAATGGTGTTGGGAAATTTGGACAGATTTTTGACCACTTTCTTATGCCATATACTGAAATAAATTAAAAATGGATCAAAAACTTAAATGCTAATCCTGAGACCATAGAAATCTTAGAGAAAGACAGAGACATAAAACCTCGGACATTGCTAGCAGCAGTATTTTATCTGACATATCTCCCCAGGTTAGGGAAATAGCAACAACAAAAATAAACACTTCAGACTACATTAAACTAAACAGTCTTTGCAAAGCAAAGGCAACCATTAACAAAATAAAAAGACAACTCACTGAATGGGAGGCTATATTTGCTGATACACCTGATAAGGGGTTAATATCCAAAATTTATAAAGAACTTATAAATTCAACCCCGAAAAAAAAACCCAAATAATTTAATTAAAAAATGGGCAAAGGACCTGAACAGACACCTTCAATGAGGATGTTCAGGTGACCAACAGATATATGAAAAGATGTTCAACATTACTAATTGTCAGAGAAATGTAAATTAAAACCATAATGAGAAATCATTTCACACTGATCACAGTGGCCATCATCACTCAATCAACAAACAGCGAGTGCTGGTGAGGATGTAGAAAAAGGGGAACTCTTTTGCTCCATTGGTGGAAATGCAGTTTTGTGCAGCAATTTTGGAGATACCTCAAAATAATAAAAATGAATGTACCTTTTGACCCAGTAATCCCACTTCTGGAATTATCCTAAGAAACCCAAAATACTAATTCAAAACAACATAAGCACCCCTATATTCACTGCAGCATTATTTACAATCACCAAAAAATGGAAGCAGCCCAAGTCTCTATCAGCAAATGAGTGGATAAAACAGCTATGAGATATTAACACAATATAATACTATTTGGTTGTAAAAAGAAAATTTTATCCATTGTGACAGCATGGATGGATCTGGGAACATTACACAAAGTGAAATAAGCCAGTCAGAAAAAGAAAGAGACAAATACCACATGATTTCATTCATGTGGAATATATAACAAGCAAAATAGAGACAGAGTCTATAACCTTTTCTCATAACATCTATATCATCAAAATTTAACTATAAGTGGAATCAATTTCTGGGGATGTCATGCTCACATAGATAAATTAAAAAAAACAGTAATAAAAATTATGTGATGCTACACAATTCGTGATATAAAATCTTGTGAAAGAATTTTCCTGGCAGATCCAGAATCAGGACAAAGCGGGCCCTCATGTAAAAGTGAAAAGGCTTTAGTTATAATTTATAGTATTACATAACATCATAAAATATGTTTAGATAATGTTTAGAATGTTTTTTTTAAAAAACAAGCAAAGAGAATTCACCTGTAGTTTCCTATTGCTTGATGTTAACCTTTTTTTTAAAGTGTGAATGGTTATTTCAGATAAATGTGGGAGTGGTTTCATTTTTTCTTTGTTTGTGTGCATTATTTAGATACTCTTTCATAATAATCACCTTTTGTACTTAGTTAAGGCCACTTCTTAAAAAAGAAAATAATATAACAAGGAACAACAGTGAACTTTAAATCATTATTTAAATGAAAAAAATGCTGTATGTAATTAAAGGTGCATTGATGATTACTAAATTGGGCAAACAAAAACTTTATTCTATTACCAACATTTTTGAGACTCATAAAACTGGTTTGATTGTCCAAAAAACATATTTTAAGTTTAACAATTTTTGGCAAAAGATCACATTTAAATGGGAATATTTTAAATTGGGGAAATATTTTCAACATTCGAATAAATGATTGTGAACTTTAGAGAACAAGCTTGTATTTGATCAATAAAATTGGAGTGGATTTGATGCTACACCTGTAGCATCAGTACATACACCTGAGTGACTGTGCAGAGATCTGCCTAATGGTTGAAAAAGGGTGTTTCAGACCGTGTCTTGGAGATAACCTGTCAAGTTTGCAATTCCCCTCTAGTGTCTCTCTCTGCCCCTCTCAGTGATTTTTTGAAGTTAAGAGTCAGAGATAAATACAAACTATATAACTGGTAAAATTAATGTTGATTTGTATATAATTTATGGGCAGAGTACATGCACCTATCTCTTGGTTTTCACAGCTGTAAAGTGAGGTGATTCATTTCCTTAAGTGTAAGGGCTTTCTATCACATCCAATTTTCTAAGTATTTAATGAATTGTGGTTTCTCTCACCCACAGGGTTTTATCTAGACTTATATTTTCCAAAACCCAAGTAATAGAAAGATATAACTATAAATTGACTATTTGATTGAAGACCTTACTGAAATAAATAGGTCATAGAAATGCTCATTTAAATGTATTTGAGGTAAACATAGATTATATATATGTGCAAAAACAATTAGTTTTCAAATAATTATTACAAAGTGAGCAGATGTGTATCTATGACCTCTAGTAAGAAACAGAATGTTTCTAGCATCCCCAGAGTAGGCTCTTGTTAGTCATACTCCCAATTTCCTCAATGGTAAACTCTATTGTGATTTCTAATAATACTGATACAATTTTGCTTATATTTGAATAAGAAAAGAACTATATGATTGGGAATATTAATGGAACAATATGTCTGGAAATAGTAATAGAACCATAGATTTACGTGTTCTAGTCATCTTCTCCCTGATGTGTGCATTTTAATACTGATATTATATTTAGCATCATGTATTTCATTATTCATGCAAATAAATTATATTATATAAATATATGACAATAGATGCATTCATTCAGTTTTCTATTAAAAGTCATTTATGTTATTTGCTGTTTTTGTTAGTACAATTGTAGCAGATATACATATATATATATATTACATAAAACACATATTTACAGAAATTGTTGAATTAATTTCTGGATACAAATATGACCATGTTTAGTAGTTAGTGCCAAACAATTTAAAAATTGATTGTACTGATTTATAGGCCTAATGACACTGTGTGAAATTTCCAGCTTCGTCAATAATTCATATTTTCTGTATTTTTATATGAATTATCTGGGGCATGTAGTATTAAAGTGGTTTTAACTTTATTATTTTTAGTTCTAATAGCTAATGAGGTTATACACTTGGCTATTTTTTTTTTTAAACATTGGCTGTTCATTTGGGAGAATTCAGGATTTTTTTCATTTTTAAAAAAAATCAGTTACCAGTCTTAATTTTTTTAGTATGTTTATAGAAGTTCTTTATATATATTCTGGCTAATAGTCCATTGTAGGAATAATATATTTTAAAAGTGTTTTTACCATTCTGTTAGTTGCTTCTTCATTCTTTTGAGGTATATAATAATGAACAGAATAGTAATTCTATTCTACATTTCTAATTTCAGTGTAGTCAGTCTAAGTTATCAATCTCTTAATTGAATTAAGAAACTTTTATTTTCTTTAAGGTTGGATAGTATTTTATAAATATAAAATTATGTATATATACATATACATATTACTTTTAAATTTATATTTGTATGCAATCTATATGCAATTGATTTTTGCTTATGAAATAAAGAAAAACACATGATTGACTTTTTTCTATATGGGTTTCTATGGATTCTGGCACCACATTTTGAGTAGTCTGTGTTTTCTTTATGCACTGTAGTGACAACTTAGTTATAAATCAATAGTCTAAAAACATGCTGGTATGTTTCAAGAATTTCTATTCATTTCTTTGGTAGATTTTTCAATCTACACTGTCTTAAATACTTTATAATATTTCTTCTTTTTAAATTTAATTGTTGTTCAAATACAGTTTTCTGTCTTTTACTCCCATCTCAGCCCACCCATCCAGTCCTCCCCACTCCCTCCCATTGCGACCCCCCCTTAGTTTTTGTCCATGTGTCCTTTATACTAGTTCCTGTAAATCCTTCTCCTTTTCCCCTAAAATTCCCTCCCCTCTCCCCCCTGGTCACTGTCAATCTGTTCTCTATTTCAGTGTCTTTGGTTACATTTTGCTTGCTTGTTTGTTTTGTTGTTTAGCTTCCTGTTAAAGGTGAGATCATATGGTATTTGTCTTTCACCACCTGGCTTGTTTCACTTAGCATAATGCTTTCCAGTTCCATCCATGCTGTTGCAAAGGGTAGGAGCTCCTTCTTTCTTTCTGCGGCATAGAATTCCATTGTGTAAATGTACCATAGTTTTTGGATTCATTCACTGACTGATGGGCATCTAGATTGCTTCCAACTCTTGGCTATTGTAAATTGTGCTGCTATGAATATTGGTGTGCGTAGGTTCTTTTGGATGGGTGTTTCAGGGTTTCTAGGATATACTCCTAACAGTGGAATTGCTGGGTTAAAGGCAGGTCCATTTTTAGTTTTCTTAGAAAATTCCATACTGTTTTCCATAGTGGTTATACCAGTCTGCAATCCCACCAATGAACTGGGTTCCCCTTTTCTCCACTATTTCTCCAACACTTGTTGTTTGTTGCTTTGTTTATGATGGCCACTCTGACCGATGTGAGGTGGTATCTCATTGTGGTTTTAATTTTCATCTCTCTGATAGCTAGCGATATTGAGCATCTTTTCATGTGTCTCTGGATGTTCTGTATGTCCTCCTTGGAGAAATGTCTATTCAAGTTCTTTGCCCACTTTTTAATTGGGTTGCTTGTCTTCTTAAAGTGGACTCGAGTAAGTTCTTTGTATATTTTGGAGATTAAACCCTTGTCTGAGGTATCATTGACAAATATGTTTTCCCATATAGTTGGTTCTCTTTTTATTTTAACACTGTTTTCTTGTGCCATGCAGAAGCTTTTAATTTTGATGAGATCCCATTTGTTTATTCTTTCCTTTATGTCCCTTGCTCTAGGGGACATACCAGTAAAAATGTTGCTGCATGAAATATCTGATATTTTCCTGCCAGTGTTTGTGGGGTGACTTTTCCTGCAAGTCCTCCCATCCACCATGGATGAAAGTAAACACTACCAAGACATAATCTGCTTGGGGAGGAGAGGTGGCCAGTTTCTCAGAGGAAGAAAAGGCCTGGAGTAGTGGCCAGTTTCTCAGAAGAAAAAGGCCTTGAGCCCTTTCCTCCAGGGGCTTTCATTGGGTTGTAATACACAGGAATACAGGGTGCCAAGGATCAAACAGATTTCAAAGAAATCTGAGGAATTAGTCTGAGTCAGAGTCTGTCAGGAAAGGGGTTTTGAAGAAGCTTTGGGGTTTCCTACTCAGACCCTTATCATATGAATGAAAACACTCAGCAGAGCAGGATTCACTTTTTTTTTCCGGAATTCTTTGTGATGCCAGATTTTTCCCCAGACACACTTTGAAAAGGCAAGGAGCTGTACCTCTGAATCTCCATCAGGTATTCAGGCTTATGGGGATTAGAGCCAGGGAGCACTTCTCCCAGAGGACTTGGGGATTCAGTCTATGTCACATAGCCGGGGGGCAAGGGTCCATTGCTCACTCCTTGTTGCAGCCCCTAATTCCTTCCATGATGGCCTCCCAAGTGATCGAGTCTGGCTTAGGTTGCCCCTTGCTGTGAGAAGCCTTACCCATCTCTGACTTTCGACCATGCTTTGGGGGCAAGGAGGAAACTGAGACAGCATTTGCTACCAGAGACAAGTTTTGTCTCCTGTGGCTCCCATTCTGGAGGTCGCTCGCTCATCCTTAGACCTGGGGGATAGTTACGATTTCTGAAACCAGGCAGAGCAGTCCACAACAAATGTCCTCCTCTAGGACTTTAATGATGTCATGGCTTATATTTAAGTCTTTTATCCACCTTGAATTTATTTTGGTATATGGTGAAGTTTGTGCTCGAGTTTCATTTTTTTTTGCACATAGCTGTTCAGTTCTCTCAACATCATTTATTGAAAAGAATATTTTTACTCCATTTTATGTTGCTGCCCTCTTTGTTGTATATTAATTGACCATAGATAATTCTTGATATTTGTTTGAATAGTCCTCCACATTTCCCCCTCTTTTAAAAAGCATATCTTGACAGCCATTTTTCCTTAGCATTTGAAAATTATTTTGAAGTCTCTGTGTAAATTTATACACATGCATGCACACACAAAGAGATGCACTATAGAAAACAAAGCAAGATGGACATTTGGGTTTTGATTGGAATTGCTCTGACTCTACTGTTAAATTTGTGGGAAATAATATTTTTACAACATTGGCCTTTTCAATACATCAACATATTACAGCCATTTATCTACTTAGGTTTTTATTTATTTCTTTCAATAGTAATTTTAGATTTGTTTAACTATTGATCTTTTCTTATTAGATTCATTTATAGGCATTTAATATTTTTCAATTCTACATTAAGTGACACTTGACAAATTTAGTTTTCATGGGTTATTTCTATCTATGTACTTGGAAATTCAATTAATGTTTTTCATATTGACTTGTATAAGCTGATTTGTGAACGAGGACAAAAGAAAACCTTCCAATGTATGACAGACATTTTATTTTATTGTATCATCATCATTATTTTTTATTTTTTAATGTATCATCCAAGTATTTTATAAGACAAGAAAAAAAACAATTCACTATCTCAAAGTTAAAAATAATTACATCCATTGTTTTATTTTATTTGCTGATAAAGAATTTTGTTTTATTTGTCATTATTACTAATAATGATAAAATTATAAAATAATAACAATGTTAATATTTACTGAGTGATAAATATCATTGGACATCATGCTAAGTATACCACAGTTCATTTTAATCTTAACAGCAATTCTACTAAATAGAATACCATAATCTATATTTTGAGATAAGGACTTTGAAGAATAAATATTATTATTATTATTTAAAGATTTTATTTATTTATTTATCTTTAGAGGGGAAGGAGAGAGGGAGGGAAACATCAGCGTATGGTTGCCTTTCGTGCGTCCCCTGCTGGGAGTGGACCTGCGGGGAACCCGCCTGCAACACAGGCATGTGCCCTGACTGGGGATCAAACCGCGCTTCCTCTGGTTCGCAGGCCTGCGCTCAATCCACTGAGCTACACCAGCCAGGGCCTTTGAAGAATAAATATTATATATTATTTAGATCTATTACTATGATAACTAGATCACAAATTATAATGACTTATTAAGTTAGTAATTTGTTTCTTATTCATATAAAAGTCTTAGATAATTCTTCATATCAGAAGGTCAACTCATAGTTTATTCAACTGAAACATCTACCTTGTTATGTTGCATCTGAGAGCCTATTTTTGTACACGATATGTTGGCAAAATAAAGTACAAGAAAACAATATTTTTTTATGTCTGGGAATAATAAATTAGCAATGTTTCTCCCTTTCACAGTTGTTTGGCAAGAGTTAGTTTCATGGCCATGTATAATGACTTCAAGGAAGAATATTAAATAAATCTTCATGACACAGTTACTATGAAAGAACAAGAGAATGAGCTTTGTGAAGAATAATAGTCTCTGACACATAGTTCATGTAACTTGTCCAGTACCTCATAGCTAGAATATATCCTATTGTGGACAGAAATTCTGTTCTACATAAGAGGTGTAACAGGTCATGCCTACCCTAAACTGGAACCATCAACATTCTTTGAGCTTTACAAACAGCCCTCAGATCATTTCCATCATTGGCTCAGTTTTTGTCAATAGATATATCTCCCCAAAAAGCCATTATTGCTGCTGGCATAGGTCCCCATGTGCTCAAGCAGTGAGGGTTTATGTGGTGTTTACACAAGTCAGCCAGGATGGCTATGGGACAAGGTATTACTCAGTATGAGCTAGGGTTAAGAACTGGCTTTGTTCACTGCTTCCATGGAAAAAAAAAGAAATCTAATAAACAAATAAATCTAGCTAAGTACCTGTTTGATAAGGTATCAAATAAATCTATCAAGGTATAATAATAGAATATATTTTATTTAGCAGTTTTATGGATTTACAACATTCATACATCTGAACATGTGTATGTGAATTTTTTTCTGTAGTCTTGCTCAAGGTCCTGCAAAGTTAGGATTAAGCCTGCCTCTAATAGTTTTCTGGAATAGAGGAAACTTAGTTAATTTTGTTGTAAGAGCACTTTGTGTATCTTTATTTCTCTGTGAAATATTTATTTCTGCAAAGGTATTAATATTCCCCTCACCATATTCTTCTGTGTCATTGCCTCAGATACCTGCCACTCCCTCACATACATGCCACTGTTCCTGTAGCAAACACAGCTCTAAGATGAGCCTCCAACTCACCTTTGCCTCCTCATCATTTCTAAGTACAGTCCCTCCACTAAACTCTTCATGCAGAGAAATTTTAGAGCTGCAAATAGTGTGAATCAGTCTGCCTTTTGTCTACATTGTTGGAAAAAGTATTATACTACAGCTCTAATTTCAAGTATTGTTCTTAGACGTGTATAATTGTTAGCCACACAGTTATTTTAACTCATCCTCTTTAATGCAAGCCTCTTGAAGGAATAATTGTATGTCACTTATTTACACTCCACAGACACCCAATTACTTCCAATATCCCTGTCCCATAGTTCATATAAACTATGAATATCAGACTTTAGTGTTTATAGAAGATTTCAGTAAATCTTGAATGAATGGATGCATAAATTATTTCAATGATATTTACTATCCAAAGTATATCACATTTCATGTAAATTTTATCTATTAGATTCACCTTTTGGAAAATGAGAATTTCTTGTAGACCTAATTTATTAGGTATAAAACAAGAACAGGTCCTATACTTCAAATAAGTTCAATGGAAATAAATAAAATCTTAAAGATCTGCTTTAAATTTTCAGAAATGTTTTACATGTACACTTGTTAAATTTCTTCTTTCTATCATATTGCACAACCATAAATTAAATTAAATGTGGGTTTTAACATGTCATTTGCCTACTAGTGAATCAATTAGTATAATTAATTGGCTGGAACCAAAAGTTTCTTTATTGCACACCCCCATAATTATCAGTTGCTAATTTATCCCACAGTTAATTAAAAGATCATTGGTATGGAGTTTATGAAACAGTCACGGATATTGTGAAAAGTTTTTTTCCAAATACCTTTATTTCTTTGTTTTTACTGATGAGTCACAAACTTTATAATGTTTCTAAGAAATATGAGAAGCTGTGCCTGATCTAAGTGTAGGACAGATTTTCTGTAAGCTCAAATGGAAATTTTTAAAATTGTTTTCTTCCACTAAATTCATTAGAAAGAAGGTGTTATTTTGATTTTGTATTTGCAAATCAGTTCTTTGGTAAATCATAGATTTTTAGTTTTAATAGGATATATGCTACTTATATAACATGCTTCATATGATTCATGGAAATGAAAAATATATTAATGATTTTTAAATATTTATAATTTTGATGTAGACTATTGAGCTAAAAAGAAAAGTGTGCTGAGTTCTGAAAACCCAGTTTCTAATATTTCCAGTATCTTAATGTGTAATTTTTAAAAAGAATGACTTACCTCAAGAATTTTTCTGTTTATAAAATAAGACAATATTAAGTAAGTGCATAATTGTATTATAGGTTCAATGACGCTAATTTCCAATATTATCCTACTATTATCATTATTATTATTTCACCTCCTTAATTTTCATATTCCTCACCAGTAACAGAGGGTTTGTACTGATGAGTCTCTCTTCTCTTTATTTGTCCTGATATTCTATCATGGGATAGTGAGGTGTAAATCTCTGGGTCTTTTTTCTGACTGGCAACAGAAGTCACTTTTTTTCCTATTGTTAAATATCCTTATGCATTTCAAGGATAGAACTTTATAATGTATAGTTTTATGAATTTTTATCAGAATAAATTTTAATTTATAAAATCTACTTATTAAAATTTAGTTGGAAAACAACAGTTTGGGTGATTGTTTTACTTTGCTATTCTATAAAATTATTTTCTTTACTTTTTTTATTATTGTTCAATTACAGTCATCCCACATTTTACCCCATTGCTCTCCCCAGCCATGCCTCCCCTTGCTCCCACAGTCAATCCCAACCTCATTACCCATATCCATGAGTCCCCTATTCAGGTTTCTTGACCTGGGAGAAACCTCCCAAGATATCCTCCCAAAGATAACCTTCTTCCCCAGTTATCCCCCTTCCCAACCCCTCTGGTCACTGTCAATTTGTTTTTTTTTATTTCCATGTCTTTGTTTCTTTTTTGCTCATTTGTTTGTTTTGTTGATTAGGTTATCCTTATAGGTGAGAGTATATGGTATTTGTCTTTCACCAACTGGCTTATTTCACTTAACATAATATTCTCCAGTTCCATCCATGCTGTCACAAAGGGTAGGAGTTCCTTTTTTCTTTCTGCTGCATAGTATTGTGTTGTGTAAATGTACCATAGTTTTTTGATCCATTCATTTATTGATGGGCACTTAGGTTGCTTCCAACACTTGGCTATTGTAAATTGTGCTGCTATGAACATTGGGGTGTATAGGTTCTTTTGAATTGGTGATTCGGGGTTCTTAGAGTATAGTCACAGCATTGGAATTGCTGGGTCAAAAGGCAGTTCCATCTTTAGTTTTTTGAGAAAATTCCTTTTTTTATTTTCATCTTAATTTTTTAATTTCTGTTCAACTACAGTCATCCTCATATTCTATAAACCTATAATATAATTTAAAATAACTACTATTATTTGCATAATATGAAAAGAATAGTGAATATGTAGGAGAGCTGATCCTGCTCTTTGCTTTACTTCTACATATTAAGATAAAAAATAACTAAAATATTTATTTATTCAATAGCTACTACAAAAACTCCTATACCCAAGGTGCTATGAATGGTGTTTGGTATGACAAATGTAAGAATATTGTAATAGATCTAAAGAAAAGTAATAGGGGCTAGACATGTTATTGGAGAGGTTTCCCAACCAAGATCAGAAAAGCTTTTCTAACGTGGGGAAATTGACAAAGAGTAAAGGAAATAAATAAAGCCACATAAGAAAGTTGACACAAAAGCTATACCACATCACACAGAAAAATCAATAAGGATTCATTTATACAAAATTATAGGCAGCGATATACTTTATGTGCTTTTGGAAGATGTCAAGTATAGCACATCTCCAAATACGTTACCTAGGAAACTGGCAGTAGAGCAATAGCAGCTATGCTGAGATGGATTCAAGGGTGTTTTCAGTACAATTATTCTTTACATAAGTGGAAAGGGATTAAATGATATCCAAATGAAGATGTTTCCAGGAGATTCCTAGGAGAGGACTAAATAAGTTTATAGAATCATATGCTTTAGGAAGGGGCAATGAAACCAAATTACATTTATATTATATGCTAAATATCATGACTTTTATAAGAAAACACAACTATTTAATGATATAAGTAGTATAGTAGAAAGTCTATGAGTCAAGAAAATTACTTTGTTACTCACTGGTAAGTAACTTACACTCCTTGATCAGTACTCAAAAATAAACCTTACAGAGTTAGATGAGAAGGCTTAAAATGCCCTCCTGCTCCAAAAACATTGATTTGTTGGGGACAGAGATCAAATTGACATCAACATCCCTTAAATCCTCTTCAGTGTTTTTCATTAAACCACTATAAAATTAGAATAAAACCAAGTTTCATTATCAGTGTCAAACATTCTTAAATAGTATACTTTTGATCTCTTTGTATAATGTATGAGAAGAACTGTAGAACACAACAACAGAGAGTCTGTTTGCTGAGGTTCTAAAGTTGGAAATGTACCTGACAGCTACCCAGCTTTCTTTTGAAGCCTCGACTGTCTGCCTTGGCTGCAACTGTCTCATGAGAACTTTTTATGAATGGATAATGCAGTTTGTGTCAAATTATCTTATCACAGCCTAATAATTAGACTAGGAAAACTCACTGGACCTCCAAACACCCAACTCCACTCTGCCCAGGAGCCTACACAATGGTCCTGAAATTGAGTTGCCTCATAGATGCTTACCAGGTAAGTTGAAGTGTTTTGGTTAGAGAATTTAAATGTTACTAGTAGAGGAAGAGTTGGTTAATCCATAATGAAGTTAGAAGAAACAGCAGATGGAGAACATATTTAATGATGGAAGATTTATTCTTTCTTCCTTAAATCTAGTGATTGTTTACAATATATTCCCACATTGTGAGGTTCTCACATCATGAGGCTGGCTGTTTACAACCAGAGCACTGAGAACAGGAAAACATGACGTCTTTGCGAATGTTCAGCAGGTCAAGGGACTCCCAAAGGTAGGGTTCATCTCAGCTCTCATATTAAAAAGAGGTAACCTTTCTTGGATTCCAAAGGAGGTTAAAAGAAAGCCACACATCTGAAAATGCATTAAATGGTAAAGTGCAAGAAGTAGAATTTACCAGGTAACATACAGAATGAGTCAAATCATATGGGTGAGAAAGAAGAGATAGTAAAGAAACAAGAATTAAGAAACCGGGATGGAGTATTCTCAAAAGTAATCTTAACATATGACTTCCACTCTCCTACATAGACTTTCTTTCCCCTCTATTATGGTTTCTGCAAGACATGTGATAGCCAGTCTATTCCAATGATTTGACTAACTGTTTGGGAAGTGAGAATAAAAGAGAGCTTAGACACTATTAGAACAAGATTTTGTATTTTCCTTCCTCTGAAACTTGGCTTCACTACCATTCTTGCAGGGAAAGGGTTCCCCTTTCTCCACATCCTTACCATCACTTGTTGTTTGTTGATTTATTAATGATGACCATTCTGACAGCTGTGAGGTGATATATCATTTTGGTTTTAATTTGCATTTTTCTGATGATTAGTGACACAACATCTTTTTATTAGGCTACTGGTCATGTGTATGAACCTTGTGGAGTAGTGTCTATTCAGGTCTTTTGCCCATTTTTATTGGATTGTTTGGGTTTTTTGGTGTTGAGTTTTATAAGTTTTTTACAAATGTTTGATATTAACCCTCAATGTTTTTAATTTTTTTTTATTTATGTTTATACCCCCATGGACAGAATATGCACATCTCCATATATATATCTACACCCTTTAAATTTGGGCTTATCTACTTGTGATGTTAGTAGGTACAATGCAGATACATGATCAAAACTCTTTTTGCAGTCAGTATGCCCTTATAGGTCCTGCTGTTGTCTGGACAGTTTCCTCTAGGTTCTTACTGCTTCTCCAACATGGGCCCCAGAATTAAAACTTACAGGAGACCAGAGCAAAAACTACAGCCAAAAATAGTCTGGAGCCTACTTGTAGCTGATCCACAGATGTATTTTTAAAAATGTAGTCATTACATGCCACTGAGATTTGGTGATTGTTTAATAAGCAATCAATAATAGGCCATAGCCTATCTGCTAAGCAAATACAGAGCTTTAAGATAATGAATTCTAGAATGAAAAATAAATCAGTGTTAAGGGATAAGAATGAGGATAAATTAGTGGTAAGGTGAAATTAAAATATTAAGTAAGAAAATCAGTAAGGACTTCATAATAATGAGGATATTGGAAGTTGGTGAGGAAATGAACCATGTACCTGTCTGTGGGACTTAATTCCAAGCCAAAAAATTAAGTGCAAAGATCTTGAGGGTAGAATGCACCAAGTATATCTAAGGAATAGGAAAGAAGTAAGTAGCATAGGAAGATAAACTCTAAACATTCTAAACTGCCTGTGAATTAATTAGAAAACAATAGAGGGTTTTTTAGATGTATTTGTGAAACAAAATAGGTGATTTATCTCCTAAATCATACTCTGCTTTGTTGAAAATTTACTGAAGGATGGAAGGCTACAATAACCAGACTGGATAGGGGGCTATTGAAATATTCAGAAGACTTTAAAATAGATTAAACAAGGGTAGTACTGGTGTTCCAGATCAGAAGTCTATAGCCTCTGAACATTTTTGAAGGTACTGCTGGCAAATTTGCTGATTAATTTTGATGTGAAGTATAAGAACATTGTAATATATTACAAAATTGTAGTATTTTAATAATTTCAAGTTAGCCAGAAAAACTGTAAAATGAACGTGCCTTTTTTCAAGACAGGAAAGAGTGTAGGGAGCAGTTACAGTAGATGTCACAGTAAAAACATTTCACCTGGAGTAAGTGGAAGGGATGAGTCTGCTGTGATAGGATGTTGAGTGGAGGACTATCCTGATGTCCTGCAAAAGAACACGAATGTCCCCATTCATAAGCAATCAACACTAGATACTTTATATTTTAAAAAGTGTACTCATAAATAGAGCAAGACATTATCTTCCAGGACTTACAAAGATGGACCAAATCTCCCTTTCACAGTGAACTCTTTCTCCTCACTCTCCTACTCCGTTCCATTACCCACTAAGATATACAATCAACAAACTAGAGAGGGGGGGAATCAGTGCTAGGAATAGAACAGTTTTATGGTAGTCCTGATTATTTTGTTAAAAAGGGGGAGTCTTTCCTCACCAAACAGTGTCAGAGCTGGGGTTCCTGCAAGGTTAGGAGACTGATATTTCATTGACCTACTGGAAGCTTACTGAGCCATTGGATTTCAGAATCTCCCTTATGTTATTTGGACAACTTGACACATGCCCATACTCCAGGATTTAGTGTTTAGTGCTTTTATTTAAAGGTGATATAGCTTGAGGCAGAAAAGCCTGAAGCAGAGGAGCAAGAAGACTTCGGCATCTATGGCACCTATGCCTGGGAAGAAGAGATAAAGAGTATTCAGTGGTTCCTTTGGCTCCCTGTTATACATGAGGGTTAGAGGTAAATTGTGGGATTGCCAAAAGGTCTGCTGCACTATTAGAGTGATACATAACCCAGAGATGGTTTATAATAGATCTCTGTTGGAGTCATATTGCAACAAAGCTGCTCTTTCATAAAGAACACTTCACAGAAAGAAGGAACTAAAGTGAAACGTGGTTCCCAGAAATTCTTGCATTGAAATTTGAGGCCGCTAGTAGGAGGCATACAAAAGCAAGTCAGAGTGAAAAGCTAGAGACAATCTCTTACAAAAGCACCATGAGGATTATGAATAAAATTACCTGCCTCTACTCTTATTCTTCTAAACCTCAATCCCAGGATGGTAAGAATCTTCAAAACAGAGAGTAAGACTGTATTTCACAATCAGAACATAGTATCCATTTAGTTACTGATGGACATTTGGGCTGCTCCCAAATCTTGGCTATTGTAAATTATGTTGCAATAAACATAGAAGTACATATCCTTTAGAATTCGTGTTTTGAGTTTATTAGGACATATTCCCAAAAGTGGAATAGCTGGGTCATAAGGCAGTTCCATTTTTTAATTTTTTGAGGTCATTCCATATTGCTTTCCACAGTGGCTGCAATGACTACCCCAATAAATTCAACAAAAAAGAAAAAAAAAGAAAACAGACATCCTCCCTCCTCCTATAAGGTGCTAATGTAGGAGGAGGAAAAAAGAAAGAGCAAGCAGCAATGCCCTCTTCCCAGTCCATTAACTCAGCCTAGGAATTCCTGAAGGGACTGATTGTGTAGGATTAAGTCAGCTGTAAGATTGGGTTTTAAAACAGACTTGTTTTTAACATTTAGTATGAGTGAGTCTCCAGAAACCTATGACATCATCTGATATATTTTTATAGATCAGGAAAGAATGACCTAATGATCACAGTTGAAAGTGATGATTAGAACAAGTGATACTAGTGTTTTCACGCCCTACTGCGGCTAGACCTCTGCCAACTTGAATAATAACACTTTTTCATAATAAATTTTATTTCTTTCTGTAATGTAGTTGTAAGAGTAAACACCAAAGTTGTGTCCCTTCGTACCGCAAAGGATATTGTGTAGTGATTCTTTGTGTACTTTTCTAAAGTATTAATGTAAAGTATATATTTAGTAAAAATGCCCTCCCCTTTGAACTTACACAAATTTTGTTTGACTCAAGGGGAGAAATAGTTTCTTTTTGGTTGCAAGAAAATATTTTAGGTAACCCACTTAAATGGGAATGAGGAATCAGTATGTAACAAAGAACAGTTTACTACGGAGTAGTTGAAAGCATGTCAGGTGATTCTCCATGCATCTGAGGTATGTAATTTGAAAAAGAAGTTGTTAGATAATTTTTCATTGTTGAAGCATACCCCATGGTGTTGGTTTGATATTAATTCTGTTAGAAACAGTTACTTTGTTTTCCTGTCTCTGTAACTCCACCCTTTGTTCCTCTGTTCTGTTAGCTCTCATTTTTCTGCATCCTCAAGCTTTCATTTGTTCTTCTTAGAACCTTTTTTAGAAATCTTTATCATCAGATGCCACATTTTGTATGGAACTAGTAATGTCCTATGATGTTGGAAAACAGCAATCAATCTTTATATTAGCAAGCTAACATAAGTCTGAAAATAAAAAGGGGACATAAAATAAAAACAACAATTTCAAAGTTTAGGCCTTGCCAACTTTAATCATCCCTTTATTATATTTTGATTTGTTCTATGATAATCACTTGATTTTAGAATTGGTATTACCTGTCAATTTTTAATATGTAGAAGAGACTTCATTTTTTTATTTTAAATACACAGCACATCAGTGGCTTATTTTCTTTTGTACTTCCTAGCTTAACTTCATTTAAAAAATTTTACTCTTAAATATTTATAAACAACCCTTGGTCAATCACTGTTAAATACAGCTAGAAACATAGGTTTCACGATGTATTGTGCTGCAAAATTAAACTGAAGAGCATTTGTCTTTCACCACCTGTCTTATTTCACTCAGCATAATGCTCTCCAGTTCCATCCATGCTGTTGCAAAGGGTAGGAACTCCTTCTTTCTACTGCATAGAATTCCAGTGTGTAAATGTACCATAGTTTTGGGATCCATTAATTGACCGATGGCACCTAGGTTGCTTTGAGCACTTGGCTATTGTAAATTGTGCTGCTATGAGCATTGGGGTGCATAGATTCTTTTGGATTGGTGTTTCAGAGTTCTCAGGAACCTAAACAGCAAAACAAATAAGCAAGCAAAATATAACCAAAGACACTGAAATAGAGAACAGGGGGACAGTGACCAGAGGGGAGAGGGGAGGGAATTTCAGGGTGAAAGGGGAATAAGGGTTTACAGGAACAAGTATAAAATACACATGGACAAAAACTAAGGGGAGCGGAAATGGGAGGGAGGTGGGGAGCACTGGGGGGTGGGCTGGGATGGGAGTAAAAGACAGAAAACTGTACTTGAATAACAATTAAAATAAATAAATTTTAAAAAGAGCTTTCTGGAAGAGAAAAAATTAAATGAGGTCTTTATCACCAAAACATTATTATATAAAATATTAATGGGATTTACATAAGGAAAAATCAAAATATGAACAATAAAATGGCAATAGGTACATATCTATCAGTGGCTGAGTCTGAAAAACAAACTAAGCAAACAAAAACAACAGACAAAATCATGGATGCAGAGAGCATTTTGATGTTTACCAGATAGGAGAGAGTATCAAAGAATGGGTGAAAAGGTGAAGGGATTAATATTTACAAACAGGTAGTTGCCTTAGGGATGTAAAGTACAGTATAGGAAATGGAGTAGCTAAATAATTTATAGACATGACCTATGGACATTCATAATGATGTGGAGATTGCCTCAGGGAGTGGGGGGTGCTGGGTGGAGGGAGGCAAAGGGGGGAAATTGGGACAACTAATAGCATAACCAATAAAATAATTAAAAATTAAAAATAAACATACCATAGATTACAAAAAAAATAAAACGGAGAGCAAAGCATTAACTCTGTGGGTGGTTAGAGATACCTCCCACTTGATGAGCCTGAGGACAACAAGTATGCAAACACGCTCAATTTGTCTGAACTATGCAGAAGCATCTAAAAGCCCACATAACCGTTTTGTGGTTAAAGCCAACTGGCTGGATACTTCACAAATTCTAAACAGCAGTTGAAACTGCACTTCAAAGAGTCCAGAAATTAAAAGAAGAAGAAGAAAAAAAAACTTACGCAAATTGTTGGGTCTAGTTAAATAAGCATTTTCCCTCAGCTCAGTTTCAGTGATTGCACTGTAATGGTAGTTCTATTCTAGAACAAAAGATGACCCTTCCCCTAGTATATCTTTTCATGCCAGGTTTTTAGCTGGTAGCAATTCTGCTTACAAATTGACTGAGATTGTTGCCAAGTCTGGCTGAAAATAACCATTGTATAAGCAATGATGTTATCAGTCTCTGCTTTCCCTGGTTCTGTTTAAAAATAGCCACTGCATTTGTGCAACATACTACATTGGCCGAACTGATCCTGAGCCGTTCTTAATTATGCCCAAGAGATTTTTGTCGTTTTTGCTCATCCCCTCCATTGGTGGTTTTAAAAATTAGTGAACATTACTCATTAATCCATTTACTTGTTCAACTAATATTAGTTGAGCCCCTAGGGGTGTGAAGCACTGGCAGAGCTTATTAGTTGTGGTCCAATTGAAACACATACACAGTAATTTGAACAGAGGAAGTTTAATATAAAGCATTGTTAACATTAATGGGGGACTGGAGAAATAATGAGCTGACTAGTTAGAAATAAAAGGAAACCTAAAGAATACAGGCACAGAGAGGTAATGAGCATTTAGTGCACTATAGCTTAGAAACTGCCTGAGGTAGAGCTCCCTCCTCCTGGCTGAGATGGAGATGGTGATAATGATGGCACCAATGTGACTCACTGAAAAAGAGAGAAGGCACTGTGGTGCAACACTAGTGTAAATTCATGCAAGTTCACATTCTAGGTTGCTACAGAAAGCAGCTCAAGGGGATGTATCTTACCAGAGGCACTCTGCAAGAGCTGCTGGTCAACGCCGATAGGTGGTGGATGCTGCTGGCTGCCGTGTACTGCAGTAGCCAGAGAGAAGTTGCTCAAATTTCAGGAGCCTGAAAATGGAAAATTGTCCCACACGGTAGGAGACTTGCACTGGTTTTCTATCCCACACTTCATTATTTTCTAAAGCATGATATGTCATACATTATTATGAAGGAGAGTGTCATTCAAGACACTGGGCAATTATAAATCCTCAAAACAAAGTTTTACTAACTACAAAACCCAACAGTGAATAAGTAAAGACATGAGTGAAGCTCTTGAGCATGAGCCTTAAATATGAAATATATGACTATTCATTTTTATATGGATGGCTTCAAAAGCTGCTTCTGAGGTTCTCAGTAAATCATTTAGATATCATTTGCATACTAAAATGTCCACCCTGACCCTTTTTATTAATCAATAGCATGTCCAACATACTGTAGCTAGAGGGTTTTCCATAATAAAATTATTTACTCCACTCTCAGGTACATTGCATTTTGGAATAAAGATTCTTGGTGTGGTTCTTATTTCTTAATACATAGGAGATTTGTGAAATTAAAGCTCTTAAAAAGAACATACCATGCTCCCATTCAAATTCTTAAATAGAAAATCTCATCACTTTATATTGAAAGCTAATGCATGACATGAGCTTCCTCAGCAGCAAAGACTTCTCATTGCATGTGATAGTTTGTGAGATTTTCTGGAGAAATTTTCCATAACATGGGAGTGTGATAATGAATGGTTACTCACTCTATTAGCTTTCTATTACTGCTGTAAGAGATTTGGTGGCTTAAAACAAATAAATGTATTATTTTACAGTTAGAAATTAAAAAGCTGACATGGGTCATATGAGCCTAAAATCTAGATTTTGGCAGTTACATTGACTCAAAGTCAATGTAGAGTGTGTTAATTTCCACATTATATAAATTTTCCAGTTTTCCTTCTGTTATTGACATCTACCTTCATTCCACTGTGTTCAAAAAAGAGACTTTTCATTTTGAACTCCACCATATTGTCTTGTAAATTAGGATATATACACTCTGGGTGTTCAAATTCCATAGTACTCCTTTAATGATACTTAATACGAAGAAAATTTAAGTGTCAAAAAATACATTTCTTAACATTTCTCCTCCTTTCTCCACTTATGGGTTCTCCCACTTAAAAGAAAGCACATTTATTACCCATCAGAAATCTTATGATACATATCACATGTGAATGACCATGACCATGAACATGATGTGGGATTGCCTGAGAGAGGACTGGGTAAAGGTGGGCAAAGGGGAAAAAGTAGGGACAACTCTAATAGCATAAATAATAAAACATAATAAAAAATGAAAAATAAAAATAGATGAAATTTATTGCTATAAAGAATAATTAAAATATATGAAGAGTTGAAGAAATTGTACAATGATAGTCATTCACTCCTTCCAATTAACAAAAAATTATTTATAATATTAGTTGATAACTTGAATGTCATCCTTCAGTTTTGTTGAAAGCAAATTATTAAAAATACTTAAGTTTATGAAAGGATCATTATCTAGCTGTTAGAGTCATTTTTCCACCCCTTGCACTTACACAAATATTTCTAATTGTCTTTTTTAAAGCATAATGACAATAAATCATTATTGAAATTAAAAAAATAAAGCAAAAGCCCTCACATGTAAACAAGAAGTAAATAAAATTAGTTGGCACTACTATATACATCTAAGAATCAAAAGAGTTCTAGGTTAACATTCTATAATCCGGTAAAATTTCTGACCAATTAATGTTCAGGATAATGATACTTAATACTACTGTATAATGGAACTAGATCTTTGAACATTATAAAATGGATTATAGATTACAAACTATATTGCTTAGCTTTTCATTCTTTCCACCAATCCATACATCACATGTATGCTAGTTCCAAAATGTATTCATTCTGTCAGTATTAATCTAAAATGTCCATCATCTCAAATTAATCGGGTTACATCTACATAATCTCCTTCCAGTTTTTTATGGTGGAATATGCTGGAATCCATATATTACAACACCATTTTTCAAAACTGACCTAATTCCAAATTCTAATATTTATTTTTTATTTTCAATGTGAATTATTTAATCTTTTTAATTTTGACCTTCATTAATGCATTTTTTAATTTAATTGTTGTTCAAGTACAGTTCTCTGTTTTTTACTCCCATCCCAGCCCACCCATCCAGTGCTCCCCACCTCCCTCCCATTTCCACTTCCCCCCTTAGTTTCTGCCCATATGTCCTTTATACTAGTTCCTATAAATCCTTCCCCTTTTCCCCTGAAATTCCCACCCATCTCCCCTCTGATCAGTGTATTGGTAGGTACACTGAACCCTCTAACTTGAAGTCATCATTTTCAATTAAGTAAGAATAGTACGACAGTACTCTAGCTAAATTCTAAAATAAACCTTAGCATTTTTTCCAATTATCTTTTTAATTAGACACTATTACCCTCTTACATTTTTAAGACCTGTTTTATAACCTAACATATGATCATTCTATCATAGACTGTTCCATGTACACTTGAGAAGAATGTGGGTTTTGCTGTTGTTGGGTAGAATGTTCTGTATATGTCTCTTAGGTTTATTTATGTTGTAGTGTTGTTCAAGTCCACTGTTTTCATGTTAATTTTCTGTCCAAATGTGCTATCTACTGTTAGAGTCTATTTATCCCTTCAGATCTGTGAAAGTTTGCTTTATACATTTAGGTGCTTGGATGTTGGACATGTATATATTTATGATTATTCCAGCTTTGATGAATTGCCCCTTTATATAAGGGCCTTCTTTTTCTTTTTTGAAAACTTTTGTATTAAAATTTGTTTTAAGTATAGTTATACCTATTCTCTTTTGATTAGCACTTTGTGGAATATAAACTAGAATTTCTGTTTTGTTCTTTTATTATCTCCTTTTCTTCATTGATATTCTCATTTTGTTCATGTATCATCTTCTTGACTTTATGTAGTTTTTTATCTGTATTCTCTTGTAAGTCACTGAACTTTTTAAAGATTATTACTTTGAATTCTTTGTCAATAATTCATAAATCTCCACTCCTAAACATTGGTAACTAGATATTTATTTTGTTCTTTTGATCATGTCATGTTTTCATGAATTTTCATGTTCCTTGTGGGTTTGTATTGGTGTCTGAACATTTGAAGAAACAGTTGTCTCTCCTAATATTTATGGACTGACTTTGACTGGAAAAGGCCTTTACAACTATGACTAGATACTCTTGATCTTTGTTCCTAGTAGTCCTGGAAATTCGCTCATTTTTTTTTCATTTTTTAGGATCTCATAATCTCTTACCCACTCGGATGTCTAACTATGACTTTTATCCATGTGAGATAAAACAGAAACCAGCTATGGCACTTGTCTCTTCCTCAGCTGTGCACCTTCTCCAGATCTCAGAGAGTCATGGCTGTCATGGGAAGCTGATAATCCCTGTTTTTTGTTCCTAGTTAAACCAGATGCCCAAGAAATGCTGGTTCTTTTAGTGTGAAGTAAGACAGAAGCTGGCATCTTGGGAAATACACTGAAAGGCCAGGGACATTGGGCATTCACCCATCTTCTCCCTTCCAAAGGGGAAGTTGCAGGTTGAGAAGATCTCTACAGGCACTGACCTATATACTGCCTTGGTTTGGATTGATTTGGGGAAAGTGAAATTGATCTTATTCTTTTCAATGCAGCTGTTCATAGTACTCCTTTGACTACTATTCCTTCTTAAATGGATTATAGTTACTTCATAAAGGTATTTAAACCCTTTTATTGTTGTAAAATTGATGTTACTGTAAGGGAATAAGATTTGAGACTTCTTTTTATGCCATGTTGATGATATCACTACTCCCTTTTTATAAATCAGATATTTTTATTGTTCAGTTGTAAGAGTTCTTCATATGTTCTGAATATGAGCTCACTATCAGATCTATATTTGTAAATATTTCCTTGTATCCTATGGACTGACATGACAGTTAATATGCAGCACAAGATTTTAAATTTTGATGTAGTGAAATTTATATATTTTTTCTTTTATCTTATCTTTGTTTTTATCTTTTGTTTTATCTTTGTTTTTATATTTGAGTAATAAATTTCTAACCCAAGGTCACAAAGATTAACTCCTATATTATCTTCTAAAATTTAATAGTTTTATCTCTTAATATTAGATACATAGACTATTTTGAGAGGTTTTTAATGTGATAGGGACACCAGAGAGAATAAACCAGCTCATGCAAGTACAGAGAAAGCGTCTGTTTGGATGTGTTCCTGTGTCGTATCCCTTAATGTTCTTTTGGTCAAAGTGAGTCACATAGCCAAAGGCAACATCCGGAGGATGGGGAAAAAAAAATTCCCACAGAAGAGACTAAGGAGAATTAATATTTTCTAAATCATAATACAATATACTATACCATGTAAACATTACTGTCTAGTTAGTTAAATTTTCCTTGTGCTAAATGCCTTCCGTGTTCAGTCATGAACATATTCATTAGAAAACTAAGAAAATGTTCCATTTCAGAAACATTTGGTTGTATTTTCCCTAAATATAAACTCTTTTGATTTTAGGATTTTAATGAGATTTTGGACAGCTTTTTGTACTTCTTTGCATTGCTTTAATTTGTGACAAAGAATATTAAACAAGTTATTTGTTACAGATTTCAACACATACCATGATTTGGTCTACTAATTAGCATTACAGAAGCAGAAGTGCTGAAGTCCCACAGAAGTGTTATTTACAGAGAATTAAATTTCTTCAGATTAAACTTGTTTACTATTAATTTCTCTCTGCAGAAAAATATTACTATAGCTATATTTAATGAGAAGCATAAATCATACCTAATGGACCATGGCTCATATTATCATCAATTTATGATGCTAAGATATAGACTTAGGAATCCATTTTTTAAAATATTTTATTTATTTATCTTTAGAGGGGAAGGGAAGGAGAGAGGAAGAGAAACATCAATACATGGTTGCTTCTCCTGCATCCCCTGCTGGGAACGGGCCTGCAACCCAGGCATGTGCCCTGACTGAGAATCGAACCCCGATTGTCTGGTTTGCAGGCCCACGCTCAATCCATTCAGCTATACCAGCCAGGGCTTCCATTTTTCTATGACTAGGTCAGTTTGTGTTGAAATGTTTATATATGTGGAAACATATTTAATTTTTAAAGCAATATCAATTAGATGTTGAATTATTTGGTTCTATTTGGTTAGTAAATATTAAAGTAATAAATACTGCCATTTATAAATAGGATATGAAAATAAACTGATAGGCAAGCATGTTAACTCGGAAAACATGCCTAACCAACAAATTAACTTTGAGGTTGAGGAAAATGAGGAAAAGAAAACATGTATGCATATCAATATTTTATAATGGGTATTGGTCCCCTGTTTGCAGTAGCTTGTGACAAAGTGGCTTTGGGACAGATACCAACAGCTCGTCCAAGCTAGCTCTCAGATTGTTAGATCATTGCTACACCCAGTCTTGAGAGCTAAAATGCGGATGTCCAGTTTAGCAGGAAAAAGGTGAGTTTTAAAACATAATTAATATGAGAACATTTTTATGTGTTTCAATATTTTACAATATCTTCTGAGTTTATACTTTTCTATCACCAGAACAATTAGAGGTATGACCAGCTACTTCAACACTTCACCCCAAAGGTAAGGTATAATAAAAGGCATCTCCTACTTCTTCATTCTCCTCTCTGTTCCACACATGAACATATGTTTAGTTAATTTCCTGTAGATACTTATTTAGATGTTTTTCTAGCTCTTTTTATCATATAGATGGCATATGGCTATTTTACAAATGCATTTCAGCATTAATTGTGAGTGTGGGAGACAATATTTAAGGAGTGCAGAAAGTCAGATAAATTATTTCATATTATCTCTGATAATTATTTGTAAATATATAGACTTAATATAAGGCTTCTCAGAAAGACATCATACTTTCTGATAGAAGTGATGGGTGTGAAAAAGAGAGTGCAGTAATACTCTCCCCTTCTCCTTCTTCCTTTCTGGAATACAAACTTGATGCCTGGAGGTAAGTTTGGCATAATTGAAACCACAGTGTAACAAGTACAGGGGAAAAGCACGAGATGCTTAGGAAGTCAGGGAAGAAGGATACAGTCTGGGAACCAGTTAGATGGTTGAACTACCTTATCAACATCAAACAT
Source organism: Sturnira hondurensis (assembly GCF_014824575.4). Classification (NCBI taxonomy): domain Eukaryota; kingdom Metazoa; phylum Chordata; class Mammalia; order Chiroptera; family Phyllostomidae; genus Sturnira; species Sturnira hondurensis. The sequence goes on from NW_028084977.1 coordinate 1,160,571, forward strand.
TTTCTATGTCCAATTATATGTGGAAAACATAAGCCTCTATTTTTTTAATGCATGATTTATCAAGTTTTCAGATCTTTGGTGTCAAAAGCACCCTTACATAGTGTAGGATACTTATGTAAAATAACATGTTAAAATAACTTTCTGGTCAGAATGTACACATTATTATAAATATAATATCAAATTTTTCAATTAGCAATAATCTTTCAATTAGCAATAATCATGCCTTGGATAAACCTCATTGGCTACGATACTGCCACTGTGCAAAGCTTAATATGAATTTTTAATTAAAAACTTTTACATAAACATTTATAACTCATCATCAGCAAATTGGAATGCTTGCTTTCCTCCCTCTACAATATTAAAAGTTAGCAATTGCTATATTCATAAAGATTTATTAAATGCTTAGCAAATGTACCCATCATTTTGCTAATTGTCAGGATTAAGAAAATTAATGAGAATAATATTGTTTCTGCGCTGCATGTTTCCAGGGAGGCTTTTATGACAATTTCTTTGTTTTTTCATGAATTGCGTTATGTCCTTAAGTTTAGCTTTGGTACTTCATATTTTGTGTTGCTTCTGTGATTGTGATTGAGGGTCACTGTAGGAAGTTCAGAGAATACATTTTAGAAGCAATCTGCTCGGGAAAGGAATCTTGTTGAGCATCTCGATATTGATGTGGTGATGGCCCATTTAACTTCCCTGAGTCTCAACCTTCTCACCTATAATATGAGGATAATAAGAATAGCTATTATAAGCCCTCTGAGTTATATAAAGCACCTAGAACAGTGTCTGTCTAATACCATCTAATATTATAAGATTTTTATCATATTTAAGATTAGGCTGTAACTGCATATATGTTATACATTTGATACATTAATTTGAATGTGATTATTTTATTGATATTTTTACTGCTTACAATAGTTTATTTGACTCTCCAGTGTGTCTTTTTAATTTTTTATTTATTGATTTGAGAGAGAGAGAGAGATGGATTGTTGTTCCACTTATTTACATATTCATTGGTTGATTCTTGTATGTGCCTTGACCCAGGATAGAATGAGTGACTTTAGTGTATCAGGATGATGCTTTAACCAACTGAGATGCCCTGCCAGGGTTCTAATATTTCTAAACGTTTAATCATATTATCTGAAAATAATGTTTTGTATTTATTTCCAGCATTTTTCAGAACAATATTAAAAAAACTTTCCAGTTAAAATACAACTATTTTAATATTTCCTTTGTTATTAATCCTAATGTTAAAGGCACTCATAAAACACTGCAATATTTTTTAAAGATTTTATTTATTTATTTTTAGAGAGTGGGGAAGAGAGGGAGAGGAACATCAATGTGTGGTTGTCTCTCACGTGGCCCCCATTGGGGACCTGGCCCATAACCCAGGCATGTGCCCTGACTGGGAATTGAACTGACAACATGCTGGTTCACAGCCCACACTAGATCTGCTGAGCCACACCAGCCAGGGTCTATAACTGTTTCTGTAAAACCTTTTTTATCCTCTAATATGCTCATCTTTGATGAAATTTTTATAAAAATTGTCAATTTTGGAATATAAAATTTATGTTTTCTAATGATTATAAAATATTTTCACAAAATTATCTTCCCAAATATATTCTATATCCATCTTATCCATCTTGGCATCTGCACCTATTTTCTTTTCTCTGTCTCTCTGGTTCTTGATTTTGCATAATTTCCACTTATTTGTACTTGTTCATTATATTAAATTCATTCATTATTTAATTTGTAATAAAATTAATTGAATTCATTCCAGTTAAACTTTTCATTGCATCAAATTAGTCTTTGACCAAAAAAAAAAGTATATCTACTTCTTCCAAATGCACAGAAACAACACTGGGGACATCTTTTTTCCTCTGACCTCTGTTTAATAAGGCCTGTGTCTTAGTCCCAGGTCAGTGTAGCAATCCCCTCTGTAACAGATATAACAGCATCTGCCATTGACAATACTGTGGAGTCAGTGAGGCCAACATTTAATGGAATAAAACAACAAATACTTATTTACCCTACTATTCTACAGATTGGCAATTTGTTTTTGGCTGAGCAAGGCCATTCTGCTCTCAACTGGTCTACCTCATACTTCTGTGGTCAGCTAGTAGGTTAGTAGGGACATCTGAGAAGGCTTCAGCATTGACAACTCATTAGTAATTTAAGTTTCTCTCTATCCAATAAGCTTTCCTGAATTTGGATGGTAGTCATAGCGTTCTGAGCAAGAAAGCCAAAGTCTAATTTCAAGGGGTTAGACAATAGACATCTTTTCATTGGAAGAACTGCAAATGAAAGTACATGAATACAAAGATAATTATAGTTATTTTTTGCAAACTACTTATTATACTATTTTTCATTCCTAAGAAGTCACAGTAGATTTCATTTTTCAATGGTTATTTTTTACTCCTCATATATACTAAAGTATTTGAATCCTATAGAGTTTAATTATAAAACAACTAGATGAAATTAATACTAATTTGGCAGTTTTTACTTAAACACTACTATTTATTTGAGGTCCTGGCTGGTAGCTCAGTTGGTTAGAGCATTGTCCACATATGCCAAGGTTGCGGGTTCAATTTCTAGTCAGGACACACATAAGAATCAATGAATGAATGCCTGGAGAAGTGGAACAAGTCAATGTTTCTCTCTGTAAAAATCAATAAATAAAATTTAAAAAATAAATTAAAAATAAAAACTGCTACTTATTTGATGGGGAATGTTCATTTCTGTTTTACTGTGTGTTTGAACATCACTAGTTCTTGAGAAATTCAACACATAAATATCTATACAACTTTGATTTGATTTGAATAATTAGTATAGCAGCTAAATACCTTGCCTCCCTACAAGTATTTGCAACACTGCACCCAGCTTGTTTCCAAAAAGGAGACCAACAGGACTCACAATTCATTGTTGGTATAATGTGACTGTGGAAAGAGTACTTTTTCTTCTTTAAGCAGATGAGGAAATAACCATGTATTAGGGTTCTCCAGAGAAACACAACTCCACACCCAATAAATAGTGAAATTATAAGGAATTGACTTAAGTATTTATGGAGGCTGAGAAACTGAGAGGTTCCAAGACCTGCAGTTTGCAAAATGCAGTTTGAGAAGTATAAATCCCAGTATAATTCCCAAGGTCTGAGAGATGCAGTATTGTCAATGGTGTAAGTTCCAGTTCGAATAAGAGTTGTAAGACAGGAGACCAGCGCCTTAGTTCAGAGATGATCAGGAAAAGAGAGAAAACTCATTCTCTTACTCTGCTTCTTATTCTATTCAGGCATTCAAAGGTGAATGAGACCCACCCACATTGGGGAGGGCAACCCAATATACTGATTTAAATGATAATTTCATCCAGAAACACCTCACAAACAAATCTGGAATAACATTTAACCAAATGCTAGGTGCTCGGTGGCTTAGCCAATTTGACACAGAAAATTAACCATCACAAACCACATTTTTTATATATTTTTTCTTTATTTAATTCTTGTTCAAGTACAGTTAATAAAATATATTTTAAAATATTATATATATTTTTTTTTCCTTTTAAAAATTTTATTTAATTATTTTTCAAGTACAGTTTTCTGTCTATTACTCCCATCCCATCCCACCCCCCATGCTCCCCCCCTCCTATTTCCACCCTTCTCTGTTGTTGTTCATGTATCCTTTATATATGTTCCTCTAAATTCCTCCCCTATTTCCCCTGACATTCCCTCCCCTCTTCCCTCTGGTCACTGTCAGCCTGTTCTCTTTTTCAGTGTCTTTGGTTATATTTTGCTTGCTTGTTTGTTTTGTTGTTTAGCTTCCTGTTAAAGGCAAGATCATATGGTATTTGTCCTTCAACACCTGGCTTATTTCACTCAGCACAATGCTTTCCAGTTCCATCCATGCTGTTGCAAAAGGTAGGAGCTCCTTCTTTCTTTCTGCAGCATAAAATTCCATTGTGTATATGTACCATAGTTTTTTGATCCATTCATTTACTGAGGGACACCTAGGTTGCTTCCAACTCTTGGCTATTTGTGCTGCTATGAACATTGGGGTGCATAGGTTCTTTGGCATTGGTGTTTTAGGGTTCTTAGGATACAATCCCAGCAGTGGAATTGCTGGGTCAAAAGGCAAGTCCAATTTTAGTTTTCTGAGAAAATTCCATATTGTTTTCCATAATGGTTGTACCAGTCTGCAATCCCACCAACAGTGCCACATTTTTGTAATGATGCATAAATTGTGTGTCTGACTGTTTCCCCTTCTGCATCACTAGAGCCTGCCTGGATGCTGGAAAGCCACATTACTTCATTTTTTTTTTTTTTACTTTTCCCCTTCCCCTACCTTCCCACTGTACCCAACCAAATTCCACATTGCTCTCTACTAGTTTTTTTTGTTTGTTTGCTTATTTGTTTCTGAAAGTTTTTCTTCCATTACCACTTAGAACCCTCTTCCTCATACTAGCCTCCCCCCTGAGCCATCAGCTTGCTCTCATATTTATGAGTCTGTCTCTTTTTACCTTGTTGGTTCAGTTTGCTCATTAGATTCCACATATGAGTGAAATCATATGGCATTTGTTTTTCTCTGACTGGCTTATTTCACTTAACAGAATGTTCTCCAAGTCCATTCATATTGTCACAAAGGGTACATTTTTCTTCTTTTTTATGGCTGAGCAGTAGTCCATTATATAATGTCTCATAGTTGTTTTAGCCACCCATTTACTAATTGGGCACTTGGGATGCTTCTAAATCTTGACAATCACAAATAATGCTGCAATGAACATAGGAATGTTTATGTTCTTTTGAAGTAGTAGTGTTTTGGGTTCCTTCAGATATATTTCAAGAAGTGGGATCACTGAGTCAAAAGGCATATTCATTTTTAATTTGTGAGATATCTCTATATTGCCTCCCAGTGACAACACCAATCAGTATTCCCACCAACAGTGCAAAAGTGTTCCCCTTTCTCCACATCCTCATCAGCACTCATAAATCACAGTTTGTTGATTTATTGATGATGGCCATTCTGACAGGTATGAGATAATATCTCACTGAGGTTTTAATTTGCATTTCTCTGATTATTAGTGATGTTGGGCATCTTTTCTTGTATATATTGGCTATCTGAATATCCTTTTTCAGAGAGTTGTCCATGCAGATCTTTTGCACATTTTTTAAACTCTTTTATTTTCAGATGACACGATCCTGTACATAGTGAACCGCAAAGATCCCACAAGTAAACTATTATTACTGATAAATTCAGCAAAGTAGCAGGTACAAAGTTAATATCCAGAAGTCAGTTTCATCTTTGTATGCCAATAACAAAGTAACAGAAAGGAAAACTAAGAAAACAATCACCTTAACAATTGCTTCAAAAAGAATAAAATACCTAAAAATAAACCTAACGGAGGAAGTAAAAAAATCTGCACTTGGAAAATCATATAACAGTGAAAGCAGAAACTGAAAAAGATGCAAATAAGTGGAAGCACATATTGTGTTCACATATAGGAAGAATTAACATCATTAAAATGCCCATACTATGCAAAGCGATCTATAGATTCAATGCAATTTCTATTATGGTTCCAACAATATGTATTATAGAACTAGAACAAATATTTAAAAAATGTGTATGGAACTACAAAAGGCCCCACATAGCAACAGTGATTGTGACAAAAAAAGAAAACAAAGTTGGAGGAATCACATCACCTAATATGAATCTATACTACAAGGTCATAGTAATCAAAACAGCATGGTACTTGCATAAATATAGTCATGTAGATCAATGTAACAGAATAGACAGCACAGAAATAAGCCTATAATCTTTACAGTCAATTAATATCTGACAGAGGAAGCAAGCACATACAATGGGCTAAGGATAATTTAATCAATAAATAGTATTGGGAAAATTAGACAGAAATGTGCTAGACTACCTTCTCGCACCACACATAAGAATAAATGCAAAATGGATCAAAGACTTAAATATTAGACCCAAAACCATAAAAATCATAAAAGTAAACATAGGCAGCAAAATCTTAGACATTGCTAGTAGCAATATGTTATTGGATATGTCTCCCCAGGCAAGAAAAGCAAAAGAAAAAATAAACAAATGGGGCATCACAAAACTAAAATGTTTTTGCACAGCAAAGAAAAATATTGACAAAACAAAAAGACAACCCACAGAATGGGAGAATATATTAATTGATACACCAGATCAGGGATTAATAGCCAACATTTATAAAGAATTTACAAAACAACACCATAAAAACAAAACAACCTACTAGGCTTTTAAAAGATAATGAGCAGCAACAATGTTGTTTTGGATTTTATTTATATTCCAAGCAGGTGAAATCGTGTCTTTAAAACATATATAAATTTAGAGAAGAAAAGTGTTTAACTTCATCTTAATATTAAATATAAATAAAATTATTCTTAAATGTGAGAATGTTTTACTTTTAATATACCTACTTATGAATTTGAATGACAGTTTACCTAAAAACATTTTCAGGAATTGGAAAAGTATTTTCCTGTCTGGCCTTTTTCACTTAGCACAATATTGTCAAGGTCCATCCATGTTGTCACAAATGACAATATTTTGTCTTTTCTTATGGCTTAGTTGTATTCCACTGTGTATTAACGCTAAGAATCATACAATTTCAGTCATATGTGGGGTATAAAACAGAAACCCATGGGCAGAGACAGCAGTGGTGTGGTTGCTATAGAGAAAGTGATGGGAGGGGGTGGGAGTTGGAAGGGGCTCTAATATTTAGTGACAGAAAGTGGTTTGAGTTTAGGTAGTGGGCACACTGCAATATACAGATCTAGTATCATAGGAATGTACATTTAAAATATATATGATCCTATTAACCAATGTCACCTAAACAAATTTAATGAAAATAAGAAAGAAAAGAATATATGAGCAGTAAATCTCTAAGAGAACCATATTCATAAAAATGACCACCCTGAAATAGAAATGACATTATAAAAATCATAGAAGTAAAGGGCTAAGCTGTTGTGTGTTACAAAATGTTCTGAAGTATAAATACATTTCTGAACTGGACATGGTGGAGCTGTGTGTGTTTCTCTGTGTGTGTGTGTGTGTGTGTGTGTGTGTGTGTGTGTGTGTTTGCAGGATTGGGGAAGTTCATACACAAAATCTCCAAAGAAATGTTAGAAACATGGGAGACAAACATATATTCATTAGAAAACAAAAACAAAAATAAGCAAAACCCTTCACAATAAAAAGTGTAAACACTATTTAGAGTAATTAATAGAGGAAAATGCCATGATACAGAAAAACATGAATCTGATTTTCTTTTCAATACTTCTTTTGTTATAACTTTTCTGTCACTTTAAACATAAATATTTATTTATCCTGACAGAAGATGCAAAAGCAAAGAAAGAGCATATCAAAATATAGGGTCTAATTTTAGAAAGCTTACAGAACAAAATAATGTGCACATCAGGTGGTTTCCAGTTCATTTTTTCAATAAAATTGAAGAAGACTTAATCAAATCGTCAATGGAGAAATCATTACAATGATTTCTGATGATAAATCACTTTGCTGGTGATTTTTCAGTAGAATTTTCAAGTGGTAAGTGACTTTGCTATACAAAATAATATTTTATTTACACTTAGTTATGTGAATAAGTTTCTCAGCATTTACTCATTGCAGAATTTAGAAATCATCCAAATATAGACTGATGAGAAAAATACAGGATGTCTATTTCATTAAGTGGGACACTTTAAATAAATTTGCACTTAATACAGTTACAAATGATCTAAATGTGTTATATTTATAATGTTTTGATAATTTCTTGGTACTGATAATTATTATAATAATTACTGAAATAAGAAAAATAAAAGTTAGACTTATGAGCATAAAATATAAATGTATAAATTCTTTTTTAAAAAAGGTATATTTGGAGATTTCTTTTTGTCAGTTCCTGAAAAGTGAAAATAAAATGTTTTTCACTATCTCAGGTAAATTTTTCTCCTGAATCTACTTATACAAGCAATTGCTTGATAGTACAAGCAATTGTACTATCTGCAGGCCAATTGATCTAAGATAAGAATCACTTGACTCCAGCTTGCACTGGGCAAAGGTGAACGTGCCAGGCTTAACCTAACAAATCCTTGGTGAGAAATAAGGAAAGATCAAAATCTTTTTTTGTTAAACTAAATTCCTCATTAGGTATAGAGAAATAATATTTATCTATCCAGAACTTTCTGGTCAGAAAGTCAAAACAAAGGTTTTACATTTTGTATGCTACAATGGAATAGTTGGAACATATTCGGAAAATATATTATTGTTTTTTTAATTGAAAGGATGAAATAAAATATTATAGTTACTTTTAAGGAAATTTTGAAATAAGCTATTACACCCCCTTCACATGTTTAAAATAGTCTTTATACAGATCAAATCTTGATGAATAAATAGTTTTAACTACCACAGTTGTGAGGAAGTTAGAATATTATGCCATCTTCCTAATTTAACATCTTGCCTCGAGCTTTATTTTTCTGCCTCCTGCTATTTTCTGTGACCTGAAGTGCAAAGTGAGGCCTATTTTCTATTAAGTTATTCCCTACTGCCATGTAAGATATCTCAGAAGAGATAAACCAGATTAATTTCCACCTTCAGGAGAAAAACATGCTACTGAAATCAATATCTTAACTTTTGTGATTTCTTGGCTCCTGGAGCATGACTTCACAATTTGAAATTCACTGAAAATTAAAAAGTAGCTGCCATGTATTTCAATTAGAGGTCTACATGCTTTTGTTCATTCTGAAAACTCTAGTCAGAATGGTAATGATATTTGCACTGTGCAGGTTCTTTCCAGGTAACTTCCCATCGAGCAGTATCATGAGAAATATATTGATTCTTCTCTAATTGAAGTTAGTAAGCATTTAAATGCTCTGGTGTACATAGTAATATACTTTAGAATAATGAAGAAAAAATGGTTTCTGATCTATAAACAACATAAACATATAGAACAATAACAATAAAAGCATTAGAGGCAATATTGATAGAACAACACTTTCATATCATAAGGTAGAAAACATAAAGCAATCTCTCTCCAATTTCATTATTCTCTCAAGGAAAATGAGGCAAGTTTATACATGCCCTCTTATCTTTCCTGGAATGCTATGAAGATTACCTGAGACAGCGTATGTAAAATGGATTAATAAACTGAAAATTTAGACAAGTATTTTTAACTCAATGCATCACATTACATGTTACAATATTGCAAAAAAAGGTTCAGAAAATAGTTTTGTACTTCCCAATTCTCTCTCTCTTTAATCTACTACAATATCTCAATCTATCCCAGACATGAAAACTCAAGCAAAGAACAAAACTGGAAGTGGTTCTACAGAAACATAAAGCAACTGATGAGGTCAAATAGAATAAAATATACAATTATAAGTAGTCAAAAGTTGAGAAGAAAAATGTTGTTTAAAATTATTTTAAGAAACATTTTGTATATCATTAATCTATAACCATGAATCAGTCAAAATTCCTGTCTACAGAACTAGTTTTTTTCGGGGGGATGTGACTTCTATTGAAGGGCACAATATATTTGAAAATTAGTTAAAATTAAAATAGGTATCATGTATGCCAAAAAGTTTTCATTGACTTTGGGAATTTTTTAGATTTAATGTATCAATACAGTGTAACATATTAATAATATTTTTCATGCTTTAAAATGTATTTATTCCAAATCTCAAAATACACTATTGTCAATGCTACAATTTGGCAGTAATTTTTAGGGATAACATTTCTAATTGCTATTTTTCTACATTAAACTATGTTTTGCCCTTAGGAAAGGATTTATAATTTTTTCTAACTCTTTAACTTTTTCTATAATGCTCTAGTGCATATATAAAAGACTAAGAATATTATGAATGACACTCTAGAGATATCATTACCCTTACTGAGACTGAAAGTTTCAGTATTTTATAAAATATGCTAAAACTTATTAGAAACAAAGAAAAACCTTATTTCTTAAATTATTGTCTATCACTCTTTATTAGAATTATTTAAGCTTCCATTTAAAAATAGATTCTTGTGCCTGGCTGGTGTCGCTTAGTGAACTGAGCATGGGCTGTGAACCAAAGGGTTGCCAGTTCAATTCCCAGTCAGGACACGTGCCTGGGTTGCAGGCCAGGTCCCCAGTATGGGGCACATGAGAGGCAACTACACATTGATATTTCTCTCCCTTTCTTTCTCCTTCTCTTCCCTTCTCTTTAAGAATGAATAAATGAAATCTTAAAAAAACTCTTAAAAATAAAAATGAAGTCTTGTTTCTACTTCAAGCATTATCACAGTGAGTCTTTAAACACTAAAGCTTGAGAAAATTCTGAAAAGTTCCTCCCAGCATTCCCCCAAATAACTTAATTCTTCACAAAAGAAGAGTGCTTTTTAGAAAACGTAAAGTTTAAAATATGGTGAGAAGGATTACTACTCAGTGAAATTTGAAGGGTGTGCAAAAGAAAAAGGGTAAGTACAACATGTCTTATTTCTTGCTCAGGCCCTTCTTCTAGTCTAATTCTGACACTCGTAACCAAGGCAATGTTTATCTTTATAATCTCTTAAAATTTAAATAACAGAATGCATTACATTTTTAGAACATGATAAATCAGATTGTCAACCTGGAGAAGTTAACTAGTTTTCACAGAATTGACTAGTATTGCTGGCATCTGAGAAAAACAAACTGTCAGAATCCTATGTTTGGAGTTCAGAGAGCACCAAGCCAGGAGACCAGAGTCTAATGAAAAGCACAATTTCAGTAAAACTGTCACCACAATCCTTTCCTACTTTCCTTCCCCTATTTAGGAGAAGTACAGTTGAGAGGTCAGGGAAAAGGTGGTCTTTTGAGGGAGCATGGATCATGAGAAGGAGTTATTCTCAAGAAAGAGATATTGACTGGTTCTCATTACCATTATGGCATGTAGTAATCATCAAAGAATTGTGTGTCTATAAGGCAGGACTAATTATTTCCTTTTCAAGTAAGATATCTTCTTGGCCATTGGTCTTAATAACTAGCACGTGTAATACTAGATTGTCATGGGATGAGGGTGAGCAATGGAAGGATTGAGGAGAAATGCTATGTCAACGCTAAGATTAGGTAAGGAAAACCTTTCAATGTTACATTTCCCCAGAGGTGCAGAAAAAGGACATTCCCATTGTGTATGAAGAACAGCCCCATAGCTTCCAAGTTAGAGTTATAGAGGACACATTACACATTCACCTGGTAATTACATGTTTGATGGGACTGCCAGAATGTTGTCTGGAGTGTCAGGCGTTTTAGGAATGTGCCAGTAGGTCTCCTTTCCACATATCAAATTGAGTAAGTTGAGTCTTTTAAGTGTCCGGTGAGGTACTGATGTTTGAGGCAGGTGTCTGAGCTTGAATTAGCAGAGCCTGCTGTGGCCGTGGGAATAAAGACAGTGATTTGGATCAGTCGCCATGATCAAAACAAAGAATGGAATGGGCAGCAACTTAGTCTCTCTTCTCTTTGTATCATTTCTGTTCTAACTAGCCAAATAAATGATGGCCAACTTTGAAACACACAAATACTCAACCATGAGATATCTTTTCTTTAGGTCTTTACCCTTGTTCTTATCTTTTTTTCACCAAGGAAATAAGTTGGTGGGCGAGACAGGTGAGTGTGAAAGAGCTTCACATGCCTTTGAGCTTCCTTGTTCTTTAGGGCTGCGGGACACACATAGTCACCCAACATTAGTGAGAAAAGAGCTTTAAATCTAATGTGAAACTTATGTGTTATATTGAATTACATTACATTTTGGAATCACAACAAAAGAATTTAGCAAACAAAACCAAAAGAAAATTTCAAAATATCTCCTGAGATGTTAAGGGAGTTTATGAGCTAGGTAAAAGAGTGGGGCTGGGAGATAAGCTGAGAAGGAATAGACATGCCATTCAATAGTAAATAACATATATACATACACATACAAAAATACATAAATAAAATTTATTTGTGCTTCAAATAATTGAGTGAAATTAAACTACTCATGCTACCCTAATTTTTCATGAATTATCCCTTAAATTTGCCATTTATACTTCTTCAAATGAGGATATAGTAAACTGCAGTTCTCTGTAGAAAATAATATATTAAAGAAGCTAAATGTTTTGCATATGTAACATATCACCACTAAATGTTTTTTCCTTCATATTCTTTTTTGTCATGGTGAGGGAGAGGGAAGGGTACTGAAGCATTGCCCTGCCCTCCAGGGGCTTACTGTATTGTTAATAGTTTAGAAAAAGGACGAATACAAAGGTGTGGCACTTATCAATGTATTGCCTCTAAGCTCTAATTTACTTTTCTTTAAATTATAAATATTATTGAACCATTCATGTTAATCACCTTTTAAAACAATTTGCATGTAAGAACAAGCAATTATGGACATTATTTTGGCGGGGCATTACATCAACCAAAATCACTTAAATTTAATTTAATATAATTTATTTTATAGATTAGATTATAAAATAATTATACTTAATGCCTCAATTTTGAATTCATATGTTTATAATATCCCTCAATGATGAATCAATAAGCATCAATGTGCCTGTATAGCATACTAAACATCATATTGTATATTACATGGTATACTGAATAAAGAAAATTGCCCAGTAGCTTTTAAAATTTCATCAGCTAAGATTTAAATACTTTGTCTTTAAGATTCTTTATTTGATTGAAGTAAACTAAATGTGTTTATATTCTCTATTATATATGAACTATAATTTCTTAACCCATTTAGCAATTTTTTGTTGATTACTTTTTATTTAATTAGAATACTTCAACAAATAGATAAAAATTCCAATATCTATATGACTTAACATGAATAGTCCACTGGTGAATTTTTTTTAAATACAAATAAACAAATAATAAAGGTAAAATTAAAAATGAAAGTTATAGCTAAAGCATATTTAGCAGCCTTAATTCTTTCTCAAAATCAATGTAGAAGGAAATTAAATTATACGAAAAAAATGCTGAAAATTCTTCTGATGATTAATGTCAATCTCTATATTTTTGTTTTGCTTCCATATTATTTCTAGGGCCATCAGAGGTGTACAAATATGTCATTATTCCAAGTTAAGCCAAGATCCTTTATAATCACCTTTTATTTCTGTTTTCTATGTACTTCAAAATTGTCATTGATACTCTACTCTTTTGTCATTCCAAGGGTTAGGTGACTATTTATTAACATTACTAAAACCTTGTTCTAAAGTATAATGTGAAAAATTTTAAGCACTGCAATGTGTTTTAGACAAAAAAACCATGCAAATGACTCTTATAATGATAAAATGCTTGGCTTCTATATCAATATCATGTCTTAATGGATATTAGAATTTAATGGAGATGGTGGGCATATGTATTTATGAATGGCACTAAAGAAAAAAATGCAAAAAAGTTGTAATTGATTGAAATTGCTTGACAGAAACATTCACTTATATGGTCCCCAAAATAGAAGGTTTAATATTATGCTGCCTAGAATTTGGAAACAAACTACTTAAGTATGTAGGCACTTTGTGCAATATTTCATATATTGATGCATGTGAATGAATGATAATCTGTTTAGAATAAAGTTCACACAGATATCTTGTCTAGCAGATCCCTGCTTTTCATTTCTGTATGTGATAACAATTTTAAAGCGCATTGTCACTGACATACACAAGGAAGCAATTGAAAAAAATAGACACATTTATGAAAATTACCTGGAAGAAAATATTAGTGCATTTTTCATGACTGGGCACTTAAAATGCACATTATGAATAAGGAAAAAGGTAACGGTCAATTTTGATATTTTTATGTGCTAAAGGGCTGGGATAGAGTAATTTTATTAACCATTTTTTTTAAATCAATGAATTGATAACTTTAAAAATACATTCTTATGTTAAAATAAGAGATTGCATGATTTTGGGGGGTCAGTTAGCCTTTTATAAACAGGTAGTATTCACATAGCATGCATTTCAGAGTACCATTTTCCCCTATGCCCCCACCATGGGGAGGCATAGTATTTTTTTGCTGTAATACTTAGTGTAAACTACACAGACTTGTTAAAAAATCTGGTAAGCTGATATCACTCAGTTTTAATATATTATTAGTCTCAAATATATCTTCTTGAAGCTACTTAGCGGTCTGGATAACAAAGCTCTCATTTTACCAGCTGTAGACATCACTTTTTATTTATTGTTATTATTTTTACTCCTCACCTGAGGATATTTTTTTACTAATTTTAGAGCAAGTAAGGGGTGTTGTGGGGGAGAGAGAAAGAGAGGGAGAGAGATTGATTGGTTGCCTCCTTTAAGCACCCAGACCTGGGATATAACCCTCAATCTACAAATGCACCCTGATGGGATTGGCCAACATCCTTCTTGGTATAGGGAACAATGCTCCAATCAACTGAGTAATCTGGCGAAGGCTAGACAGCACTTTTTAAATGTATATCTTATAATCTATGAATTTTGTTGATACACAAATTTCTAAGTGATAATAGCTGTTATTTACTGAAAGTATGCTGTCTCATATATGGAATATACATGTCATTCATGTAAGCTTCATTAATATTTACAAAAATCTTGAGTAGTATGATACACTCTCAAACTATATTTGAGGAAATTGAGGCACAGACTTGTTCAATGATTTGTCTTTTTTAAAAAAGTTTTAAACTCATATTAGGATGACAAAATTTTCTAACATCAAAATTTGTTATAAGAATACCATAACAACTTACTGATATAGTCAAGATCTTCCTTAAATAAACTTTCCTATTTTGAAAAGAAAAAATAAGCATAGAAACTGAAGTTATCAGTGAAGAGCAGACAAAGGATTCCTGCACAGAACATGTCATTACACAGAAAAATGTTGAGATTAACAGGTTCAAATTAAAAACCAATAGCACTGTGGGATAACATATGTATATTATATTATCTTTCTGAATATCAGGTTATTCATTTCCAAAACAAAGAAAGTAATACTTTGTTGTCTCTGGTGTGTCTCAGTGGATTGCGTGCCAGCCTGAGAACCAAAGGGTCACCAGTTCTATTCCCAATCAGGGCAAATGCCTGGATTGCTTGCCAGATCCCCAGTAGGGGGTGTGCAAGAGGCAACCACACATTGATGCTTCTCTTCCTATTTCCCTTCTTACCCCTCTCTCTAAAAATAAATGAATAAAGTCGTTAAAATACTTAACATATAGACCATTCTGTGATTTAAGTGGTAGAGGATATTTAAAGCATGGTATTCACTAGGAGCATATAACTATAATATAATAATTTTAAAAATCAGCCTTTCTTTTTTTCCCTTTCTGGGAATAACATAGTACAAGTAAGCTAGTAGCACAAGTATCAGGAACTGTTTAATTCATCTTAAAACTAAATGCATGACTGGAGTAGAACAATCGCAAATTGTTGGAACTAAACAATAAATATGCAAATGACTAATTATTAATGAGAGATTTTCAGAAACAGGTCTCAAGAAGTTATATTTAAAAGCTCAGGACAAAAAGACAAATAATCAGAATATATTATTTGGGAACTATTCTCCATTAATAGCTAGCATTTCTATATAAAGGCACTAACTATTTAATTTTTGGACCATTGTTTCAGGATATCTATAAGGCAAACAGCTTTGAAAGATATAACATATCTCTCCAGAAGAAAGGGCAAGTTTGCTTACAGCCTTGGAAGATAGACATACAATTTCCCTTGGAACCATGGTCTAGTAATCATATTGGTCACTGCAAAAGATTTGAATTTCATAGGCTCATGTGTTCTCTTGTAACACAATTTACTGTATGACCACATGTCACCTGCTCTCCTCTGGGAACTAGAGCTGAGAGAGCTGAGAGCTGTCCTAGTATGTTCAGGCTGTTGTAACAGAACACTATAGATGGGGTGACTTAGAAACCACAAAAATGTATTTCACACAGTTCTGAAGACTGGGAAGTCCAAGATCAGATCAAGGTGTCAGCAGATTCAGTGGCTAATGAGGACTCGTTTCCAGTTCATAGATAGCCTTCTTGACATTGTGTTGAAAAAGAGGGAAAAATGAGAGAGAAAGCTTTCTGGGGTCTTTTTCCTACAGGAATTAATCCCATTCATGATGGCTTTATCCTCATGACCTAACTACTTCCCCAAAACCCCATCTCACCCTGGGAATTAGGTTTCAATATATGAATTTTGAGGGATCACAAACATTGTCTATGGCAAAAACCTGATACCAAAATAATGATACTGGGGCTGTTGCAGTTAGTAAGAGTAATACATTGTCCTTTGACTCAGGAGTTCTGCATGTCTTCTCATTATCCATGAAAGAATTAAGTTAGTAGGCTAATTTTTAGATTGCATATTTGTTAAAAGCTCATACTTCTCACAGTTTTTTACTCTTGTCAATGAAAATAAGCTAATAAAAGAAACATAACTTTCCAAAAATGAAGAATAAAGCCTTACAATTGATTAACAGAATATGTGAAAAGTCCATGGGATTCAGTAGTCAACATGTTGACCAAATTGTGTGGTCAATTGGGCAATAAATCATCTCCATTTTATTGGATGCTTCTAGATACCAGGAGATTAGTTCAACAACTGTTCCCGAACAGTGTCATGATTGTGGCTAACTCTCCTCCACGTGGGAAAGCTTCCTCACCACTCTGTTCATTGGCCTCCAGCTTGAACTATTATATCAACTGAGCTAGCATTAAAATACATCTTGAATGGTCTTAAAATTATAGCACTTTAATCAACAGTTACAGAAACACACAATATCAGTGAACAAGACAGGAGAAATACTCACAACCATTATGGCCATGCATGATGTAGGCAGAATTTGTCTGGTACACTTATGAGATAAGAAAGGAAGACATGTAACTGTTTCTTGTCTTACGGCCCTACTCGTGAGGCACTTCTGATGCTGACTTTAGATCAGATTGAAAATGGACATGCAAGATCCTATCCTAGTCAGAATAGAGGAGATGTGGCCCTCCAAGGAAGGTTTCCTTGAGACAGACAAACTTACACAGGAAAATATGGAAGACCAATTGACAAGAATTGAGGATCTGACTGCTTTACACTGGGTTCACAAAGCCAGTAAAGGTGACTCACTGGAGAATGAGGAAGTAAGGCAAAGGAATCTAAATAAACTCTTGTGGTCAGCCTATCACTTTGGAAAACTCCGTTGCCCCTCACATTGAAAATGGGTGAGTCAAGAAGTCAGCCAAGTGGCACAAATCCTGTGGTCCTAGCTTGAAAAAGTGTAGCTTTGGCTACTCAGTAAAGGGGTTTCTGCAACCAAATAAATGGTGTTTCACAGATACACATGATACAGAGGTTTGGGTTGCCAAAAACATTAAAAGTTTATTCAGTTGTGTTACAAACAGTTGCTGCAATATTGGAAACCAAAGAACCGAGCCAATCTCTCCTATGTCCCCCAATCTATTTATTCTTTCTAATGACCTTAACAGAGAAGGGGCAGGGGGGGAGAGAGAGAGAGAGAGAGAGAGAGAGAGAGAGAGAGAGAGAGAGAGAGAGAGAGAGAGAGAGAGAGAGAGTTGGGGCCAAAATGTTTCACTGTTTCTAAGAGGGCTCAAAAGCCATATGAACATCCAAATTCCTCTGAGCCTTCTGGGAAACTTCAGAAATGGAAGGACTCACACTTTTATGAATCTGTTGAATACAGATGTCCAAGTCACCAGCCTACCCAATTTTGTAGAGGTAGGGGAGCCCACATTTAATCATTGAAGTGTGAATAAGGCTCACAGTGTGAAAGAAAGCTAACATGACCTTGTGAGTAGTGGGTATCCTTTGGGCCAATTCAATTTATAGTTTAGCTGCTTTAATTCCTGAATGGATAATGGTATAGATGTTTTACTTACTTGCTCTCTGAAAGTATTAAAATATAGAAAGGATTCTCTTGACTAGGAAGAAGTCATGTATGAAAGTGTTAATGGGCCACATCAACAGTTGCACAATTCATCTCCCAATTCACTTTCAGGCAGTCCAACAAAAACAATATAGAACCTCAGGAGGGGAAAAACAATCAAGCTTTGAATTACAACTTAAACTCTATAGATGTAGCAAAATAAAGTGATTTCTCACTGTTAAAGTGTTATATGGCCAGTGAAAAAGGCCATTCAAACCAACAGGATTGAATGGCCCAAACCAACCTGTGCTGTAATTTGTTCAGGGAGCTATGGCTTGCTCTACGTTGGGGGCCCCATAACCCCAATAGAATTCCATACATGTAAAATGCAAAAACATTCAACATTTAATTATCATTTTAGAGATGTATACTTAGTTGGTAAATTATAAGAACACGCAAGGATATATTTTATAAATGTAACTTGTAGGTAATTAATTTCCTATATTTTAATTACTTGGATGGTATCTGTATTAACTGACTTGAGATAGTACATATGTGGAAACTATTTGTCAACAGGAGTGGGAAGGAATTTTGTAAGATCTATCATGTTCTGGTTCTTCTTTCTGTCATTTGCTCTTTGATTATAAGATATTTTATTCTGCTTATATTCTAACTTGATGGGAAAAATGTTTTGGAGTCTGAAAATATTTGAGAACAAGAAAAAATATTGGTATGGACAAAACTACTGCTACCATCAACTTATTTATTCCAAGCAAATCTGCAATACTAGTTCCCTACTTATAGTTAAGACAATAATGCTCATCACTGTGGAGCTATTAAATTTCAGAGGAAGTAATATATGCTAAGATCAATACTTAGTGTTGATAGTCACAACTCTATTTTTGGTCATGGATCCCCAAATGAGTACTTTGAAAGTGCTAGCTGGAAGAAGAAAAAAAAATCCATGGTGTTTTCTGACCTACTTACTGTATGAGATAAATAACTGAAAACAGCAAGAGAGATACCTGCTGTGTGATTAACAATTGGAGGGTACTTGAAAAGTAACTCTGAAAATAAAGGTATAATATTTATTTTAAACATGTAATTGGAGTATTACATATACCAGGCTACTTGTGGATATCCTTCTATGCTTATTATCTTCACTATAATATCTTCCAAAATGAAATAGAGGCAATAGAGTTGAGAAAATTACATTTGAATAGAAGGAAAGAAATTGACCCATTACAAAGTACTTAAGGAGAGACAAAATAAACCAACTAGGGTAGAGATCATGTTATTTTCCAATTTTTTAAGCTATATTTATTTTGCAAAAAAAAGAGTAGTTCTTTGTGCATGTAGATTGAAAAAAGATCAGAAATGCTTACAGTTTGCATCAAAATACTTATTCTTTTGAATGAAATTCTGCTTCTTCAAAAAAGTCTATCCTTAAGATATAGAAGTCATTATAAATTTGCTGAATTAGGACACTAAATAATAACATCAAGCTTTCAAAAGCAATGTTTTTTAATATCCAGAGTTTGCAAATTTTCAAAACTCTAGCAAAATATTAACCTCTTGTATATATAAATCTGTTTACTTTCTTATTTTAGGAACAAAGAAAAATTCTTATACGAGCCATATCAAACTGCCTTTGAAAGCAGTCACTGTTCTCAACTGAAGTAGGTAAAAATATGAGCTGATAGAGAATATGGAATCATATAGTTCTGTGTTTTTTGAACATTACCAGGTATATGACTCACCTAGGAACAATAAGAAAATGGAGATTCTCATTTAGCGGGCCTAGGTAAGGCCTGGTATTTTGGATTTCAAACAAGCTACCAAGCTGCCAAGTAATGTCAGTACTGCTGGTCCACACACTGACTTCTACCATTTTTTTAGAACAAAACAAACAAACAAAAAAACAGGTGAAAAATATTGTGTGGCTTTCTCAAATTTAGGGCACACCACACAAGAGAACACTTTAGGGCTACTGGAGTTCACTGCATCAACCCTCTGCAGATGAGCTAATTACTTCGTAAGCCAGACAAGGAAAGCCCCAGACATAGGACCTAAGGGTCTCCAAGGGATAATTCACATTCCAAACTCAGATCCATTTTACATTTTAAAGCAGTGTTATCTTTATTTTTTAAAGTGGTTTCTGCTTCAGGGAACTGCTGTTACCCAAAAGCCACAACTACTTCAGTTTAAGCGTGGTTTTTCACATCTGTCAGTAGTAGATTTATTGAATATTTCATGGTTTAAAAGAGTGAGGGGGACAAATATGTAAAGAAATAAGGGATTCAAAGTTGTAGAGAAGATGAGATGTTTTAGCAGTTTGCATTTTCTAAAATGGGCTATGAATTTAATTATCAGTTAACACTGGAGCCATGTCTTCTTCAATGCTTCCTTAAATGCTGCTCATGCAAGTATCCAAGGAATTCGATTTGTTGGGCTGAGATTTACTTCTGGAAAGCCACTATTCTCAATTTGTTTTATGAAAATTTATTTCTTGAGGAGTTCAAATACTAGCATAATGAAAGCTATTTAAAATGATTTGTAGTTCTATTCATGAATTTTTGCTCTTTAAATAACACCAAGCTCAAACTCATGCATTCATGCTTCCCACTACTGATATATACTCTATATGAATGATCTCAAATTTTCAAGTGCATCTCTTCCTGTGACACTGGATCCTCTGTATGTCCTCCTTGGAGAAGTGTCTGTTCAAGTCCTTTCCCCATTTTTTATTTGGATTAGTTGTCTTCTTAGAGTGAAGTCGTGTGAGTTCTTTGTATATTTTGGAGATTAAACCTTTGTCTGAGGTATCATTGGAAAATATGTTTTCCCATACAGTTGCTTGTCTTTTTATTTTAATGCTGTTTTCTTTAGCTGTGCAGAAGCTTTTTATTTTGATGAGATCCCATTTGTTTATTCTTTCCTTTATATTTCTTGCTCTAGGGGACATATCAGTAAAAATATTGCTGCATGAAATATATGATATTTTCCACTGCTAGGATTGTATCCTAAGAACCCTAAAACACCAATCCCAAAGAACATATCCACCCCAATGCTCATAGCAGCACAATTTACAATAGCCAAGAGTTGGAAGCAACCTAGGTGTCCCTCAGTAAATGAATGGATCAAAAAACTATGGTACATTTACACAATGGAATTCTATGCTGCAGAAAGAAAGAAGGAGCTCCTACCTTTTGCAACAGCATGGATGGAACTGGAAAGCATTATGCTGAGTGAAATAAACCAGGTGTTGAAGTACAAATACCATATGATCTCACCTTTAATAGGAAGCTAAACAACAAAACAAACAAGCAAGCAAAATATAACCAAAGACACTGAAATAGAGAACAGGCTGACAGTGACCAGAGGGGAGTGGGGGAGGAATTTCAAGGGAAATAGGGGAGGAATTTAGAGGAACATATATAAAGGATACATGGACAACAACTGAGAAGGGTGGAAATGGAAATGGGAGGGAGGGGGGAGCACAGGGGTAGGATGGGATGGGAGTAATAGAAAACTGTACTTGAAAAATAATTAAATAAATTAAATTTTTTCAAGTGCATTCTGTCTTTAAGTATAGGAATTTAATTCATCCTATTTGAATTTATTCATCATTGTTTATTTTTCTGAGACCACTTGCTATGTTGTAGATGCTGTGGGTGCTCAACAAATCGGTATGGACATACTGAGTGTTTAAGTCCAAACTTTATGACTGATGCGTTATAAATATGAATTTTTCTGTGTGGTTTTCATATGATTCTAATGCTTAAGGGAATATGAAAAGCAACAGCTGCATCTCTATTCTGACACTAGCAGTTGCTGAAATGATATAACAGGTGGTTGATGGACCCTGTGGCAATTCTAGAACAAGTGTTAAGGCTTAAATTATGTTAGGTCACTTTTTCAAGTTTGATCTTTCTTATTTGGTACAAGCATCTGAGAATGTTATTTTATTATAAAGTATATCATGTGCTCAAGTCATTCTCTATGGGGAGATTTGATGTTAGCATATTTAAGTTGAACATGTAACTCAATTTGCACGCTGCATCCATTTTCATTTCTCTTGTAGTCCATTATCTCTCACCTCCAACTTCTTATTCCCTGAATGGAAGCTTTTATCACATTCAATGCTATATATATATATAGTACCTTGTACATATTCTATATGTTCTGTACATACCGTAGATAATTTTGAAAATTTTTTTTTCAGTCTTAATGTCTAGTTCACTTCACACATTTACTTTCTGTCATTAAATACTATTTGAATTGCACCATGTA
The DNA here is from genome assembly GCF_014824575.4 of Sturnira hondurensis. NCBI lineage: Eukaryota > Metazoa > Chordata > Mammalia > Chiroptera > Phyllostomidae > Sturnira > Sturnira hondurensis. The sequence goes on from NW_028084977.1 coordinate 1,182,729, forward strand.
ATCAAACTTACATTTGATAAAATTTCAAAATAAACCTTTTTAGAACAATGTGGATAAAGTGTAATTTTAATAATTAAAATAATATATGTTTGTAATGGACAAGTTTAAAATACTGAAATTATGTGAAGGAAAGACTCTATTTCTACTGTCAGCTGATAGATTTTGTTAGATTTTATTTTTTAACACAAATATTAAAAATTCACTTTCTACATAAATTCTTGAATCATTATATTAATTTACCATAATAGCATAGCATGAAAATTATTTATAAAATTATAATATTCTTTCATGTAAATGAAGCTTATGTTATGTAGGAATTATCTATTGAATATTTAAAATATTCACATGTAGCCCTGGCTTGTGTGGGTCAGTGGATTAAATGCTGGCCTGTGAACCAAAGGGTCATTGGTTCACTTGATAGTCAGGGCACATGCCTGGTTTGCAAGCCAGGTCCCCAGCTGGGTGCGCACAAGAGGCAACCATCCATTAATGTTTCTCTTCCTCCCTTTCTCCTCTCTAAAAATAAATAAATAAAATCTTAAAAAATAAAATATTAATATGCAATTACTATTTACTTTATATATTAGATATTTTAGATGTTCAGAATTTGAGATTTTTTGACATAATAAATACTGCTAATTTTTTCCCCAGAAACTTTAAGTTATTTCATGTTTAAACTGGCATTTAATTAGAGTGCCTTTTTTAACACACCATAATAGCATTTTATTTTAGCTTTTGTCTTTACTATTTCTAATAATTTAATATTTTAAATAATCATGTTTCTTTATTGAGTTATTGGTCATATTATTAATTTTACATCATTAATACTAATATTTGACTTATCTACCAACATTGTTATGGAAAATATTACAATTTTTATTAACATCCTGGAATATTAAAGTTCCTTGAATGATCCATACCAAACCTTTGTCCACATTTTAGTATTGTCATTGTATATATATATATATATATATATATATATATATATATTAATTTGATGTATAACAGTTTTAAATGTGCACTGTTCAAATGTAGCAAACTTTGTGTTTTTCAATTATTTTGTTATTTATATGATTAAAAGGCATCCCTCATAGAATCAGGAAGATACTCACTATTGGTTATTTCTGGTTTTATTTTTACATTTAGTGATTGACTTTACCTAGTGTTTAGATATAAGAACCCACCATATTTTTTATGTGGCCAAAATTATCACATTTATTGAATGATCCATTAATTATACATTATCCAAATTTATTTTCTTTCATTTAATAATTGATTTATGTACTTTTCTAGTCATGAGGCTTTTTTGAGATATTCCACATAAGCGAATGTCATTCTATAATATTTGAAAGAAGTATAAGCACAGATGTTTGACTCCACACCCAACACAGCTCACTCAGTCCTGCAGGGCACTGTCAAAATCTTCAAGAGGGGAAACAGGCCAAAGCAAAAAATGATAAGGCTTGGAGAGGGAGAAGCAAATATTAGTATTGACAAAATATTTGAGAGAGTAGGTAACAGAATGGGGACACACAGAAAAAAGCAGTTTCAAAGATATGCATTAAACTTCCTTTGGCTCCTGGTCAGTTCCTAAGCTTTGCATGCTCAGAGTATAACCCAGGAATCCCAACAGGAACTGCTGGGGTTCTCCCCAGAGATCTCAGAGGCTACACAGGTCTGTATGATGTTAGAGCTCAGCACCAGTGGAGTGTGACATTTGTAAATAAAGAGCCAAGTCTTTCGATCCTTTAATAATATACAATGATTTCTCTGTCAGTTCAGCAGCAGTTACCTACTGAGATGAGAGAGAGGACTGGCAACACCCAAAGCTCCATCCAAACCTATATATCATATATGCTTCCTTCATAAACATGTAGTCAGTGGCAATGGAATTATGGTTTGTGATACTGTTAAAAACCCACTACCATGAGAAAGGAACAAGAAAAATAATCTCTAACCTGTGGAAGGACAAGAATTATTATTGCCAGCCTTGCATGTGGAGTAAGAGCAGCATGTTAGGCTAAAAATGGCTTCCACAACTTGTTCACATCCTAATTCCAGAACCTATGTGTTTATCTTACATAGTATGAGGAACTTTGATGATGTTATAGAGAATAGATGAGTAGATGGGAGGGGCAAGGAATAGTGAGGAGCTGGGTGTTTGGGGGAAACTATGAATGAGTAGCCTGAGAGAAATCATGGTGGTGGATGAACAGTTCTGTATTTTAATTGCAGTGACAAGTTACGCAGATCTCTACACTTCATGAAGGACTAAGAGTTATACACTGTAATTAACAGTAAGTTTTGGGTTTTGATATTGCATTATACTTATAATGCACATAATCATTGGTAACACTGGGTGAAGGGTATATGAGAACTCTACATACTTTCTTTGCAACTTCCTGTGTATATAATTATTTCCAGATAAAATTAAAATATTTTTTAAATGGGTGAAAGAGAGGACTTCTGGCCAAGATGGAGGCATAGGTAGACACACTGTGCTTCCTCACACAACTAAAATTAAGGATAACAAAAATGTAGACACAAAAATACAATCAGAACTGATGGAAAATTGAACTGTACCGAAGTCCAACAATCATTCATCCAGATGGGTAAGAGGGGTGAAGTCCGCGGCCAGCAGAGAGGGGTTGTGGCAGGAAAAAGAGGTGGTTGGCAGACCCTAGGCGAGGTGGCAATGAGCAGACCCAGTGAGGCATGCAAGACACTTGGCTGACCGTGAACACACATTTGCATGCAGATAAGCCAGGCAAAAATGAGCAGCAAAACAGACCGCACAACTGAGGGTCCTAACACCAGGAAATGAAGCCTAAAGGCACCAATTGAAAACACTTGTGGGGGTTGAGGTGCTGGGAGAGACTCCCAGCCTCACAGGAGAGTTCATTGGAGAGAACCACAGGGTCCTAGAATGTACAAAAGCCCGCCCACCCAGGAACCAGCACCAGAAGGGCCCACTTTGCTTGTGGGAAGCGGGAGAGGGAACTGAATTCCAAGAAAGAGCAGAGCAAGTGTTGTTGTTCCCTCTGACCTCACCCCCACATACAGCGTCACAACCCTGACACTGGGTTACTCTGTCCTGGTGAAAACCTAAGGCTCCACCCCTCATCATGTAACAGGCAGGACCAGACAAAAAAAAATGTCTCAAACAGGAGAGCAGATCAAAGCCCCAGAGACAATACATTTAAGTGACCAAGAGATAGCCAACCTATCAGGTGCACAGTTCAAAGCACCGTGGTGATCAGGATGCTCACAGAATTGGTTGACTTTGGTCACAAAGTAGATGAAAAACTGAAGGCTACACTAAGTGAAATGAAGGAAAATGTACAGGAAACCAATAGTGATGGGAAGAAAACTGGGACTCAGATCAATGAGTAGACCACAAGGAAGAAAGAAACAACCACACAGAAAAGAATGAAGAAACAAGAATTCAAAAAAATGAGGAGAGGCTGAGGAACCTCCAGGACATCTTTAAACATTCCAATATCCGAATTATAGGGGTACCAGGAGGGGAAAAGAAACAGCCACAAGTGGAAAACTTATTTGAACAAATAATAAAGGAGAACTTCCCCAGTCTGGCAAAGGAAATAGACTTCCAGGAAGTTCAGGAAGCTCAGAAGTCCCAAAGGAGTTGGATCCAAGGAGGAACACACCAAGGCACATCATGATTACATTAGCCAAGATTAAAATGAAGAAGAGAATTCTAGAAGCAGCAAGGGAAAAGGGGACAGTCACTTATAAAGAAATTTCCATGGCTGTCAGCTGATTTCTCAAAAGAGACCTTACAGGCAAGAAGGGGCTAGAAAAAATTATTCCAAGTCATGAAAGACAAGGCCTTACATCCAAGAATGCTCTATCCAGCAAAGCTTTCATCTAGAATGGAAGGGCAGATAAAGTGCTTCTCAGATAAGAATAAATTCAAGGAGTTCATCATCACCAAGCCCTTATTATATGAAATGTTAAAGGGACTTATCTAAGAAAAAGAAGATAAAAAATATGAACAGTAAAAAGACAGTTGTTAAACTCACGGATATTAACAACCACACCTAAAATGAAAGCAAACCAAGCAAACAACTAGAACAGGAACAGAACCACAGCAATGGAGCTCACATGGAGGGTTAGCAACAGGGGAGTGGAGGAGGAGAGAGGGGAAAAGGTACAGAGAATAAGTAGCATAGATGGTAGGTAGAAAATAGACAGGGGGAGGGCAAGAGTAGTGTGGGAAATGCAGAAGCTAAATAACTTATGGCACATGGACATGAACTAAAGGGTGGGAATATGGGTGGGAGGGGGTGTGCAGCGTGGAGGGAAATGAAGGGGGGACACGGGACAACTGTAATAGCATAACCAATAAAATATATTAAAAATGGATGAAAGATCTAAATACACTTCTCCAAGGAAATAATTCATTGAGAAATAAGAATGTGAAATATACTCAATATCTTTGCTTATTAGTGAAATGCAAATCATAGCTTGAGATACTAGTCCATGTTCACTAAGGAAGTGTCATCAAATAACCAGGCAATAAGTTTAGGTTAGGATGTGGAGTGACTGGACATGCACACTTTGCTGTTGGGAATATAAAATGGCACAACCATTTTTCTTAAAAGTTTTTATTGTTTTTTAATTACAGTTGTCCCCATTTTACTCCTTATATTCCCCTGCCTTACCCACCTTCACCTGGAAGGTGGATTAAAGAGGATTAAGACACTTTATCCTCTCTCCCCCTAATGTCTTCGGCCATGGGTTCTTTATACATGTTGTTTGACTTACCACTTCCCTTCTTTCCCCTGTTACTCACTTTCCTCCTTTTTTCTGGACACCGTCAGTTTGTTTTCCATTTCCATGCCTCTGGTTCTATTTTGTTTGCTTGTTTGCTTTGTTGATTTGGTTCCACTTATCAGTGAGATCATATATTTGTCTTGTGATGTCTGCCTTATTTCACGTAACATAATACTCTTCATGCTATCATGAAAGATAGGAGTTTCTTCTTTCTTTCTGCTGAGTAGTATTCCACTATAAATGGAATATGTAAGTATGCCACAGTTTTTTGGTCCACTCATTTACTGAAAGGTACTTAGGCTGAAACTAAAATAAAAGGCCTCCAAACTGGAAAAGAGGAAGTAAAACTGTCATTGTTTGGAGACAGCATGACAATGTACATAGAAGACCTTACAGACTCCCCTAAAACACTACTCAACCTTATAAATGAATTTATCAAAACAGTGGGATACAAAGTAAATATTCTGGAATTGAAGACATTTCTGTAAACCAACAATGAAATAGCAGAAACAGAAATCAGAAAAAAATCCCATTCACTGTAGCTAAATGAAAAATAAAGTACATAGGAATAAACCTAACCAAGTAGGTAAAAAATCTGTACTCAAAAAACTATACAACACTGATGAAAGAAATTAAGGAAGACACAAATAAATGGAAACATATACCATGTTCATTGATTGGAAGAATTAACATAATCAAAATGGCCATACTACCCAAAGCAATTTGTAGATTCAACAAAATCCCTATTAACATACCAATGACATATTTCACAGATATAGAGCAAACATTTCAAAAATTTATATGGAACCATAAATGACCTTGAATAGCCTCAGCAATTTTGAGAAAGAAGAATAAAGTAAATGGGATCAGAACCATTTTTTCTTTCAAAATGTTTGATAACTTCTTATAAGGGAAAGATATAATTACCATGACTCACAATCCTTCTCCTAGGAATTGTCACAAGTGTACTACAAACTTATGTTCACATAAAGCTGTGGTTAAATGCTCCTAATACCTTTTATTTGTATCACCAAAAACTGGAAATAAGTTGTACTTCAACAGGTGAATGGATAAACAAACTGGTACATACATACATTGAAATGGTATTCACCAATAAAAAAATAATCTATTGATTCTTTTTTGTAATCCTCACTTTAGGATGTTTTTTATTGACTTTAGAGAGAGAAGAAGGTAGAGATAGACTCAGAGGGGCAGGGGAGAGGAACAGAGATAGAAATATCAATGTGAGAGAGAAACATGGATTGGCTGCCTCCTGTATGCACCATGACCAGGGATCAAACTGGCAAAGTGGGTATGTGCCTTGGCAGAGAACTGAACCCTCAACCTTTTGGCATATGAGAAGATGCTCAACCAACTGAGCAAGCAACCCAGCCAGGGTGCTACTGAGTCGTAAAACGTGAACAATTCACGGTTTTTGCTAAGCAAAGTAAGTCAGATTCAAGAGTCTACATGTTACATAATTTCACTTATATGACCTTTTGGAAAATGCAAAATTACAGACAGAAAGCAGAAGAGCATTCACCTTTGTGATACTTTCCCTCAAATCCACACCCCAAGTCTAATCATGAGAAAATGTCAGACACTCTCAAAATGAGTGACTTTCAAAAACTACATGGCCAGTACTTTTTAAGTGTAAAGATCATAAAAAATAAGGCAAGTCTGAAAAATTATCATGATTGAATCCTAGAATAGAAAAAATATATTAGTAGAAAGAAAACTGTCTGAATTCAAATAAAGTCTATAGTTTAGTTAATAATGTTGTACCTATGTTATATTACTAGTTTTTATAAATGTGCCATGGTTCTATAAGGTGTTGATATTGAGCAAGCTGTTTGAAGAGTATAGGCCTGCCTGGTCTTATTAACTCTCTTATAAATCTAATATTATTTCAAAGTAGCATGTTTTAGCAAGTATTAAAATACCATGTCTGTTAACTTTGTTTTCCATGTAATGTGTAGCTAATAACACATTTTTCCTGAGACTTAAGATATCAAGTCAACCAATTTTTCTTTGCTTTATTGCTATCTTTCTTTTCTTAATTTACAAAAAATTTCGAAGCAGGTGAAATAGTGGCCTGTGTGGGAAGTCAAAATTCCTAATCAGAGCTTTGCCTTAAGGTCAAGGACCCCTGTTTATAGGGGGCAGGTAGTGGACCTTCTTTGCTTGTAACCTTTTTAATCAGTTTTCCTATCATTTAGATTCCAAAGATGTCCACATCTCTCTGGAAGGCCCTACAGTTATAGAAGTAACTTACTTTCTTCTCTGCTTGGAAATTGGCTAATCCTTGACTAAGTTGATCTCTTTCTTCTATTATCTTGCTAAACACAGCAAGCAACAGTCAATATTCAGTAATGTATCAACTTTTTCTCAATTTTTTCTTCTAGAGCTACAGAATAAGCAGTCACTTGGTTTGCTTTTAAGTTATTGTAGATGACACACTCACTAAATATCTTGTTGCTAATAAACAAAATCTTGTTAGCTTCTAAAGTCAGCTTATGTGCCATCTATAAACAGTATATGAAGTTATTAAACATTTATATTTTTCTTATTTCGTTTTTTGTTTTGGTAGCATTCATATTTTAGTATCAATTTATATATTAATCTTTGTAGGCTACATTGTACTAACAAATATACCCAGATCATTAGGTAGCTTTAAGGAAATAAAATTGGTTTTGGTTCACATAACAATATGAACTGGGACTTCTGAGTTGGCAGAAACCAGAAATGAAGTAAGTTACCATGAGAAAATAAGAATGGGCTTCAGTTTGTATGTGGGCACTCTATGTGACCACTCTGAGTAACAGAATCTAGGTTTAAATAATGCATCACTTCCCTTTTTTTTCTGAAAAAATGTGTTTGGTTTTAAACAAGTTTGTTTAGTTTTAAACAAGTTTGTTTAAACTGTGGATACCATAAAAAGACACAATGATAAATAGACTGTTAGTCTGACTCAGTGCCATGGTATGAAGAGGATATTTTGGAGTGAAGTGGGTCATTTACCTAAGGATCTGAGAATCTACCATTTTATTTATTTATGTATTTATTTAATAATTTTTGTTGTTGTTTAAGTACAATTTTCTGACTTTTCCCACCACCCCAGCCCTTCCCACCTCCCCTCTTTCTACCCCCTGTTATTGCCCATATGTCCTTTATAATTGTTTTTGTAAGCCCTTCACCCTTTTCCCCCATTTTTCCCCCTCCTTTCCCCTCTGATCACTGTGAGCCTGTTCTCAATCTCAATGTCTTTGGCTATACTTTGCTTGCTTGTTCATTTTGTTTGTTTGTTTCATATATTATTTTATTGCTGTTCAATTACAGTTGTCTGCATTTTCTCTCCACCACTCTCACCCACCCCATCCAAACCCATCTTCCTCTCTTGATTCCACACTCTCCCTTGGTTTTGTCTATGTGTCCTTTACAGTAGTTTCTGAAAACCCTTCTCCCCACTGTCCCTTTTACTTCCCTTCTGGTTATTGTTACATTGTTCTCCATTTCAATGTCTCTGGTTATATTTTGTTTGCTTTTTTCTTTTGTTGATTATATTCCAGTTAATGGTGAGATCATATGGTATTTGTCCCTGACTTCCTGGCTTATTTCACTTAGCAAAATTCTCTCCTGTTCCTTCCATGCTATCACAAAGGGTATAAGATCTTTCGTTCTCTCTGTTGCATAGAATTCCATTGTGTAGATGTACCACTGTTTCCTGATCCAGTCATTTGCTGATGGGCACTTAGGTTGTTTCCAGCACTTGGCTATTGTAAATTGTGCTCCTATGAACATTGGGGTGCATAGATTCTTTCGGATTGGTGTTTCAGGGTTCTTAGGGTATAATCCAGCAGTGGGATTGCTAGGTCAAAAGGCAGTTCCATTTTTAGTTTTCTGAAGAAATTTGATACTGTTTTCCATAGTGGCTGCACCAGTCTGCATTCCTGCCAACAGTGCACTAGGGTTCTATTCTTTGAAAAGATAAACAAAATCAAGAAGCCTTTTAACAGGCTCATCAAGAAAATAAGAGAGAGGACCCAAATAAACACACTCAAAAATGAAAAAGAAGAGATCACAACCGTTACTACAGAAATACAAAGGATTGTAAGAAACTACTACAAAGAACTGTCTCCCAAGAAATTTGAAAACCTAGGTAAAATGGAGAAACTTCTAAAAATATATAATCTTCTAAAACTGAATGAAGGAGAACCAAAAGCCTGAACAGTCCAATAACAGCTGATGAAACTGAAGCTGTAACCAAAAGCTTCCAACACATAAAAGCCCTGGACCACATAGTTTCAGGAGAATTTAACAAAGTATTTAAGGGAGAGCTAACCCCTGTCCTTCACAGACTATTCCAAAAATTCAAGAAGATTGAAGACTCCCAAACTCTTTTTATGAAGCCAGCATCATCCTAATTCCAAAACCAGATAAAGACATAACAAAGAAAAAAAAACTTCAGGTCAATATTGCTGATGAACATAGATGCTGAAATCCGCAGCAAAATATTACCAAACTGCATCCAACAATATGTTAAAAAGATCATACACCATGATCAGTGGGATTCATCCCAGGGGTGCAAAGATGGTACAATATTCACAAGTCAATAAACATAATATACCACACAAACAAAGGATAAAAAACCCATGATGATATTAATAGATGGGATAAAAGCACTTGATAAGGTACAGCACCCAATTATGATAAAAACACTTAGCAAAGTGGGAATAGAGGGAGCATTCCTCAACATAATCAAGGCCATATATGAGAGACCTACAGCCAACATCATACTCAATAGACAAAAACTTCGAGCTTTCTAATAAGATCAGGAATAAAACAAGGATGCCCGTGTTCACCACTACTATTCAACATAGTACTGGAAGTCCTAGCCAAGCAATCAGACAAGAAAAAGAAATAAAAGGCACCCAGATTGGAAAGGAGGAAGTAAAACTGTCACTGCAGATGACATAATAGTATACATAGAAAATCCTATAGACATCACCAAAAAACTACTTGACCTAATAAATGACTTTTACAAAACAGTGGGATACAAAGTCAATATTCAGAAATCAAAGGCATTTTTGTTCACCAACAATGGAATATAAGAAACAGAAATCAAGAAAAAAATCCCATTTTTTTATAGCAAGAAGAAAAATAAAGTACCGGGGAATAACCCGAACCAAGGAAGTAAAAGGCCTATATTCAGAAAACTATACAACATTGAAGAAAGAAATTATGGAAGACACAAACAAATGGAAGCATGTACCATGCTCATGGATTGGAAGATTAATATCATCAAAATGGCCATACTGCCCAAAGCGATGTATAGATCCAATGCAATCCCTATTAAAGTACCAATGATTTATTTCACAGATATAGAACAAACATTTCAGAAATTTGTATGGAACTATAAATGACCCCAAATAGCCTCAGCAATTTTGAGAAAGAAGAACAAAGCAAGAGGAATCACAATACATGATATCAAACTGTATTACAAGGCCATTGTCATCAAAACAGCCTGGTACTGTCATAAAAACTGACACATAGACCAATGGATCAGAACAGAGAGCCCAGATTCATATATATATTCTAATAGGGAAATTATATCTATTCAAGTCCACATTTCAAAAGCAACATTGTCATTCTGATGTAGGTTATAATGTTGCAACAAATATGTTGAATTGCATTGTCAAAAAAGTATTAATTACATTAATACTTTTGAATGGTTTTCATTACCACAGATTCATAGAAGAGGGAATACTGTGTTGTACATCAGTATCATTTCTCTTTTTTTCATATATCTCCATTCCTATCCTCTCCCTTTCTGCATAAATATGGATATGGATATATATATATGTGTGTGTGTGTGTGTTTGTTATGTAAATATGCATACATGTTTACATATATTTATGTCAAGCACACACAATACAATATTGTTATAACTTTTTAAATTGCCTTATAAATCACTTTAAAAATATATTATCTTTGATAAATACCAATGTAATTACCTTTTCTAATATATTTTTAGCAGATTTAAGTTATTATCTGTGGGGGAGCTTCATCCAGAAGAGCTCTCCTGACCACCACAGATGAAAAGTAAGTCTACTAAGATGTGATGTGCTTGTGGAGAAAAGGCTGACCAATCTTTCAGAGGAGAAAGGTCTCGAGCCTCTCTCTCAATGGGCTTTTATTGAGTTTAGCTTGCATAGGGATGCATATCAAAGACAGGAGGTATGGTTTATAGATAACATTTCTGGGATCATGGCGGTCTTTTTGAGTCACCCTTTCTGATAGACAGGGTGATGCCAATTGGCTTTAAAACTTGAGGAAACAAACTTACTTTGTGCTTGGACCCTTAACATTTCAATTGAGGACATTCTTAGCAAAGCATGTTTCACAGAACTTCATGCATTTTCTCTTAGCCCTGATTGCCCCCTAGTGGAAACCGCTAGTTCCTGCACAGGGCTGCACCCCCCATTCAGCACTGTTTCAGGCTTGAATAGTCAGGGGAAGCAAGGCAGCCAAGAGATTAAAAGACTTTCTACAGATAGAATGAGGACCTAGGCTATGATAAAGCTGAAGGGTGAGGGTCTTTATCCCTCCTCCACAATCCCCTAAGCCCTTCCCTGATGGCTCCTTCACAACTGTGCCTGTCTTAAGTTGTTCCTTCCTTGAGGAATCTTGCTGGCCATTGACTATCCAGCCATCCTCCAGGGGCCAAGCAGGGTGAAGAAAAGGGGGCAGAGGCTGCGCCCCCTACTGGGAGGCTAAGTTTTATCTCCTTAGTGGCTTATGGTCCCAAGTTCCTCTAGCCTTGGGGTCTTTTTGCCTGTTGGCAGGGTTATAGCTTCTGAAACCAGGCAGGATGGTTACCAACGATTATCTGGTGTCACTTTTTTTTTCAGTTTGAAATAGTTTTTAGTATGTCTTGTAAAATTAGCCTGTTACAAAAATTCAGTCTTTGATAAACCAGGAATGCTTATATTTAGTTTTATTTATAAAGTGTGGTTTTGCTGAATATATATTTCTTGGTTCATGTTTTAGTTATTTTTCCATTTTCTTAAGGTAGAAGATTGGTTTATTGATTTGACATTTTTTTCCTTATAGTATAGGCCTTATAGTCCAAATTTCTTTGTTTTAGCTAAGTTACCTCAAATTTGCTATGTTGTGCTTTTATTTTGATTTACTAAGAATCATTTACTAACTCTGTGACTTTATGTAAGTGATTTTGGCTTTTATAAAATTATGGTTAAAATGTAGCATAATATTTACCTTATTAACACATTTTTGAATGTGCATTACAGTTTTATGGTTAATTATAGTCATAATATTGTACAGCAGGTTTCTAGAGCTTACTTATCTTGTGTAACTTAAACTGCATGCCTGTTGGACAGCATTTCCACACTTGCCTCTTTTCCAGCCCCTGGTAACCATCATTCTACTGTGTTTCTATAAATTTGACTACTGTAGATACCTCATGTAACTGTAATAATGCAGTACTTATCCCTGTGTGACTGACTAATTTTACTTAGCATTATGTACTCCCAGTTGCTCCTTATTATTGCATATGGCAGGATATCTTTTTTTAAGTTGAAAAACATTCCACATTTTGCTTTTTAATGTTTGGTTTCTTCATCTTTTGTTTTATTGAATTGGTTTCTTCATCTCTTAGTTGGGAAAATGACAATCTCATCACTGGATCATTGTAAATTTTAAATAACTTATTTCATGTAGAACACTAACACCTGAAAATACCAATGGGTCAAGAAGTGCCTACTGCTTATACCACAAGTAGTAAAATTATTGTTAGTTACGTTACCTCAATAAGCTCAGTGAGCTTAGGTAAGTTACCATCTTCCCAATCTTCTATTTGTTTAAGTTGTGACATATTTCTGGCCAGTTCCCATGATTCTGGTTAACCTCAAAGAAACTCATGTGGTAGTTATAGGACTAGCATTCAAGCATGCTTAAGCCACACTGTTAAGGGAATATTACACTAAGAAAATTAGCTTTATGAGTTTAACCTTTAATTCATCCAGATTTGGGTCAGCAGTTCTTGATGGTGACACTTTTATTAAACACTGGGGGCTGGTAGGAAGGAGACACTAGAGTGACTAGAAGAAACAAAAGCCTTGATAAAAATAATGAAAGAAAGTTTTTGAAGGATCTGATTAGAATCTGGCCTTAACTAAGCTGTGCTACTGACTCAGAAGCCTTAGTTGGGATTTGAAGTTCAGATATTTTAGTCTATTATGTATGTGTGAGTTGTGTCTGCATATTGAATTGAATCTTAAGTATATTAATTCATGCATTTTATTTTTATTTTAAAATCTTTAAAAGTATTTTGCATTTCATCAGTTCTCATAATTATACATAGCATTTACTCTCTCAACTGTAAATATATAAAGAAAATGATGTTTTATATTGTTCAATTACAGTTATGACCAGTTTTTCCCCATTACTCTCCTCTGCCCTATCACCCCCACCTCTTCAATCTTCCCCCATCACCACTGTCTTTGCCCATGGGTCCTTTGTGCATGTTGCTTGGCTTGACCCTTCTCATTCCTTTACCCTTTATCCCCTTCCCCCTCCACTCCGGTCACTATCAGTTTGTTCTTTATTCCATGTCTCTGGTTATATTTGGCTTGCTTATTTGTTTTGTTGATTAGGTTCCTCTTATAGGTGAGATTATATGGTATTTGTCTTTCCCTACCTGGTCTATTTCACTTAGTATGATGCTCTCCAGTTTCACAAATGCTGTTGCAAAGGGTAGGGGTTTCTTCTTTCTGTTGTATAGTATTCCATTCTGTAAATGTATCACCATTTTTTGATCCACTCATTTACTGATGGACACTTAGACTGTTTCCGGCACTTAGCTATTGTAAATAATGCTGCTATGCACATTGGCATACATAGGTTCTTTTGAGTTGATGTTTTAGGATCTTTAGGATATAATCCCAGCAGTGGAATTGCAAAGTTAAAAGGAAGTTCCATTTTTAGTTTTTTTGAGGAAATTCCATGCTGTTTTCTACAGTGGCTACACCAGTCTGCATCCCCACCAAGAGTGCACTAGGGTTTCCTTTCTTCACAGCCTCACCAATGATTGTTGTTTGTTGATTTGTTTATGGTGGCCATTCTGGCCACTGTGAGGTGATATCTTGTTGTGGTTTTGATTTGCTTCTCTCTGATGACTAGTGATGCTGAGCATCCTTACATATGTCTCTGGGCCCTCTGTATGTCCTTCTTGGAGAAGTATCTGTTCAGGTCCTTTGCCCATTTTTTAAATTGGATTGTTTATCTTTCTGGTGGGGAGCTGTGTAAATTCTTTTTATTTTTTGAAAGTCAAACCCTTGTCTGAAGTATTGTTGAGAAATATGCTTTCTTGTACATTGGTTCCCTTTTCATTTTGAGGATGCTTTCTTTAGCCATGCAGAAGCTTTTTAATTGGATGTAGTCCCATTTGCTTATTCGTTCCTTTATGTCCTTGCTCTAGTGGACATACTGGTGAAAATGTTGCTGCATGGACCATCTGACATTTTTCTGCCTATTTTCTCCTCTAGGACTTTTATGGTACCACAACTTATATTTAAGACTTGTATCCACCTTGAATTTATTTTTGTTTATGGTGTGAACTGGTTGTGAAGTTTCATTTTTTTGCATGTAGGTGTCCAGATCTCTCAACACCATTTGTTAAGGAGGCTATTTTTACTCCATTTTATGCTTCTGCCTACTTTGTTGAATATCAATTGACCATAGAGACTTGGGTTTATTTCTGGGCTCTCTGTTTTGTTCCATTTATCTATGTGTCTGTTCTTATGCCAGTAGCAGACTGTTTTGATTACCATGGCCTTGTAATATAGTTTGATGTCAGGTATTGTGATTCCTCTTACTTTGTTTTTCTTTCTCAAAATTGCCAAGGCTATTCAGTGTCATTTATGGTTCCATATAAATTTTTGAAATGTTTGTTCTGTATCTGTGAAATATGTCATTGGTAGTTTAATAGGTATTGCATTATTTCTATAAATCACTTTGGGTAGTATGGCCATTTTGATGATGTTAAATCTTCTAATCCATGAACATTGTGTGTTTCCATTTAAACAAACGACTAATTTGTATAAAAAAGAATAGTGATACTCATGTTTGTTCAGGTGAATTAAAGCAGGAGTCTGTAAGAATAGAATGTTCTGGTTTCTGAGTAAACTGTTTTCCCTTATGTTCCTGATTCTGGGCTATACAACAAATGCCATCTGTTTGTTGTTATTTTTGTCTCCACAACTGTCTTTTGTCTTGTAATTTTTTTTATGTAGCATAACATTTGAAGCCTAAAAATAGCTGCATCAGTGAATTCATATAAATTCAACAGCCTATAAATTCATTGTTGAATGAATGCTTCTTTAGTCTCATGCATTTTAACAATGATTAATGTAACTTATGAGTCTTAACTTTCTTTTAATCTTGGCATGACTGCATTTCAATAAATTTTTCTAGTTCTGTGAGTTTTTAATTTTTTATTAAATGCATTAGGGTGACATTGGTTAGTAAAATTACATAGGTTTCAAGTATATAATCCTTTAATGCATTATCTGTATATTTCATTATGTGTTCACCACCCAAGGTCAAGTCTTCTTCTGTCACCGTATATTCAACTCCTTTCACAATTTACTACCCTCCCAATCCTTTGTCCCTTTGGTAACTCCTGTCTCGTTGGTTTGTTGCTTTCAGTTTCATATATTATTTATGAATGAAACCATATGGTCCTTGGCTGTTTTTGTCTGACTTATTTTATGTAGCATGATATTCTCAAGATCCACCCATGTGGACACTTTATTCACAGTCACCAAGACATGAATTTTCTTATTACTTGTGGGATGTTTTAAAGGTGGTTTTAGTCATCAATAAATTCTTCCACTAAAATGTATCCAAAATAAACTAAGACAATATAGAATATAGACCTATAGATACAGAAAACAAACTGACAGGTGTCATAGGGCAGACGGTCTAGGAGCTGGGTAAAGCAGGTGAAGATATTAAGCAAAAACAACAAAACAACAGCTCATAGATACAGACCAGAGGAAAAGTGGGTGGGGGCAGGTAGACGGGGGTAAATGGGGATAAGTGGTAATTTGTTGAGTTGTACACTTGAAACCTGTATAGTTATGTGAACCAATGTCACTCCATTAAATTCAATAAAAACTACTCATTTATTCACATTCAACAAATATTTAACAAACATGTATCATATCCATGACACTGTGGTATAATCTGTGGTGATTCAAAGATGACTGCAACCATTATTAATTTATGATCTCTCATCTCCCTGACCATCCCTGTGGAATCCACCCTGTGATGCTGAGCAAGGCCTCTTAAAACTGCGCTTCTTTAGCAAGCTGGCTCTCTGTTAGGTTTCACCCTGAAGGGACGGGGTCCTTCATCTTTTCCTGCTGTTCTTACCAGAGTAACCCAACAATGAATGTTCATACCATCAACAGTATTTTGTTCTAAACACAACACTAGGTTTCAGTTGGTAGTTTTTCAGTAACTTCTCAACCAGCATTATCGTGTTCCCTCAGAGTTACCAGTATGTATTGTTTGGAGTACACTTTCCAGATTCTTGGACCTCAGTTCCATATTATCCTTCCTCCCAGATCCTGATAATTAGTACTAGCTAAGCAGTATCATTCCTAGAAAGCCTTTATACCAGTTTCACATGTCCCTCCCTCTAAGGTACTAAGTTTTAATATTTTCAACCTGTTGCCTGGTTTTCTTACCCTTAGATTGGCTGCTGCTTCCTACAGTATCACCTGCATAATACAGGATACTTTTTAAACTTCTTTATTCCTCCTAGTTATTCTTTTTTAATTTGTTTTTTTATTATGCTAAAGTACACAACAAAATGCCATCTTAATCATTTTAAATGTACAATTCATTGTCATTAAGGACATTCATAATGTTGTGCAACCATGACCACTATCCATTTCTATAAGTTTTCATCTCAAACTGAATCTCTTTATCCCTTAAAGAAATAACTCCCCATCCCCCCCTTCCTTCAGTGCCTGAGGACCACTATTCTAATTTCTGTCCCTATGAATTTGACAATTCTAGGTACCTCATATAAGTAAAATCATACAGTATTTGCCCTTTTGTGTTTGTCTTTTTTCCTTTAGCATAATATCTTCAAGGTTCATCCATGTTGTAACATTTATATTAATCAATTCTCTCTATTAAAATAACTGGTATGATCTGTCTCCTGATCCGACCTCGATCTCTACAGTCACTAAAATAAATCATGCTTTGCTAGCCTTCGTTTATGGATAAAAAAGCTAAGAATTGTTTTCAGATGACAAATCCTTCTCCTGAGGCAATTATGTGAACTGTGGGTCACGCGACACTTCTGGAAGAAGCTCCCTTTATGCGATCCACTATGTCTCGATGGGTGCATTTTCTCAGGAAAGGGAACGGTCTTTCCATGACATTATATTAATACATTAAGTTTGATTTAAACTTTGTTTAATAGAAAGCAGGAACTAATTCTTTTATTTTACACATAAATTCAGGTTGACATGTTTGTATTTTAATAGAGTGGATGGAAAAGAGGAAAATAATAGTGAGAAAAGTTGCAGAGATGAGCCAGAAGGAAAGATTTTTGTATTTGAAGCTATGATTCACCTTCTGAGTGGAAAGTTGATATCTAACTGTCTTATGCTTTCTCCTACATTGTCTGATGTTTTATGTTTCATGAAAACTTCCTAAGAGTTATTTACATAACACTCTTTCTTTGGACACACTTATAAGGATTTTTAGGGGTTCAAAATGCAAAAAGAAATGTTTCCTTTTATTCTCATTAGTTAGTCATATGCAGAAGCTTCAGGGCCTACCTGTACAGTGTAATGTTTAAGAAAACTTATGAGTAATTGTATCTGAGTTGGAGTCACTTAGCCATATTTAGTTCTGCAATTATGTTAAAAAGAAACAACAGCCTTGACTGATGTGGCTCAGTGGACTGAGTGCTGGACTGAGAAACAAAGGGTTGGTGGTTTAATTTCCAATCAGGGCACGTGCCTGGGTTGTGGGCCAGGTCCCCTGTAGGGGGCAAATGAGAAGCAACCACACACTGATGATTCTCTCCCTCTCTTTCTCTCTCCCTTCCCTTCTCTCTAAAAAATAAATAAATAAAATATTTTTTAAAAAGACACAACAGATTCAAAATGGAGTCACTTGTATTAAGCCCACCAAGACTTCACATCTAACCTGGTGGCAGTTTTTGTCTCCTAGGAGTGGATTTTAAATTGATTAGTCTGAAATTTCCTTGTCAACCCTAGTAAAGTAATCTCCCAGATATGACCCAATGGTTTTCCCAAAGGGAAGGTGAACTAGTCTGAAATAATCCATTCTTTTAACTTCCTTGTCCCACCTTCCTCCACCCAATAAATCTTTCCATTTTGTAAAACTCCTTGGAGATCTTTTTATTGCTAGATGATACCCTGCTCAATTTGTGATTTTTTTCACTAAAGCCATTGAAATGTGACTTAAGAAATGTCCAAACCTGTGAATAATTTAAAAAATTTTATCCTCACCTGAGGACATTTTTTTCCATTGCTTTTAGAGAGAAAGGAAGGGAGAGAGGAAAGGATACAGAAAAACATCAATATGAGAGAGAAGCATCAATTGATTGCCTCCTGATGCATCTGGACAGAGCATCAAATGTACCTGGACTGGGGCCGGAACCCACAACCTGGGTATGTGACCTGGCCAGGAATTGAACCCACAAGCTTTTGGTTATGAGATGATGCTCCAACCAGCTGAACCACATTGGCCATGGCAAACCTGTGGAGAATTTCTATAAGACTTCATTTGAGCAAAAAACTGATGATAATTGCCAGGGAGCAAGATCTAAAATGCTCAGAGGAATAACAGTTTTGTGGGTTCTCTTATGCATTTGAAATGATGAAAAAATTATAAAAAAAGATTCTGNCATCTGGACAGGGCATCAAATGTACCTGGACTGGGGCCAGAACCCACAACCTGGGTATGTGACCTGGCCAGGAATTGAACCCACAAGCTTTTGGTTATGAGATGATGCTCCAACCAGCTGAACCACATTGGCCATGGAAAACCTGTGGAGAATTTCTATAAGACTTCATTTGAGCAAAAAACTGATGATAATTGCCAGGGAGCAAGATCTAAAATGCTCAGAGGAATAACAGTTTTGTGGGTTCTCTTATGCATTTGAAATGATGAAAAAATTATAAAAAAAGATTCTGTGAAAGTGAGAGAAAGCAAGATGGAAACTGGATTACAGCATGGTTAAGTTTATATGCTCTTTCCAGTGTGGTTATATCTTTGAAGTGTATTACTCTTGGCATTTCAAAGGTGTCTTAGCTAATTTTTTAAAATATATCTTATTGATTATGCCATGACAGTTGCCCCATTTCCCCCCTTTATTTCCCTCCACCCTGCACACTCCCTCCCCCCCCACATTTCCCCCTTTAGTTCATGTGCCTGTGTCACAAGTTCTTTAGCTTCTACATTTCCCATACTATTCTTGCCCTCCCCCTGTCTATTTTCCACCTACCATCTATGCTACTTATTCTCTGTACCTTCTTCCCCCTTCTCCTCCTCTCACTCCCCTGTTGCTAACCCTCCATGTGATCTCCATTTCTGTGGTTCTGCTCCCGATCTGTCTGCTTAGTTTGCTTTTGTTTTAGGTGTGGTCGTTAATAACTGTGAGTTTGCTGTCCTTTCACTGTTCATATTTTTTATCTTCTTTTTCTTAGATAAGTCCCTTTAACATTTCATATAATAAGGGCTTGGTGATGATGAACTCTTTGAACTTGACTTTATCTGAGAAGCTCTTTTCCTGCCCTTCCATTCTAAATGAGAGCTTTGCTGGATAGAGGAATCTTGGATGTAGGTGTTTGGATTTCATGACTTGGAATACTTCTTTCCAGCTTCTTCTTGCCTGTAAGGTCTCCTTTGAGAAATCAGCTGACAGTCTGATGGGTACTCCTTTGTAGGTGACTGTCCCCTTATCTCTAGCTGCTTCTAGAATTCTTTCCTTTATTTTAGTCTTGGGTAATGTAGTTATGATGTGCCTTGGTGGAACACATCAAAGGTGTCTTAGCTTAGATGCACAGAACAATGGATAGAGCTTGCTTACAAACATTTCACTAAAGAAGTTGTAGGCCTGCGGCATGACCGCCTACCATGACTTGCCCAGTTAAGAATTTATGATTTATTACAGTACCATTTTTCATCCACAGTATTTAATTTTACTCTGTTGCACTATTGTTTTTTAACAGTTATAATCTGTGCCTCAGAGGCTCACTTACTCTCTGTTCAGCATATGCTCTTCATTCCAAGGAGTACTCTTTTTTTTAAAGATTTTATTTATTTATCTTTAGATGGGAAAGGAAGGAGAGAGAGAGAGAAGTATCAATGTATGGTTGCCTCTCCTGGGTCCCCTGCTGGGAACTGGCCTGCAACCCAGGCATGTGCCCTGACTGGGAATTGAACCGCGATCCTCTGNATGTGCCTTGGTGGAACACATCAAAGGTGTCTTAGCTTAGATGCACAGAACAATGGATAGAGCTTGCTTACAAACATTTCACTAAAGAAGTTGTAGGCCTGGGGCATGACTGCCTACCATGACTTGCCCAGTTAAGAATTTATGATTTATTACAGTACTATTTTTCATCCACAATATTTAATTTTACTCTGTTGCACTTTTGTTTTTTAACAGTTATAATCTGTGCCTCAGAGGCTCACCTACTCTCTGTTCAGCATATGCTCTTCATTCCAAGGAGTACTCTTTTTTTTTAAAGATTTTATTTATTTATCTTTAGATGGGAAAGGAAGGAGAGAGAGAGAGAGAAGTATCAATGTATGGTTGCCTCTCCTGGGTCCCCTGCTGGGAACTGGCCTGCAACCCAGGCATGTGCCCTGACTGGGAATTGAACCGCAATCCTCTGGTTCGAAGGCCCGCCCTCAATCCACTGAGCTACACCAACCAGGGCCCAAGGAGTACTCTTGATTATTAAAGATAAACTAACCAAAATAAAAAAAATAAGACCTATAACAGTTTAACCCTTATGGTGCTCTTGTAATAATGGAAAATTGTAACTCACCCCACCCTTCTTTTTACACTGTTTCTGTAAGTGCTGAGTCTGACTAATATAGCTGTGGACGTACGGCATATTTATAGAAGAATCCTAGGAACTAACTTCAAAAGATACAGGCTCTGACCTTCATCCCAGCTCCAAGAGATGTATTGACCTTCAGCCACCCAGCCAGGTTAATGTAAAGCCAGGATGATGTGAGGCCAGCATGACTAAGCCAGGAGGATGCACAGTAGACCATCACTTGCCTTATGGGAATGGGCTGTGCTCTCCATGTAGCGAACTTTTCAACCCCCTCCCTTGATTTGTTTGTTCTGTTCCCCTCTCCCTCCTTATAAAAACCTCTGTCTCCACTGAGAGGTGGAGATGGGCTTTGTGACTTGAGTCCCCTACATACCTGGGGAGACGGGCTTTGAGAAGAGTCCCCCTTACTCCCGGAGAAACGGGCTCTGAGACATGAGTCCCCCATCTTCCAGTTGGCTGGCGTCTGAATAAACCACTTTCCTTTACATCAGCATCTGCCTCTCTGTGTTGGCTTTCATGGCAGCAGGCAGCCGGATGTGCATTCGGTTATATTCTCTTTTCCTGAAGTAAAGAGCTATCATCTCAAGAGTTAACTATTCACAAGAGGTCTTTCTATGATCATCAATGAGACCCTGAGAGAGAAAGCATATTCAAGATTTTTCTAATTATTTTCTTTCCTATTTTATTTCACCTGGGTTTAAACCAATTTTCTTTAGAAGTTGGGTGTTTGCTTTTAGAGGGTTTTTGTTTTGGGTTTGTTTTTAATAATCATAATTAAAATTTTTAAAAGCATCATAGTATTACACATAATGAAAGATGATGTATTTATCCACCAAATCCCAGAATTTATAATACCAAAGCATTTTTATTATTCCATTACCCTCCATCCTTCCTCACAATTTTAAACTGATTTTATTGGTTAGAATCTTAAGAAACATCTGGGATTAAAGCCAAAAGTTGGTGCTATTTAAAAGCTGTTGAAAAGTTTAACATTTTATTAGAATGAAATATTCATTATTTTATCTTATAGCACAGACACTATTGCTGAGTAAGTTTATTTAGCAAGCAAAAAGTAAATTAAAAAAAGTACAGGACTTAACCTCTCTCACCTGATTAAAAATCATATTTATTATGGAAAATTATAGTTGAGAATTAAGTAAATTTTTAATAGAAATATAGTCAGCTTTCTCAAAGTATATGAAGAAGTATTAGTTTAAGAATATGTTTGCTCTTTAAATGAGAACTGATAAATGATGTGCATACTATCTATCTATTATTATTATATTCCATTAAGGAGCTTGAAGGGAATTAGGTACTGTAAATGTGATTTCTAAGTATACTCAATTGCTCCAAATGTCAGCCTCAGTTTTGTGATATTAGATTTCACTAAAGATTATAATATTTAATATTGAAGCTTCAAAGAAGGTAAAAATTGTATGTTTTCTATCCTATTGTATTACTGTTTCAGACATAGCATATTGACTAATCTGTAGCTATTCTTTCCCTTGCCCCATCTACTCCTGAACGCTGTCTTTTTACTAAAAAACCCAAAATACATTGAGGTATAAATTGTGCTGAGATTTCCAACACAACCCTCATCAATCTAAGCCAGTCATATTAATTGCATTCTCTTTTGCCAGCTATATCTTTGCCCAGCATCCTCCAGGAAGGGGCTACCAGGTAACTCTGATCTAGTGAAAGAAAGGGAAAGAATGCCTGAAGCCTCCTGAGAAAGTCTCACTGATAATCTTAATGGGTATAAAGACTGAAGTCAAGACACAGATGGAAACAGGAGAAAGCTGGAAACAGCTTGAGTTCCTGCTGACATGTCTGAGCCCCCGGAATAGCCTGGAATCCCTGTCTCTCTATCTCTTTTGTAAACGATAAGTGCTCTCATATTTTGTACCATAATTTTCAAGGTGTTCTATTGCAACTAAGACCTTTCTAACATTAAATTACTTTCCAAATAAATGATAGTAGAAAAAACAGTTATAAACATTTATTGAAAAGATGGCTTTTCTTTTTTACCCCAGAGAATAGCATGCCTATAATCTCTTAAGAGAATACATGCTCTCACATACATTGAACATATATATATATATTTCAAGAGCATTTTGCTGCACTGATTTATTTATGTACTTATTGCCATTATAATTAATTTTGAAATACTGGGCAGAATTAAAGTATTTAAAAGTAAATTAGATTTCTATTGTGGGTGTATATTAATTAGGAAACTAAAATAAGAATAAAATATAATCTCAAGTAATTATAATTAATCTCTACTTTAGAATTAGTATTAAAAAGGGTAAATATCTCAGAGTCCTACAACTTATTTGGAAGACACACACACTTATATAGTTTATTTAGAAGTTGAGTTATTTACATAACTACATTGAGTGTGCAGTGTGTGGACCCCATTAATATCCCAAGTTCATAAACCTGTAAATGTCATCACCCAAATGTTGCATAGGTCCAAGAAATATGAAGTTTAAATTTTATGGAGTAAATACATACAAGTGAGTTTTCCCTCATAAAGATAGTATTTTTAAGGTCCAAATGTAACTTTTGCTATAGAAATTTTTAATCCATTATTTATGCCATACACCAAACACTTAAACAAATGTTATTATAGTTGCTCATGAAAGTGAGCATTAAAATGTTTTGAGGAATGGCTCTTTGAGGAGAAAATAACCAACTGTTTAATATCTTTGGGGCCATTTCAGTGATGTAAAAGTTTTATTGTAACTTGGGCCATTATTTATTCCAAAATGAAACAATAAAAACAAGAATAACAACAAAATTTTCCAAAGTTACAATAAAAATCATAACTTGGAAACCTTGGTCATAGCTGATTTTTATTGCTCTTTGAAATGATTAGTTATTAGCTTTAGATGGGAGAAATAAAGGAACGAACAAGATACATTATTTTTAGTAACATAAGTTTGCACACAATTTCTATGACATTATTTTATAATATTTGTATGATTTCAACACAAGCAAATTAAATTCACTACAGATTTTTTAGATTTGGCTTAGGCCAAGGATGTAAAAACTGTTTTTCTGAAAAGAGTTGGGTAATATATACCTGTACTTTGTAGGACACGAAGTCTCAATTATTGAATGCCTTGTTTATGTGAGAGGGGACCTGGAAAAAAAACAGAATTATTTTCTGGAGGGTGGGGCCCTTGTAGTATAGGCTTCCCCCACTAGGTGAGTGTTCTAGGAACCCATCTGTGTCAGTGCACCAGCTGACATTTTTGGGGAGGTTGCATTTGACATCAGTAAATTTTTTTTGAAAACTCTTTTAATGAGTTTGCCCATTTCATGATGGGTGATTTATGAGTGCACCTGCCCACACCACCCTGAGTGTTCACCAGTTTTTGACCAAAAACACCATGACCCCTGTGCCCTACCCTTCCTACTCACCTGATCTCATCCCAAGTGACTTTGTTTTTTTCCAAATAAAAAGTATCCTCAAAGGGAAATGTTTTGTCTATTTGGAAGAGGTGAAACTACAAACAGCAGAAGCACTGAAAGGCATCAAAATTGATGAGTTCAAGAACTGTTTTGGTGGAGAAAAATGTCTCAATAGGTTTATTGAATCAACTGGGAAGTACTTTGAAGGTGACTGTAGTTTAAGCATGTAGAAGAATAAATGCACAAATTTTTAATAAATAAATTCTGTTTGGGGGGCTCCCCCCAATACAGTGATAGCAGCTATACAGTTCCTCAAAAGAATGTGGGTGTTTTTCAATAAAACTTTACTTACAAATACAGGCAGCAGGCTGGATTTGGCTTACAGGCTTCAGATATTACCCCCATACCTGACAAAAAATGTCCTTAAAAATTAACAAACTTAGGGGAGAGGAGCTTTTATTGTAGAACAGCTCAGAGACTTAGGAGAAGTGTGGAAATGACAGGAAGTGGAATGCTTTCAAAAATGTGCCCCCAGGTGGCATTTACAAAGCAACCCTTTCAATAATTTTCTACAAAAGAGGAAAATACTCCTTAAGTAGATAGAAAACTACAAACTTAAAACAAATCTTGTGGGTTCTTTTTCAATCTATTTCTTCTGAATCAGAAAACTAAATCGTTAAATACGGAGTGAAAAATATTGCCTGGTATTCTGGTTGCGGGATACAAATTAGCCTAACAAAACCAAAATCTTGCATGTTTCTCACACAGTTTTTTTTAAAAATATATTTTATTGATTATACCATTACAGTTGTTCTATTCCCCCCTTCAATCCCTTCCACCCGCACCCTCCCTACCCCACCATTCTGCCCCCCTTAGTTTATAACCACGTGTCTCAAGTTCTTTGGATTCTATATTTCCCCCACTATTCTCGCCCTCCCCCCTATCTATTTTCTACCTACCATCTATGCTATTTTCTGTGCCTTCTCCCCCCTTCTCCCCCTCCCACCCCCCTGTTTCTAACCCTCCATGTGTTCTTCATTTCTATGGTTCCACTCCTGATCTAGCTGTCCTCTTGGTTTGCTTTTGTTTTAGGTGTGGTTGTTAATAGCTGTGTGTTTGCTGTCCTTTCACTGTTCATATTTTTCATCTTCTTTTTCTTATATAAGTCCCTTTAGCATTTCATATAATAAGGGCTTGGTAATGATGAACTCCTTGAACTTGACCTTATCTGAGAAGCACTTTATCTGTCCTTCCATTCTAAATGAAAGCTTTGCTGGATAAAGCAATCTTGGCTGTAGGTCTTTGGATTTCATGACTTGGAATACTTCTTTCCAGCCCCTTCTTGCCTGTAAGGTCTCTTTTGAGAAATCTGCTGACAGTCTGATGGGTACTCCTTTGTAGGTGACTGTCCCCTTATCCCTTGCTGCTTCTAGGATTCTCTCCTTCATTTTGGTCTTGGCTAATGTAATTATGATGTGCCTTGGTGTGTTCCTTCTTGGGTCCAGCTTCTTTGGCACTCTCTGAGCTTCCTGGATTTCCTGGAAGTCTATTTCCTTTGCCAGACTGGGAAAGTTCTCCTTTATTATTTGTTCAAATATGTTTTCCACTCGTGGCTGTTTCTTTCCCCCTTCTGGTACCCCTATAATTCGGATGTTGGAACGTTTAAAGATGTCCTGGAGGTTCCTAAGCCTCTCCTCATTGTTTTGAATTCTCATTTCTTCATTCCTTTCTGGTGGGATGTTTTGTTCCTCCTTCTGGTCCATTCCATTGATTTGAGTCCCAGTTTCCTTTCCATCACTATTGGTTTCCTATGCATCTCCCTTCATTTCAATTAGTTTAGCTTTCATATGTTCCTCTAATTTGTGACTTTGTTCCTCTAATTTATGACTATAATCTACCAGTTCTGCGAGCATCCTGATAAATAGTGTCCTGAATTGTGCTTCTGAGAGGCTGGCAATTTCTCGGTCGCTTAGAGTTATTGGCTCTGGGACTTTGAGTTCTTCTTGTGCCATCTTTTGGGTTGTTCGTGCCTGTTCCCTAGTAGGGTCAGAGCCCTAAAGTGTTCACTAGAACAGGGCAACTCAGTCGCTGGGTTGTGAAGCTGTATGTGGGGGCGGGGTCAAAGAGGGACTATGGCGTCCTGTCTGAGGCCTGCCGCCACAGCCCTCACCAGTGCCGCAGTTGCTGCCGTCACCGGGTCCACCTGTTTCGTCCCACTGCACGCGAGTGTGCCACCGCCATCAGCCCTCGCCCCCTGGGGCCTTCGTGGTCTGTCTCACTGTGCGCGAATATGCGCCCACGGTCTGCCCCGCACCCCAACTGGTTCCCGTCTGCCTGTGCGCCTGGGTCGGGGGCCCTGTCCTGCCTGACCCTGCTCGCTGCTGGCTCCGCCCCTCTTACCGTCCTGTTGAACAGTTAGATGTAGTCGAACTTCCTTATAATTCAATTTTCTGTCCTTTGGTTGTGTCTTTGTTTGTCCAAACCTTTGTTGTATTCAAACCTGGTTGTGGGAGAAGGCACAGTGTTTCCACCTATGCCTCCATCTTGGCGGAAGTCTCTCACACAGTTTTTGAGGGTACAGAATCCAGGATTAGCTTAGCTTCTCTGGACCAGGCAGGGTATATTTATCTATTAGTATTCAGTGAGCTTGGGGCTATAATATTTTTATTTTAGGTCACATGAATATTTCATTTATTTTAAAATTAAAAGAAAACACAAACTCTTAGGTCAGATAAAATTTTAAATATATTAATATATTCATTTTTATAACAATGCAGTCACCGATTATGGCTAAATATTGTTTTGAACAATTATGTCAGGTGATAAAACAAATGTAATACACACTTTTGTGCAGGGACTTCTCAATCCCCCTCTTGTGTCCCATCCAAATGTGAGATACAGATATACATATAGATATATCTTAATAGACAAAGGAGCCAATGAACACCAACTTAAAAGCAAGTGAAGTGCCTAGGGCCCAGGAAGGTCGTCATGAAGTAGTGTGGTCTGGACTCGGTTTCTACAAGGTTCAAAATCAAGTCTAACCAGGAGCTGCAGTTTCTGAGGCCTCGACTGAGGCTGCAGGATCCACTCCCAACCAAACTCTTCACAGAGCTGTGGGTCTGAGATGTCAGTCCCTCTCCACGTAGGCTGCTACTCAGGACTGGCTTCCCCAAGGCTAGAGATCCCAGCGAGAAAGTACAGGAGAGAGCAAACAAAACCATCACACTGTCTTTTATCAACTGATCTCAAAAGTGGCACACCATCATTTCTGTCCCATTATACTGTTCACAAAGTTCAACTCTAGTGACATTGGCGGGACTCTACAAGAGTGTGAGGGATTACCAGGGATTATCTGGGGTCATGGGGGGTAGCCACCATGCCAGGGAGTCAGGATCGCCAATGGACATCACGACCTGAGAAACCATGTAGATGGAAATAACAGTAAACTTCTGAAAGGGTTCAACTCACTGAATTCAAAACCTTGAGCCCAGATTTTATTGTGAAAAAGTGCTCTCAAATAATCTAAAAAATCAGATTTTTAAAATATTTTATGTACTTAAGTATAAGTAAAATAAGACACCTTAAAACTATCACTTAGGTATGCTGATCATATACACTTACAATGGTATAGTTGTAACAAAGTCCAGTCTACTGGGAATGACTATGTCATGTTATTTTACAAGCCAAACTTTCCATGGAAGAAAAAAACAAGCATCAGTGATTGTATCTCTTATTTGTTGTTGGATATAACTAACTCAAATATTCTGTAGAACAAAAAAAATCATGAAGAGAAGCAAAAATTAACCTGGATGAGACACAATGCTATGATAACATCCTTTCTTTTGAAAGAGGCTCGGTGAAGTTAAACCTCTTCTAAGATCAACAACTAGTTAATGCTGAAGTCTTTATTTCAACTCTGATCATTCTGAGTCTCTAACTCCGACTTTCTTGCTGGTCTGTGATCTATGCCAGATTTATCATCCTCCCTCAGGAGACTGCATGGGCAGGAAGCACTTCACCTGTCTCTTTTCATGAAAAAATGAACACATGTTGTACGCTTCTAAGTGAAACTGGGGCAAGCTTCTTGTTTTTTCTCCTTCCCTTTTCTTCTTGCCATAATTGCAGACGTTTTTGCTGTTGAACTCAGATACTAAGAAAAGCATTACTCCACTTCTGCCTAACTGAAAAGGTGGTGTCCCTTAGCTGTTTCAAGGGGAGAAGATAAACACAGGCAGGATAAAAAAAAAGTATCAATCAGAACTGGAAGGTGCTGACTCAGGTTTGTACCTCTGGGGCAATAGTCACTGTTTCTTGAAATGTAGTTATAGATACACATCAGAATTAATCTTTTTCCAGTATGAGATTTCAGGAATAAAATAGGTTGCAAACAGTTGATTATAAATGTTGCCCATGCAGTTTTTGCCCCCATATCCTAACAGCTTTGTTTAATATAAAATCAATGATATATAAGACATAGCTATTTAAAGTGATAAAGTCACTTACATGAAAAAATTAGGTTATGCCACGAAGGTATTTAAAAAATATTTTTGAATCTTTTCCCTGGTGACTCCAGTGTGAGATGGAAGTGTAGGCAGACAAACTCTGCCTTCTTGCACAACCATAAGAGGGAGCACAACTAACCTCGAAACCAAAAGCAACCAGAACTGTCAGAACATCAAACTGTACAGAAATCTGAAGGATTTAAAGAAGAAATATCCATCTCGACTGGTAGGGGGGGCGGAGAGGGGAGCTGGGGTGGAGAGGACATGGTGGTGTGGCAGCAGCGAGGTGGCAGTGGTGTGGCAGCAGTGGCTGGTGGGAAGGGCAGCCCCACATTCATGTGTGGCAGATAAAAACCAGGAGGGACACCTAGGGAGCGAGTGATCCCAGCCCCAGGATAGACCTCACAGCCCAGGGTTCCAGTGCTTGAAAAATAAAGCCTCATAACTTCTGGCTATAAAAAACTAGTGGGGTTGGGGCAGTGAAAAAAAATTGCCCACCTCTCAAGAGAGTCCATTTAAAGGGGCCTCTTGTGTGGCCCTAGAATGTACATAAACTCACTCACTCTGGGAACCACCACCAGACCAACAGCTGGAGGGGTGCCAGTCACATACGAGAAGTAGGTGAAGTGACTGGAAACAGCTTGAAGACCAAGCAAATAGCATTGTTATCTCTCTGACCCCTCCTCCACATACAGTGCCGCACAGTAGCAAAATGGGTTCCCCACTCTTCTCCTTGTAGTGTGACAGGTACGTGAAGACAGGGAGTCAAAGCGGCTCTACCTAACATACAGAAACAAACACAGGGAGACTGGCAAATTGAGGAGACAAAGAAATATGGCCAAATGAAGGAACAGAAAAAGAACTAAGCAAAATGGAAATAGCCGACTTGTCAGGTGCAGAGTTCAAAACACTGGTGATAAGGATGCTCAGAGAACTCATTGACTATGGCAAATGTATAAGGGAAGAAATGAAGTCTGCACTAAATGAAATAAAGAAAAATCCACGGGGAACCAACAATGAAGGGAAGGAAGCTGGAGTTCAAACCAATGATTTGGAGGGTAACAAAGAAATAAACAGTCAACCAGTATAGAATGAAGAAACAGGAATTCAAAAAAAAACAAGCAAAGATTAAGAAGAGTATGGGACTGCTCCAAAAGTGCCAACATCTGAATCACAGGGATGCCAGAAGGCAAAGAGGAAGAGCAAGAAATCGAAAACTATTTGCAAACTTAATGAAAGAAAGCTTCACTCATTTGGCAAATATATATATATGATTTACATATATTTACTATATATATGACTTACTTCATTCTATACTTCATTCTAAACCATATATATATATATACACAACTCCAGGAAGCACAAAGAGTCCCAAACAAGTTGGACCCCAAGAAAACTACACTAAGACACATCATAATTAAAATGCCAGAGGTTAAAGATAAAGAGAGAATCTTAAAACAGCAGGAGGAAAGCAGAGAGTTACCTACAAAGGAGAAACCAGTCAGCTGATTTCTCAAAAGAAATCTTACAGGCAAGATGGGGCTGGCAAGAAGTATTCAAAGTCATGAAAAGAAGGACCATCAACCAAGATTACTCTGTCCAGCAAAGCTATCATTTAGATAAAGTGCTTCCCAGACAATGTGAAGTAAAAGGAGTTCATCATCACCAGCCCTGACTATATGACTTATTTAAGAAAAAAACGAAAACTATGAACATAAAATGACAACAAATTCACACCTATCAATAACTGAATCTAAAAAATAAAAACAAACTAAACAATCAACTAGAGCAGTAACAGAATAACAGATATGGAAATCTGTGTGGGGATACAGTGCCCCACATACAGTGCCACACAGTAGCAAAGAGTTATCAGTGGGAGGGGGGAGGGAGAGAATGGGGAAAAAGATACAAGAAGCATAAATGGTAGGTACGAAATACAATGGGAATGTTAAGAAGAGTATAGGAAATGGAGAAGCCAAAAATCTTATATGCATGATCCATGGACACAAACTAAGTGGGTGTGGATTACTGGAGGGAAGGGAGTACAGGGCGGAGGAAGGCTAAGAGGAAAATAATCAGGACAACTATAATAGCGTAATCGATGAAATGTACTTGAAATATTGTTTCCTATCCCTACACTTTTCTTTCCTCCTTACTCATATGACACTTCTGATGGCATCAAATTAAGGCCACAATATCCTTTCCACAATATTTTTCATCTTATTTATTAGTTTATCACTCTCCTTTTCTATGCTTTAAAAGTTAATTCATTTATTTATCAATGCATTCAACAATTCAACATTCAACAAATGCCTATAAAATGAATGTAAACTGTAGAAAATACAAGAAGAAATTGGTCTTTTTGAGAGCTGATGCTACTTATCCGTAGACTGATACACTTGTGACAAAAGTGATCAGGGATCTCCTAGACAAAAATATTGTTTTAAGCAATTATGTATGATGATAAGATTAAACATAATACTTTTGTGCAGAGATTGCTCACTCATCTATTTTCTTCTAAATCCATATGTACATTGAAATTATTAAAAAGCTGCAACCAATATTCTACCAATGCACAAAATAATAAGAGAATAGGATTAGTACCTTGTACAAGTGAGAAATATGTATCGTACTTGTTGATGGTGAGGTTTTTCTCCTAGTCAAATGCAGACGGGGCTGTGCTGATTGGACGCAATGCATTCAACACACGATTTCACTTATTGAGAAAATAACAAAAGAAGAGACCCTAGCAAGAACTAATGAACACCTTCTTATTGGGAACCAATAGCAAGCCATGGGACAGATGGAGAACAAATCACTTGGATTAATTTTTTATTCTGCAAATTAACAGCTTTGAGAAGCAGCTGTGGTAGAAGCTCCAGGATTGTTTCATCCCATTTCCTTTTCAAGGTCTAAACTGAGTGGAAAACTGGTCCTTACGTGACTCCTCCCTCGTAAGGTGTGAAGCAGCATTGGGAAGACCAAAAGGATCTCCTTTTGCTATCTTCATGTTTAATTAAATGGAATCCAATTTTAAACCAAATATTTTAATGATAAGCTTTTTATAGGTGTTGTAAAAAAAGAAGGGAATGGCATCAAAAGACAAAGTCCATATTATCCCCCATCTTGGACCCAGGAAAAGCTGTCATCACCAGCCCAGTGAGCCTGCTCCTCGGTTTCGTGTAACACATGCTCACGTAGCGCTGATAGCTCCGTGAGGAGCCTGGCTGAACTGTCGGGCTCCTATCTTTACTCTCTACTCAAAACAAGGAGATTGAGATGCAGTACCATGATTTTCTCAACTGAGATGAATGGAATGTCATGAGTAGCATGAAGAAATATTAGATACGGTCAGTTATTTAAAAGCTGCATTAAAAATTATTTTTTAACTTGGAAATTTCTGGGTGATAGATGGTCATATAAAATATATTAAACTCTCTTTGTATGTGAACTTGTCATTCAAGATAGTACATCAAAAAACCTTTATATTATAAGTTTAATCAAATTAAATAATGGTTCAGAACCTATATGCTGAGAGCCAATTAGGAAAATCACTCTTTTATTACTGAAGATCTTTGCAAAATATCAAGGAGTCTTAAGCGATGTTTAGAACCTGAAGAAAATGTCTTTACTTTTTTAGCTCATCATTGTTGCACACATGATAATTTTCCAGATTATAAGGACTCTTTAATTTTTTAATCCTGTTTATGGGTGATGCTTGGGCCTAGAAATCTTGGCTAATATGTGAGCCATGGAGTCCAAGTTTCAGGTTCCTTGAGGGCAACACTCAGACAGTGTCCTAGACATTGACTGGGTTGGCCAAAGTATTTTTCTTTTTTTCTCCCATAAGATGGCTCTAGTAGCACTTGTCTTTAACTTCATTGGAAACAATTTTGTTAGATTGTATTGTGACAGCTGTCATATCAATGTGCATTAAAAAACTTATCAAAATGGCTGAATTTTTGTGTAGGCATTTTAATATTGAAGATGGAAGAAAATACACAATATTTTCAGCATATTAACCTTTATTACTTCAAGAAAGGTAAAAATGCAACTGAAACACACACAAAAAAAGATTTGTGCAGTGTATGGAGAAGGTGCTGTGATCGATCAAATGTACCAAAAGTGGTTTGTGAAGTTGCAAGCTCAAAATGTTTCACTGGATGACACTCCACAGTCAGGTAGATCAGTTTAAGTTGACAGTGAACAAATGGAGACATTAATTGAGAACAATCAACATTATATCACACAGGAGATAGCCAACATACTCAAAACGTCCATATCAAGCCTTGAAAATCATTTGCAGCAACTTGGTTATGTTAATCACTTTGATGTTTGAGTTCCACATAAGTTAAGTGAAAGATTTGACCTTGCTTCCCCATGCAATTCTCTACTTAAATGCAACAAAAATGTTCCATTTTTAAAACAAACTGTGGCGAGTGATAAAAAGCGGGTACTTCACAATAATGTGGAACAACCTATAATGGGGATCATGGGGCAAGCAAAATGAGTCACTACCAACCACACCAAAGGCCAGTCTTCATCAAAAAAAGGGGATGTTATATATATGGCAGGATTGGAATGGAGTTGTCTCCCACGAGCTCCTTCCAGAAAACCAGATGATTAATTGCAGCAAGTACTGGTTCCAATCAGACCAAGTGGAAATAGCACTCAATGAAAAGCATCCGGAATTAATGAACAGAAAATGCATAGTTTTCCATTAGAATAAAACAAGACCAAAAGTTTCTTTGATGACCAGTGAAAGGATAAAGCTGGCACCTTTTGTTATTTTGGTGACATTTGCCAAGCAGACCTATGACCTAGTTGAACATGACTGTCATTTTACTCTTCTGAGCTTATGCCCCCAGGATTGGAAATTACTAGAAAGCAAGAACAGAACATGACTAACCACCCCCAACCCCACAGCCACAGGCCAAAGATAATATTGGAGAAAACTGCAGCTTATGAAAAACCAACCAAAATCTCTTGTTTGCAATGCCCCCAGCAGCCTAGGGGCCACACAGTAGCAACACCCCACCCTTTTATACTCCAATAGTAATCCAATAAAAACTCAAAGTTCCAACCCCTCAGCATTGGTGTATCTCTCCACACCATACCTTTTTCCTCTCTCAGAAAGTGAAAACTTTGCTCTCTTCCTTTTCTTCTCTTTGTGAATTCTCTCACAACCCATGTCACCCACCACCCTAATAACCAGGCAAAATCTGTTACAGCTTAGCTGGAAAGTTCAGATTCACCCACCATATTCACCAGATATTGCACCTTTGGATTTCCATTTATTTCAGTCTTTAAAACATTCTGTTAATGGAAAAAATTTAATTCCTTGGAAGACTGCAAAAGGCACTGGGAACATTTTTTTGCTCAAAAAGATAAAAAGATTTAGAAAGATGGAATAGGAGTTGCCTGAAAGATGGCAGAAGGTAGTGGAACAAAACAGTCAGGAGGCTGTTCCGTAAGGTTATTGGTGAAAACAAAAAATATGTCTTTTATTTTTACTTAAAAATGAAACAGTTTTTTAGCCAATACAAGACAGTCACAGGGTACTTTCCACACTGGCATCTATCTGGTGTGTTGGGGAATCTTTCATCCCTTTCTCACAAATATAAAAGTTATTCAACCACTTCTCCTCTATATTAGCAAAATGCCCTCAGGAACATCAAACATCTGGATGTCAAAAACAAGGAATACAATTATACACACGTTACTCGTATTTAGCCTAGCAACACAAATCTCTCCTGTGGCCAGGAAACCAACTGCCTGATTGAAAGGGAAGAGCGAGCACGGGGAGATCAAAACACAAATTAATTTTTCAATAAGTTTTCCTGCCCCACTTGCATTTTTAAAATAGAAAATGAAAAATCTTATTGTGGTGTATTTTAATTTTAGCTGGATATTAGACCTAATTTATTAGTATTTTATTTCTACGATAAAAGATAATTTAATTGTATGTGGCAGTGATGTATAGGTTCCTTGAAAGATTTTAACAGCTTTCATATTAAATGTTGAGTCTGAGGCTCTTATTACAAGGGATTCATTGTGAAATTATGTTTTTAATAATTATAGCTTAATACTATCTATCACTTAATAAATGTCTGTTATGTGTCAAAAATATGGAAGGAGATTTGCATACATTATCTCATTAACTCTCAACAATTTTGAAGCAAGTATTATTGTTCTAGTATTAGGCTCAATTAAATTAAATGCACATAGATAGTAAGTAGAGGTACCTTGAATCCTGGGTAGTTTATCAATGGCACTGAGGCAGGATAGTAAGAAGCTAGTGAAATTCATTGGCAAAGTGGAATGGGAAAACTTAGAGAGATAGCTGAACAAACTGACTAAGCGATTTATAACTACATACAGAAGGTCTTTTCCTTAGAGACAACATCTAGGTCTCAGTTGCATTTCATCTCCAGGCCCAGAAAAGCAGGGAAACCAGATGGGTGACACCAGAACCAGCTGCAGTGACTAAGGGGCACCTGCCCTGGTACTGACCAATGACTGGAGACCACAACCCTGAAAAGGCACATCTGGAGAACTGATGAAAGTTCTGCTGAAATCCTCCCCTGAGACTTTCCCTAAGATTCCAACCTGCAAGAGAGAGAGAGAAATCTTCAAAACAAAGGACCCAGCCCATGCTC
The DNA here is from genome assembly GCF_014824575.4 of Sturnira hondurensis. Taxonomy (NCBI): domain Eukaryota; kingdom Metazoa; phylum Chordata; class Mammalia; order Chiroptera; family Phyllostomidae; genus Sturnira; species Sturnira hondurensis. The sequence continues at coordinate 1,218,252 of NW_028084977.1, forward strand.
TCCCTCCCAGGAGCATACCCACCCATGTTCCCATCCCTTCTTTTTCCCCACATGCGTGCATCTCCTACACTTTAAGGGACCCCGTGAGACTAGCAACCAGGAAAGCAATGGGCAGCAGTGCCTTGTCCAAGCTAAACCCCTGAACTTTTCTCCAAGGCCCCCCTTTCTTTCACTTTCCAGTGAACAAAACAACTCTGCCTAAGTCTCATTTCTCTCCCATAACATTTCCAGAGAACAAGAGCAACCCTGCCGAGGCTCTCCTGTTGCTTCTTTTATCCTGGGCTCTTCCTTTTTTCACTATCCCCAGCTCTAATAAATATACTCTCGAAATCACCTGAACTTGTGAAATCTTCCCTGCATGAAGTCAAGAACCCAAACATTACTGGTTGGCCCTAGGCAGACCGACTTAGGACCAGGTCTCCTTTTCATTACTATCATAAGTTTACTGGTGATCCAAATAGGGCTACATGGTTTTTTGTTGTTGTTGTTGTTTTGCATTGAAACAAGAAATACACGAAGTATATGTTACCTTGTTCTCTGTTTTTGTATTTACATTCAGCAAATTAACATCTTGTTTGATTTCCTTTTTCTAAGTTTCATTGATACTGCCTTCATAAGAGGGCACAGTCTTTTATCCAAGTTCTCCATTAGTCCCTGATCAGGTCTCTTTTATCAAATATGCTTTCCTAGCTGCATGGTGTGTGGATGAGAAAGGACCTTGGAATTGAAATCTAAGCTAATATATGGAGTGAACTCAGAGCTCAGACATCAGGCACTAAAACCTGTGTCCTCAAACTAAATAGGTAAGTCATTACCAGCTAAAGAAGTTGTGCCCTTAACTTTCTTGACAGTCAAATGTACTAATAAAGGGAAGCACCAGCTATAAAAAAAGTTCATCAGCTTCCCCTCCCCTGAAGTCAAATTGAGGAAGGGAGGGAAAAAAGGTGCAGGGGGAGCAGGGACAGAGGGTAAAGGAGGAGGTTTCTATGAAAGACACCATTCTTTTAACTTGCATTTTTATAATAGTAGGGAATTGACACCACGTGTTTTTATGTTGTTTATGTAAATGCTGACTCTAGTATGTGGCTTGTAGGTAAACAGAGCATGTATGGGAAAATCTTAGGAACTAACTTCAAAAGATACAAACTCTGACCTTCAGGTATCCCGGCTCTGGAAGATTTGCTGACCTTTAACTGTAAAGGTCATCCTGTAAAACCAGGATGACAAAACAGGATGACGCACAGCAGATCATCTTTTGACCAGTTATGAGGATATTGTCAGAATGGACTCCACACAGGGAACTTTTAAAACCCCTCCCCTGATCTCTTTGTTCTGTTTATTCTCTATGTCCTTATAAAAATCTCTGTCTGCACTGAAGTGTTCTGATGCAGGTTGAGACAAAAGTCCCCAGTGTTCTCAACATGCCAACACTCGGATAAACCACTGTTCACTATATTACAGCAGCAACTACCTCAAGAGTTTAGCTTCATTGTGGCAGGCCCCAGATCTGTCTTCAGTTACATCTCCTCTTCTATTTTTCTCAATCTTTTGTTCTTGGTATATGAATTTTTTTATTAAAATGATGTTCATCTCATTAATACCAGTACTTATTTGTTTGGGATGAGGCCTGTAAGAGAACTTCAACAAAAATTTTTAATTTATCCACATCAAAACATCATTGCAAGACTGAATTCACATGCACTTATTATAATACACTAGACAGATATTAGCTTATTAAGAAAAATACCTGTAGACAATATTCCTGGCTTCTCATTATTTTCCAACTATATGATAATCCTTATGAGACTTTCAATCCTTTATTATCCATGCTTAATCAATAGTAAGATCTTGTATTTGGAAAGGGTGGTTCCTTCAGATAAATATTGCCAGAGTGGACAGCTGGAAGAGAGATATTATTATAATCTAGAGTCTCTTACTTAACTGTGGTGTGGTCACAGACCTCCATCTGGTCTTGTCTATTTCAGAATGCTGGGCATTCAGACTGCATTACCAGAATTGTTGATGAATACAATTATAAATAGTCTCCTTCCAGTCCAGTAGACCTTCCCACCAAGGTAGAAGAGAAAGAAAACAATTTTATTAAAGAATGAGCATTAAACCAGAATGTGAAGCACATCACTGTCAATCTAAAAGAGACTGCAAAGACAGAAAGAAATCTCAGCCTTTTAAAGCAATCAAGCAAGTACAACTCACTTCATACATGTCCTCAAGATAAACAATTACGGGTCTTCAAGTAAGAGGTCTTGACCACATGGTTTGTCAGACACAGTGCATCCTAATTCACATTGCAATTGAATGACCGTCTCTGTTAGCTAGTTGGCTTTATTCAAAGAAAAAAAACAAACTTAAAAAATTAGTGTTGTTCAGTTTCTGTTGTCCCATCTTTTTCTCCATTACACATCCCTACATTATCTGCACCCACGAGCCCTCTATTCATGTTTCTTGGCTTGCCCCTTCCCTTTCCTTCCTTCATTATCCCCCTCTCATACCCCTCTGGTCACTGTCAGATTGTTCTTTATTTCCACGACTCTGGTTCTATTTTGCTCATTTGTTTGTTTTATTGATTACTTCCACTTATAAGTGAGATCATACAGTATTTGTCATTCACCATCTGGCTTATTTCACTTAGCATAATGCTGTCCAGATCCATCCGTGCTGTGGCAAAAGGGAAGGAGTTCCTTTTTTCTTTCTGCTGCATAGTATTTCATTGTATAAATGTACCCTAGCTTTTGATCCACTCATTTACTGATGAGTGGATCACATAGGCTATTTCCAGCTCTTGGCTATTGTGAATTGCTCTGCTTTGAACATTGAGGTGTATAGGTTCTTTTGAATTTATGATTCAGGATTCTTAGGATGTAGTCCTAGCAGTGGGATATTTGGATCCAAGGCAGTTCCTCTTTAGTTTTTTGAGGAACTTTCAAGCTGTTTTCCACAGTGGCTTCAACAGGCTGCAATCCCACCAACAGTGTACTAGGGTTTCCTTTATTCTGCAACCTCACTAGCACTTGGTTGTTTGTTGATTTATGATGGACATTCTGACTAGTGTGAAGTGGTATCTCATTGTGGTTTTAATCCATCTCTCTCTAATGGCTAATAATGTTGAGCATTTTTTCATGTGTCTATGGGTCCTTTGTCTGTCCTCCTTGGAGAAGTGTCTGTTCAGGTCCTTTGACCATTTTCTAAATGTTTGTCTTCTTGGTGTGGAGTAGGACACAGTTTTGCAACTTGAAGCTTGCATGCCCATAGTAATTAACCTCCTACCCTCCTGTAGATATGGGGATAATGACACTATCTGTCTAGATTGCATTTCAAAGAAATGGTTTCAGATTCTGGAGATTAGCATATGTTTCAAACCAAGAAAAAATTACAATGACAAGTTTTCTAAAGACTTTGAGAGAAAGAAGTCTTTCCCTTTGTTTTCAGCAGAAAGAATTAAGCTTCTTATATTTGTTCATTAAAAATTGACATGTAATTCATGTATAACATTATATTAGTTTTTGATGTACAACATAATAATTTGGTATATGAATATATTACAAAATAACAGTCACAAACATAAAGTTACATGTTTTTCTTTTTTAAAAGATTTTACTTATTTATCTTTAGAGGGAAGGGAAGGAGAGAGGGAGAGAAATATCAATGTATGGTTGCCTGTTGTGCGTCCCCTGCTGGAACTTGGCTTGCAACCCAGGCATGTGCCCTGACTGGAAATCAAACCACAATCCTCTGGTTCATAGGCCCATGCTCAATCCACTGAGCTACACCAGCCAGGGCTACCTGTTTTTCTTTTTTTAAGATCTTTCTTTTCATTTTTAATTTGTATTTGCCCTTACATTTTCAAAAATATTTTTAATAAAAATAAACAAGTCAGGGTTATTTTCCATTTGTTTTAAATATTTTCTATTATTTTATAGGTCATTTAACTTTCTTTTTAAAAGATTTTATTAAATAATTAATTTATTTATTTTAGATGAGAAGGGAGGAAGGAAGAGAGGGAGAGAAAAATCAATGTGTGGTTGCCTCTCACGCACCCTCTACTGGGGACCTGGCCCACAACCCAGGCATGTGCCCTGACTGGGAATTGAATGGGCCACCCTTAGATTTGCAGGCTGGTGTTCGATTCACTGAGCCACACCAGCCAGGGCCATTTAACTTTCTTTCATAGCTTTTTGTTATTGGTGGAAAAGAAGATCTTGCAGTGTCATGAGGAAAAGAATTTCCCGGGACCTACACAGAAGAATGAGGCCCAATGGGGAAATTTATTGATGATGTAAAATTAAGGATGTTCCCCTCCTGACTTCCCAATGTCCCATCTCTGTCCATCTAATTATGGAAAATGTCCAATCGTGTCTCAGAAGACCCAAACAAAAGCCAGTGTCCTGAGTTTCTGCTTCACGTTAAAATACAGTCAAGTCCAGCAACTGGCTAGCTTAGTGTATGTTTCCAGCTGCAGTCCATTGCTGTGCTGGGATATTCAGGCTCCCTCCCAGAGCCTGTGTGTGGAGTCCCATGGCTATGTGCCACACAGCTTCAAGGGCCACATGGCCACTGAGAGAGGACATGCAAATGCATGGTGCAAGTGCATGTCATGCAAAAGACAAAGAGCTCTTCTTTTCATCTGGGATTATCTTAGGTTGGACTAGTGGTGGACCACATAGTACATATAAGATAAGATTTCCCTTTAACTCTAATTAACCAAACAAATTTCTCTTTGTTTGCTTGCTTTATAATCATGGTGGGGTTTTTAAAAAGTTTTTTTATTTTTAAAATAAAAGTGAGATTTTAAAAAGTACTTTATTGTTTTCAAAGAATAAATTACTAATTTCATTGATTTTCTCTTTTCCTTCCCCTTTTTCCTTTTTTATTTCAGCTTTTATTACTAAAGGTTTTCTTAAACTTGCCTTGAGTTTAATCTTTGGTTATTCATCCAAATTTTTGTGATAGAAACTTTACCTATCAGATCAAGAATATTGAATATTCTGCCTTTTAAAATATCATTAATTGTAATAAATGTTAAATGAATCCTCATTTCCATGAAATACAATAATTTTGATAAGTAGTGCTTTCGGTATTTTTCACTTTATATATTTAAAATTAAAAAATATGTAATTAACATTTGATACAATATTTATCTCATGATTCATCATTACATTATTCAATAAATTATCTTTATTTTAACTTACAAATATTTTGAGCTTTAAACTTATCATTTGGAAGTTAGCTTCCAATGAAATTGTATTGTCTTTTGAGAATATAGTATGTATAATAAAATTTTAAAATATTTATTTATTTTTGGAGAGAGGGGGCGTAGAGAGAAAGAGGAGAGAAACCTCACTGTGTGAGAGAAACATCAATCGGTTGCCTCTCACATGTGTGTGAATTGGGGAAGGGCCTGCAACCCAGGCGTGTGTTCTGACCAGAAATCAAATCAGCCACCTTTCACTTTGTGGGATGAAGCTCAATCAACTGAGCCACACCTGTCAAGGCTGTATAATAAATTTTCAATGAAATTTATAGAGACATGTTGTAACAAATACATGCATATGTTCCACATGTGTTCATAATTAAGGAGGATTTAAAATTATTGGAAGAAGAAATTTTCTCCTGTTGAAAATATCCATCTTAACCATATTAACACTGTTTTGCTAATCTTTATCTGTTATATCAATTAATGAGGAGTATATTTAAATCTCTCACTATACTGATAGATTTCTCCAGTTAGCTCTGCAGTTCTACTTATGTTTATTTTTATATTCTTCAGCTTTTATTAAGTACAACATATCTAAAATGTGTGTATCATAAAATTAAATTAAAAATTTTATCCACAAAATGTTTTAATACAAAATTATTTACTCTTAATAATAAATACATAAACAATTTTTGCTTTAAAGTATGACAGGGGACCCCCAAAACCTGGAATTATCTTCTGGGAGGCTGGCCTCTTGTAGTACAGGCTTCCCCAACTAGGTGCTAGGTGAGTGTTCAGGGAACCCATCTCTATCAGTGTACTAGCTGGCATTGTTGTGAGAAGTTTCATTCTGCTTCAGAGAATTTTTTAAAGACTTTTTTCAGTGTGTTTTGCCATTCCATGATGGGTGATTTACAAGTACACTTGCCCACATGGTGCTGAGTATTCAATAGTTTTTGACCAAACACAGTATGACCCCCATGCCCCACCCTCCCTATTCACCCAAACATACCCTGAGCAACTTTTAAAATTTCCCTGGATGAATAAATTTCTCAAAGGGGAACATTTTGCCAAAGTGGAAGAAGTGAAACAGAAAACAGCAGAAGCACTAAAAGGTATCAAAATCACAAGTTCAAAAACTGTTTTGAACAGTGGAAAATATGTCCCAATAGGTGTATTATACCAAATGGAGAGAACTTTGAAGGTGACTGAAGTTTAAACATGTAAGAATAAATACACATTTTTAAATAAATAAACTCCAGCCCTGGCTTGTGTGGCTCAGTGGATTGAGTGCTGGCCTGCAAACCAAAGGGTCGCTGGCTCCATTCCCAGTCAGGGCACATACCTGGATTTTGAGCCAGGTCCACACTAGGGGGCACACAACAGGCAACCACACACTGATGTTTTTCTTCATCTTTTTCTCCTTTCCTTGCCCTTTCTTTAAAAATAAAATATTTTAAAAATAAATAAATATGTAAATTACAGTTTTGGGGAGGTTCTCCCCTCATATACTTCATTTGTTTCAGCAGGTGTGAGAAAAGGAGGGAGACAATGCTGCAAAGTTTCCCTTCCCAGTGGGACACAGTGTGCCCTTGGGAATATTTTGTGGAGTGAAAGGCTAACTACAAATTTTTAATGGCTTGATGTGTCACAAGCTCAAACGTAGAAACAACATTTATGATGCTCTTGATCATAAATGTAAATAAGCTCCCATAAGAATGGATGCCAATAATTTTCTTGGTCTTATTTTGCCTATAGAATTATATTGGGGTTACATTAAATTGTCTTTCACTTACTTCTTTTAAAACTAGGACATTTCTGATGAAGAAAACTCTGTTCTTGACCTTGGTAAATGGTTTCAGTCCAGTCCTTTACTGATATGCCAATGATACATTCCTTGAAATTGTTAAAAGTGCATTTTTTAAATTAAATTCTAGTGCTATTATAAGTTTTTTTCAGCTTTTTTGGAAGTGTATCATCTATCTCAATTCATGGAATAGATCAATGTGAGATATTGCCATATTTGCAATATCACTAAGTTTTTTAAAAAGGACATGAATAGAGGACCCATGGGTATGGAAAACGGGGTAGGGATTGGCTAGGGGAGTAGAGGGGAGGGGCAGGGGAGAGCAACGGGGAATAGTGTGGGACAACTATAATTGAGCAACAATTAAAATAAGATGAAAAACAAAGCAAATATACATAACATGTATATATTCTTTTAAGACAGATTTTATTTACTTTAAAATTTTGTGCAGTTAACTACAATACATGTTTCCTATGCATGCAGTATAAGTTCACACAATATATTAGGAGACATTTTTGTGTGTGTGGCCATTAAAATAAATTGTGCATTTGGGTATTGATTTTTGAGTCTAGATATGTATAGGCCAATAATTTTAAAGTTTTAATTAAATGAAACTACCTTTCAATATCCAAAAGACTGGTTTATACTCTGTACCACATAATTCTTAGAAGCTTCTGCAATTGTCCTTCAAATAATAATTTAAGTCAATATTCATTTCCTTTCAACAACACATATTGCAAGAGTATAGCAGAGTAAACTTTTTTCTATGTGTCAATACTAGTAAGTATTTAAATCTTATTTAAATTGTAACATCAGTGTATATAAGTGCCATATGATAATTTAATTTACAAAGTAAAACAAATATGACATTTTCTTGAAGGTATGTCTATTTAATTTCAGTATTAAAAGCTGTTCATGGAATCCATGATATTGTGGATATCTACAGGTAAAAAAAATATGTAAATTTCCTATGTCATTTGAGTAAAGTCTAACAGGTCACAAGAGGCACTGTGTGGAAAACTATCTTGTAGTTATGTCTTCTACTGATAGCCCAGAGAAGGACTTGAAGGAATTGAGAAGTAGTGACAGATACATGGCCCTGTGCATTTTTTGAAGGCCATGATAGACTGTTTATTCCTATCAGTTATCCCTGTCTCCTTTTTTGCCAAAGAGTTAGTATGCAGGTTAGACTCATATGATCACCAGAATGAATTTTAGTAATTATGGTTGCAAAATACAGGCATATCTTATTTTATTATGCTTTACTTGATTGCCCTTTGTAGATTTTTTTTTTAAGTTTACAAATTACAGTTTTGTGACAACCCGACATTGGTGTCATTTTGTTAAATAGTGTTTGCTTATTTCATGTATATGTATCACATTTGGGGAGTTCTTCCAATATTTCAAACATTTATTATTATGATGATTGTTGTGGTGATCTGTAAACAATGGTCTGTGATGGTATTATTATAGTTGTGTTGGGGTACCACAAACCATGCCCCTATTTGGAGGCGAATTTAATCCATAAATTTCGTGTGTGTTTTGATTGCTCTACTGACTTGCTGTTCCTTCCAGCTCGTTCCAGTCTCCCTGTTCTTGAGACATTACAATAATAATGACAATTAATAATCACAAATAATGGTCTCTAAGTATTCAAGTGAAAGAACGACACATTTCTTTTACTTTAAATCAAAAGCTAGAAATAATTAAATTCAGTGAGGAAAGCATGTTGAAAGGTGAGATAAGCCCAGAGCTGGGCCTCTTGCAACAAACGCTTCACTCGGTTCTGAATACAAAGAAAAAGTTCTTGAGGGAAATTAAAAGTGCTGCTCCAGTGAACACGTCAATGATAAGAGAGTAAAACCACCCTATTGCTGATAGGGAGAAAGTTTTAGTGGTCTGGATAGAAGATCAAATCAGCCCCAACCTTCCCTTCAACCAAAGCCTAATTTAGAACAAGGCCCTAACTCTCCTCAATTTCAGGAAGGCCAGGAGAGGTGCGGAAGCTTCATAAGAAGAGTTTGGAGTTACCAGAAGTTGGTTCATAAGGTTTGAAGAAATAAACCACTCTGGAACTTAAAAACACACCATGAAGCAGCAAGTGCTGATGTAGAAGCTGCAGCAGTTAACCCAGAATATCTGGCGAAGATACTGAAGGTGGCTGCACTGAACAACAGATCCTCAGTGTAAACAAAATAGTCCTACGCTGGAAGAAGATGCCTTCTAGGACTTTCATAGCTGGAGAAGGAAAGTCAATGCCCAGCTTCAAAACTTCAAATTACCAGCTGACTGCTTTGATAGGAGCTAATGCAGCTGGTAACTTTAAGTGGAAGTCAATGCTCATTTACCATCCCAAAAATGGTGATTGTGGGCCTGAAAATTAGGCTAAGTCTAGTCTCCCCCATATCTTATAAATGGGACAACAAAGCCTGGATGACAGCACATATGTTTGCAATGTGATGCAATGAATACTTTAAGTCCACTGTTGAGACCTACTGCTTAGAAAAAAGGATTCCTTTAAAAACATTGCTACTCACCGATAATGTACCTGGTCACTCAGGAGCTCTGATGGAGATGTACGATGAGATTTATGTTATTTTTGTGCCTGAAAAGAATTCCATTCTGCAGCCCATTGATCAAGGAGTGATTTTGACTTTCAAATCTTATAATTTAAGAAATACATTTTAGTCAGTTCAGAGACTTCCAGCCAAGATGGAAACACTGTGCCCCCTCCCACAACTAAATTTAAAGACAGCAAAGTTTTAGAAACAAAAAACGCAGCCAAAACAGTAAAATTGAATTGTACAGAAGTCCCACAACAGCGAACCACTCAGCCAGACCTGTAAGAGGGGCAGAGTCAGTGGCAGAGTGGGGTCCGGCTGGAAAGATCATTTGGTCCGAATGATCCAGGAGTGGAGGCAGAGGCGGTTGGTGGATCCCAGGCCTTGGGTGGCAATGGGCGGATCCAGTGAGGGTGCAGGGCAGCTGGCTGACTGTGGTCACATATTTGTGTGCAGAAAAACCAAGCAAAGGAGCGAACAGTGAGGCAGACCACTCAGTCTAGGGTCTTAGTGATGGGAATTAGAGCCTGAAAGCACCAACTGGAAAGACTTTCTTGGGGTCGAGGGGCCAGGAGAGGCTCTCAGGCTCACAGAGAGTTTGTTGGAGAGACCCACAGGGTCCTGGAGAGTACACAGGCCCACACACCTAGGAACCAGCACCAGAGGGGCCCAATTTGCTTGTGGGAAGATGCAGAGGGGACAGAAATCTGAGAGAGAGTGGAACGGAGCAAAGCGCCAATTTTTTTCCCCTCTCTGACCCCACCCCCACATACACTGTCACAACCCAGTGACTGAGTGGCCCGGCCCTGGTGAACACCTAGGGCTCCGCCTCTCATACATAACAGATGCGAACAGACCAAACATCATGACTCAAGAACAGCTCAAAGCCTCAGAGCCTATAATTCTAAGTAACCAGGAAATAGCCAACCTTTCAGATGCACAGTTCAAAATACTGGTGATCAGGACGCTCACAGAATTGGTTGATTTTAGTCACAAATTAGAGGAACATATGAAGGCTAAACTAATTGAAATGAAGAGAAATGCACAGGAAACCAATAGTGAGGAAACTGGGACTCAAATCAAGGGAGTGGACCAGAAGGAAGAATGACCAAACAGAAAAGAAGGAAGAAACTAGAATTCACAAAAATGAGGAGAGGCTTAGGAACCTCCAGGACATCTTTAAATGTTCCAACATCCGAATTATAGGGGTACCAGGAGGGGAAAAGAAACAGCCACAAGAGGAAAACTTATTTGAACAAATAATAAAGGAGAACTTCCCAGTCTGGCAAAGGAAATAGACTTCCAGGAAATCCAGGAAGCTCAGAGAGTCCCAAAGAAGTTGGACCCAAGAAGGAACACACCAAGGCACATCATAATTACATTAGCCAAGACCAAAATGAAGGAGAGAATGCTAGAAGCATCAAGGGATAAGGGGACAGTCACCTACAAAGGAGTACCCATCAGACTGTCAGCAGATTTCTCAAAAGAGACCTTACAGGCAAGAAGGAGCTGGGAAGAAGTATTCCAAGTCATGAAATCCAAAGACCTACAGCCAAGATTGCTTTATCCAGCAAAGCTTTCATTTAGAATGGAAGGACAGATAAAGTGTTTCTCAGATAAGATCAAGTTCAAGGAGTTCATCATCACCAAGCCCTTATCATATGCAATGTTAAAGGGACTTATCTAAGAAAAAGAAGATAAAAACTATGAACAGTGAAAGGACAGCAAACTCACAGTTATTAACAACCACACCTAAAACAAAAGCAAACCAAGAGGACAGCTAGATCAGGAGCAGAACCATAGAAATGGAGATCACATGGAGGGTTAGCAACAGGGGAGTGAGAGGGGGAGAGAGGGGAGAGAAGGGGAAGAAGGTACAGAGAATAAGTAGCATAGATGGTAGGTAGAAAATAGACAGGGGGGAGGGCAGGAATACTATGGGAAATACAGAATCTAAAGAACTTGTGACACATGGACATGAACAAAAGGGGGGGAATGGTGGAGGAGGGGTGTGCAGGGTAGAGGGGAGTGAAGGGGGGAATGGGACAACTGTAATGCATAATCAATAAAATATATTTTAAAAAAGAAATACATTTTATAAAGCTATTATGCCATAGAGTGTGATTCATCTGGTGGATCTGGGAAAAGTAAATTAAACTTCTGGAAAAGATTTATCATTACAGATGCCCCTGAGAACACTCATGATTAGTTCAAAATATAAACAACAAGAGTTTGGATGAAGTTGATTCCAGCCATCATGGATGACATTGAGGGGTTAAAAACTTCAGTGCAGGAAGTAACTGAAGATATGGTAGAAATAACAGGGAAACTAGAATTAGAATTGAAGCCTGAAGATGTGACTGAATTGCTTCAACCTCATGCTAAAACTTTTTTTTTAACATTTTATTTATTTATCTTTAGAGGGGAAGGGAAGGAGATAAGGAGAGAAATATCAATGTATGGTTGCCTCTCATGAGTCCCCCACTGGGAACTGGCCTGCAACCCAGGCATGTGCCCTGACTGGGAATCGAACTGCAATCGCCTGGTTCACAGGCCCACGCTCAATCCACTGAGCTACACCAGCTAGGGCAAAACTTTAATGAATGAGGAGTTGCTTGCTATGGTTAAAGAAAGAAATGTGTTTGTGGAGATGGAATCTACTTCAAATAAACATGCTGTGAAGATTGTTAAAAAGACAACAAAGGGTGGTAAGTATTATTATGCATAAACAGGTAAATAAGCAGTGTCAGGGTTTGAGAGGACTGACTCCAATTTCAAAAGAAATTCTACTGTGGGTAAAATGCTACCAAATAATGTCACGTTACCCAAAAATTGTTTGTGAAAAAGAATTCGATCAATATAGAAACATTCATTGTTTTATTTTAAGAATTTGCTCCATCCACCCCACCCACCAACAACGACCTCCTTGGCCAGTCAGCAGCCGTCAACGTGAAGTCATGATCCTGCCCCAAGGAAAAGTCACTGAAGGTTCAGATGATGGCTCTCCTTCTTTAGCAATAAAATATCTCTCATTAAGGTATGTACATGTGTATCCATGTTGCTGTTGTGCATTTAATAGATTACAGTGTAGTGTAAATGTAACTTTTATTGAGTTGGGGAATGAGAATATTAATGTGACCCCTCCCCCCCTTATTGGCTTTCTTGTGGTAGTCTGGAACTGAAACGTCTGTATCTCTGAGGTGTGCTTGTATAGAGCACGTTGACTTAATCTCAAAAGTGAAGCACAGGTAGAATTTTCAAGATTGTATTGATTTTTTTTTCAAAGAAGTACTTGCATTTGTGTGGATGTTGTCTTGTTGAATACAACAGGTTTGTTTTTAATAATAGAAGAATAGTTTTCTGCTCTATAGATAAAACTTTAAGCTGGATGTTTGGAAACATATTTTGACTGTTTCTGAAAATAGGGTCCCTTACTGCTCTTTTTTAGTGTAATGATAGCTAGCACATATTTCTTTGTAGGTCTTTGCAACATATTTTTAAAGACTATTCATTGTTTAGGGAACACAGGTGCACAAAGCTAAATGTATATAGCCTTGTGCTTTGGAAACTGCAAATTTGTCAGCTTCTGATTTTGAAATTGATTTGTCTGAAGCTCAACAAAACAACCTCAGAACAAATCTCTGCTTTATAATAATCATAGTTTCTCTAGTGGTTCTAGTCCAAGTGTCTGTTTCAGAGGAGACCACCTCTGACTATGTAAGTGAATCAGGTCAAGCACTGAAATAACAATTGTCACAAACAAAATGCCTTCAGAGATTAGGCAGCGAATGAATACTCTTAACGCCATAGATTGAATTGGAAGTTTATTGTTTTTAATGCTTTCATTGTGGTTATTTCTCTTTAGCATAAAGCACTTTAAAAAGGACAAGTATTGTTATGTGCTAAAGAACAAAATTTTAAATTAAGCTTTTGAATTTTGTTAGGAGAAATCTATCTCTTACACTGCAATCTAAGTATTTATATTGAGCTACATTTCTTGATTAATATTTTGACTTTTATACATATTTAAAGAAAACAAAGATTAGTCAAATGAAAGTGTAATTTTATTAGCTGGGAAAAGTTCGTATTTCTTGTTAAAAATATTTATATTAAAAGCATTACTTTCTTATCAAAGACCATAAAAGTAAATTACTTGTTTTTAATTTTTTAAGTATTTTATTTATTTATTTTTAGAGGGGAGGGGAAGGAGAGAGGGAAAGAAACATCAATGTGTGGTTGCCTCTAGTGCGCCCCCTCCTGGGGACCTGGCCCACAACCGGGGCGTGTGCCCTGACTGGGAATGGAGCTGGTGACCCTTTGGTTTGAAGGCCAGCATTTAATCTATTGAGCACACAACCATGGCAATAGTAAATTATTCTTTATAAGGTCTTTCCCCCCCACAAATAACACAGAATATAGGGATTTTGTCAGGAAAAATAATCAAACATACAAAAGCAGAAATAAGAGTTGTCTGTCCATAATTCAACAAAAGAAGAAATTACCCACTGATTTTGTAATTTTGTTATTTTATAAAATCATGAAATAGGAGCTTTAAATAGACCATAAGCATATATCCATTTTAACATATATAGGCACAAATCATTATTTATAATCACTACTTAGTATTTCACTCTATGGTTGTTCCAATTTTTTAAAAGTAATTTCTTCTTGTTAATTATTCATGTTGATTGTGTTGCTTCTTGTGTTTCACAACACAAGGATGTGCATACATATCTGATGACAGTATCAAAATAGAAATAATGAAATAAAAAATGTAATATCAGATAAATATGTCCACTTTAATCAGCGATAACCAGATTCTAGCCAGGGTTCTTTATGTTATTTAATGTTTGAATTAACAGTTATCAAGTACTGATTTTAGAAGATTTATCACATTCAAAATTCTTTGAGACTTGTTTATGTGAATTATATTAATATCTACCATGTTATAACAAATATTGTATTCATTTAATTTAAAGTATCATAGATAGATTAATTATACATTAACACAAAAAGCATATACTTTAAAAAATACAGATACAGAGTGTTGCAAAAGGAGGTTTATAGTTCATAAAGAAAATAATTCACTAATTAGCCCTGGCTGGTGTAGCTCACTGGATTCAGCACAGGCCTTTGAACCAGAGTATCGCGATTCGATTCCCAGTCAGGGCACATGCCTGGGTTGCAGGCCAGTTCCCAGCAGGGGATGAAGTTTCCGGCAGGGGACGCATGAGAGGCAACCATACATTGATATTTCTCTCCCTCTCTCCTTCCCTTCCCCTCTAAAGATAAATAAATAAAATTTTAAAGAAAAAGAAAATAATTCACTAATTAATAATACAAGAATAAACCGTTTCACATACTCACAACTGTAAACCTCCTTTTGCCTCACTCTGTATATTTTCAATACAAAAACATTCAAGGAGTGCCATTGTTATATATTTCTGAATTTTTTAACAATATCTGTTTTTTGGAAGACAGCTGTGATGCAGACTCTGGCCAGTGGGTCCATATGTTGTGGCTGCAATGAACAGATTCACATAGACTACAGAAGTCCTGTGGAGAAAAGGGATGGCATGGACACACTCTAAGTGAGAGAGAGGGCCCTGGCCCCAGCCAAGGCTTTTATTGCTTTTCTGGGCACATTGCATCAAGGATGGTCCTCATTTACTATGCACAGATTCACTTTAGGTGATTACCTTTTACAGATAACAAAGGAAAGAATGTTGCTAATTACTTTAAAAAAAGGGTGCTGCCAATGCGAGGGGAAAGGTGGTTGAACTGGTTACACTCCATCCTTGGGAAGTTTAACACAGGCTTTAGGAAGTCACTTTAATGATATGCAGCAAACATTTTCTGCCTCAATTCAGGGTGAGGGAGTTTTAGCAAAAAGCAAGCCTCATAGCAGCCTAGGTACAATGCAGGCCTGATTCCCCATGGGAAAACCAATCTGTGGGCCTAGGTCCTATGTGCCAATTGTTTTCTCCAGTTTTCTGAATCAGGGGCTGGGCTACATTCTCCACTGCCACTCGGATCGGTTCCCTGTACAGATGGATTATCATATTTGTGTTTGCCTCTCATTTGTTATAATATGTTGTTTTGTTTGAAATATACGAAGAAATTCTGTCCTCACAAAGATAGTTAGGAATAGGTTCAATAGCCTTTTCAGACAATTGTGGAAATTGTAATTTAATAGTACACCAAAGTTTAATAATACACCATGTGATTGTATTTTTAAAGGGTTAATTAAATATGGAATCATAAATCATATGTATAAGCATTTTGTTCTTTGTATATTCATGAAGGAATGAAAGTAAAAAAAAAAGTAAATTTTGCCTAAGTATTATTAAGCATTAAAATAGTTTCGACATTACAGAGAATATAAAAGGATCTTTGGGAACTCCAGGTATTCCCAGGCACAATGTTGAGAATCACTGTTTTTAAACATTAAAATTGCAAGTCTAATGGCACCTCAATGATGGGTGTCTGTGTGTGTGTATTATGAATTGAAAATAAAATTGTATGTTTTTATGGCATCACTTAGACATTTTCCAAAATCACACTATTTAAAATAATAAATAAATGTTTTAGTCATTTAAAATATACTTTACTGATTATGCTATTACAGTTGTCCCATTATTTCCTCCCCTTCATTCCCCTCCATCCTGCACTGATCCCACCAGCATTTCCTCCTCTTACTTCATGTCCATGGGTCATACATATAAGTTCTTTGGCTTCTACATTTCCCATACTATTCTTAACCTCCCCCTGACCATTTTGTATCTACCATTTATGCTTCTTATTCCCTGTACCTTCCCCCCCACTATTCTCTTCCTCCCTCTCCCCACTGATAACTTCCATGTGATCTACATTTCTGTGATTCTGTTTCTGTTCTAGTTGTTTGCTTAATTTGTTTTCATTTTTTCTTTTAGGTTCAGTTGTTGATAATTGTGAGTTTGTTGTCATTTTACTGTTCACAGTTTTGATTATGTTCTTTTTCTTAGACAAGTCCCCTTAGCATTTTATATAATAAGGACTTGGTGATGATGAACTCCTTGAACTTGACCTTATCTGGGAAGCATTTTATCTGCCCTTCCATTCTAAATGATAGGTTTGATGGATAGAGCAATCTTGGATGTAGGTCCTTGCCTGTCATGACTCGGAATACTTCTTTCAGCCCCTTCTTGACTGCAAGGTTTCTTTTGAGAAATCAGCTGATAGCCTTATGGACACTCCTTTGTAGGTAACTGTCTCCTTTTCCCTTGCTGCTTTTAAGATTCTCTCCTTATATTTAATACTGGGTAGTGTAATTATAATGTGCCTTGGTGTGTGCTTCCTTGGGTCCAAATTCTTTGGGACTCTCTGAGCTTCCTGGACTTCCTGGAAGTTTAGTTCCTTTGTCACACTGAAGAAGTTCTCTTTCATTATTCTTATTTTTAAAAATATNTCTTGGGTCCAACTTCTTTGGGACTCTCTGAGCTTCCTGGATTTCCTGGAAGTCTATTTCCTTTGCCAGACTGGGGAAGTTCTTTGTTATTTGTTCAAATAAATTTTCCACTTGTGGTTGTTTCTTTTCCCCTCCTGGTACCCCTATAATTTGGATATTGGAACGTTTAAAGATGTCCTAGACGTTCCTAAGCCTCTCCTCATTTTTTTGAATTCTTGTTTCTTTATTCTTTTCTTGTTGGATGTTTCATTCTTCCTTCTGGTCCACTCCCTTGATTTGAGTCCCACTTTCCCTTCCATCACTATTGGTTTCCTGTGCATTTCAATTAGTTTAGCCTTCATATGTTTCTCTAATTTGTGACTTTAATCAACCAGTTCTGTGAGCATCCTGATCACCAGTATTTTGAACTGTGCATCTGAGAGGTTTGCTATTTCGTTTTTGCTTCTAGTTATTGGCTGTGGGGCTTTGAGTTCTTCTTGAACCATATTTTGGACAGTTCGTGCCTGTTAGCTATGAGGAGCGGAGCCCTAGGTGTTCACCAGGGTGGGGCAACTCAGTTGCTGGGTTGTGACGCTGTATGTGGGGGTGGGGTCAAAGGAAAGCAATGGCGGTCCCCTCTGCTACCTCCTGCCGCCACTACCACCACTGCCGGGGCCTCATGGTTTATCCCACTGCTCGAGAATGTGCTACTGTGGTCAGCCTACTGCCTTGCATTCTCACTGGGTTCGCCGCTGGGGCCTGTGAGGTCCCTCTCACTGTTCACTCCTCTGCTGGTTTATCTGAGAGTGAATGTGTGACAACAGTCACCTTGCCACCTTGCGCCCTCACTGGGTCATCCCTATGCTGCCCCAGCTGCCTGGGCGCCTTGGGTTGGGGGATCTTTCCTGTCCTACCCTGCTCTGCTGATGGCTCTGCCCCTCTTACTGGTCTTGTTGAAGGGTTTGTTTTTGTTGGACTTCTGTATAGTTCAATTTTCTGTTCTTTGGCTGCATCTTTGTTTACTAAACCTTTGTTGTTTTCAAACTCAGTTGTGGGAGAAGCACAGTGTTTCCACCTATGCCTCCATCTTGGCAGAAGTCCTCTCTTTCATTATTCTTACAAATGTTTTCAATTTCTTGCCCTGGCTGGTGTAGCTCAGTGGATTGAGCGTGGACCTGCGAACCAGACAATCGCGGTTCGATTCCCAGTCAGGGCACATGCCTGGGTTGCAGGCCAGTTCCCTGCAGGCCAGCTCCCAGCAGGGGACGCACAAAGGGCAACCATACATTGATATTTCTCTCCCTCTCTCCTTCCCTTTGCCTCGAAAGATAAATAAATAAAATATTTTAAAAATGTTTTCAATTTCTTGCTCTTCCTCTTCTCCTTCTGGCACCCTTATGATTCAGCTGTTGGAATGTTTATAGTTGCCTTGGAGGTTCCTAAGCTTCTTATTTTTCTGAATTCTTATTTTTTCATTCTGTTCCTGTTGGACATTTATATCTTCCTTTTGTTCCAACCATTGATTTGATTCCTGGTTCCCTTCCCTTTACTGTTGGTTCCCTATACATTCTCCTTTATTTTGCTTTGCATAGCCTTCACCTTTTCCTCTATTTTGTAACAATACTCAACCATTTCTGTGAGCATCCTGAGTACCAGTGTTTTGAACTGTGCATCTGATAGGTTGGCTATCTCTTCATAGCTTAGTTCTATCTTTTCTGGAGCTTTGATCTGTTCTTTAATTTCTCTCAGCTCACCTGTTATGTAGTAAGGGACAGGGCCTTAAGTGTTCACCAGGGTGGGGCAACCCATGTTGCTGCTTTGTGGCACTGTATGTGGGGGAGGTGTCCAAGAGGAAACAATGCTGCTTGCTCAGCTCTTGGAAGTCTTTCAGTCATTTCCCCCACTACCCACAGGCAAATTCGGCCCTTCTGTTGCTGATTGCTGGGTGGGTGTGTTTGTGTACACTCTAAGACCCTGTGGGTCTATTTAATGAATTCTTCTATGATACTTCAAGTTTCTCCCACACCTTAACTCCCACAGGATTTTTTAGTCAGAGGTTTTGAGGCTTTATTTCCTCCTGCTGGAACCCTGGGTGGTGCAGTCTGTTTTGTTCCCCAGTTGTTCCACCTGATTTATCCTCACACAAAATTCAGACTACCTGTTCTTCGAGCCACCACCTTGCTATGAGTCCTCTCCACCCTAGCTCCCCATCTCCGCACCTCCTATGAATGTTTCTTCTTTAGCTCCTTGGTTTTCAGACTTCTAAACAGTTTGATTTTCTGGCAGTTCTGGTTATTTTTTATTTTTAAGTTTGCTGTTTTCCTTCTTTTAGTTATGTGAGGAGGCAAAATGTATCTATCTGTGCCTCCATCTTGGCCAGCTAAATGTTTAATAACAAAATAACCCATATAGTTGGCATATTTCATTAATCATTTTGGTGCTTGGGAAAACCAATTGGAAATAGTTCCACATCTCAAATTTATTAAGTAAAAAAGTATAGTCTACTAAATATTTGGGATAGACTTTTAAATATTACATACCTGTGTTATTGCTTAAGACACTTTGTTTTAAATTCTTAATTGGTTTTACTCATTTAATATGCTAATTTATTATATTTTGCACTTAGTTTATTTTGCAACTTATAATGCTCAATATTTTTAAAATTGTTTATAAAATAATATGTCACAGGCTAAATTGAATTAACTTTTAAAAGAGCATGGCGATATTTCTAAGAGCCTATTGATATAATGTCAATAGAGAAAAATAACATCAATGCTTTTAGGAAAGTGAAAATACACTAATAACATATTATTGCCACTTTCAGATAATTTATTTTGCTTTATATAAATATGAATATATGTATATTATATATACATATACATCATATATATGTTCAGCTATGCAGGTAAGTATTATATAATGCAGATACAGATGTAGTTACACACTCACCATTTGATCTGGAATCTTTCTCAGAATCCTAAATCTTTATTACAACTGAATTTTGATGTGGTCACAGAATGGATATGTTTCAGATTATTTCAGCTTGATTTACAATGAATTCTTAAAATCCTTGCCTTGCATCTCAGTGTAGTCATTGATTAATACATTTTTATTCATACGTTCTTTCATGTGCAATTATAAGAATCCAATGTGCAAACATGAACTTGACCTAATTTCACCTTTTGTGGAGCTTTGTATCTGTGGTACTGGCCATAGATTACCCATTGCAGCAGGCTTGCTAATTTTCTAATGTTCCTAATTTTGTATCTGAGTTTGACCTGATAATTTGCCCTAAATATAGACACAGTTTCTATTTAAGCTTTGCAAAAAGCTGGAAGCTTGAAATATCTTTAACTTTTTAATACACACCTAGTTCTTTCTCATGTGCTGATATAATGATATAATGCACACTGTATATTTATAACATGATTCAAGCAGTAGGGAATGATGACTAAATTTATAAGGATGAATAGTTTCAAATTTTTTCCTAAATATAAGGTATTGTAAAGCCTGGCTCATTCTCAATGTTACTACATCTTCTTGACCTGAATAGAAGTGGTTTCACAACTCTTCATATGAGGGCCCCAGATAATTCCAAATCAATATAACCTTTGATATCAAAACTGAGCTTACTGCTAGACTGCCTGATTGTGCCAAAGGTGGAAGTGGTTCAATAAAATACACCATGCACAAAGTGACAACTGGATTGAGACACAGCTAACCAGCCTTCAAGCAGTCATGGACTTCCATCTTTATCCCTTGGTTGAGTTTCTCTCTGATCTCTACAACAAAAGGCATCAAGAATAAATACCTGTGCACTGAACCTGGGGCTTTGTTTCTATGCCTCTTGGCATCTCTGAGTTTTCAGAGTGTCAGAGTTCAACCCTTAAGAAATAGATGATTGAAAATTCCACCAAGATAAAGATATTTATTTACTTATTTGTTTATTTATTTATAATTTTTTGAGAGGGGAAAAGGGAGAGAGAGAGAGAGAGAGGGAGAATCAATCAATGTGTGGTTGCCTCTTATGTTTTCCCCACTGGGGACCTGGCCTGCAACCCAGGCATGTACCTGGACTGGGAATCAAACCAGTGACCCTTTGGTTTGCAGTCCACACTCAATCAACTGAGCTATGCCAGCCAGGGCAGATAGAGACATTTAAATTCATAAACTACATATAAAGTACTTGAATGATTCTACTAAGTTAATTATATGATAAGAAGTAAATAAGAAGAGGGTAAATGATTACTATGAGAGAAAATTGGTTACAGTATAAAAGAAAATAGTGAGATTTTAAGTACTGTATCACACATATAGTTATCTAAATAGATAGAATAAAATATTTTTGGTATTTATTCAGTGTTAAGTCAATGGAAATGAATTTATTATACATAAATATTCATTAAATTTTGTTTTAAATCTAGAGATAATAGTAGACTCTCCTTTACATGTTTGTAAAGAATCTATAATTTATATGTTGAATTGGTCTTTATCTTACCAATTTTGCATAACAAACCACCTACAAAATTTTGTGATTTAAAGAGAAACTATTATTGTTTCTCAGGATTTTGTGGATTGGAATTTGGGCTTGGCTGAGCCATTTTTCTGCCACTTTAGCTAAAACTGAGTAGTTGAAGATGGCCTCATTCACTTCCCGGTCACTAGTGGTAGCTTGTGAGTTGCTTTTCTTTCTTGTCCTCTTGTTATTGCCATAGATAGGACAATCATGGATTAGCCTATTGGTCTCAAGAGGAGGATGAGAGATAAGCATGTTTGTATATGTACAAACTTCCAAGGAATGAGTAAGAAAAACCTACTAGAACTCAGAAGAGTTTAGCAATGTTGAAAAATATATCATTAATATTCAAAATTATTCTATATTTCTGCATATTAACAATGTCTTATCTTACAAATTTCCCTACCATACATCCCAGTCCTCTATTCCTACTTTTCCCCCCAAAACATATGAGATCATACATTCATACAAACATTTCTTCAAAAATGAATAATTTAAAATTTGGCATTATTCAAATGTCCATTAACAGAGGAATGCATAAACCAAAATTTTCTTCCACCTTTTGGGATATTTATAAAAATAAAAATGTTCAGTTATACATTACGAAGCTGTGTCCCTGTCATCCCATGTATTAATGCCTGAACACTAGGCAGCGTGCCATTTTCATCTATTCAGCAAAGGCAAGTTTCACCTAATGATGTTGATATTGTCACATTAAAACAATTGTTTTATTTGTTTGCATCATCATTTTTCCTCTTTAAGATTTTGCACAACTAACCGCAGTCTCACTAAATTCAGCCTATAGCTACTGTGTTTCGAAGGTTTAAGGCCTTTGAGTGCACTGAAGGTTGAAATCTCCACCCGAATGACATTCTATCCTGAACTTTCATAATGCCTCTGCATGTCAGCATATGTTATTTTGACTTTACCCAAAGTCATTTCATGTTTTGTCTTTTTTATTTGTCAGCAATGAAATACTGATTTTTTTTTTACATTGTGATATAGTACAGAAAGGTTTTAATCAGATGGCAGGAAAAAGAGGTTTCAGCTCTTCAACTTACCTATTGTGTCACCTTAATGATGTATTTTTCCATTTCAGTATATGGTTAACAGTCATCAGCCTTCTTCTATGGCTCCTTGGTGAGTCGTAAAGAGCACACACCCTCCACCCTTGTTAGAGAGGTTCTATGGTAGGGTCTCCTGTCCTGCTCTTCATTTCCTTTTTTTTTGAAGACTTATTTTTATTTATGTATCTTTAGAGGGGAAGGAGAGAGGGAGAGAAACATCAATATATAGTTGCCTTTTGTGCATCCCCTGCTGGGAGTTGGCCTGCAGGGAACCAGCCTGCAACCCAGGCATGTGCCCTGACTGGGAATCGAACCGCGATCCTCTGGTTCGCAGGCCTGCGCTCAATCCACTGAGCTACACCAGCCAGGGCTTCATTTCCTTTTTAAGCCCAACCTTCTAACAGGATAGCTCATTCAATGGAGGGAAATTAATGCTTATTATTATGAAACAATTATTTCAAAGGAATTTTTAGCTTGTTTCATAAAATCAAGATTGCGCATAATTCTACACACTGGGGAAGATAATATTCTTGCCAAGAATAGCAAAAAATTTAAGACGAGTGGTTTGTTGGTGATTACTTAATTTCAAATGCTGAGCTTTTTCTTTCCAAATGCTATTCCCTTGTGTAAACAAGGGAATCCTAATAGTTAGCTGGTTTCGATCTAGAAAATATCAATAATTCTTGATTATTTCTGTGATAAAGAATGTCAAAACTTTTGAGAACAACTTGGTTGTTGGTACAGGTGTTGGAAGCCCTAATTAGAGTTCATAATGATTTGTCTAATAAGTGCATAATCTATACAAGACCTGATCCTGTGAAGATAGCAATTTCTCTTTTGTAAATGTTTGAATTAGTAAAACATAGTCAGCACTTGGGAGACTGTTGGCACAAAGTGATAAGTAAAGAGCAATGATTCGTCTAAGCTGTACAGGCTGCTTATTATAACAGAATTCCTCTATGCTTTTTGTGTCTTTCAGGAGGAAAATAACAGGCTCTTCATGATTCCAATCAGGCACAGGTGTTCATTACCTTCTCTGAGTTCATAGTTACAAGGGTACTTATCTTTAATAATGGAAAAATGAAAAGGAATCAAAGAATTACATATACATACAGATTGGTTAAAATGCAAGAATATTTTTGTCACATTCTATCATGTGCCTTGCTAAGTTGTGCCTTGTAGTTCCTCAGGATGAGCCTTCCTAAGTTAGAGCAGATAAAAAATATATACTGTATCCTTAGACTCTTGTTTGAAAACCATGATTCTTATGAAGAACACAATTTTAAGGACCTTAATTTTACTCTTTGAAAATAAAAGTAAGAAGCAAACCACAAAACTACCTTTATATCATTTAAGAAAACCAAATTTCTATTACATTCTGAATTTTCCAGTGACTTCAAGTAATTACCTGGAGATAAATATTTAAAGAAATTCTTTATTTTTAAAGATATTTACTTATTTATTTATTTATTTTTTTAGAGAGATGGGGAAGGGAGGGAGAAAGAGAGGGAGTAAAACATCAATGTGTGGTTGCCTCTAGCACAACTCATACTGGGAATATGGCCTGCAACCCAGGCATGTGCCCTGACTAGGAATCAAACCAGTGATGCTTTGGTTCACAGGCCTGTGCTCAATCCACTGAGCTACACCAGCCAGGGCCAAGAAATTCTTAAATAACAGTTATAATTAACCTAGCAAAAGGGAAATGATTGTGTCTAGTTTTTGTAAATCAAGGCAGTTCTGCTGTAATTACTAAGGGGGACCCCCAAAATGAAATTATCTTCTGGAGGGTGGCTACTGGTACAGGCTTCTGCTGCTAGGTGCAAGGTAAGTCTTCTAGTAACCCATCTACATCACTTTACCAGTTGGCATTGTTGTGAGAGGCTGGACTTTGCTTCAGTAAAGTATTCTGAAGATTCTTTCAAAGTGTTGCCCATTTCATAATGGGTGATTTATGGACACACCTACCCACACCATGCTGAGGTTCAGCAGTTTTTGACCAAATACGGTATGACCCCCTGCCCCATCCTCCCTACCCACCCAATCTCACCCCAAGTGAATTTTTGTTGTTGTTGTTTCCCTAGATGAAAAAGTCCTGGAAAGGAAATGTATTGTCAATGATGAATGAGGTAACAAAACACAGCAGAAACACTAAAATACATCTGAATTGAATTCAAAATCTGTTTTAAGCAGTGGAAAAAAATCTTGATAGGTGTATTGTATCAAATGGGGGGTACTTTGAAGATGACTGAAGTTTAAACATGGAATAATAAATACACAACAGTTTTTTAAAAATATATTTATTTTTTTAGGGGGCACCCCCTCATATATAGCTTTAGATACTATAAAATGTAAGCTGACTTGATCATTAGAGCTTGAACTCTGACCTCATAGATGAATTTGACAATACTCTCTACCTCTCTTTTTCCTTTGTTGAAGTCTTCAATTTCCTTCCACTTATGGGGGTGGTGGCAGTAAAGATGTTATCAGTTGCTTGTATATAAACTTTCACCATTAACTTGCCAGGGAACAGAAATTATACACATTAGAAAAAAGTGCAGCACCTTGGCTTGTGTTCTCCCATAAATTAACATTAGCTGTAAAATTAAAATTAATATTAATGTTAACGTTAGCAGGATTTGAGACAGTCATTGTATGTTTTTTTTTTCTTGAAGGAAAAAATGCTTCTGATTTTTCAAAAGAATTATAATTGCCCTAAGGGGAAACAGGAGCTGCTGGTGCAAAACCCTGACTAGGGGCACACTGAAGACTGCTTACCATTCAGTCTATTGCAAGGCATGACTTGGTGCACTCTCAATTAGCCAATCCAAACTTTGGGAAGAACACACTTAAGGAAGCTCTACTCAACATTTCTGTTGGTAACCAAGCTTTGGTGTTGCTCTGGGTGATAATCTTCAGGTTCAGTCTCTCAATGGTTCCTTAGCAGAAATTATACCAGGCTATATCTTTTTAACTTATGTTTAAAAATTAAAATACATTCTAAAATATGGTAGATAATATCTATGTGAATGAACAAATGCAAAGTAATTATAACATTTATTGTGTTTAAAACACTTTATAAGAATTGTTTGGCTTCAGCATACAGGTCGTACATACAGGGTGAGGCAAAAGTAGGTTTATAGTTGTTCATCTGGAAAATAATACAATAATGAATAAATTACAAAAGTAAACTCCATGTTTTGTTTTGTGTACTAACAAGTGTAATCCAATTTTGCCACACCGTGAATGCATGGCACACCATAAAGAAAGGACACTAGTGCCTCATTAACCCTGAGCAGGTCACAGTAAAAAAATTACACCATACGTTGCATGTATCTGAGAGATACATTTATTACCAGTATATGTTAAAATGCAAAAAAATGAACATTGCAAATTTGTATTTATTATATTTAATAAATATTTGTTAACAAATAGTATATGTAATAATATATTTTTTAATTTTTTACTGATTTTTGGTTATAATTTAGAAATTATTAAACAAAGAAATATAAAAACATTTAAAATAAAACATTTTCTTTTCAAGTAATGGATAAATGCATATTGCTAAAGTATACAACCCAAATAAATCTTTAACATTAATTAATCAGAGTGCTCATTAATCAGAATGGCTTTGCAAAATGTTTGTAACAGTCATTGAAAATAATATTTTTATTCTCACGGCATACATACTTTTCACAACACTTGCAAAAATATTTTGATGAACTACTTATTTTGGGTACATAGCATCCAACACATCTTTTTCTTTTTTTGCTCATAAAGGGAGATGTGTCTATGTCATCATTAGAATTTCCTTTAGTTTATGTTTGAAATTAGTGAACTTAGGTGTAAAGGCTTATGCACACCTGCACAGATTTTCTGAATGCCTTTTTGTTTGTTCTGACACTAACTGCATTACAAGATTTCTAATAAATATGCTGTGCCTTTTATCAAATTGCTGCTCAGCATGTGAATAATCTGAGCATTTACTGCTGCAGTGTTCAGAATTGTGTGGAATATAACCACAGGCCATATTCTCGTGTTCCTGGCCACATTACATGTACCAGTCATTCGGTCCACAGTGTCCATCCCTGACTTCATTTGGTGGTAATAGTCTATTGTGTCAGGCTTTTGCAAATCTAAATTGATGGCATCATTGAAATGCATACTTGAAACTAAAACCACATTTTTTTCCTTTTTGGAGGTATATGAGATACAAGTGTGCTATCTGCACCAAAAGCAAGTCAGTTGGATTTTTCAGGCCTGTTTTTAGAAAACACAAATTCAGGGGGTAGTTGGGGTTTATTCTTCATATTTATTCTACAAACAGTACCGACATATGAAAGTCACTTCTTTTTCAAGTCAGAGATAAGGTTTATATCAGCAAACCAGTTATCTGCTGCAATATTATGTTCTGATGAATAAATGGGTTCTGCAAGTCTCTTGATTACATCTGCTGGTTCACTGCTAATTAAATGAGGACCTTCCACCTGCTTACCAGCATATATTTCATGATGCCTGTGTAAAATACTTTTGAGTCAACCATAGCAAAAATTTGTATACCATATTTACTGGGCTTAGATGGAATATATTGTCTAAACTCACATTTGTCTCTAAATCCAGGGAACATTTTGTCTATTGTTATATTCTGTCCCATAGAGTAACATAATTTACAATTTTCTACAAATGCTAAGAAAATCTCTCACACAGCCACTAATTTGTCCACTTTTAGGTATTCTAAAAGTGGGTAAACATATAATAGACTGCAATAGAGTAAATGTGGGTAAATTTGTCATCAAATTTACTGCAAGTGGGTAAATTTGTCATCAAACCTGTATGAGTATGAATAAATCTAAATCTCCCTAAAGAGATTTAGGCTAAAGATACCTTAAGCCTAAAAAGTTCATGCCCTGGCTGGTGTGGCTCAGTGGGGATTGAGCACCAGCCTGAGAACCGAAGGATCACCAATTAGATTCCCAGTCAGGGCACATGCCTGGGTTGTAGTCCAGGTCCCCAATACTGGGTGCATGAGAGGCAGCTGCACGTTGATGTTTCTCTTTCTTTCTTTCTTTCTTTCTTTCTTTCTTTCTTTCTTTCTTTCTTTCTTTCTTTCTTTCTTTCTTTCTTTCTTTCTTTCTCCCTCCCTTCCCCTTTGTCTAAAAATAAATAAATAAAGTTTTTAAAAAATAAAAAGGTCAATCCCACTATCATCTGTAGCCCATAAATCCTGCATATTTAGCTGATTACTGAGATGTAAACTAGCTAGGAACGAGGCCTAAAAATGCTTTCAATGCAGTTTTGTCAATTCATGTAGCATTCCCCTCCAGTGAAAACTGGCTAGAGATAGATTTGATGTGTTTATTTGTATATTATAAGGTTAGATCTAAAATATCATTTGTGATGAAGTAGTTCAAAATTTTATCTTCTGTCTTGGCATTTTTTGCATTTGACCGAACAGAGAGAAGTTGACAAAATATTCTGTGGCTATTTTCTAATTTGTCTTTTTCATTGAATTGTTCCTTCATTTTGATTCTTTATCCTTTCCAGAAAATTACTCTTTATTCATGTCTAATTCTTAACTTTCTTCACTAGAAATATCTTGCTTGGTATCCAGATCTTCTCAATGAACTTCCACATAATCTTCATCTCCTAAATCACTTTCATTTTCATATTGGACTTTATCATTTTCATCATCAGACGTGAGTAGCATTTGCGGAAGTTCTTCAATATCTCTTCGATTATCGAACTAATATATTTTTCCAGCCATTTTCAATGGTACTTTTTATTTTTTTTTATATTTTTGAAATACATTTTAGCCCTGGCTAGTGTGGCTCAGTGGATTGAGTGCCAGCTTGCAAACCGAAAGATCACTGGTTCAATTCACAGGGCACATGCCTGGGTTGTGGGCCAGTCCCCTAAATGGGGGTTGCATGAGAGGCAACCACACATTGATGTTCCTCTCCCTCTCTTCCTCCCTTGCTTCCCCTCTCTCTAAAAAAATAAATAGAACCTTAAAAGATAAAATACATTTTATTGATTATGCTATTATAGTTGTCCCATTTTTTCCCATTTTACTCCCCTCCACCCTGCATCCCCCTTCCTACCTGCATTCCCCTCCTTAGTTCATGTCCATGGGTTGTACATGTAAGTTCTTTGGCTTCTCCATTTCCAATACTATTCTTTCTTTAACTTTTTTTTATTGTTGTTCAACTACAGTTGTCTCCATTGTACCTCCATCACTCCCCCAACCCTAGCCACCCTCACTTCCCACCCCTAGTCCTGCCCCTCTTTGGTTTTGTCCATGTGTCCTTTATAGATGTTCCTAAAAATCCCCACACTATTCTTAATGCCCCTTGTCTATTTTCTATCTATATATAGAAAATTAAAAAACAACAACAACAATGACTTCAAAATTCATGAAGAAAAACAACTACACCAACACTGACTTGAGCTCAGATACAAGTCACTATCAAATAACACACACCCTTACAAAACACATGATAAAACCAAATTGACAGCTTAGACATTATAGCTTAACGTTAGTCACATACAAGCATACAGCTAGTCGTGATTTTGAACCTATGCCACTGATATATGTGACAATATTTAAGAAAAGAGTCTGTTTGTATCTCTCAGATCAGCCACAAGCTGCTCAAGGTTAAGCATTAAAGCCCCCCTAATATCTTCTCCATTCCAGGTTGACTTCCTTTTTTCCCTAAATTTTTCTGTTGTTTGAACACTTGATGTTTCCTCCTGTCTGTTACTTTCTCTACATAAATTGATATTTCTTACTCCACAGAACTCTAATTTCAAAAAGTCAGATACCATTTACATCTCACCATTGCATTCCCAGTGTCCACAAGAATATAACAGTTACCAAATAAATATTATTTCAATAAATAAGTAAATAAATAAAGATATAAAAATAGTAGCTATGGTTTTAATAAGAGCCTAATATTTTTTCCCTGTGGAGATAATGTATTCTCAGTCCCATATACTGAGACACATACAAGAGTATGTAGTAATCAAGGACTAAGAACTCAAATACACTGTCTTTTCAGGTAATTTTCTAAACTGTTACCCTTTAAAAAAAATTAAGTCAGTACAATTGCTGCAAACTTTTATAGGAATAATTATTTATAATAGAGGGTACATTGTTAAAATTCCAAAAATTATAGAATAGACTGTAATCACCAATTAGGCATTTATGGTGTCGGAGAAAAAAGTCAGAACACACCCTTGGGTACCACCGAATTCACACAAAGTATAACGTTTATGGAGCATGGACATATATGTGTAATAAACCAACATTAACTCATTTTACAATTTATTAATGATGTGGATTTTGAGGACATTTTAAGTTAGTGTTTGTTTAATTCACTGAAAAGTACGTGGCAGTGACTGGAGCAAATGACTAAAAGAGATGCATACGATTTAGCCCAGAACCTGACTACGTGTTAACATATCCCAAAAAGTTAATTATGTATCAATCCCTAATATCCACATGTTTAGATCTCTTATTTGTTTTAAATCATTTTTCGGATGGAAGATCCCCATTTCAGTACGCTGTTAACTTTCCCAAGTTGAGTAAATAAAAAACTGGAAGAGTTTTCTAAGCCCAATTTCCAAGCCCAGATCCACCTAAGAAGATGGATTTCTCACTTGAGAGTTCAGGGACTACGGGGCAGGCTTGGCGAGAACATGGTGGGGGAGTGGGGTTCAGGTTCTCGTGTGGGGAAACAGGTTTCTTCGGTGCTTTGTCACATTTTCAAAGGCGAAATCCACCCAGGAAAAAGCCTGACTTGCCTGGGTGTGAAGAAGAATCTAGAGAGCCTGGCGAGAAGTTGTTCCTGGAATAGGTTGCATCGCCTTCCGAGGGAAACTGGGGTCAACAGTGCCTGGTAACTCTTCCAAGCCTAGAAGAACTCCCCTGGGATTGGAGAACATGGCCTGGAAAACTGGAACAATCTTCCTAGTCTCCTTTTCGAGGCCCAGATCTGCCGGAGAGGAAGAATTTCTAGCTGGGGAGTCAGCCGAAAACCAGGCAGCCCTTCCGAGCAGTGGTTGAAGAATGGGTTACCTGTTCTTCCCAGGTAAGTAGGGTTGTGCAGAGTTTTGTAATGAGTTCTAAGCCGAAATCCAAGTGGCAGGGAGCCTTCCTCGACTTGGAGTGAAATAAAAGTAGACAGCCCTGGGGGAAGGTGTTTATGCAATGCGTTGGAGGATTTCCGGGGAGTCCAGGGGCTCCTCCATGGCCCTGTTCAGTTTTCCAAGTCTCGAATGACAAAACTGGGCTGGGAGAAGTACGCTTAGAAAACGGCAACCGACTTCCAGGCCCAGAGCCACCTCAGAAGCAGAAAGTATCGCTTGGCGGGTGGGAGAACAGTAGGCAGCCTTTCGGGGAAGGTGTTTGGGCAATGGGTTTCTGGGTCTTCGGATGCTAGAGAGGTTTTCTGCAGCGCTGTGTCACGTTTTCCAACCTGAGATCCACCCCAGAGGGAGCATTTTCGGCCTTGAAGTTCAGTAAGAGCTAGGCAGAACGCGGGAAGATTCTTGTGGAGAAAGTCGCCCATTTCTCCGATGGAAAATCGGCATCCCCAGTGCCCTGTTAACTTGTCCAAGGCGACTGTATAAAAACTGGGCTTGGAAAACTGGGCTTGGAACAGTTTTCCAAGCCCAGATCCACCGAAGAAGAGGGATTTCTCGCTTGAGAGT